>NC_132802.1:22656194-23283658 GCF_048594095.1 Paramormyrops kingsleyae | reverse complement strand
CAACTAGCACAACAGGGCTTAGAACTTAATCCTCTCTGGCATTCAGTGGGGCAACTGACACAGATTTATACTAACTGGCATTCAGCACAGTGACTGACACAGAGGGGCTGGCCATTTCTGACAATCAGACGGAGGCCCTAGAACGGACAAGGTTCATTTAGGAATATGAGGGAACATAAAGGAACACTATACCGAAATAGGCCTACATTGAGGTGATATTCCATATAGGGCGATCATACTCTAGTGTTTCCTGCAGGTAGGAGATGGTACTCCTAGTGATGTTACATAAGACCCCGATGCTTTGGAGCCTGTTGAGTAATCCAGGAAGTGCATACCGATGCCTGTATTATGTGTCTACCTGTGATGTAATTAATGATGTGTTAAGCCTCGATGCCCTTCTATACCATGTGGCAGGCTCGGCAAATGGTTCGAAGTGAGGTGCGTAATTTGTTTGTGCATAAAAGACTACAGAGAGAAATGGCAAATCTGACACATTTCTGGTTTCTAACATCGATAGTCATTTTGTGCATTGGCTTTGGCTGAGTTTGGGATGATCCCCCAAGGTAGAGAAAATATGTAATCTGTTTGGCAGCATTCTCCATACCTTTATAAACTGAGAATTGTGTTGTTATGTACCCCAGCCTCATTTGTGCTCTGGGAAAGGGTATTCTCAAAGGGAGGGGATACCATTTTCAAAATAAATAATCACGTTCTTCCATATACAGTTCAGAAAATGGTTCTTCTTAACAAAAATGAATAAAGTCTTCCCTCAAACTGATTTCTTGTTTTTCACGATGTTCTTCAATAGGTGACACATGGACATTAACTGAGCTTTGCAGTTATTGTACTTCCACAGTTAAGTTTGTGGTTGTGAAATTTGAAATTTGAAAGTCTGGTACTCCTATGAAGTAAAGGAGCTGAGGGCTGCTGGGATTGCTGTCACTGCCTTAGGCCTTGTCCACTGTGAATGTGACTACAGTATGTACTGCAAATATGTGCTGCAAAAAATAATCATGAGGGCTGCAGATTGGAGAACATCCTACCCTGGTGTGGTAGCACGACCCCGAGTTTCTCTCCCAGCTGGAAGAGTAACACAGCCCCGAGTTTGTGTAGAACAGAACAATGAATTTAAGATTAACTGTTACTTTGCTGGATTAGAGAGCATATGTAAAATGATATATCTAGACTTAGTGTTAATGAATTATATTACTGAATCGGTATAGGGTAAGAATACATAATACATATAGTCTTAAAATTGATGGAGAAATGCATGGTACACCATTCATGTTGCCATCACTAGACACTCCATTTTTCATTCATGCGCTATTGCTTCCCTCTTTTCCCTTCCGCAGCTTCTTCCCAGTACAGACTTCATGCCTGGTCAGGGAGACAGGTCACCCCCTAATTAGAGCAACAATCATTCAGCAGCTGTGACCCCTTAGCGCATGTTGAGGCCAGCAATGAGGAAGCCACAGTTACTGCCTGTGTGATGCTGATCACCTTTTGCTGGTGCTTGACCGCATCCACACCGGGCCATTGTGTCCCTCGGTGATCAGTTGTAATAAACAGACACCACATCTGACATTTATGTTCACCTTCAGTGATACGTAACTGAACCTGGTAACACTTGCTATTAAGCTTTCCTTCAAAGTGCATTATAGATACCTTCACCATTACAAAGCATCTATAATGGACTTTTATGGTCGGTATAAGGATTAATAAAAAATTATAGCAGGGGTGGTGAACCTGATCCATGCCGCTGTGGGTACGGGTTTTTGGGATGGCCTCTCAATCAACCAATAACAGTCATTACCCAGGACTGAATTTGAGAACCACTGCTTTATTATTGACTGATTGAGAGGTCATCCCAACGGCCTGCACCCAAAGAGGCTCTGCATGGATCCAATTCCCCCTCCCCCCCATAACACATTATAAACGTTATAATTACCTTTTTGTTATCAAAAGGCATGAAGACTGTTATTATAATGCATTTATAGCTTCAAGTAAAGTAAGGATACATTCATATCTGTAATGTATTTATAGCTAGCTATATATTTGAAACAGGTTTCAGTGAATTACAAATGCATGGAAAATCTAAAATACAAATGGATTATGTGCTTCAAGTTAAAAAAGCAAGAAAAACTGCTACTGTCATTGCTCTTTTGCTGTATTTTGACCATATTATCTTCCAATAAAGTATCTCCTGAAAGACTAAATTGTGTCTCAGGCCCTATTCACACCTGGCTTTAAAATACATCTTGTGTGATCAGATTACAAGCAGATAGCACTTAACACAAGTGTATATGACCACCAAGATGCATTCTGATCCAATTACATAAACCACTTCCTGAGGTGGTCTGGGACACACTTGACCAAATACCTTTTTTAGTGTAAACACACATCATCACTACCTGATCCAAACCACCTGCCCGATTTTTACCTCACACATTTGTGCATGTGCAGCATTACACTTCACAGCATATTTTATGACAGTGTCCAATTTATACCACTTTGTTTAATTTCCGCAGCCCAACTTGTGGTACATTTCCAAAAAGCATCTGTTAGCAACCAATATAACTGGAACTGTTCAGCTGCCTGGTTCCAATTAAGTTACTAAAGCTATTAGCAAATATCATTTGTGAAAAGTACCCCTGATCCACTTAATATTTCTTTTCACATCATCAGGTTCAGTTTATGGACTGTTTTGGTAGAATGATTTGGGAGAATGATTATGAGCTGTTGTGATGATTTGGAGCTTATGAAGTATTATAATCAACACTATAATGTCTTATGACTGTCAATAGATGATGCTGTAATGCTTTATTAATTCTTGTACAGACTGCAATAATGCATTATCGGTGCTTTGCAGTGCATTATGAAGGCATCCATAATGCGTTATAAATTATAGCTTCATAGAAAGTGTTACTCCAAAATCCATTGAAGCTGAATTTAAATGATCCTGTTCATCAAGACAAGTCAGATAATACACAGCTAACGAGCAATAAATGTAGATGGAAACCAAATCTCACACTAATCTACACATCAGTTGCATTGGCAAATGGTTCCATTCTGCACCAGGTCCAAAATTTCCCTTCTCAGTTCCAAGGTCCCAGACATGGATAGGTTTAGCCTACTGAGTGCATAAAATTGTGTTTAAAGCCTCAGATCATTTTATCATTGGAAACGCTCTGATCCAGAACTGTATCAGTAATTATCATTTAATAAGTACCACTAATAATTAGAGCATACGGTCCATTGACCTTATAAGCGCGTAAAAGGACCCCTAGAGTTGGTGAAGGGAAACGTGTCAGATAAGAATATCTCCCACTGGCAGTCAATAGTCCTAAACTTCTTACTTAATGTGTCTATGGGATTCTTTGCTCTACTAATGCTTTGCTTTACACCTAATAGCATTAACAGTGTAAGCCTGTGCTGTGGTAAATTTGAGAGACAAAAGTAAAGAAGGCTTATCTATGTGTAGCTGAACAGCACATAGAACACATCATCGCTGCAGTCAGTCCAGGTTTTTTAGAAATTCTGAATGGCTTAGACTGTTATAGGATCAGACATATAATAGTACAACTAACAGCAGAGTCTGCCCCTCAAGTCAAGCTTCTTTCTAGCCTTGGGCTAAATTAGGTATCATCTATACTGTAAGTGGCTCAAATCATACATAAAATATCTGTTGCTTAGGAACAAATCAGGGAACTGTTCCAAGACCTTAAGATTGTACTGGATGATATGTGCAAGCAAAATTAATATTTGAGGGATGAAAGTGGCAGAGTGTCCTCAGAGAGAAAAGGCCTAAGATGTATCACTGACAACCAGAAAACGGAACTTGGAAGGTTGAAAGCTTGCACTCTGAGTATAATCACAGAGCTGGATAAGTTGAGTGTTAAAAATGTAAGATGGCCTTTCTGTCAACAGACCTGGCCCAAGCCCCAAAATATCTATTGGTAGAATGGGTGCCATTGATTACATGTTTAGCACCCTCTCAGTTTGCTATAGTTTATCATATAGCAAGTTTTGATACACTGGACCATATTTATTGTGTCTTTTAAACATAATTGTTCTCTACCTTCCTATATAAGAATCTGGACCCAGTTTGCAAAATTGGGGCAAACAAGAAACAGGTGTCAGACATACATCATCACAGTACAGGTAAACAGGCAAGAGGTGGAGAGACTTAACTAACACCTAACAAGCACGGAAACTAGGAAACTTACTAAACTAGGAAACATTAAGTACATACCAGGAAATAAACACTACCAATATTCATGCACAACTGAGGGCTAACACTAAGAGGGACTAGGAACACAAACACAAGCAGAGCAGAATTAAACTGGACACAGATAGGATAAACAAACCCTAAAACACTAGAAAAAGACAGAAAACCAATAAACAAGTAAGGCTGCTCTCCAAGCCATGACTGGAGGGTTACAGCCTTGGTGCAGCACACGCAACCCCCTGAGCTGTGCAGCAGCCCAGGGAACAAGGAAAACACTGGGAACTAGTATGAAGACAGAGGGAACAGGATAGCCAGCGACACCTGCTGGCCAAACTGGGACCGAACACATAGGACAGGGATGGATGGACACCGACCCTGATAGGGAACATTACTGGCTCCTGGAAATATAATAAGTTCAATGTTAAGGGAGGTCAGGTAAAAGTACCAAGTTCAAAAATAAATAAATACATTTTAGACTTGCTGTATATTATCACCTCTCGCGGCTATGACATCACTAAGCCAGGATTACTGTGCAACAATGTAAAAGCTTTTACAGATTGAAAAAAATGTAAGTTGATGTAGAGTTAACCGCTACATGGCTATCTGAGCACAAGCAGATGGGGATTCCAGCTGAGCAGCTGTGATTTCCCACGAGCGGCGGCTGGGTAAGGAAAACAGCCCAATGCCCTAACGGCAGCCGAAAGTATTATATGGGTTGAGGTTTTTTATGTAAAAAGTTGCTTAAATTAAGCCGAAGTACATTGTAGACTAAGTACCAAGTTACACCTAAGTAACAAATACACCAAAATCTGACTCTAAATAATTTCAGTTTCAGTATTTGTTTTATATGATGTAAATTTGGACACTTCTACATGTTACTTTTAACTAAACTCTTTCAGCCTATTAAGCGATATTCACTACACAATCTGAAACCAATCTGATCTTAGTTTAGTAACCTCTGGGCAGATACAAAATGTCAGTGGGGTTTTTCAGTTCAACTCAGGCACAGACACCAGCTCTCTCTGAATCAGGGCGTTTACATGCACACATTAAGAAAATCGAATTATTGTGTTTGACTAAAACCGAACTTGTAAAGTACATGTAAACACATTAGTGTGACTGAAATCCCATTAAATCAAATTTATCCGACTAGTCGGGCTAAGACACCCAGATAATGCAATTGGGAGTCGATTTACTCCTGCATGTATATGTTATACATTCCATCAGATTCAAACTGGCCTAGGCGCTCTGCACATGCTCCACAGTCCCCCCCCCCCCTCCCCGGGCTTTGACCTGGAAGTAACAGAAGACGCCGGTACACAGCAGCAACATGTAGCATAGCAGAGGGCGTACAGCACATACAAAATGTATAACGCTGTAAAGCTGTCCAATTCACCGCTCAACTAAAGCGCGCTTTTCCATTGCACCAGGTACCGTATTTTTGGTACTTCAAGAAGGTACCAAAAGTATGGTACTTGACGGTGTTGGTTTTCCACTGGTGTAAAAACTAATACTGGTGCTGAATGACATCACAACATGAGGCAGGGTATTTTGTACTGAATTTGAAAAATGTCTGTAGCAGGACTGGACAACATGTGATATTAATACCAACATCGCATGTTATGCACATCCAATTCTTATTTGCTAGTCAGTTAGATTATAATCAGGCTTTTTCTTACCTTCACTTTAGTATGGATATTATAGTGGGGAGTTTAAGTCTCACTAAAACATTTTTACTATGTCATAGGAACTAAAACTTTGCAAGTTTTAATGACTATTTTTCAAGATTATCTAGTAGCCTATATGTTTTAAAAATAAGTTTACCTTCGCTCCTTTTGCATAAGTGCTGCATGCGTTCTTAGAGACTATCTAACTCGTTTTCATCCCTGCTGTTTAAGTCACTCCTGGACAGTGGACAAGGCCTAATAGCATCATATCCTAATCAACAGACCCCACATAAAAAACGTACTAGCAAGGGATGGGACCAGGAACATCTATCCATCTATCCTCCAGTCACTTATCACTTATGGACAGCCAGTGCTGCCTAACAACCATCTTTCCAATTACATAACATTCTGTTTTAAGACTGACATTATTATGCGACGCTATTATATTATATCTCACAGACCATTCATATGAAACAACACAAGTATGGACACCATATCTAGTCCTGTGGCATAATTTTTCTACACATCTAAGCATTCTGCGTGGGCATTACATGACGTGGGTCTAAGAAAATGAGTTAAGAAGAGAAGGAGGAAAAGAATGGTGGAATTCTTAATCAGAAACTCAGTGAGAATGGCCTTGTGAGCTACTGCTCACTCACTGGGTGTTCTCACTCCGGCCTCGTCTAAGCCAACTTGGCAGTTCTCCTTGAGGTGAGATACGATTCAAGCACAAATGGGTACAGGGTCACAGGTCCCTGTTAGAGCCAGCAGCTTTACAGCTGCCAGCTTTCTAAATGACACCCGGCATTCGCATGACCCTCAGAACTAGATAAAGGGAGTACTGGCTGCACTTAGTGTTACAATGTTTCATAAAATATTCAAACATATTTATTATCTCAACTCAATTTATTTTTATATATAGTGCCTTTCATAACGGTTGCCCCAGGTCACTTGACAAGAGTGTGCGGCAATCAATTACTACTTCACTCATACAAAATAGTGCATAAAACAGGGAAAAGAGGAAAAGGATAGAAAGTGCCCAAAGACAAGAGAGGAGAGGAACGAAAACCTCCTGAGTATGGAGAAAAAAAAACCTCTGGGGTCCAGGGATGACTGACTACCAGGTGCTTAATGTGTAAATCAGAAGGTGCGGGAACGTGAAGAGATTATGAGAGCAGAGGGGTAACAACATGTACAAAACATGGCGCTGATCACATGTGAAATTGCAGGAAAATTGGTCTGTAAATTAAAATACTTATTGTATTTTTTTTGTTATTGATTTTTTTTTTTCTCACCAGAGAAGTGCCAGATCCTTGCAAAAAGGCGCCGGCAGGCAGACAGTCAGAAGCAGAGAGGTCATGGAACACGTGTCAGCAGAATCTGGCACAAATTAATCTGACTACCCAACCCCCCCCCCCCCCCCCTTGCATGCCAGCATTTTAGAATACAAAGAAAAAAGAGCCTGCTTGAATAAATGCAAGGTGTAAATTGTGGCATTAATCATCAGTGGCCCAGTTCTACACGCAGGTCTGTGTAAACCAGCAGATCAGGCTGCGCCCACAATCTCACATTTTGTAAGCTGCATCCGTAACATCAGGCTTTCAATGGACTCATCCAGTACTCCAGCTCAGAACATGCTTCACCCCAGGCATTATCCGGACATGTGGGGAGGAGAAAAAGGAAATGGGTGGTCAGGACAGACACAATCACAGTGATGGACAAACACATGACACTATAAGGGCATCTTCAGCAGCACTGACAGCCACAGTAACCAGCCATGTCTTATGTTTTAAGGTGTGGGTCAGGAAGACTAAAGTAACAGGTCTTCAGTTGAGTCTTCAAAATAGACCAATTCAGCATCCCTAACCTGAACTGCCACACGGTTCTATTGTATTGTATGTGAGATGACAAGGAGACTTGTGTTTTGTGATCTGAAAATATGATGTGGCTTGTAACCATGGATCAGTTGTCTTATAAAGGCAGGTGCTTGAACTTTGAGTGCCTTATACTGTACATTGCCCGACCAAAAAAAAGTCACCATTTGAATTTATATCAGCAAATACTTAGGAGCCAATGACTGGATCATTATTACAGCTCAACAATGTTATGCAGCAATAAAGTAAAGTCAACTGAGTACCTGAATCTACTGAATGGCCAGGTTACACCTCCATCCATCTTAAATGGATTTTTTTCTTCCCTGTTGGCATGGGAATACTCCAGGTCAAGAATGCCAAGATTCACTGGGTTCGATTGTCAAAGAGTGGTTCAGGGAGCATGAGGAATCATTTTCACGCATGACTTGGTTACCACAGAGTTGTGACCTTAACCTCATTGAAGGTCTTTGGGATGTGCTGAAGGAGGGTTTATGGAGGTTCAACTCAATTGTCAATATAGGATCTCGGTGAGAAATGAATGCAAATCTGGATGAAAAGGGTAAGATGTTGCATACGCTTGTAGAAACAATGCCATGACAAATGTGCGCCATAATCAAAGCTAAAGGCGGTCCAACAAAAAATTCAAATGGTGACTTTTTTTTTTGGCCAGGCAGTGTATGTAGGCAGAAGAACTGTGAACCCAGTGCAGGGAACTGAAAGCAGAGGTTATGCTCATAATGATAGTTCTAGCTGCTGCATTTTGAATACAATGCAAGGTGTTTATTGTGCAGTTTGTGCTCCAATATAATAAAGCATTAGAGTATTCTAACCTACTGTATGCAAAAACATGTATTAGTTTTTCATTGTCTTGAATAGTGAGAAATCAGTGTAGTTTGGCAATTCTCAGTAATGGCACACTTTTGATACTGCATCAAAGAGACTTAAGCAAGAGGCTTGTATCCAAGAAGATGCCAAGATTACAAGCTGAGCTGTTGAGGACAAGGGCTTAGATTTGGTTTCAACAGTCATGGGGACCAAATCAGCTCCAACCCCCCCCATCGCCCTAAACACAGATGGAACTCCTACAAAATTGGTAAGGACATGTCACTACCATCCGTACCCAAATGTATGCCCTTGGTTGAGGCATACATTTCAAAGCAGATTGCAGTGAAAATAACAGACCTGTCTGTAATCAAGCTTTCAAATAACAGAACTTTGGTTTTCACTGCATTGCGTGGTAGAATGTTTTCACTCAACCAAGTCTTCACTTCTACAGAAGTTAGCTAAAGTGGCAATAACTTAGGTGTTCCTGAATTTGAATCCAACCATCAAAAAGAGTGATCTGGGATTTTATTGATACACAGTCCAACACAATTCCAGAAAATGACAGTGTATTGCTAAAAAATCAATCCTTCATTTACAAAGAAATTCAAAGAAAACGAAAGATTCAAATGTGCAGCCATGGTTAAATTGTTTTCTATTCCCAATTGTCCATTCCTACATCAACTAAAAACCCAAAACACCATTACGCACCTCCCCCTGTGACATATACAGTACACCCTAGGGTACTATCCCTGTGGTAGTCCAAATCTGACCACTGACATTGACAGAGGAGTGCTGTTATTGGACAATTTAAATTAATAACATTGCTTAGTCAAATAGAAATTAAACTACTTCAACACTATTCCATACAAGCTATCAAATTCAAGTGATGTAACAGAATAGAATGGTCAACCTGGTCAAAAGCCACAATGAGGTCAAGGAGCATGTCACATTTCCAGCATCATTTGCTCTTGTTATATCAGCTAAAGCCGTTTCAGTGTTGTGTCCTTGATGGAAGCCAGACTGCAATTTACGAAGTATATTGTGTATGTCCAAGTTAAACTTTGACTACTGTCTCCAGAACTGATACGTTGGAGATGGGTCTGCTGAGTGCCTGTGGATCCAAGCTTGGTTTCACCAACAGTGGTAGGATAACCACTACTTTAAGCATGCCCGAAAACAGGGATGCATTCATTATGCCAGTTATATGTCTTTGTCAGAACTCCCAGGGTTTCTTTAATGATTTGATTAGGGATTGCGTCCAGTGGTAGGTTTTTATTTGGTTCTCAGTGTTTTTAACTCACCCGTTAATTGAAAGATATTAAAGATGTACCTGTGTTTTTTTTGCATCAAATTTATTTATGGGTCATATGAAGTCAAATTTTGCTAACTTTATTGTTAAAGAAGTTTGCGACATGCTCAACCAATATTAGTTGGCAGTAGTGGTTCAGCCTTATTCGTTAGACAAGCTATGGTTTTCAAAAGGCTGCAAGGGTTATTGTATTCCCCGACCTTTGGAAAATACATATGGTTTTAGCACTGGTCTGCTGCCACCACCATCTACGCCACAGGTATTAAAGCCGATAACTCAAAAACCATTTGACAGATCATTTTTCTAATTTTGCAGAAGCATTGCATGGGTGTCAAGTGGGAAGGATCACATTTTGAGACTGATTTCCATCCATCCATCCAACCATTAGCTTCTGCTTATCCGAGGTCGGGTTGCGGGGGCAGCAGTCTCAGTAGGGAAACCCAGACTTCCCTCTCCCCGGCCACTTCTTCCAGCTCCTCTGGGGGAATCCCGAGCCGTTCCCAGGCCAGCCGAGAGACATAGTCCCTCCAGCGTGTCCTGGGTCTTCCCCGGGGCCTCCTCCCAGTGGGACATGCCCGGAACACCTCACCAGGGAGGCGTCCAGGAGGTATCCTAAGCAGATGCCCGAGCTAACTCATCTGGCTCCTCTCAATGCGGAGGAGCAGCGGCTCTACTCTGAGTCCCTCCCAAATGACCGAGCTCCTCACCCTAACTCTAAGGGAGAGCCCAGCCACCCTGCGGAGAAAACTCATTTCGGCCGCTTGCACTCGCGACCTCGTTCTTTCGGTCACTACCCACAGCTCGTGACCATAGGTGAGGGTAGGAATATAGATCGACTGGTAAATCGAGAGGTTTGCCTTTTGGCTCAACTCCTTCTTCATCACGACAGACCGATGCAGTGCCTGCATCACTGCTGACGCCGCACCGATCCACCTGTCGATCTCCCGTTCCATCCTTCCCTCACTCGTGAACAAGACCCCAAGATACTTAAACTCCTCCACTTGGGGAAGGACCTCCTCCCTGACTCGGAGAGAGCACTCAACCCTTTTTCCGGCTGAGGACCATGGTCTCGGATTTGGAGGTGCTGATTTTCATTCCAGCCGCATCACACTCGGATGCAAACTGCTCCAGTGAGAGCCGAAGGTCATAGTCTGATGAGGCCAACAGAACCACATCATCTGCAAAAAGCAGAGACCTAATCCTGAGGTCACCAAACCGGACACCCTCAACACCCTGGCTGCGCCTAGAAATTCTGTCCATAAAAGTTATGAACAGAATCGGTGATAAAGGGCAGCCCTGGCGGAGTCCAACCGTCACCGGGAACGAGTCCGACTTACTGCCGGCAAGCTCTGACACCGGTTGTACAGGGACCGAACAGCCCTTATAAGGCAGCCCAGCACCCCATACTCCCGGAGCCCAGCACCCCATACTCCCGGAGCACTCCCCACAGGACGCAGTCGAATGCCTTCTCCAAGTCCACAAAGCACATGTAGACTGGTTGGGCAAACTCCGACGCACCCTCAAGGACCCTGCCGAGAGTATAGAGCTGTTCCACGGCCAGGACGAAAACCACACTGCTCCTCCTGAATCCGAGGTTCGACTATCCGATGGACCCTCCTCTCCAGCACCCCCGAATAGACCTTACCAGGGAGGCTGAGGAGTGTGATCCCCCTATAGTTGGAACACACCCTCCGGTCCCCCTTCTTGAAGAGGGGGACCACCAACCCGGTCTGCCAATCCAGAGGCACCGCCCCCGATGTCCACGCGATGCTGCAGATGCGTGTCAACCAAGACAGCCCCGCAACATCCAGAGCCTTGAGGAACTCCGGGCGGATCTCAACCACCCCCGGGGCCCAGCCACTGAAGAGCTTTTTAACCACCTCAGCGAACTCTGCCCCAGAAATAGGCGAGTCCACCCCCAAGTCCCCAGACTCTGCTTCCTCATTGGAAGGCGTGTCGGTGGGATTGAGGAGGTCTTCGAAGTATTCCCTTCACCGACTCACAACATCCCGAGCTGAGGTCAGCAGTGCACCATCCCCACCATAAACAGTGTTGATGCTGCACTGCTTTCCCGCTCTGAGATGCCGGATGGTGGACCAGAATCTCCTCGAAGCCATCTGGAAGTCGTTCTCCATGGCCTCGCTAAACTCCTCCCATACCCGAGTTTTTGCCTTAGCGACCGCTGAAGCCGCGTTCCACTTAGCCTGCCGGTACTCATCAACTGCTTCCGGAGTCCCACAGGCTAAAAAGGCCCGATAGGACTCCTTCTTCAGCTTGACAGCATCCCTCACCGCCGGTGTCCACCAGCGGGTTCGGGGATTGCCGCCGCGACAAGCACCGACCACCTTATGGCCACAACTCCGGTCAGCTGCCTCGACAATGGTGGCGCGGAACATGGCCCATTCGGACTCAATGTCCCCCGCCTCCCCCGGGACATGGGAGAAGTTCTGCCGGAGGTAGGAGTTGAAACTCCCCCTGACAGGGGATTCCGCCAGACGTTCCCAGCAGACCCGCACTACAGTATATGCTTGGCTCTACCAGGTCTGACCGGCTTCCTCCCCCACCAGCAGATTTGTGATTATTTTATCTATTTATCCTACTTGATATTTGAGGGGACTTATTACCATTTTACAAAAACATCTTATGGATGAAAACCAACTAAACAAGCTAAAAATGTACATTTGCTCAAATCCAAAATTGTACATACAATGACAAAGGGCAACAAAATTGGAACTGTAAGCAGAGTGCAGCTGAGAGTGAAAAGTGAAGCCTGCAGCTGTCATCTTGTATGTTCAGATCTGCCATCTGAACTTTTTCCATGGATCTTCATACAGATGAGTAATTTCAAAACTGTGGGGTGTGAGATGATTTTCTGAGTATTCTTTAATAAAGTTTATAATGATTGTTGGTCGCTAGCTTCCATGGTCAGCAATTTTTATCCCTATACATATATATACACACATTTCCAGGTGATAAGCCATTCATTCTAGATGTTGTACAAGTTGGTGCATGTGGAACAAGAACAGTTCAGATGGCCAGACCAAATGTTAGGGCTGTCTGGGGAATTCAGTGCAGTCTTTCCAACAGCATCAAATCTAGTTTCTACTGAGATCACTAAGGTTAGAGTAATAAGCTGAACAAGCTCTATATACTGTAGGGCTTGCTTATATTGTTGCAGGCAATCAGACCATGCTAATTTGAGCACCTCCTACCCCAGAGACTTCCATTTGCAATCTAATGTGTGGTACTCCTGCTTGGGAGAATGTTTATAATCATTAAATCATAGGAATGTCTGGTGGTTATGAGTATACATGCTTCTTCAAAGGTGCCATGTAATCCAGTACCTAAATAACCACTGTATTAAAGTTTTCTGTGACCTCACTGAAATTTGTACTAGAAATGAAGTTTACATTACTTACTGCATTCATAAATCACAGTGAATTTCTCTCATTTAGGTGATGTATCATAATATTAATCTCTGCCATAAATGAGGGTGGCTGAATCACGAAGGTGAATTGAAAATGGCTATAGAAGCACCTATCCAATGGCGAGCAGATACAGTACATGCTGAGCTTCCATTCTGTGAGTGAGTATCTGGTCCAGTGTATGATTGTGTACACTGGTAATATAATATATGCTGGTAGTATAAGAAGAGATAAGCTTTTGCTGAAAGCGTCAGTCTCTATGTTAACATGTATGTATTTTAATCTAAATTAATGACTCTGTCAGAGAGAAATTGCCCAAATTCAGTTAGGAATGATGTGTATGGTCCAGGGGATCCGTATGCTGTCAGAAAGCATACTGGCAACTCAGATGCCATTTGAAGTGGCATTTCTTCGAATTGCTTGTGATTTTTGGTTCAATTTTTCTTTTAAAAATGGCTGCCACACAACCTCAACACCCAGAACAGAGAGATTTCTGTAAGAAACTAAAACCATTACGCAATATTTCAATGTGTCTGTGGGCCTGGGCCGGCTTTCTGTTAATAAGCACACATCGGAGCCAATGTCAAGCACCATGTCAAAAACAAGAAGTGTTTTGTTTCCTAGACAGCATGCTATGTTAGGTTTATGTTATGTTTGATTTAATCTTATCAGTAGAATTGATATCAGCACTGAAGCCTCTAGTGGAACTTCATGTTCAAGTGTTAGTCTAGAAACAATTAGTATACTCTTTCTAGACTCATTGATTCTGTTTCTGAATAATTGTTTTATTTAGGGACATATTTTGTGTCATTTAATACCTGGGTCGGCTCCAGAAATGAACTAAGGAAAAGCCAGGCTGTTCGTAATAATGCTCCCAATCATAAACAAAGACACACTATGTCTCTAACCCTGTCTGACAGTAACCCAGGCCTTGTATGTGCATGCATCTGATGCAAGTGCTGATCTGGTGACAGTTGGGGCAGGAGGGACTATGGCACTTCTAAATAGACTCTGTTTTCTGCTGTATCTATTTATCTCTCAATCTGCTTAATCTTCAGTAAAGTGCTAATGCACCCCTCCAGTGCAAAACCTGTTCTCAGAATTTCACTCCAGTCCACACTGTACATGTCTGAGGATGCACAGAACACAGGGGCAGAAGACTCACTCACAAATTTCTCCCGTCTGTGCCCTGGGAGTGTTTCTCCCTTTTTAAAAAAAAATTTTTCCAGATTTTTTCAGTGATATATAGCGTTTGGGGGTCCAAACAGTACTGTACGTCCCAAAGATTGGTGTCTTTATTTATTTGTGGTATTTCAGCTGCCAGTCAGACATATGATATATAATGCCCAAAGAAAGTCTTCAGATGCTTGCTTAATTTAGTAAAAATATTGCAAGCTTCTTGGATTTTATAACAAAAACCGTTACTTTATTCATTTACAAAAAATAAGTTACAAAAAAACGTGAAATGAAATGAATCTGCATATGATGAAAGGTCATGTGACTGTAGCACAATGATTATAATATCAGATCAAATGGACAACAGAGTTGGCAGTATGGGCACACTGCTGATCCCATGTCAGTAGAGTGTGGCACTATCCCCCCTCCGGGCCTGGATACATGTGATGATACGGTGTGGAAGGGAGTCGTACAGCCGCTGTATCCTCTCCTGTGGCAAGTCGGCCCACAGCTGTTGTAACTGGCCCTCGAGATCCTGCAGATTGGCACTGGGTCTGAGTTGACATGCAAACTAATCCCACAAGTTCAATTGGAGAAAGATCAGGAGACCTGGCTGGTCATAGGAGGACCTCAACATGAGGCAGGCCGTCCATAGACACACGTGCTGTGTGTGGACAGGTGTTATCTTGTTGGAAGACCGTACCAGGGCCCTGTCTCAGGAGGGGTAAGACATGCGGACGCAGGATGTCACTGATGTAGCGCTGTGCCGTCAAGGTCTCCTGAGTCACTACCAGAGATGACCTGAAGTCACACCCTATGGCTCCCCACAGCATGATGCCAGGAGTAACACCAGTGTGTCTCTCCACAACATTGGCAGGATTGATCCTCTCCCCTCAGCACCACCATGCAAACACACGACAGCCATCCGTGGTCATGCAGAACTGAGATTCATCGCTGAACATGGTATGATGTCACTCGTCATCAGCCCAGGCCTCCCAGTTATGACACGACTCCAAACACAGCTGTCTCTGCGCTGGTGTCAACGGCAGCCTACGTATAGTCTGGCTGATGCCAGTCATCCAGACACGGTGCAGGATGACACGGGGCGCTGTAGAGAGTCCAATACCTGTGTCCGGATGGCAGGCGCAGATGACATAGGGTTCTGTAAAGCTTGGCGCACAATACGACGATCATCCCTTGGTGTGGTCTCTCTTGGGGGACTGGAACCTTCTCGACGTGTGTGGGTGCCCTCACATGCCTATTGGTTCCAACATTTGGCTATTTATTTGGTTATTTATTTTTTTATTTTTAAACTTTTATTTAACCAGGAAACTCCCATTGAGATTTAAAAGCCTCTTTTTCAAGGGAGTCCTGGCCAAAATAGACAGCAGGTAAAAATACAAAACACAGTTTTGCCAGGCAGTTGCACAATACAACCACCTGGCCTCATGCAAACCCACAATGCAATGCGACCCCTATCAAACTAAGTCTGGTAATGCTGTCTAATGCGTCTATGAGGCATCCTCTGTGTCTGGTGACTAGACCTGCCAGCTCCTTGGAAATCGAATCATTTACATACCTATCGCTGGACTGCATGTGTACCAAATTACATCCAAATTGAACCATTACTTATGGGTGCTTAACTTTTTTTTTGTCACTGAGTATTTATGTCACATTAGAAACAAACAGAAGTTTCACATGTGTTTCATGTGTGTAGAGTCTGCATGTTCTCCCCATGTCGTCATGGGGTTTCCTCCAGGTACTCCGGTTTCCCTCCACAGTCCAAAGACATGCTGAGGCTAATTGGAGTTACCAAATTGCCCATACTGTAGGTGTGTGAGTGAATGGTGTGTGAGTGTGAGTGTGAGTGAATGGTGTGTGAGTGTCCCCTGCGATGGGCTGGCCCCCCATCCTAGGTTGTTCCCCACCTCGTGCCCATAGCTTCCTGGATAGGCTCCGGACCCCCCGCAACCCAGAAGGATAAGCGGTTTGGAAAATGGATGGAATGATGGACGTTAATTTCAAGCAGCAGTAACTTGAAACCCAAATTCTAGTTCTCAATGAGCTGGTCTGAGTTAAAACGTTCCTTGACAAGAATCACTGGGAGCTTTTCAGGCTATTTAGGGCCACCTTTGCAAACATTTCTGTTTAGTATCACAAGTGCAATTAATAGGAAAATGGCAAGAACAGAACTGAATGAGTCAGTCAAAAGATTTACTTAATAAAATGATAATGTCTGTGTGGAACCAAAACATTTTTCCAGAATTAACCAAGACTTTTCTGTGAGCATTGTACATTTTATGTTATTTGTTGAAGGCGTTTGCAATGGTATGCGGAATCCATGACACTGAACCAAAAGCACAAAGAATCTCCAGTCAAAGACATTACTAAATGCATAAGTTGTAAATTAGGGAAAAAATAATCATCATGCATTTTAACATCAAAGAAAGGTAACTGTAATGTAATGCCTTAAAACTGTTAAAAACAGAAAATTTTTAAAATAAAATACCAAAAGCTATTTAAGAGATTCATAGTAAACATTAATTTGAAATGTAAAATAATTCAGACTGAGAAAGCTTTATTATTTTTACAACTGAATGTCCTTTAGTTTGCCATTGTGAACTGCACTTCATTTATACAGAATTGGTTTGTCTTAAAACACCTTAAATCCCGAGGGCCACAATAGAAGCAAATATTTTTTAAAAGAGTCCATGTGATATCTGCTTGACTGCCTTAATCTCAAAAGGAGAGATTTCTATTTAGATATTCTTGTGCTACATAGTGTACCACAGCACAGAAAATGTAATTTCAATGTGCCCTTGAAGTCATGTATACTGTACAATTGTGGAATTCTTTCTTTATATTTTTTTCACTTCTCCCATCATCCACCACGATTATTGTGATCATGCACAGATGCTGGAGACACAAGGAGTCAATTCATGGGCAATAGTAACATGGTGACAGCATGCGGATGTTTGCATAGCTGTGTGAACAAAGACTAAATTCACTTGTCACCTTTAAAGCCCCTTGCTGCCAACACAGCAGAAGAATTTCCATACATAGTCAAGAGAGCTTGGCAACCAAGCCATGGCATTCACACATTCCCAAACACACATGCAATATGCACCCACACAGTCATACAGTAAGACACACAAATACAGCTTTGAATGGACAAATGATTTTTGCATAACCTATATATTATAGTTTACAGCAGTGCTATTTAATATAGTACAATTAGTTTATTCAATATTGTTACCTTAAATATTTATTAAAGGTGTTGAATTTATTAATTGAACAGTTCTTATACCTTATGTAAAAATATTAGAAAATACTCAAAGCATGCATTGCTGCAGAAGAAACTGAGTCACTGTAGTTAAACTATGAAACTACATGATAACAAGAGATCAACAGCAGATCTTCAGGGTCTGTAAGTGACTTTATTTTCAGATGCTGATGTAAAAGGGATTTCTTTTGAAATTGCCATTTATGCCATTTAGTATTTAAATATCTAAATAATAATCAGTATGACATATTTAAATAGTAAATAGGTTAGACTAGTTCTAAAATATAAAATATAGAGTAGATGTTAATGTAATCTCAGATTTTTATTATTATCATCTTCGGTGGAAGTGTACGAATTTAATGATTTGATACTGATTATTGTCAGTTAATTTAGAATGTTTTTCCCACTCAATAAACTTTAGAATAGCATTGCTTCAAGTTCATGCTCAGATGTAGTTCTTTTTCAAATAATTCATGATTTGAATATATGAACATAGGGAAAGCAAACATATGCAAAATGTGTTTTTTTTCCAGAAGAAAATGGATTCTGATATGTATACACACATTTATCAAAGCCAATCTCTCAAAACTATCAACACAGTTCTAAAAGTGGTGATCTCATCATCAAACATCCTGTACACAATAAAACACTCACTTATGAGCTACCATAAAAATTCAAATAGATGCATCAATATTGCATACATATGAAGAGTTCCTATCATAGAAACACAGCTGTGAGAAATGCAAAATGCCATCATTATAACTGTATTGCATTTCTTACTTACGGAAGATCTGTTTATAGGCTGTATAGAAAATAAAAACATGATATAATTACAAGTCATCTATAAAATAGCTGTAAATAATGATTCACTCAGCAATTACATCCATGGTTTTCAACTGTACAGGAAGTATTGAAACTAAAACTTTCCTCACCATATTTATGAGCACCACGCTCAGTGGCTTCACAGTCCAAGAAGTGTGTGATGAAGCAGCCGGTATGTTGGACCCATCCCAGCTGCACCCAAGTGTCTCCCTGCAAAGTGTGTCGGATATTTTGTGGGAGTCACAGTCATAAATCTTTCAACCCCGCAGTAAGAAAATTGCCCTTAACTTGGTTTGGTAAGGGAGAAGGGAATGGAATAAAAATTATTGAAAACCACAGACGATGATTGAAGCAGGTGCAGCACGGTGAAAGCTTGTTTTTTTACCTGGACACGCAGCTTGCATAGTGCCCTCAGTCAGAATGGAGAGAGGCAGCTGTGAAATAAACAGCCTTTGTTGTACAAGTGTAAGGTGGAGACAGAAGGACACACAGGCTGACCAAGGACACCCACTGTTGCTCAGAACTGGTGATTTTTTTCCCCTGTCAACTCCTGCTGTTAATCCTACATAATTATCATATATTATGTTGCTCCACAGAGGTATTATTGACAAGATCAGTATACTCATATATATTTTGAATAACCATTTATCCAGTGCAGCCTTACACTGACACTGGAACCCAGAACCTGAATCTGGTCATCCATCCAATGTCACAGGCAGGGAGGTGGAAGATTGACCGGCTACTGCTAATCCAGTTTCCGCACCACAGTCTGTGGCTGCTAATTCCTTCCCTCACCGGCACGTGCCGAGGCCAAAGAAGCCTTGGCTGAAGACCAATCGGCAGACTGAAGTTAACCCCTCTCACTGCTCTCCTCGAGGGGGACTTAAGGAGTTGAGAGAAACAGCGAGGGGATGAAAGACAGGTGGGTCACTACTAATCCTAACACTTATTATTTTTCTTAGAAAGCTGTAAGTGTCCATCAGAGTACAACCAACGATTGTGCAAATAGCCAGCCAGCTCATTGGCTGACTGCCTCAGGCTGCACCCACCGCCCCGAATGGACCTCCCACAATCCCTCACTGTTATTTTCTCCGATCTTGAATTCTATATTGCTTATCCAGTACAGGGTCATGTTATAAATAATATTACTATTTATTGAAAAGATCAGTTTGGCTATTTACAATGGCGTCAGTCTTCGTTAAATCTACTTTTGTTCCTTAATAGGCTACCCCCATGTTCTCAGAATGAGACCAAACTATCTTGAATTTTGAATCTTGATTCAACCGTGAATGCAATGAATGGGAGCATCACGCTTTGCTTACTGCACCTGTACAAAGATTCAAACATGCAACAGACCACTTGCACAAACACATTTCAGTGAAATGGCCATAACAAATCGGCTTCATGTTGAGTGTGTTACACGACACCTGAGGCTTTGCCAGTGAGTTCTTTCAGAAATGTGGATATGTTTTCAAAAGATGTAATATGCAGATATTTTCAGTCCTATTTACAATTTTAATTTGAGTTATACATAAAATTGTTTCAGAGGCATGGGATGTGTGTACAAGTACAAGAGGGAACACATTTGTAATGTGAAAAAAATAATCAGAATGGTCATAGTGGTTATAACTTTTATGAAAGATACCAAAGAAATATCTAAAAAAATATCTTCATAGTGTTTGGAATAAATGCACTGGGTACTTATTATAAGCAGTTTGAAGTGCACAGAATTCACATTTATATCAGTTTTCTTACTCATAACATATTCCAATATTTTCATAACTGCTGAAAAAAACAGGTAAAAACTAACGTATGCTGGTAGTTGGTTTTAGCTGGTTTTGCTGGTCTAAGATGGTCTAAGGTGGTCTTAGATGGTCACGTTCCACCTCTTGCTGCCCTCTTGCAAGGACCTTAACCCCCAGGTTATTACTTTCATTAACATCATCATGAACTGAAGCTATGACATTGCTCCATGCATCCATTGCAGGTAAGCATGTTGCTATGTTTTGCATCTGTGACATGTCCCTTAACAAAAGGTAGGTACTTTAGAAACCCGTGCACCTTCCTGCTTAAGAGAAAACACTGATTTTAATGAATGTGGTGATGTTCTGCAATGGAGACTGTGATTGGTTAAAGAAGTGAAACGCAATCCCCTCCATTTTGAACTCAGATAAATCAGGATGTGCCTGTATAGAGACTTTTTCAGGGGTTGGCACTCAATGCCTTTGATAAAACCATTAAAGCGGCACTTAATAGCTTGGGAAACCCCCCAGCAAATGCTTGTTATTGCATGTGTGTGGTTGGGGTGGTGGTGGGGGAGGGGGGTTGCAAAGATGACTTTTGGGGACAAAAAAGTCCCCAAAGGTTGGTAAAACTGTGAAACTGTGTGTGTGTGTAGCAATGGAGTTGCATCTACCCCAGCCCTGTGCTGGCTAGGATAGTCTCCAGACCCCCTGCAAAACTGACCAGGAAAAGCAGATGGATGGATGGATGGATGGATGGATGGATGGATGGTTGGTGGCATTCTGCCATTACTTAGTTCAGAAAATGTACCAACAGCTACATACCAAAGATAAACTGTTGCTGAGCAACTGAATAAAGGTATTTTCTGTATGAGTACAAAAGATTCTGGTTTCTGTGAGAGAAACAAGAAAGACAACAGAAAGCGGAGGAGGTGTTGGTAATAAATGTCGTGTATTTATGCATTTGAATTTCTGTAACTAAGGTCCAGTCCATCTAAAGGAACACTTTTGCCATTTCAAAAGCCTTTTGGTCCTTATTATTTATTTATTTGTCTATTTATGAATTTATAATTTAGAGATACAAAGGTCAAGCATAACTCCAGGGTATTTCTCGATCATGCTAATCTCAGTAGCATTACCCACAACACCAGTGAGCAGATTGCTGAAAAAAAACTTTCCAAGTTATCCAGTCCATCTGTACTTATCTGGTCAGGGATTTTTAAAAATGTCACATTCTATATATTGCCCGGTTTTATTTAGAGGATGGAAAATATAGTAGAAGGAAGAGGACTGACATACATAGATTCTCTCGCTTTGTATATCATACATCAAGTCATAATAGCCTGATGATAATTCACATTGTAGCAAGCAATAAGTATGGGTCTAGTTAGTAGAACTAGTTTCTTTAAATTGTTTGTACTGTGTTATTATCTGCCATGCAACTGACTGGAATGCTGCCCAGGGTGTCTCTTGCCTTGTGTCCATTCTTTTCTGGGATAAGCTCTAGGTTCACTGAGACCAAGAACTGGATCAGCATTTTAGGACAATGAAAATGGTTTTAAAATGGTGTCTCTAAATGGTGTGGGGTGCAATGCTAATTGTAGTGTGTAAACAGCTGGATAAGACTGCACCTACAATGAAAGTACTGTGAAATATGGTTTATGGTTTGTTTGTGCAGATGGTAGTACTGTGATTAAGGACACAGGTGTAAATTCCAATGGTTTACAATTAGCTTCAGAAAATTGAAAAAAAAAATGCTGATTTGTTTTTACCTTGATTTACCTATTATGCATTTTTATAGCAAAATATTTAGCTGCATATAAAGGCAAGACTTATTTCTTAGAATAAAAAAAGGCTTAAAAAAGCAAATAAACTACACATACATACTGTAAGTGTTATGTGGCCAAGGAGAATTTTATGATTAAATCTTCAGACTGTTGTAAGTTTTATCAAAGAGCCGTTTCTTTGCAAAACTATCTTGTCATACTGTAGCTGTGGAATCACTTACTCTCAGTCATTAATCTATAGCTCTGCTTTAAAGAAAATAATATAGTGCTGCATTAATATGCAGGCGACTGATTGTGACACTTGGGAGAATATGTAAATTATTATTTTATTATTTAAAAGAAAAGATGAAAAGAATTTTCATTTTTGAAGCACGTGACTTTTTGATGCTACAAAGTCACACACACGGCAACATGTTTAATATACAAAGCATTCGGCCAGTTTCCAGCTATTTATCCGGGTCTGAAGCTTGTATGTCACTGTGAACAATAACTAAATGAATAAATGTAAATATAAATATAAACGATAACATATTATAATTAAGTACATGGATGTAATGGCCATTCATCCCTTTTGAAAAAGATACAGTGAATAAGGCAATAACTGTATGATTGGCCAAGTGACAGAATAGCAGCAGGTGATGTGATTACAACAGGAAGTCTGATGGCTAAGGTGGTGTTATTCACAATAGTGGCTATTCTCAAGAGAAATGTTGGATCAGCAATACCTGTAAGTCAGCCCAAATGGCTTTCACATGAGGTGTGATTCGATCTTCTCTGCAGGATATCAGTGTATGACAGAAAAGTTTGGTTACTAGTTTGGTGTATGGCAGGTTAGCTCTGAAATGTTAACACCAAAAGTAACAAAATTACACCGACGCAATCCAAGTTTTCTCTGCTTCTCAGTGACCCCAATAATGGTACTTTGTTCATTTATGTTTTGTTTTATTTTCATGCATTTCAGTATACCTACCAGCCCATAGACAGGTCACATGTAGGTACACATAAGAAAATTGACTCTTCCATTGATTGTTTTGCTGTTGCAGTTAGAATTACAAGGCATACAAAATTTATTTATACAACAGTTTTGGTTTCCCTGAAAGAATCACAGTGCATTTTTTTAAACTACTGAACAAGAAAGTCCTCTGGGAATATCCTCTGGGATCAATGTTTCAAAACATGCCAGTTTTGAGCAAACAACCAAAAGGTGTGGACATTAAGTAGGAAAAAATGATAAAAACTCCACAGCTTTTTGCATTTTTGCATTCCAGAAAAAAAAAAAACTAAGAAAAAATTGTAAACATATTTCAACATTTTTGCACTAGCAGAATGTAAGTATTCCTGATATCTTCCACTAGAGGGAGGTATAAGACTCAGTAGTTTTCCTTGACCACAGAATAGCTTTCCAGCTGTTTGATTGCACAGATGTTCTCTAGAGACTAAGCTATTGAGGACAGAACATCTCATACATCCTTAAAGACATTCCCAAAAATGGAGTTTAATAGTCAAAGCAAAGTGCTAGACATTTTTGTAGAATATAGATAATGGCACTCTGCCTTTTACTAGCTAATATTCAGCTTCAGTAAATGAATAATATTACCCACTAATGTGTTTATTTTTCTTCAGCATGTTCATCACCAAAATTCCAGCTTTAAAGTCAGATACCAGTAATGCAGAATCTTTGGTTACAAAATCAAAATGAACAATTATAATGATGCAATTAGAAACATTTGTTAACTTTTTTTGTCTCGTTGGTAATGGAAAACCCCATTTTCTTGTTTTCTGTACAATAAATTCTAGTTATTTAGCAGCATTAGACATTGGTTGAAATGGAATGCTCACCAATATGTCTTCAGTATAGTTTATCTTATAAGACAGTAAGCATAATTCCCAGGCGGGCTTTTGTTAAGATCCTATCATCAGGAATCAATGAACAACAACCTGAAAAGGAGATGCAGATATATTAATTTAATCCTTTAATGCACATTCTTAGGTGCTAGTGACACAGTTAGTAACCATTTGACAGGTAGCAGCTTTGTAAGTGTATCAGGGCAGTATACAGCACGCTTGTTATAAATTTTGCTGTGCCTGAGTGATATATGTAATGAACTACTGTGCCCTGCCATAACAGTATTACTGTTATTATGCACCTTAAATCCTGGTTATTTAGTGTCACCAAATAATCTAACTGCGTGTTTTTTTGGACTATAGAAGGAAATCCATGCAAACACTTGGAATAAATGAAAATGTGGCACATGCAGAACTCTGAGCAGGATTTGAATCTGCCAGCCCTCGATATGTGAGGCTACTGCTGTGCCACTGGAATACATACGTATTAAGCCAATTATAACTTCATACCTCGTATTCTTTTTTTCTACTCTTTCTAAGCCTTTAAGGAGGTTAACGTGAATATGAATTTCAGGATATTTCTGGTTGGGTTCCGTCTCCCTATTGCTGCGCTAACAGTTCAGTATTAGTTCTCTGTCTGGGTACATGGGTTTCCTCTAAATGTATGGCTTCCTCCCAAAATCCAAAGGAGAATTGGCGACTGGAAGTTTCTTTTAACCTTGTTTGCACACCAACAACAATTAGTGGGCAACCAAGTACTGGGAGTCATTATTTTTCCAGGGACTGAGGGAGCCATTAAGCAATTGCCTCAGTCTCTCCACACCACACTGGAAATGAACGACTTTTGGTATTTGGTCACCAACTAGCTGCCTTTAGTGGTTGCTGGATGTGTGAATATACACCAGTCAGCCGTAACATTAAAACCACCTGGCTAATATTGTGTAGCCCCCCTCCAGCCTCCAAAACAGCTCTGACCCTGCCAGGCATGGACTCCACAAGACCACTGAGGTTTTCTGTGGTATCCGGCACCAAGACCTTGGTAGTAGATCTTTTACATCCTGTAAGTTGTTAGATTGTCCCTCCTTGGATCAGATTTACTTGTCCAGCACATCCCACAGATGCTCAGTCCAATTGAGATCTGGGGAATTTGGAGGCCAAGTCAAAACCTAGAACAATTTCTCATATTCCTCAAACCATTTTTGAACAATTTTTGCAGTGTAACAGGGAGCATTATCCTTCTGAAAAGGATACTGCCACTGGAGAATACTGTTGCCATGAAGGGGTATACTTAGTCTTGAACAATGTTTAGGTAGGTGGTACGTGTCAAAGTAACATCCACATGAATGGCAGGACCCGGCAGAACATTGCCCAGAGCACCACACTGCCTCCTCCAGCTTGCCTTCTTCCTATAGTGCATCCTGGTGCCATCTCTTACCCAGACACACGTGCACCTGGCCATCCACATGATGTAACAGAAAACGCGACTCATCAGACCAGGCCACTTTCTTGCATTGTTCCATGGTCCAGTTCTGACACTCATGTGTTCATTGTAGGCGCTTTTGCACATGCACTGTGTGTTTTATGTGCTACAATAATTGGGATCAGTCCAAACGGGCTAGTTTTTGCTCCTCAAGTGCATCAATGAGTCTTGCAGCCATTGCTTGATCACCAGTTGGCTTTCCGTGGACCACTTTTACTAGATACAAACTAGGGTTACACAATGTTGAAAATAAAATCACATAGAGATAAAAAAAATTGCGATTTATATTGCAATTTTTTAAAAACAAAAAAGAGATTAAATTTACCTGAAATAAACTACCGCCAAACCGAGCTTGTAATTATCTACCAAAAATTGTGAAATAAGTTGGTGGTGTTGCCACACGTTGTGTCAACAGACACAAGCAGTGCTGATAAATGCCTTGCTTTCGCTCAATATCATCTCTATGGAATACAAAATATTTTCATACTGCCGAAGGCAAATGTCTTTTGGTGACCAGTTCCTGTTTGCTTTCTCCTCCTCACTCATTTCTCACAAATCTGCCACACTGTCTATGAGTGATTATGATGGTCTTGCAGAGCCCATGCAGAGTTCATGCAAAAGTAGTGACAGTAAAGTTTAAGCTGATTTTAACACATACTCCATTATCTTAAAAAAAAAAACATTAAAACTGCAAGGTTTGCTTAGGTTTGTTCCTATATACTACTTCTTCTATGAGTAAAAATGTTTTATAAGCATAACTGATTGTCTTAACCCATGTGATTACTCAAGTCCTTAAGAGGTGAAAATTGCATGTGTTTAGCATACAAAATTATTTATTAATATTATTATTGCATATTGTGCAGCTCTATCAAGAATGATTGTGATTGGTAGTTCGCTGTGCTTGCTAGGGTCTGCAGGTCACTCACTAGCAACAAACTCAATGGATCCAAACCCCCTTAATTTGCAGCACATTATGTTATATCAGACAGACTTCTTTTGTAGATTAGTCATGGAAAAGGATAAGCATGTGAGTTTTCCTTTTTCATCAAGCAGCAAAGGGTTGGAACTTAATGTGATTATTGCATATGCACACATGCAGCCTGCATCCCAGATACACCCCCCAAGACCTGCCATTGTGGAGATTCTCTGACCAACACAATTTGGCCCTTTTCAGAGTCGCTCAGATCCTTACGCTTGCCCATTTTTCCTGCTTTCAACACATCAACTTCAAGAACTGACTGTTCACTTGCCTAAATTATAATGGTCCCCTTGACAGGTGCCATTGTAATGAGATAATCAACGTTACACACTTCACCTGTCAGTGGTTTTAATGTTATGGCTGATCAGGGTATTTGGTATTTTATAATGTATCCTAACATATGTTCATTGCAGGAAAATGTTCATTGCAGCCAACCATTGTTGAAAATTCATTGATTAATTGAGTGATTCATATAGTTTTCATTTGCGAAAGCTGAAATTTAGTCCTACTACAGCCCAGTACCATAGTGAGAAAGACACATTTTAGAAATCTGCAGAACTTTTACGGTTTTACCACTTGTCATCACATAAACCAGGAAAGAAAATTTTAAAATGGCATAATTACTAAATGATGTGAAATGGGCTGTGTCAAACAGTCAGCAAGTACTCCTTATCAGTGCCAAGGCGATGAGGCATGTAAAATGTTAAAAAATTTCACCTTCATGAACATTATTCACACCGGGAAATGTAGTAGGGGCTGGCATCCATCAGGAGAGGCTCAATCCAGTGACAGTTCCATTTAGGTTTGATTCCTACCACCTGTACCTTGTTTCAGCACTTACCTCTTTGCCATTTAGTTGGACCAGAGTCATACATGAATCAAGAGAGAGTATGCGCAAGCAAAGCTGGCTGCTATTCAAAGTGCTGTTGTTGTTTTTTTCCATGTCTTTATCTGAATCTCCACTGCTTCTTCCTTCCTTTTTTAATTCAAGAAACTCCCTGAAGCCCCTATTTGCTATCATTTATTCCATGAATAGCT
This sequence comes from Paramormyrops kingsleyae, assembly GCF_048594095.1. Taxonomy (NCBI): domain Eukaryota; kingdom Metazoa; phylum Chordata; class Actinopteri; order Osteoglossiformes; family Mormyridae; genus Paramormyrops; species Paramormyrops kingsleyae. Next base: position 23,256,178 of record NC_132802.1, on the reverse strand, counting down.
AGAATAAAAAACCCTGGCCCACAGGTTAATCCTCTAGTGGCATCATCCTGTTTATAAAGTTCCTAAGCTGCCAGGCCTCCAACAAGATACATAGAAATTTTGTCCCCTACAAATAGCATATATAGTACCTCCAATTTTATATTATATTGTATAACTTAAGTCATAGTTGCAGTTGCTGTGCAGTTACATTGCATTGATTATACAGGTAGGTGTTGACCTCCTTTGGCATTACTGCCTGTCACAACTCCTCCAGTGGCCATAGGTCAGCTGCAGAGTCATCAGCCAGCTACCACCCATCGCCAATATTTTGCCTCTTTAACCCCAGGATGTGTCCTGGTGGCGAAGCAAGGAGGTCTCCCTATCACCCCTGGCTGCTGGACCTTGGGCTAGGTATTATCTCCCCACCTCTTCTCCCTTTTCCTAAACCAGAACCAAAAGCTGCTCTTCTCAGTCTCTTCAGCAAGATCTTTCAAGGCCTTTCACAAGTCTGCTTCAGGTATTCCCATCTCCCTTTGTAGGCTAACGCTGATATACTGACAAAGCCCCGACATTCTACTTCTACCGGGTAGATGATGATTCTCCACCCAGCCTCCTTGTACTCAATGGTGAGATCTGAGTACTCAGTCTCTTCGTTTCGAAGTCAGCCTCTATTCCCTCCTCCCATGGGACAATTAGCTCAATGAGGAACAAGGTCTTGGCACCAGTGGACCACATCACTATGTCAGGGTGGAGGCTTGTGTTGGTATTCTCACAGGGGTACTAGAGATCCTGCTGACATCAACTTTCATTCTCTGGTCTTGGGTGGAGACAACTGCCCTTGGTGGAACTCTTGGCATGGTGCTTGTGGTGTCTCCACTTTCTCTGACAAACTGAATGGGCTAACTCTCTCATGAAGGATGACCTCTGCTCATGTCCTGTCTGTACCCCTCCAGTACCTCTGGTAATCTCCACAGGACCTGGTCATGTTGCCACCTGTATTGCCCTTGGAAAAGTGTGATCTTACAGCCTGACAAGATGTGCTAGAGACTTGCGTTTAGACTGCTGCAGAGGGGGCAGCGTTGTAGGTGTAGGTTCTATGGGCAGGGGAGTGTGTCATATGTCATCGTGATAAGTAAAGAGATAAACTCAGCTCTACCTGAGGGATCTTCCACAGCTCCGCCATGTTGATGTTCCTGCCAACGATGCTTTCCCATGTTGTCTAGCCCCCTTGTTGTCTTTGCACTACAGCCTTGATCTTATAGCACTCATCCTCAATCCTCGTCACCTCAGACACCACCAGATCCTTCCTCTCTTTCCTGCTGGCTCTGGACCAGCCCTGCAGGGCGTTCATGGATGACCTTACAGTCACGACAGAATCAGTCCCAGGCTGCCGGTGGATTCTAAAGGGACTCCAGAAGCTGATGGCATTGGCCAGGATGTGTTTCAAACCTGCCAACTCATGATCCATGGTGCTGAAGAAAGGAAAGGTGGAGGACAAGTTTCGGTTTTGCATCGCAGGCACAGACATTCCAACAATCACAGAGAAGACAGTCAAGAGTTTGGGCAAGGTTTTTGACAGCTCTCTGAGAGACTCAGCATCTATTCAGTCAACCTGCACTGAGTTGAATGGCTGGCTGAAATCCGTGGACAAGTCCGGACTTCCTGGAAAGTACAAAGCCTGGGTCTACTAGCATGGCATCCTTCCAAGGATCCTGTGGCCCCTTCTCATTTATGCTGTCCCAATCTCTACAGTTGAGACCCTATAGAGGAAGGTCAGCAACCACCTCTGGAGATGGCTTGGGTTACTAAAGAGCCTGAGCAACATTGCACTCTATGGGCGCAACAACAAACTGCAGCTGCACCTCAAATCCTGGGAAGAGGAATTCAAAGTAACAAGAGCTAGGTAAGTAGTGCACTACAGGGACTCTAGTGACCCAATGGTGGCCAAAGCTGGAATCCAAGTGAGGACGGGAAGGAAGTGATGGGTGGAGGAGGCTGTCCAGGATGCTGAGGTAAGGCTGCATCACAGGAGCCTGGTGGGAGTGGTCACCAGAGGCTAAGTCAGGTTAAGTTCTTTTCCAACTCCCCAAATGAACACCAGAGGGAAGGAGAGGCGGTGCCTTGTCCAAGAGGAGGTGAGAGCAGCTGTGGAGGAGACACAATCTTGCAAGGCAGTGGGAATGAGGCAGCAGGGGGCTTGGACAAGATGGGAAAAGGCAGTTGAGAGGAAAGTGACCTGGACTGAGATCTGGAAAGCCGAGCCTCACTGCATTAAATTCCTCATCCAGGCGGTGTATGATGTGCTTCCAAGCCCATCGAACCTGCACACATGGGGCATAGCAGAATCACCAGCTTGCCCATTGTGTTCTAAGAGAGGCACCCTAGGGCACATCCTCAGCTGGTGCACCACAGCACTTAGAGAAGGACGATACCGGTGGAGGCATGATTAAGTCCTTAAGACCATCGCTGAAACCATCAGCACAGGACTTGTGTCGGCTAAGCAGTTTTGTCCCTCCAAGAAAACCATCTCCTTTGTTAGGGCTGAGGAGCAGGTAGCCCCAGCCAAAAGAGCACCAGCAGGCATCCTGACCTCTACTAGAGACTGGCAGCTGTTGGTGGACCTTGAGCAGCATCTGTAGTTCCCCAGCCACATTGCTGTCACCACCCTCCGTCTAGACATTGTCCTTGTGTCTGAGGCTCCCAAGCCAGCTGTGCTGCTGGAGCTGACAATCCCATGGGAAGACCGCTTGGAAGAAGCCTCTGAGAGGAAGATCTCCAAGTACGCAGGGCTGGTCAGCGACTGTCAGCAGGCTGGATGGAGGGTGAGGTGCCTCCCAGTGGAGGTTAGCTGCAGAGGTTTCGCGGCCCGTTCCTTAGCCAGTGCCTTGAGCAGTTCAGGCATCATTGGAGAGCGGAAGAGGAGAGCCATCCGCAGTACCACCGATGCGGCAAAGAGGGCCTCAAGATGGCTGTGGCTAAAGAGAGGGTAACCATGCAGTAGTGGTTGCTAGATAGCCATTTGGACACAAGCTGGGGTCTGATCAGCCCCAGATGGGTCACCTGGATGAGGGTGTATGATGTTGAAAGACCCGAAACACCCAATGATTCCGGGAACATCACTGATGATGTGTCCAGAAGCATCAGCAGATGTATTTACACAGTCAGGAACCAGCAAAGCAGGGCACTTATGGCAAGACGGAGGCCTCACTGGGACCAGGAGCTTGCGGAGCAATGCAGCGGCATCTCTTGGACAGGACATGGTGGCGGTGTCGACTGTGGGTTGTGACACCAATGAGTATTAGGCAGCCACAAACAGGATATAGTAAAGGCAGCCACAAACAGGACAGGGAAAATTGAGCATCCCATGGTGATACAGTACATACCGGCAAATCCTGCAATCCGGTTATAAAACCCTACAGGTCCTTGAAATAGTGTGAGACCAGGCTTCTGATTCTGTCAGGCATGTGGAAGAACACTGTGGCGTAATTGATGAGCTGGTGTGGCACTGAACCATAAGCATTCGCCAGATCAAGCCACATGACCTGCAAGTCTTTCTTTTCTGCCTGGTCTATTGGATGTGCTCCTAAATCATCACTGAGTGCTCCACACACCTTGGGAATCTTGGGACCCCCATCTTCTGGCAGCTGCTGTCAACGTAGACATTCTTTGTGAAGTAGTTGGTCATTCTCTGTGCCAAAACGGAGAAGATCTTTCCTTCATTGAGCAAGGTGATTTTCCTGAACTGGAATCCATAGTGTTAAGAGTAGAAAACTGTAGCTAAATAGAGAGCAGAAACATGTTTGGAATATTGTTATTTTAAAATAACAACAGAAATGCAAATGCATCCATAGTCTTTATGTTACTGGACATCATTTTGACGAAATGAAAAATACAAAATAGTAGTATTGTTTGTGTATCCTTGTCTAGCATCACTTTTCTGGCGAATTCTCAAACTGTTGTGAGGGATTAAAATGATTAACAGACTCTGACAGCTGAATGTAACGCATTCTCCACAGAGGCAGCTTAGTTGAAACTCTGAACAAAAGGGTGATTAAATACGGGCAACATGGCATCAATCTAAAGGCTTTTCTGCAGTCTCAGCCTTTCTGGCTGAATCAAAGTCAGCACAGGTAGGCACTCGGGACTCAAGGTGTACAGATTTTCTTTAGCCATATGGGTTCTGGCACTTCAGTGCTACACTACAAACAACTTTAACTTATTTTCAGAGGGAGAGAGAGGGGATTTACACCCATTCATTAACCAGCTACCCTTATAAATAGTGGTTTCCTTGATCAAAAAGACCCACAGAAGCTACAAATTTTGCAAGTAATACATCCATCCATCCATCCATCACTGTAACAGCTTAATCCCAACTGGGGTCGTGGGGGGGGGGGGGGGGGTCAGGAGCCTATCCTGGGAACAAGGGGCACAGGAAGGAACCAACCTCGGGCAGTTGCCAACACACTGCAGGGCGCACACACACACACAGCCACACTCACACTCACACAACTACAGGGCGATTCAGACTCGTCAATCAACCCGCCCTGCACACTTTTGGACCGTGGGAGGAAACCAGAGCCCCCGGCGGAAACCCACACAAACACAGGGAGAGCGTGTGAACTCCACATAGGAAGGACCAGGGACCAAACATGGGGAGAGCATGTGAAATCCACACAGGAAGGAACCGGGACAAGTAATACATATATATACTGTAAACAAAAATATACCTCACTCAGCTGTAAAATGGTAGTGCACGTAATAATTCTCATGGAGACTAAAGAGAAAAGAATGTATCCATGTTTTTTGTATAATCAGAGATTTGCAATTTACTGTGCAGGATAGTACCACCACTGTAGCCGTAACTATAGAAACACACTGCATACGGTGCTGTAGTAGGATGAAGGTACAGAGGCTTTATTATAGACCAGGAGTGATTGGGGCTGGGATAGGAGTATTAGATGTTTTCTAATAGCCTGGTGGGATTTCTAATAAGGCCGTGTGTGCAGACCTCAAAATGAAACACAGCTATAATTTCAGAGATGTACTGTATGTGAACTAACATAAGAAGCCAAAGACATTAGTCTGGATCTATAGTCTAGTAGACCACTGTTGTCGCACCCGGAAGCACTATACTCAGTTATGTCATACCTCCCATCAGGCATCAGGCATAATACTCACACATTAGTCCTCAGTCACTCATGTAAAGGAAATTATGCATGATGAATATTCTTATATTGTTATCCTGTTTCTCGGAGATCCGAGAAATATCTCGGAGCAGCACAGAGGATCCCAAGTTCAGAATCTGAGATGGCTGCGCCTTTTATCAACAGAAGGGAAAGTTATAGTTTTATACTGTTTAAGCACTACTTCTCACTTGTGGCTCATTAAATCGGTTGCACACACTATACCATCCAACTTATCTGTGGACGTGTTGCTATGGAGTTTTATACGTAAAGCACCGCGCATAATGTGTTATCAAGTGATATTGCTAACAATGGCAATTAACCGGGCTAGAATTGGATTTCATGATTAGTCAGATTATTTGTTGGATTTACGGTAGTTCGGGCTAATTGTAAGTGAACGAGGATAAAGACCATTTAAACTGAGGTACCTTAAATCCGACAAGTTGTCCGGCTAAGCAAAAAATCTTGCTTTTTGATATGGCTCCATGGTATTGCACTTGTGTGGCAGATGGAATGCATCCGACTCGTGTTCAAGATGTTCAGTAAACAAGTGCATATACAGTATATTCCCTTTTTTCTTAAGTCTGTTTTGCTCATGCAAAATGATATGTGATTAATATAGATTAAAAATGAATGATATTTAATCGTGATTAATCGAAATTAATCCACAGCAACCCTGTGATTAATCTGATTTAAAAAATTAATCGTTTGACAGCATTATATTGTTAAGAATATTCTTCATGCATAATTTCCTTCACATGAGTGACTGAGGGCTAATGTGTGAGTATTAAATGCGGACAGCACCATTTCAGTAATATATATATAAGCGTATATATTACTGAAATGGTGCTGTCCGCATTTAATACTGCTTTTTCACCCTATTATTTGTTAGAAACCCTAAGCACATATTCCTTGAAATCTGCTAACACATTACAGTTTTCAAACTTCACTCACATAACCCTGACTAAATCTGGATTTGTAATAAAGTGTCTGTAAGTCTAAACCCACAGTTTGGTCTACTGCCAATGTGCCTTTAAGGAGACGTTCCGGGTTCAAAGGGGTGAAACGTCATGGAATGGTGGTACCCGGCTGATGACCCTGCAGCGAGCCAACCTGTAGGCACTGGAGGAGGTGCGTCAGGCAGCAATGCCTTAGCAGGCGAAGATCTACCTGTGTTTGTATGCTGCCAATGTGTCTTTAAGAAGACTGCTTCACCTTTAAGAAGACTGATTCACCTCAATTGCTTTATTGTGCTTGAGAACCTACAAAATTTCAATCAAAATGGAATAGGGTGACAACTCAAAAAAAAAAATAAAACATTTGAAAAGAAATCACAACAAAACGTACAGATTTATGAAATGTGTTTTTAAAAGTCAGTCAATACAAAAGAAAAAAATTACAGAAAAGTCCTGAGTTATACATACTGAGTCTAATGGTGCCACTATGACAAGACGTACCTCTGCCTTAGAGAACACAATTTGTCAAAGTAGCAGACATGTCACACTGAATTTTAAAGAGACCATTAAAAATGTAATGCCACTGCATACTGAAGTGGTACAACCTACAATATTCTGAAAGAGTTGAAAAGTGCATGCTATGAAATAATTTATACATGTTAAGATTAAAGAACGACACAGGCAAACATGTTAATAAAATTCCACATTTTAATTTCATTCATACTTGTTCGTTGTATTGTTTTATTCAAGCACATTTTTGTTTTCACGTCAATTTTGTATTGATGGATTTTATGATGTATTTTGCCTGCAAAGCTTCATCCCCATGAATCAGGACTTGCAGCCTATTTTTTATACCCTTCATTATTGAAAATGTTCACCTGACAAGTGTGGTCCCTTGACTTCTTTTTTGCTGTTGTACTCTGCTTCATAAACCTCTCTGTAAACATGTTCACTGTAAATATATATACCATGTCTGTGGTCTATGACATATACACTATGGTGACCACACAGGTCATTTATATTGTGATTTTGACTGCTTTGTTACCTTTGTAACTCCTGACTTAACAACTTGATGTTTATTCAGACAGACATTACTATTCAATCCTGAAGGTTTTGTTTTTATTTTATCATTATGATGGCTTATGGCCATCACAGAGAAAGTGCAGGTGCAACTTGGCATACTTGGTTGAACAGAAAAATAAGAGAAACCGGACTAATGTGAATAAGGACTAAAATGAAGCAGAAAACTAAACTGGAACAGAATCTGCATCCAAAAGCATGAAAAGTTCATTGCATCTTGAGGAGGCTCTGTTTCTGCTTACCCCAGCTTTTCCTCCTCTTCTCAGCTTGGGTGACCTTTTCATAAGTCATTGTTTGCTCAGCTCATTTCAAGACAGTCATTTTGCAGAAAACTAGAAGCAATTAGAATTTGCAGTGATATAACATCAAGTTCTTTGTAATCCAAAGTGGCATTTTCTTATTTAAGTTGTCACCAATAGTTTCCTCATCTTTTTATTTTATTTCTGAGCTAACAGATGGCCTAATTATTCCCAATGCTTTCACATTTATATATATATATATATATATATATATATATATATATATATATATATATATATATATATATATATATATATAAAGCATAAATATAAAGACTTCATGCACTCAGGACAGTCATTTTCCTGCCTCCACATTTGCAGGTCACTGTCCTTTGCTAACATTGCTGTTGAATTTCTTTTCATCCCTATAAGCCCCACCCCCATTCGAACCTCTGTGTGTCAGTGTGGGAGGGATTCCCTTTGGATTCCTTGTTTGCATACTCATGTGACAGCTGTGGGTCTTAACACAGCATTCCATTTAACACTTCAGCTTGATGGACAGCAAATTGGCTTACTCGGGTCTATACTCAAACATTAGCTTAGGAAGAAATGTTTTCCACAAGTTCCCCCTCCAAACAAAATGGTGAAGCCCCTAGTAGAAGACAAGATGCAGAGGCCAGCTTCTCTGCTTGCACCAGATTAAGTTGAGCTGCCCTTGCTAGGGTTAGGCATTACAGTTAGGGTTAGGGTTAGGTTTAGGATTAAGGTGAAGGAGTGGGATATCATGTAAATGCTGTGCTCAAAGATATATTGCTGTTTCATCCATAGCTAGTTTAATTAGCTTTTTGAGTTAAACCCATAAGTACAATTAAAAATATGAACCATTCATCCATTTTCTGTACCTGCTTGTCCTATGCAGGGTCATGGGGGGGTCCAGAGTCGATCCCGAAAGCTACAGGCATGCAAGACAAGGAATAACCTAGGATGGGACGCCAGCTCATCGCAGAGCACACACACCATTCACAGTCACACCTACGGGCAATTTTGGATCATAAAATTATAATGATGCAGAAAGTTGGCTAAATCTTTCCTTGTTGGAAGACTCTGCCCCTTTGGTGTACAAAGAAATGCAACAATCCCGACATTAAAAAATCCAAATTGACTGTTAGTTTGGACCAGTATTCTTTCAAGGAGATAATGATCACAACACTGCAATAAAAACATTTTTTTTTCTTTATTGCAGTGTTGTGATCATTATCTCTTTGAAAGTATACTAGTCCAAACTAGAAGTCAATTTCGAATTTTTCTGAGAAAAAATGACTAGCTCAAAATCTGGTCAACTATCAGTTTATCACCCCTTACCAAAGAAAAAAAACAATCTCTGGGTTTGTTTAAGGTGGGTCCAGAAGACAGTCAGCTGCAGCCAGATCTATCTCACATCTACTGTGTGCCTTCTGCTGAGATATTTATTACTTTCAATATATATATATATTGTATATCATGTTCAGGGTAGTGGCTACTGTAGTGTTCGAGCGGCTGCATCATCATCCGGGATTGAGGAAGAGAGAAATTTAAGGACTCGCAGAAACTCGTAATACAAAGAAGACGATATTTATTAACATACTGAACAGCACACGAAACACTTCTTGTCTCCCGTTTCCTTTTAGCTCACCGCGCTAACCATTCCTCCGTGGGGGCGCTGTAGCGCTCCGTTAAACCCTTTTTAATACACTACACTTTCCTCCCCTGAAAATTAACGCTTCCTCTAAATCACAGAAGATCCAACCATTTTAGAAAAGACACTGTTCACTTCTCAAACCCAAAATCAACAACAGCTTTACACCATATCGAACAGTGTTTTACAGATTTAATCTCTGTGGAGCCCTTTTTACCCGGAAAGGCCTATTATAAACAGAACCTTGAGATATTTCTGGTACCTCTGCTGAATTTCCAGTCACACTTAACCCTTTTTCAGAAGTGTCACACAAGTTTTTAGCCGACAGTGTTTCCACCTCCTGCTCAGCCACCTTCAATTGTGTTGCTCTCAACTGATCTACATGCTTTTTGCAGGCTTGTCCTTCAACCCAGACCAGGTATGTAACCGGACCTAACGGTCTCTCAATTTTTCCTAGCTTCCACTTTTCTTCCCCTCCCCTGAATCGCTTCACCAGCACCATCTGCTGTGGGTAAAATGCCCGCACACGAGCAGAACTTGTTGGCTGCACTTGCTGCTTTTCCTGCATTTGAGAAGAGAACCGAGGCTGTATCTGAGACAGCCTCGTTCTAATCTTTCGTTTTAGAAACAATTCAGACGGCGGTTTTTCCGTCACTGTCAAAGGAGCATTTCTGTAACTGAACAAAAATCTATCAATGCAACACTGTATTGTAATGTCCAAATCCTTCTGTTTGTCCAATGACTGTTTAAAAGTTTGAACCAATCTTTCCACCAACCCATTCGAGGCTGGATGGTAAGCTGCCGATTTGACATGTTTTACTCCATTATTTTCCAAAAAGGTTTCAAAGTCCCTGGACACAAATTGAGGTCCATTATCCGAAACAATTACTTTAGGCAATCCATAGCTAGCAAACATACTGCGCATAACCTCAACAGTTGCTTTAGCAGTGGTAGTAGTCATCAGTCTGATTTCTGGCCAACGAGAATAGGCATCCATAGCTAAGAAAAATTGGTGCTTCCCCTTTTCACAAAAATCAACATGAACTCTCTCCCATGGATGTTCCGGCCATTTCCAGGGATGCACAGACACAAGATTAGGCTGCTTTTGGTTTAATGCACATACTCTGCATTGGCTAATCATGTTCTCGATGTCTTCGTCTAATTTAGGCCACCAAAAATGACTACGAGCTACTGCCTTACTCTTGACCATCCCTAGATGTGACTCATGTAGTTCTTTTAAGAGTTGGGGTCGTAGTGAGTCTGGTAGAATTACCCGTAAACCCCATAACAGACAACCATTCTCAAGTGTGAGCTCTTGACGCCTATACCAATACGGTTTCAATTTCTCATCCGCCATAAATTTTGGCCAACCCTGCAATGTGAACAGTTTCACTCTCCTCAGAACTTCATCTTTTTCAGTTTCAATTTTAATGTCTTTTTCAGCTACTGGAATTGCCTCAATAAATGAGACTTTAAATTCTGTATTACACGTTTGTCTGGTCCCTCGTACGGGTAATCGCGAAAGCCCGTCGGCATTTGCATGCTCTGCAGAAGATTTATATCTAATGTCATATTGGTATGCTGCCAAAAGCAATGCCCATCTTTGCAACCGTGCAGCTGCTAAAGCTGGCACTCCCGTTTTTGGTCCCAAAATCTTAACCAAAGGCTGATGATCCGTTATGAGCAAAAATTTTCTCCCGTACAAATAGTCTCTAAACTTTTGCACGCCAAAAATGATGCCCAAGGCTTCTTTTTCTATTTGGGAATAGTTCAATTCCGACTTGCTCAGAGTGCGAGAAGCATAAGCAATGGATTTTTCTGAACCATCAGACATTTGATGAGAAATCACTGCCCCTACTCCATATGCAGATGCGTCGCACGCTAGCAATATGGGTAACTGGGGGTCAAAATGCGTCAGTACCCTTGAAGAAGACAAAAGCTTTTTAGCTTCTTCAAACGATGCTTGACAGACCTCTGACCACTGCCAAGACCGGTCCTTGTGTAATAGTGTCGTCATCGGTTTAATTACAGTCGACAAGTTTTCCAAGAATTTTCCATAGTACGAGAGTAAAGCTAAAAAAGCTCTAAGCTCAGTCACGTTTTTTGGTGCGGGGGCGTTTTCAACAGCCTCAACTTTTTCCGGTACTGGGTGTACACCTTCCTGATCAATTCGGTGCCCCAAATAGGTTACCTGAGGTTGACAGAACGCACATTTATCCCTATTCACTCAAATCCCTCTTTCTTGTAACCTTCGAAACACCTGTCCGACATTTTCCCAATGTTCCCTTTCGTTTTTACCAGTGATCAGAATGTCATCCAAATAACAGACTACATTTGACAGGCCTTGTAAGGTCTGATCCATTATACGTTGAAAGATTGCAGGTGCGCTAGACACACCATAGGGCAACCTATTCATGTGATATAATCCTTTTTGAGTGTTAATAGTCAGATAAGGCTTAGATTCTGAGTCTAACTCTACCTGCTGGTAAGCCTGAGTTAAATCTAGCTTGGTAAAGTGTTTGCCGCCAGCCAACGATGCAAACAGATCTTGAGGTTTTGGCAAGGGATATTTGTCAACAGCTAACCATGGATTGATCGTGACCTTGTAATCGCCACAAATGCGCACCTCTCCATTTGTTTTTGGTATACACACGATTGGTGCCGCCCATTCACTGTACTCAACAGGTGTAATTACACCCTGCCTCTCTAACAGTTGTAACTGTTTATCAACAGCTTCTCTCATGGCATATGGCACCGTTCTACTCTTGCAAAACTTTGGAACGGCATTTTCCGCGACTTGCAATTTGGCCCGTACACCTGAAATTATCCCTTTTTCTGAATTAAACACGTTGGAGTATTTCTCTGTAAGCTCACTTACTGGGTTAGATACATAGTTCACTCTAGACCAGTCTAGATGTAAGTGCTGAATCCAGTTTCTGCCCATGAGGCTAGGCCCCTTACCCTTAGACACAAGTAAAAACAGGGTTTTTGTCTGTTCTCTGCATTTCACAGTAACCGGAAACTGACCCAACAGTGGAATTTGCTCTGAAGAGTATGTCCTCAAAGTTACTTCACATGGCTGAAGTTTACATCTTTTGAACCTTTTTCTGTACAATGTCTCTGAGATGATGGACATGGCTGCACCTGTATCCACCTCCATCTTTACCTTGACACCATTACATCTGATCATTACCATATATGGTTTTACATACTCACTGCTCCCCTTTAACGCAAACAGTCCATAGTCCTTATTAGACTCTGCCTGTTGCAGCTCATCTTCCACAGCGGGCTGGTTCAAATCATCGCTTGCATCTGCGTCTGGTGATCGAAATAGCTGATCGGCACTCCATTTTGCCTTTGGATGGCGGCACAGCACTCTGTTTGTTGTCCGCGGCGCGATCTCTCCCTCGCCGCCCCCTTCCGACGAAATGTATTTCGTCTCGCGTTCCCAAACTGGCTTATTTGCGGCTTGTGATTTAGTGAAGCCGCATTTTTTTTTCTGTTGTTTTTTTATACGTGGCATTTCGGCAGGCACGTTCTAAATGTCCCTTTTTGTCACAGGCTCTACATTGAAAATCCTTATACTTGCAGTTCGACGCAGCATGTCCCTTTCCCAGACAACGGTAACAGGGGATTAATTCGCTCTTATCACGTCTGCCCTTCCCTGGCGTTCTCTCCTCCGCTCTCGGGGGCGCTCTCTCTGGCTTAGCGTAAATCACACTGTCGGTCCTCATCGGTGCATGCTGAAAGGCCTTTAAACTTGAAACAGTACATTCAAAATTGTTCACAATGTCCAATACTTTAGACCAGGTCAAAGGCTCACCATAAGCTGCACTCAGAAGCCGGGCTCGTAAATCCTTACTGCATATTCCGTACACGAGCTGATCCCGTAACTGTTCCTCCAACGAAGGGCCGAATTCACAGGTAGAGGCTAATCCCTTTAACGCGGCCACGTATTCGGCTAAGGATTCCCCATTCAGCTGCTTCCGTGCTCGGAAACTGTATCTTTCACTTAAGACGTTTTTCTTGGGCACATAGAAGTCTCTGAGCGCTTTCAAAATATCGGTTAGTGGTGTCTCAGACGGTCTTTTCGGTGCCAGTAAATCCGTAAGCAATGAAAAGGTTTTTGCACCTACCACAGACAGAAAAACAGCACGTTGCTTGCGTTCTTCAATTCCGTTGGCTTCCACAAATTGTGCAAAACGCTCCTCATAGTCTGTGAAGCTCTCGTTAGCCTCTATGAAACACAGGCCCGAATCTGAGCTAAACACCGCCATCTTCTTGTATTATACCAGCTTCTAGTCCGACTCACTTTGAGCTACTTCCTCTCTCAAATCCCATCCTCGTCGCCAAATTGTAGTGTTCGAGCGGCTGCATCATCATCCGGGATTGAGGAAGAGAGAAATTTAAGGACTCGCAGAAACTCGTAATACAAAGAAGACGATATTTATTAACATACTGAACAGCACACGAAACACTTCTTGTCTCCCGTTTCCTTCTAGCTCACCGCGCTAACCATTCCTCCGTGGGGGCGCTGTAGCGCTCCGTTAAACCCTTTTTAATACACTACAGCTACATTATACTAGACAATGATAAACTTCTATATATATAGCTCCTTAATTGAGTCTATCAGACATATTACTGTTAAGCTGGTCCCTTTGAGTTATGATAGCTAGATATTGAGTCAATCCTAGAGCTATTTAACCAACCATTCTGACTTTTGAATTTCAGCCTCTAAGTTGAATCATCTAGATATAGGCTACTACTTCTAGGGAGTACCTGAACTAGACATACCAAATATGCAAATAGCATACTAGTTTGTAGTAGTCCTGCAGTCCCTGACTTTATATTGTGTCTGTGGGGATATCACTTTATCTTCAGGAAGTGAATCCCAAGCTGCTATACCACCCAGAGTGAATGGGACTAGTTAACTGGAAGGGAAGCCTAGAAGTAACTAGGGCAACTTCAAATTAACCAGCTGAAACATACTAAAATGATCTCTGAACTATATACATTGGAGTCAGATTTAATTCTTTTTATTTATAACGGGTAAGTAACTTTTCAGGAAAAAAGTCCTGCAAGCATTCAGGGCCCCCTGCTCCCTGATTGGATACGGTTGATAGCCCAGCAGGTGGTTCCTTACACTGCTGTCGCTGAGAATCAGGGTAACACCTGCATAATATGGGGCATCAGATTATCCTTGCAGCTACACTGACAGCCTGCCAGAACTTCGTGTTGGTCTGCCATACACATTTTTTGTTTTCTTTTTTAATGTTTTAAAAATCGCTTTAAATATTAAACAAAAAATGATAAGAATACAAGAGGAAAAGTTCTCAAAAACACAATTGTACCATCTATTCATTTAGGTGTCTGGGAAAGATTTCTCCAGTATTTGTACCACACAGACACTGAGATATGTAATATGCATTTTTATAAAATATTGGAATGAAAGTGAGATTAGGTTAGGATTATTGACATACTCATAAATAATACCAGATGACTTGCATCTGGATTTTTTTGTAGTAGAATTATCATATGCCCAGAACTACTAAACACAGACATTGTAACAAGTATGTTACAAAGTGATGTTGTTGCTATTTAGTGGAGAAACAGGCATTTCATCACAGTCAAATGTTTTATGTCCATTCCACCATCCAAACACAATCTTTAGTGCAGATGTTTTGTGAAGTTCTGAAATATCAGGATTGTTATACATTACACCAGGTCTCCAGTACTTTGAGTGAAATGAGATACACATTTCGCGTGATATAAATACATGATTATTTAGTTTACTAACAACCTTTTTTTTTACATTTTAATGCACACATTTCAGTTGCATTAAATACAGCATTACACTATGGCAACATCCCATAGTCAGAGAGGGCAAACCTCATTTGAAAGCTTTCTCCATTTATTCAGTGAATTAGGATAGGAACTTAATTTGCATTTTTATTTTCAGCAAGCCCATTGCTTTTTATCAAAGGGAAAAAAAATAATCTGGGAAGAGGTCTTGTTGAGTGAAAGTCAGGGCTGTAAGGTTAAAGGATTCAATTTGATTAATGAGGTGATGGGAAAAGCATGCGTGTCATTTAAAATGTGATGCAGAGGAGCAGCTCAGTCAATTTGTATTTTCTTCATGATCATCAAGAAAGTAAATTGTATAGACAAACATGGTAAAGGCTAAATTATCTACATTTGCAATCACTTGTTGTTTAACATTTGGGATTGAAGACTCCTAGGATTAAGGACAACTCTAAAGACAAGATTAATAGTTGTACTCTTTGGAATAACCTGCAGCTAGAGAGGATGTCTGTTCAGGCTAATGAGATTCAAGGTATTGCACCACCAAGGTTGACATTAGAATGCACTTGCCGAGACTCTTACTTAACCTTTATGTTAATAGGCCAGGACCCATTTCAGCAAAGTAGCAATCTGTTGTCACAGCTGAAAACAGCACAGTAAGGAACAATGTAAATTCACATTAGAGTAGAAACTGCCGGCAGCAGTTCATTCAATTTCCTATTACTTTTTATCAGAACATATTTTATTTAAAAAAATAGGATTTTCAACAATACGAGTTATAAAAATAAAGTAAATCTATCCACTATAAATTGGGGATGCCCCTGAAGTTGCTGGACACCATGGCCTGCCTATACACTGGTACTGTGAGTGCTGTGCAGTTTGGAGGCAGAACCTCTGCGTTCTTCCCAGTGGATTCTGGGGTTCGTAAGGATGTGTTTTTGCTCCTATGCTGTTCAATGCTTCTATGGACTGGGTGTTGGGTAGGGTCGTGAAGTTAGCAGCTGTGGGGCAGACGATACTGAGATCTTTGCCGAGTCAGTGGAGGCTTTGATCAGAGAGAGATTGAGCGAGCACTCTGAGTGTCTGGGTTTGCAAGTGTCCTGGATCAAAACCAAGATCCAGGCCTTTAATGACCTCTTGGGCACAGCCGTCAGCAGTTTGTCTGTCTGCGGAGAGAGTATTGACCTCGTCGGTAAGTCTTACCTTGGCAGCGACATTCATGTCTCTGGTGGCTATTCCTATGAAGTCAGTAGACAGATTGGGAGAGCATGGGGGGGTCATAAGATCACTGAAAAGCGGTGTGTGGCATTCCAGGTATCTTTGTTTTGCTATATGGCTGCATCACACGGGTGCGATCCAGTGACCTGAGACGAAGACTGGACTCCTTTGATATTGTGTCTCTTTGGAGAATCCTTGGGTACTGCTGGTTTGACTCTGTGTTGAACAAGCAGTTGCTCAAGGAGTCCCGAGTGAGGCCTATTACCTGCATTGTAAGGAAGGATTCTTATTGGTGGGGACCTGAGTGGTTGGAGCAAGCCAAGGGGACTCCCATGTAATACCTGGCTGTGGCAGATAGATGGGCATTTCTGGAGTGTGGGACTGGAACACGTGTTGGAATGGAAGGTCACCAGACAGGGTCCTGAGGTGTTGTGTCGTGCAGTGGACACACTGCACCAGTGCTTGCGCCCCAGCCTGAAATATTACTTTCGATAAAAGACATTGGTTGCACTGACAGTGCGTAATGTACCACATGTGACCGAGGAGTTTTTGACTAATTCCAATCAAACCACCCAGTTGTATAAATTAGCAATGATTCGGCTCTAAGATTTTAATTGTGAGCTATGTAAAAATTGTAATTGCAAAACTAGTGACAGGAAATGGGCTTATAGGAGAAGAAAAATGTTAAGGTGAATATGAGAGCAGCTATAAATCCAACTACGAAACTGACAGTTGCCCTGCTGGTTCTGTGACGTTACTATATTGTTCCTTTATATCTTGTTGCACTTTCTACATTTTATTCCCTTTTTAGCCTGTTTCCAGAAAATGAAAAACAGACAAATTAAATGAATGTCGTAGCAGATCAGCGGGAAAGAGAGCATTTAAATTAGAAACAACATGAAATTTTTATGGAAACAGTATAGCTGGGACCAGTTATCACTTTAATAATATATAGATGCAACATAATAAAACAGGTCGAAGCAATGACAGTATACAATCATTTTTTAATAAGAATCCTTCCTGAATTATAATCTTGTCTACCTGTATAGAAAGAATTCATATACTAATCTCAATCAATAATGACAGAGTAGGATTTCATCAAATGTTTGTCCCACATAACCCAGAGTGTAAAATATTACAGAAATATAAAAAAATCTCAGTTAATATTATCAGACAATTCATATTAATTTTCATATTAATTTGTATGAATTTGCATAGACTTTCTATTTGCAAGGGTGTGAACCAAATCTTAAAGGATATATATGCAGCTGTGACAAGGCATATAAGGCATCTTTACTTATATAGCTCATTTAAAAGACAACAGGTGTCAACAAACATTTAAACAATTAATTTTAGAGAGAAAATAATACTCAGTCATCTCAGTGTTTTTTTTTTTTTACATAAAACTGGTTTGGATAAGCAATTGGTTTCTTTAAAAAGTACAATTGTGTTATTTAATTGTATTAAGAGTCATTTATGTATCATTCTCTGTTATTCACTTGTTAATTTAATACTGTAGCACTCACAATATAGGGAAGACAGGACAAATGCAAGTTGCCTGAAAGTTTAAAAGTAGAATCTCCATAGAACTACACGTATAAACAAGTGACTAAAATTATGGTGAAGAATGAAAACTCTGAGGAACAGGGGGTATAGAAGACTATAGGGAACAGAGCTGGCTAGGCTGCATCAGGACCAATAGGGAACTAGTACATTTGAGGAGCAAATGTTTCCAGAGAGGCATAGTCCATGCTGACATGATAGCATGAAACAGTCGCTACAGATACGTCAGCTGCACCTTCATGATGTGACTCTCTGTTCCACCACATCCCATAGGTGCTCTACTGGATTGAGATCTGGTGACTGTGGTGAGTAGCCTACAGTGAACTCATTGTCATGTTCAAAAAACCAGTCTGAGATAAGAGCGTTGTGACATGGCATGTTATCCTGCTGGAAGTATCCATTAGAAGCTGGGTACATGGTGGACATAAAGGGATGGACATACTCAGGTAGGCTGGAGAATTTATACGATGCTCATTTGGTACTAAGGGGCCCAAAGTGTGCCATGAGAATATCCCCCACACCATTACACTACCAGCAGCAGTCTTAATTGTTGATACAAGGCAGGATGGGTCCACACTTTCATGTTGCTTATGCCAAATCTTGACCATACCATCTAAATGTCACAGCAAAAGTCAACAGCTATCTGACCAGGCAATATGTTTCCAACCATCTATTGTCCAATTTTGGTGAGCATGTGCCCACTGTAGCCTCAGGTTCCTGTTCTTAGATGACAGGAGTGGCCCACTGTGTGGTCCATCTGCTTCAAGGTTTGATGTGTTGTGTGCTCAGAGAGGCTTTCTTACTGTGGTTAGAAGAAATGGTTATTTGAGTTACTTTTGCTTTTCTATCAGATTCTGCGGTCTAGGGTGGGTTTCCCAAAAGCTTTGTAATGCTAAATAGTTTGATACCTATCAATAAGATCAAAAGATCAATTGATAATTAGTGATAGTTTCTCAAATCCCTTCATAAAATAGTTCATAATCTTGCTCATAAATCAAGAGCTCTCTGACCCACTTTTGCCTGCCATTCTGTCACAGAGACACAGAGGTCATCTGAACCAGATCACAAACACAAGGGAAGGTGAATCACCCTTTACTACTAGCAATGACCATGGCAGCTATCCAGAGAATAGAGAAAAAATTTGAGCCAGCACCATCAAAGAACCCAAATTACTGGTCTAAATGCTGTGTTCCAAGTGGACATTGACCCCTTGGACCATATCAGCAATAAAAAATTAGAGAAATACAGGTTGACCTGGGGTGAAATAATGAGCCTCCTTGGTCTCGGGCAGAAGACATTGAACAGAGGAACACACTGGAATTTTGCCCTCAGTCCCATAGTGCAGTTTCTGACAGCTCTCTGTTTCTACACCACCGGTGGATGCATTGATCACATTTCTATTACACCCTGCACAGAACTTCATATAATTTCCAGCAGAAGGGCATGCCTTGCATTACACTAAAAATGGTTTTCAAGCCATTGCAGACATTCCTGTGTAACTGATGCAAACCCTATTCATACTCCCAATTTCTTGAATGATTTACGGGGAAAAAACATCGCATTTTAGGCCTATTCATATATTTTCAACACATAGGTACATTTTTTTTTTTTTATCTTAATTCTGTGTGCTTTTGTGTGTTTTTTATTGATGCTTTTTAATTAGCCTGTCAATGTAACAAAAAAACTGTCAGATGTGACAATAATGTAGCATATTTCACTAATGAAATGTGTGGAATCGATCTTCCTCTTTCAGTAATTGACAGTCTGTGCTTTTCTCACGCATAGGCTGAGGAAAAGCCAACACAGAACTACAGAAGTTCTTTTGTTATCTTGAATAATGAAGGCTTTTGGGAAACACTCCCAAATCTCATTCATTCTTTACCTATGTCATTTGTCCTCTTATTTGTTATTCTCCAAGATCAATTATAATCAGGAAGTTCTCCCCTGGCCATTCTTCTTTGACCTCTGCCATCAACAAGGCATTTTCACCCAGAGATGTGATCACTGGACGTTTTCTTCTTTTTCGGCCCATTCTTTGTAAACCCTAGAGATGGTTGTGTGAGAAAATCCCAGTAGATCAGCAGTTTCTGAAATACTCATACCTGCCCGTCTGGCACCAACAACTATGCAACATTCAAATTCACTTAAATCACCTTTCTTCCCCATTCTGGTGTTCGATGTGAACATTAACTGAAGCTCCTGACCTGTATCTGCATTTTTATACATTGTGCTGCTGACATATGATTGGCTGATGAGATATTTTCTTCAACAAGCAGATAAACTGGTGTAGTTAAAGTGAGCTTAATCACAGGTGTGTGCTACAGGCTGCCAAATTCAGATGCTGGGTGCATTGTGCACTGCATTATATCACAATCTAAAAGGTAGCTTAAGTGAGATTTAAATATAAATGGATGCATGATATATATGAAATAGTCATAAATTATAACAAAAATTTTTGAAATGGTTTATAATACTTTTTTAATGTAATGTGTGATGCCTCCTACTAGTGGAAGATATACATATTCACGCAGCTTTCGCTAGCAATCTGGGTGGAATAGGGAACATTAAGTTCCGGATAAGTTGTAACCCTATCATGATATTGAATTTCTGGGCATCCCTCTGCCAGCACTGCTATTTTTTTCTATTATATATTAAAACTGTGGTGATGACAGCTTTATATCATTATAAAGCTTGAGACTTCATCAGGATTAGTCCCTGCCTTGTCGTGTTCCCATTTTGGCCAGCAGGTGTTGCTGACCATCCCGTTCCTCCCCCAGTGTTGTAGCACCTTCAGCGCCTAGTGTGGTTGCCAGCTGCCTGGGCCACCATGTTGTTGAATGGGGTAACAACGCATCTGAGAACTATATATCCCCACTGTTGCGGGCCAAAGACCTACCTCAACCATATTGGACTTTTGAGTTTGCCCCATGTTTATGTTCTTGTGTTTCTGTATTAGTTCCTCTTTTGTGCCTTTGCTTTGGTTGTCCCTGCTAGTCTTTAGGGTTGTGGTCATGTTCTGTTTCACCTAAGTTTCGAGTCTCTCGTAGTGTCTGAAGTCCTTAGTGTTTCATCCAATCCAAATGTCCACATTTTGACTTTGATGTGCGTTCCCACTAATTTCCTGAGGTCTTAGGGCCATCCCATTGTCAAATTATTGACTGCATAAGGGCATTTGAGACATTTTGAGTCCTTTAGTTATCCACATTTCTGTCTGAGGGAGTTATTCACAGTTTATAGCATGGTGACGTGAAACATTGGGTTACAATGAGAAGCCCAGCAACATAAATGGTAAACAAACCATTTCTTTTTATTTTTGCTTATTAATTACGCTGTTTGACAGTAATGCAATGCAAGAGCCTGAACACATTCAAATTAGGCAGTCGATCCCTTAAATGCACATGCCTTGGCTGTGAAGAAGGTTCAAATTTATAAATAAAAAGCTCCAAAACCACAATAGTAAGGAACATGTTTTAGCATTGTCAAGGTAACATCAAAAGGTGCTGTCCCATTCTTATTTATACCATTTCAATCCCTTGCAGTGTGTGAGGGTTCAGGGCTTAGGTCTTAGGAGGGACCTTGCAATTGGGCCTTTGTTCATGACCCTCACCTGTTCTCTCTAGCTCTTATTTCTTTCTCTGTAATTAGTAATAACCCACACCTGTCCCTCATTTATCCTTGTTACTTGTGCCTGCCCTTGCCCTGTTCCTTGGTTAGTTATTGTTGGTGTATGTGCTACCAACCAGTGCTTCAGTGTCAACCTTATACCCTGTTTCTAGCCCTTGTGTTTCTTGATGTCTCTGTTTCTGTCTTTGTTAATATTGGTTGACCCCTCATGGTCCCTTTTTGTTTCGAATGTGTCCGCTTAGTTTTACAATAAAATCCTCTTTGTTCGTAAGCTGCACTGAGGATCGTCCTTCCATCTTGTTCTGCCTTAACGGACTAGTTCCATAAATACAGGGGAAAAGGTTTATGTAGGTTTTTTTTTCCTTCTCTTTTTAATAAATGAAAGAAATGAACTCAACTGCAATTGTGAATTTCAGTAGAGGCATAACTACTTTATTCTAAGGTTGGAATACTTAGGACCTTGGTAGGTTATTTTTTGTAAGCCTGATTAAGTAGATATAATTAGATTAGACCTTCGGATAATGCTCAGTAAAGATCAGTATTGTCACTTGTAATCTGTAATGTGTGAAAACCAGACAATAAAAATGTGCGTGTGATGTGTGTGTATATATATATATATATATATATATATATATATATATATATATATATATATATATATATATATATGTATAATGCAGTAGCCCTGCAGTGGGTTAGCACGCCACCCTGGGTTATTACCAGCCTTACACCAGGAGTTGGAAAAGCTTTAAATCCCCACCCTCCTGCATTGTGAAACTTGAATGATCGTGATACTCTATATGGCCAAAAGATTTGGATACCAGCTTATCCAACATCGAATTTCAAAACCCAGTAATACGGTTTTCCATCAATTGCTTTGGCACATTTCATGAAATATACTTAACATTTGTACAACTAAGACAATTTCTCAAAACAGTCTATACAGTAAGTAGTGGACTCGCTTATAACGGAATATCGTCTATAACGGACGAGGTCCCTGCGTTCCCCCGATCTTTGTGTGCTGATGGTTGTTTGGTGTTAGTATTAAGGGATTTAATAAAAGGGCATTCTTTCCCTTAAGAAAAGTCTCCTTGTCTCTTGCTGCTGCTGTGATCTGCTCTTTTTTCACTGTAATACTTCACTTTTCTGAGAATGCTTTCCATTAGATTCCGGAACACTGCTGGTGGGATTTACTACCATTCAGGCTTGGTGCTGATGTTGGGTGATCAGCTCCATTTCTGTTTGTGTAACTTACCATCTCATAACTGAACTCGCTCCCACACAGTTTCACATCACAATAATATTGCTTGCCATTGAGCAGGGCAGCCCGAGCAAGGTAGAAACCTGGCAAACCTGACTTGTTGGAAAGATGGCATCTTATGATGGTGCCAAGTTGAAAGTCACTAACCTGTTTTGCAGAATCACCATTCTGCTGCTATTGTTCGTTCGTGGAGATTGCATGGTTGTGTGCTTAATTATACACCTGCATCAGCAATAGGTGTGGCTTAATTACCCAATCTGTAATCTGTCGTCTTTTCAAAATGTCCATTGTCGGAAGAATTCAAGTTTTTAAAATTAGGTTAAATCGGCAAAAAAGTAAACCATGTCACCTTACTTTGTTTTACCTGCATTGTATAGTACCGCTCTCACCCGAAGATCGCTATTCACATTCTAAATAGCCGCATTAGCACGTATTCAAATCGCATTCACATGGTAATTTGATGAACAATGCAACGGTGAAACGCGATCCAGATACATCCCCTTCAGCGCCATAAAAGGGGGTTGGGGACGTGGCCAGGTGTCAATGGCTCATTCATACACATGAAAGTTGCTACATATTCAATGAAAGGAGCCAGAAATAGTGACATGTTAGCTTTTTCTTATTTATTTATCCAACTGAATGTTGTAACTACACCGTTTAGTCATCTTCATGTAGCCAAGACTTTTGTTATCAGATATCTGGGATCAAAACAAACTGGCACCATTGCTTACTATGTACTTTCATAATGTTTCTGCAAGTGTTCCAAACTGCATTTTGCAATGTTTATACTTTGATGTCAGATTACAAACTTAACATAA
Source organism: Paramormyrops kingsleyae (assembly GCF_048594095.1). NCBI lineage: Eukaryota > Metazoa > Chordata > Actinopteri > Osteoglossiformes > Mormyridae > Paramormyrops > Paramormyrops kingsleyae. The sequence continues at coordinate 23,232,780 of NC_132802.1, read as the reverse complement.
ATCTGACATATTTACAATATACATTAAAACACTTTCACTGACTGGGGCATGGTTACACATTTCGTTCAACATCATAAACTTGGCATATATGGCAAATAAATTATTTCTTATACATTTGTTTTGGCATTACACTCATCTTAATTTTAATATATATTGTAAATAAATTAATGGAGCTAGCCAAAATGGCTGGAACTAACTAGCATGGACACTATTCAAATAATGTGTATGAATCAGAATAAAAATACAACTCCATAAAACCTGAAAATCATAGTCTGGAAACTGTTTTGGATCTTACTGGCAGTATTTATCGTGGGACCCCCTGCTTGATGAATAAATACCATTATTTTGGAAAATACCATGAAAATACTGTAATACTGGCAGGATAGCAGGCCTAATTAATATCTCCCATCATGCTCTGTGGGTATTGTAAATAGCCCCTGCATGTGTTATTGTAAATAGTTGTGTTGTATTCTTTATTGTAGTGTGTGTCCTTGTCTGTCATATGTGAATCCTGTCTGATGCTTGCCTATGTTCAGCCATTGTGTAAACTACCCAGCATGTGTGCCTTACTGTCTGCTGTCCGACCTCCCTGCATTTCCCCGTTATGTGTGCTGATGGTTGTTTGGTGTAAGTATTTTTAAGGGATCTAATAAAAGGACATTCTTTCCCTTAAGAAAAGTCTCCTTGTCTCTTGCTGCTGCTGTGATACCTTAGTCTGCCATGAGCTACACTACTGTGAGAAACGGGATTCCAGAAGCAGCCCCACTGGTGGCACTGGAGTGAACGAGGACGGCTTGGGATCACGCACTTCAGGACAAGAAGCTCATCTGCTGGTACTGCAAGGAGAAGCGGCACCAGGCACTCTGTTGCCCAGAAGCCCACACCAGTGGGGGATGAGTGAGGGAGGCGCTGCCCTGTCCTACTGAAGTACGCTGGACCTGAGCAGTGCAACCTCAAGCCATCCGTGCCAGTCCGCCGGTCCCCCATCACAGACGAAATCTGTGTACAAGGGAGGCGGGAGCTTCCAGGGACTGCAACCGTTCGCTGGCTGGTGGTGGTTCTCAGCTGACCAGCCGCGAGGAGGCGTGCCGCACGCTGGAAGCTAGGCTGGCTCAGGAGCACGGTGAGTTCGACGAGCAGCGGTGGCAGAGCCTGCAGGACCAGGCGAGCTATGCAAGGAGTTGGCCAGCTGGGAGGGAGAGCGCAACACGCGGAAGCCTCAGGGCGAGGCAGGGGAGGGGGGTAATGCCGGCGGGGGAGGAGGCTTATGCCGGCGGGGGAGGAGGCTAATGCCGGCGGGGGAGAAGGCTAATGCCTGCGGGATAGCTCTGCACAGCGGGGCTAATTAACATCTCCCAACATGCTCCGCGGGTATTATAAATAGCCCCTGTGTGTGATATTGTAAGTACTTGAGTTGTATTTCTTATTGTTGCATGTGTCCTTATCTGTGTCATAGGTAAATTCTGTCTGATCCTCGTGTGTCTTTAGCCATTGTGTGAAATACCCACCATTTGTGTGCCTTTCTGTCCAACTTCTGATCTCCCTGCGTTTTCCGGTTTTGTGTATCGGTGGTTGTTTGGTGTTTGGTGCAGTAGTCTTCTGGTTCAGCCCTGTAGCCACACCTGCTGATGATGACCTGCTCATTTGGCAGGTATTTGAGCTGGCTTGTTTTCTCTGACTGTGCTTAGTCATTAAAGTAATTACTTGAGATTATGGTGAATCTTTGCAGGGATTACCTCGACTTGTCATTTTTCCTCCCCGTTAGATCTTAAACACTGCAGGACTTCTTAGACTGGTGGTCTTTAATTGAATGGCTCTTTCCAGTTAAGGAACTCTCTGGGGAAAGCCTCTTTGCACTTACCTTGTGGAATTCAATATTTGCTTGTGAGTTCTTTTAGTGGTTTGGTGGCATTCTGCACATGTACTCGGAACACCCTTGTGACATCTCTTCTGAGCTGATACCTTTCTTCAAACACAACATTAAAGTGAAAAGTGCTTCAGACGCTGCAGGTCACACGGTGCATGCAGGATAGCTAGTTCTGATCGCAGGAGCAACACCTCTCTCACTCACAGTCCACTGGTGCATGTCAGGCAGGTGGGAGGAGGTTATATAACTGGCAGTTGAAACGACAGTGGTTGGCTTGTATGGGCTTTATGACTGTGTCATGCTCTTGCAGAAATGTAGGTGCAAAATACATGTAACTCCGATGCATGCAACAAAGTGTTGAATGTTTCATTATAATTTCAGCTGAAAAGAAGAATATTTTTAATGCAATAGTAATGCGGTAGAATAGAGCTGGATGCACTTTCAGGGTTTAAACTTTATATTCAACAGGCAGACTAATCTTTAGTTTTTACAGTTTAACTAAATGGAATTATATACTGGGATTTGCACCTAACCTATTTTTTGTATGTTTATTTCAGAATTGTATTACAAACAATGGAAGATGTCCCTACTGCAGACCTGGGTCACTGAAATCCTAATTACATCGAAGTTCCAGAATTGGGCTATAGCTCAGCATCTACACTGATGTACAAGTAGTACTTAATTTTAATCAGAGAAGACAGAAGCAAAAGCCATGTTTCTAACACTGTACAGAACATAGTATCACCTGCTATATTATCTGAAGCATAACACTGACTGATCAGTGTTCTGTAAAGAGTGTGCATGGGTGCAGTATGACTCTACTTTATCTGACACTAATCACCCCCAAGACCACCTTGCTCTGTATAAGATGGATAGTTAAATAAATATAAAACTGGGTAAAGGGTTTTTGTCATTGTCTGATCTTACTTTGTTGGACTGATCACAAGATCACAAACTTTGGTAAACAAATAAATATGAAATAACAATGTCAAAATGTTAATTGGATTATTTAGATTACAAAACTGAAACATTTGACTAATGGAGATTTAAAGCAGCATTAATTTGCATGTGCAGCTATACTTTATTCACTTTACTTTTATTTACGTCAAATAAATTATCTAAAACACAATAACATAAAGTTTCATTGGCCATAGGGCTACAGTTAGTGTTGATATTATACCAACTTCATTTAGGAACTAGTTTGGTTATCCACAGCAATGGTAACGAACAAACACTCTTAAGATAGTAAATAGACAATAAATGAAAGCCAATTTATTTGCTCGACACAAACTGCCGCTTAGGTGGTGATATAAGATGTAGCAAACAGGAGAGGAGAGTTTGGTAGAAGACATGCATGCATGCAAGTTGTCTCATTTTTATTCTAGACCAGCTCAACCTGCAGATGGAAGTACAGCAAACTTGCACAATTTTCCTTTGTTTATGATGAACTTTTTTTTTGGTTGGATGTTAAAATGTATGGCCAGTAGAACAGATCACTTAAGCACTTGCATGGTGATTTTCTACTAAACAATACTATTTATATTAAACTTTCATTAATAATGATGCTTTGTTTATATCTTATGCATAATTTACATTCTACTTGAAATAATCAGTGGTGGACACAGCTAACCTAAAAGCTAGTGTCAATAACTGCTAAATTTACTAACTCCAAAGTTTAATTTGATAACGTTAAATCGATAAACCACTAAAAAAAAATTGTGGAAACTAATGATAACCACTAACTGCTTAATTTTATTATATGAATTTAGCTTTGGTTTGGTTTTTTGCATGTGAAATGTGTAAAAACATACGTAGACAGCTAAAATTTAATCCTGTTTGACACTGAAGTTCCATCTGTCAGACTAGAGTGATTACTACAGAATATTTAGGACTTACCCAATTGGGTGTTGCGTTGGATTTTGTAGAGTCTCCAGAATATGAGGGTTGTTCAGTAATTTATCTACCTGAGTATGAAAGAAAGTAGCAAGTGTGTTGAAACAAGTGTAGGCAGGTTGTGACATGTCTCATGGTTACTCATGCACAGTTGTGGCTCAGTGCCAGTGTAACATTCCAAGAGACAGAGTGCCAGGAGAGTCCTTGTGTGAATCAAGTAAGAAAAGATTTGGAACAATATTCAGTGATAAAATTTCTCACAAAAGTGTAAATCCAAAGGAGATCCATGAATGCATGACTGCAGTTTATGGTGAGTCTGCTCCATCATCCTACAAAGTAAAATTTTGGAGCAAGTAGTTTAAGTGGGGTAGAGAGTCCATTGAAGATGATTCTCATATTGGATGGCCTATGGAAGCAACATCCACAGAAATGTGCAAGAAAGTCAAGGATTTAATTTTTGTCACACTGACAAATTAAGGTTTCTGAATAGCTGAAGATCTCAGCAGGTACAGTTTGGAAAATAATTCGTGAAAAGTTGGGCATGACATAGGACAGTGCAAGATGGATTCCAAGAATTCTGACGCCATGTCAGAAGGCCACAAGGCTTCAGTGCTTTCAGGAGAACTTGGAGATGCCCCATGAAGACCAAGTGAATTATTTTCTTCATTTGGTGACTGGAGATGAAACTTGGGTCTATCACAAAGATCCAGAGTCTAAAATGGAATAAATACAGTGGAAGTCATCTCCCACCCCAAAAAAGTTCAAGACAGAAAAATCTGCAGGCAAAGCCATGGCAACTGTCTTCTGGGATACTGAAGGACTTTTGCTTCTGGAGTTCATGGCACACACGACAAACATAACCAGGGACAGTTACACCAACACAATGATCGCTTTTTGTGGGACTCAATCAAGGTGAAAAGACGATGAAAACTCACAGCAGGTGTGCTGCTTCTTCACGACAATGCGCTGGTTCACATGTCACGTCAATCACAGGCTGCCATCCGAGGATGTGGGTTCCAGCAGCCTAATCATCCACCCTACAGTCCTGACCTAGCTCCCTCAGATTATTTCCTGTTCCGAGTTTTGGAGAAACCTCTCCATGGACAATGGCTTTCAAGTGATGAAGACGTCAGGGTAGCTGTGATGTCCTGGTTTGAAGTTCAAACAGAAGTTTTTGTTTCAAAGGGGTTAAAGTCATTGCAGGAAAAGTGGATGGAGTGTATGGAGCTATCTGGGGACTATAATGAAAAAAAATATTTTTTTTAAAAAACTTTTCTTTCCTACTGAAGTAGATAAATTATTGAACACCCCTCGTAAATCTGTGTTGAAAATTTCTTTTGTATGACATTCCGTTTGCGAGATATAAGCATCTTTGTCCAAGAAGCACTGTTTTGCGACTGGGCTAAATGTAGCTGAACAAAGTCCATTTAAGTCACATCTTGTGTTTACACGCAGTCAACCAACAGTATGGCCCGGAACTGTGGGCCCGGAAATGATATCACATTAGATCCACTGTGCATACGTCGAAAGTCCGCTGGTGGACTCCAAACCAATACTATACTCACAAGCAGTAGCAGGACATATCCATTGTTTAATAACAATTTCTGTGATGCCGGACAAGATAATGGAGAAGGAAAGTAGAAAGGCAAGTACAGTTTGGAGTTATTTGTTTAAATGTTTTCAATTAATAGTTCTTGAAGAAGGATGGGAACTTTTTTGTTTACTATGTTTAGAAGTGGAATGGTTTTTGTTCGCTATGTTTAGAAGTGTGGGAATGGTTTTTGTTCGCTATTGTTTGGCTGCTACAAAACACAATTTGTGCTTAGGTTGTTACTACTTTCGGTAAATAGTTGAATTCATCATGTATGGATTGCTCTGGTTTATTGAACAGTGTTCAAAGATCATAACTGCATACACAGTCGTTTTTACAATGTCTTGTATTTAGTTTTGACCAACAGATGCACAGGTCAGTTTGGAAAAGGAATATTGCACCTCAGTTATCAAGATGTGCTAACTGTTGCAATCATTTCCATTGGCCCTATTGCCCAGTAACAATTTTAACCCAACAACATTACTATGAGCCCAGAGACATGTAGTCTAATTCAAAAACAGAAATTCATTCCAAGGAATGTTAATTGTACAATTATTTGGTTTGTGTGATTATATTAACCAAATTAGGTTTTATTTAAATTTCATAAAACTGAATGAAGTAGATTTGATGTTCTCATAACAGTGTTTATTTGTTGCACCATGTCATGTGTTGTCTGTATGTTTTGATCTCTTGACCAACTCTATGCTTTTTGTACTTTGTATTGTATAGAATTCTCTGTCAAATTAACGAAATAATATAAATGTTTACACACTGAAAATGGATTCATTTGTCAAAATTCCTCAACAGAATTCATACTAAACAGGTGCACCCTTGACTGCAGCCATGCTGGTCATTACCACTGTCCCTTTTGCAAAAAGACAATTATTCAGACAATGTGACAAAAGGCGTTCCTTGTATCCATGAATATTGACATATAGAAGTTAGAAGGCACTTGCACTTAACTAACCTTAATGTAACATGCTTGTATAAGTATGTATGCATATATGTACAGTATGCATGTATGTGTGTGTGTATATATATATATATATATATATATATATATATATACTGTATATATATATATATACTGTATATATATATACACACTGCTCAAAAAAATTAAAGGCTAGATATCTATACTGATATGGACTGGCTAATGTGTTAGGAACAAAGAGATGCCACATCGTTTGATGGAAATGAAAATTATCAACCTACAGAGGGCTGAATAAAAAAAATCTAAGTGAAAAAATGATGCAGCAGGCTAGTCCTTTTTGTTGAAAATTCATTACAGCAACTCAAAATCGTACTCAGTAGTTTGTATGGCCCCCACGTGCTTGTATGCATGCCTAACAATGTCAGGGCATCCTCCTAATGAGATGCAACCTGGTGGCGTCAGATGGACCGAAACATAATGTCCCAGAGGTGTTCTATTGGATTTAGATCATGCAAACGTGGGGGCCAGTCAATGGTATCAATTCCTTCATGTTCCAGGATCTGCCTGCATACTCTTGCCACATGAGGCTGGGCATTGTCGTGCACCAAGAGGAACCCAGGACCCACTGCACCAGCATAGGGTCTGACAATGGGTCCAAGGATTTCATCCTGATACCTTATGGCAGTCATGGTGGCATAGTCTAGCCTGTAGAGGTGTCACTCCATGGATATGCCTCCCCAGACCATCACTGACCCACCACCAAAATGGTCATGCTGAACAATGTTACATGCAGCATAATGTTCTCCGCAGCTTCTCCAGACCTTTTCACTTCTGTCACATGTGCTCAGGGTGAACCTGCTCTCATCTGTGAAAGGCGCAGGGTGCCAGTGGTGGACCTGCCAATTCTGGTATTCTATGGCAAATGCCCATCGAGCTCCACGGGGCCCACTAGAGGACGTCGGGCCCTCAGGCCACCCTCATGAAGTCTGTTTCTGATTGTTTGGTCAGAGACATGCACACCAGCGGCCTGCTGGAGGTCATTTTGAAGGGCTCAGGCAGTGCTCATCCTGTTCCTCCTTGCACAAAGGAGCAGATACCAATCCTGCTGATGGGTTAAGGACCTTCTATGGCCCTGTCCATCTCTCCTAGAGTAACTGCCTGTCTCAGGGAATCTCCTCCATGCCCTTGAGACTGTGCTGGGAGACACAGCAAAACTTTTGGCAATGACACATCAATATGCGCCATCCTGGAGGAGTCGGACTGCCTGTGCAACCTCTGTAGGGTCCAGGTATCCCCTGATGCTACCAGTAGTGACACTGACCGTAGCCAAATGCAATACTAGTGAAAAAAACAGTCAGAAGAGATTAGGACGGAAAAATGTCAGGGCCCCTCACCTGTTAAACCATTCCTGTTTTGGGGGTCGTCTCATTGTTGCCCCTCTAGTACACCTGTTATTAATTTCATTAACACCAAAGCAGCTGATCACCTCCTTGTCTTATGTTATAAATCATGAAATAACAATATACAAATTTTAGGACATAATTAGGACATAATTGTGTGGCTCAACAGATACTGAGCATTATTAATATTATTATTATTATTATTATTATGGAGAATCAAGTTTTAAAATGTCATGAGTAGCTTATTTATTAGTAGGTTATTTATTCACAAAAATAAAGTGAAATCACAACAAAACTTCATTTAAACTTCATTTATTTCGAGTTATTACTTATATTTAACAGTTTCTACCCAAACAAAAGGAACAGCAGTCATTGGTTGATCACCTCATCTGAAATCACATTACTAATGGAAATCTCAACCCAATTCGAGTGGACAACCTACAGCCAGATTCCTAGTCCCTGTGACTAATCGAGGGACTGAGCACATGCAAATCAGCAAAAAGCATGAAACACTGAAGTACCTTACAACAATCCACTTTTGGCTAGTTGGATGAGATCATAGATGTAGGAGGATAAGTAGGCAGAAGGCTTTGACATGGAAACAGAGTGCATGATTTAACATTTAAAGAAAATGTAGACATCTTCCTTGGGTTGTTAACATGCATTCAGTCTTCATTTTCTCCTGTGCTAATTTATTCTGAATATTCTTGAAAGAAACAAAAAAGGCAAATGAACTATTATCTAAACTGCAGAACTGAAAACTTCTTTTTTTCAAAGCATAAATATGGCATCCCATCCAAGGCGTACCCCATTATTGTGCCCTATACAGCCTGGGACAGGTTACAGTTTCCCCACAACCCTACGCAGAATAACTTAGGTGATTGGTTTATATATATATATACACTCACCCAAAGGATTATTAGGAACACCTGTTCATTTTCTCATTAATGTAATGATCTAATCAACCAATCACATGGCAGTTGCTTCAATGCATTTAGGGGTGTGGTCCTGGTCAAGACAATCTCCTGAACTCCAAACTGAATGTCAGAATTGGAAAGAAAGGTGATTTAAGCAATTTTGAGCGTGGCATGGTTGTTGGTGCCCGACAGGTCGGTCTGAGTATTTCACAATCTGCTCAGTTACTGGGATTTTCACGCACAACCATTTCTAGGGTTTACAAAGAATGGTGTGCAAACCGAAAAACATCCAGTATGCGGCAGTCCTGTGGGCGAAAATGCCTTGTTGATGCTAGAGGTCAGAGGAGAATGGGCCGACTGATTCAAGCTGATAGAAGAGCAACTTTGACTGAAATAACCACTCGTTACAACCGAGGTATGCAGCAAAGCATTTGTGAAGCCACAACACGCACAACCTTGAGGCGGATGGGCTACAACAGCAGAAGACCCCACCGGGTACCACTCATCTCCACTACAAATAGGAAAAAGAGGCTACAATTTGCAAGAGCTCACCAAAATTGGACAGTTGAAGACTGGAAAAATGTTGCCTGGTCTGATGAGTCTCGATTTCTGTTGAGACATTCAAATGGTAGAGTCAGAATTTGGCGTAAACAGAATGAGAACATGGATCCATCATGCCTTGTTACCACTGTGCAGGCTGATGGTGGTGGTGTAATGGTGTGGGGGATGTTTTCTTGGCACACTTTAGGCCCCTTAGTGCCAATTGAGCATCGTTTAAATGCCACGGCCTACCTGAGCATTGTTTCTGACCATGTCCATCCCTTTATGACCACCATGTACCCATCCTCTGATGGCTACTTCCAGCAGGATAATGCACCATGTCACAAAGCTCGAATCATTTCAAATTGGTTTCTTGAACATGACAATGAGTTCACTATACTACAATGGCCCCCACAGTCACCAGATCTCAACCCAATAGAGCATCTTTGGGATGTGGTGGAACGGGAGCTTCCTGCCCTGGATGTGCATCCCACAAATCTCCATCAACTGCAAGATGCTATCCTATCAATATGGGCCAACATTTCTAAAGAATGCTTTCAGCACCTTGTTGAATCAATGCCATGTAGAATTAAGGCAGCTCTGAAGGCGAAAGGGGGTCAAACACCGTATTAGTATGGTGTTCCTAATAATCCTTTAGGTGAGTGTATATATATATATATTAACCAATCACCTAAGTTATTTCATTATATTAATATTATATTACATACATATGCATGTTTTTTCAGATTAGCTCTTTTAAGACAACTGCATTTAACAGTAAAGCAACTAAATTCAAAAGAGAAATATAGTACATGCTACCGGTTATATAACGTATTGCATTATGTAAGGGGCAATTAAGTGAATTAAAAAAAAAATCTTTTTTTAGTACTGGGAAAAATAAACACCTTTTCAGCTACATCAATATAGATTAGTTGGGTCTGAACACCCCGGTGCATCCGCACTCTGCAGAAATTCTTTCACAGCTTTTAATTGGCCGCACCTGAACATTGTTTGACTCCGTAAGCCCACACTCAGGTGCATCTTCCTGAAGGTGGCAGGGGTACGCGTCTCTGTCGGCTGCCCCATCACAATTTCTCTTTCTAAAATGTCACATTCAAGCCACCAGCTGCTAGAAGGAAAAGAACAAAAACACCTAATTGCTATTTTTTAAAATAAGATGTTAGTTTGTCTAGAGGTCTCATCTGCTCTTTTTTATCTAACCTAGTTCTCACAATCATGTCATCTCAGGAGGAGCCGAAGATGAGCTATAATGATCACACACTGGCAAAAGAAAAAAATTCAAGACAAAATGGATCGATCAAATTACTTTTAATTATTAAGACATCATCAGGGTGTTGGTAAATATTCACATAGTGTTTTTAATAAGGATAAAACAACAGTTGACAGAGCAGCTTCAATGCTAAATTCCTCACATTTCTTGAAAATTTCTTTAGCGGGGGGTGGAAAATCACTCTTTAAACTTCCGATCAAGCAGCGATACAGATACAGGCTAGCAAAGTTCTTGCGTCTGTAAACATTTGTGTTAATAATTATTTGTTTGTTTTCCCTTTTCCGTTTGCTTCATGAGGATCAGGGACAAAGTCATACATTTTTTAATAACCATCAACTCATTAATCTCTGTAATTTTACTTTGATAAGTGCAAGCTGTAGGTTTTTTCCCTCAGGCTGCATGCATTTCCATTTATTTAGAGGATCTTATAAATATGATACTGTTGTTTTTGTATGCCTGTGAACCAAAGCCACTCAAAGCTGTCATTTCCTCAAATCTCTGGTGTGTGCTAAGCGATGTACCTCAGGAAAGAACATACCCACAGGGCTGAGTGACTGGGGGAGAACAAGACAATCATTTATTTAATTTACAGTGTTATTGAGGTTTTCCTTCCTTTAATTAGATCGCTTTTCTTCTGGGTACAGACAACAAAATACAATTCGGCAAGTGCCATAGTGACAGCCAATAGCTAACAATATAACCAGGAGACAAAACACTTCAGATTCAAAATTATTAGCATACTTTTTGCTGAGGTGAAAAACCATATGGGAGGAAATATGTGCAAAGTGGTTCTGGGTGAGTCATTTAAATCAATTTTGAATTTTTGTTGTTTTGTAGTGCTTCTCCAAATGATAATTAGAATACATAATGTACATAAAAGCATGCAACAACAACCTCCTATAAGTAGCTTAATAACTACTATTTACTTTAAGCTACTAAATTACTTTATTGAAGCATGTTTTGTGTTGTGATTGAATATATTACCATGGGATCCAGTGAAAAGTGTGTTTTTATTAAGTGTTCGAAATTATACATTATCGTTTTTTTTCTACAGGACCAGTTTTCCTCTGAAGAACATAAGAACATGTTTAATCTGTTATGCAGGTGTCAAACTCGCTGGAAAAGATGTTCCCTGTTCTTTCTAAAAATGCCAGAGCATGTTCAACATAGTTCTGTGTGCCATTGTTCACCCAAATTCAATATCTCTGCTACAGGTGGCTATGCACAGTGATTGACATTATCACATATTATAACTGAACATGTGACATAAAACACGTCCATTTGGTTTCCCTTCTTTCTTAGTCCTAATGTGCTGGATACGTGGGTGGATATTTTACCCAAGTGTTTCCAGAGTACATACAGGACGCCAAAACTCAGTGGGTAAATATTACAAAATAAATCCACACAAGTAAACAATAAGCACACCTATAAACTCTTTTTTAAGATATGGTGACCAAACCTGCACACAATATTCTAAGTGAGGTTTCACCAAGGAATTGTATAATCTTAGCATTACCTTCCTTGACTTAAACTCCACACACCTGGAGATATACCCCAACATCCTATTGGCCTTTTTTATTGCTTCCCCGCACTGGCGAGAATGAGACGTGGAAGCATCAACATACACACAAAGGTCTTTCTCATAATCAGCTACCTTTATTTTAGTAGGTCCCATTGGATGATAAGGAAAGGCAGGTATTGGGCACCATCTGTCTTTTGAGGGATAGTACATTGACCTCAACTATCAGTAACAATTAAGTTCACCGCCTCCATCATTCCTGATATAAATAGTGACTGCATATTAACGAACGTAAGTACGTACATATTAATGTATGTACAATCCTAGATCTGTGCCACGTTTTGCCCTTGGCTCATACTCTACTTTTTGATTATACTTTTAACCCCTCACCGGATTAGTTCCTTGTGTTTTTATTCAGGATAATCACTTGTAGCCTAGAATGGAATATCTGGGTCTAATAAATCTGTCTCTCGTGGTCTGATCCCCATGTCACATGGTTCTGTGCACCATCCCATCTCACAATGGCCTCACATTAGTACACACGCGCCTACATGCAGGCACACATAGGCATAGTCAACCATCTGGCTCCACAATGCAACTTTACACTCCACACGGCCATTAAATGCAGTAGCTCCACACTCCACTTAATGAATTTATGACAATGAGTCAACACAGCAACACTAACTTCTGTCTCCAGATGGCAACTTTTCACTCCACCCAGCAGTTTCAGTGAAAATAATTAACACTGAATTATTATTTTAGCAAAGATGTAAATTTTGCCTGCCAATAAATTGCATGTTAATGAAGTTAAGAGACTTCAGCCAACCAAAACATTTCTCACTTTCATGCATCAGAAGTTTTTCGGCTTCAATGGCTGTTATGGCGTTAACAGTTATTTTATGAAATGTAGCTTTTCTCAAAGAACCGGATGCTCTGCAAAAGGACAGATTGAATTCTCAATATGTCCTAAAACATTCCAAATAACACACACATGCATGCATGCACACATGCACACACACAATACTGGGACACACCTCTTAATCACTGAATTCAGGTGCTCCCTGATAGATATTCCACTGTCGACTGTAAGTGATATTATTGCAACAACAGACCACGTAAAGTGACAGAGTGGAGATCCTGAGTGTTGAGGCGCATAGTGCGTAAAAGTCGCCAACGCTCTGTGGACTCAGTAATTGCAGAGTTCCAAACTTCCTCTGGCATTAACCCCAGCACAAAATCTGAATGCTGGGAGCTTCACGGAATGGGCTTCCATGGCCGAGCAGCTGCATGCAAGCCTGGCATCACCAACCACAATGCCAAGCGTCGGATGGAGTGGCGTAAAGCACGCCGCCACTGGACTCTGGAGCAGTGAAAACATGTTCTGTCGAGTGACGAATCTCTCTGACGGATGAGTCTAGGTTTGGCAGATGCCAGGAGGATGATACCTGCCTGACTGCTTTGTGCAAACTGTGAAGTTGAGTGGAGGAGGGATAATGGTTTGGGGTTGTTTTTCAGGGGTTGGGTTAGGCCCATTACTTCCAGTGAAGAGAACTCTTAAGGCTTCAACATACTAAGACATTTTGGACAATTTTATGCTGCCAACTTCGTGGGAACAGTTTGGGGAAGACCCATTTCTGTCCTGGCTTAACTGTGCCCCAGTGCACCAAAGCAAGGTCTATACATACATGGTTAGATGAGTTTGGTATAGAAGAACTTGACTGGCCCGCACAGAGCCTTGACCTCACCCTAACTGAACACCTTTGGGATAAACTAGAATGGAGATTGTGAGCCAGGCCTTCATGTCCAATATCAGTGACTGACCTCACAAATGATCTTCTAGAAGAATGGGCAAAAATTCCCACAGACACATTCCAAAATCTTGTGGAAAGCCTTCCCAGAAGAGTGGCAACTCAATTAAGTAGACATACAATACAATGAAAGACATATTGAAGGTACTCCTATGATTGTACAGCATGTGATGAAGTGACTGGGAGACACTGTTTAGAGTGTTCTTCAGCTTAGACAGCATCCTGCTCTCCAATACTGTTGTGAGAGGCTCCAGCTCCATCCCCATCGCAACACCGCCTCTGACATAAGTATGTCTTAGAATGTTGTCTTCAAAAATAAACACAGTAAAGAATAAAAATCAACCTTTATCAGACACTAAAAGCAAAAAACACGGGTGGCTGAGGCATCTGACAAAGGAGCTTCCTGAAAGGCTTTCCTTGCCAAACTTACTAGTGTAACATTAGCAGCACTACGTAATACGGTGCTTGTACACCAGACAACACAAAAGCCTTTGCTGTATTTTGGAATGGATGGTAAAACCTGAGAAGCACCACTGAGAGACATGACGAATGGCAATTTAATTATAATATAAGCAGAGTAGTTCAATCTGATTTTCCTCAAATTATAACAATAATCGCTACAGGGGTACAAAACTATTACACAGATCGTTTAATCCGAAATGCAAGCAACTACATTCATAGAGGTAACATACTGACTGTTGCTTGGTAACCAACAGCATCCAGGTATATATATATATATACACACACACACAATTATGGAGTACATTAATGGCCTAAGGTGAAGCCTTTTCCTGCAAATGTAAAGAGTGACATGTTCAGTATTAAGACAAACCACTGAAAATAGAGTTTGAGTGAGTGTGTGCATGTATTGGGCAGCATGGTGGTGCAGTGGTTAGTAGTGTCACTTCACACCCCTGAGACTTAGGGTCAAGTCTCTGCCAGAGTTCTTTGTGTGAAGTTTCATGTTCTGCCCATGTTGTTCTGGGGTTTCCTCCAGGTACTCCGCCCCCCCCCCCCCCCCCCAAAAAAAAAGTATGCTGAGGGTGATAAGAGTTATTAAATTACCCCTAGGTGTGTGAGTGTATCCTGCCATGGGTTACCATCCCATACTGGGTTATTCCCTACATTGCACCCATGGGCACCAGGTCCCCTGTGACCCTAAACAGAACAGCTGATTACAGAGGATGCATAGAAATTGCATTTGTATACTTTTCCTTATGTAAATATTTTTTATCACTACTTGTGAGGTTGGTGGTAATGCATGGTGTTAGGTACTCTACAGTATGTAATGAAAAATGAATTCAATTCAAAATGACATAAATAAAAGTATAATAATACTCTTAGAGATGCCTTAGCAGTATTTGGGTTATGTGATACATAGTACCCTTCAAATTCACCTTGCCTCTTTATTCCACTAGTCAATACCATAAAGCCATACCTTTTTTGTCCAGGTGTGAAATTTGGAACCTTTTTCTGGTACAGTGCCTTGAAAAGTAGAATTTCCCATTTTCGTATTGTTCTTTTCGTTTTCTTTTGTTTCGGTTGTGTGCAACTGACCTGCATAGTTTGCTGTAAGACCCTCTAGCTGTGGATGGACGGCGGATCAAATGAAGTCAAATCAAGTTTTATCTGTCACATACCCAGTTATGCAGTATGTACAATGTGGAGTGAAATGCTGGTCTGCCTGGCTTCCAAGACTATGAAAAAAACACAATAACATCAAGATGAAAAGATTATAAATAGCTATGAACAAGTATAAATATGTGCTAATGAGGCAGGAAAGTGACAGAAAAGTAGCGCAGAGAGCTGAATGAATGAAAGAATGAATGAATAAATAAATAAAGTCGATATTTACATTCAGCTCTTAATTAGTGATGTAATGTTGAGGGTAAATGAACAGTCCTTGATATTGTCCTCATTTAGGATCTGTATCGCCTATGTAAAGAAGCTCTTCCTCAACCTTCCAGCGCTGGTCTTCAGGCAATGGTAGCATTTCCCTGATCTCAGCAGAGAAGAGGCAGTTGTTGGGGTGGCTGGGGTTCTTAATAATTTTCCTCGCCTTGGATCTGCAACGTTTGGTGTAGATGTCAAGGAGATTTTGGAGTGCTTGTCTGATTGTGCGTTCTGCTGCGGGCTGTTCCTGAACCAGGCAGTGATGCTCCCTGTCAAGATGCTTTCAATGGTAGAGGTGTAAAATTTCCTCAGTATTCAGGCAGGTAGCTTGAAGTCTCTGAGGCGCCTGAGATGATAGATGCACTGGCATGCCTTTTCTTTCTAAAGAGTCCGTGTGCAAGGTCCAGGTCAGGTCCTCGGTTATGTGGATGTTAAGGTACTGGAACAGGAAGCTGTTCACTCTCTCCACTGAAGTGCTGTTGATTCTAATCTGCGTGAGGTTCCTTTGCTATTCAATTTTTTTTTGCTGTTTCCTTTGCTCCTCTCAAAGTCCCCAATGAACTCATTCGTCTTGTTTGCGTTGAGGAGGTAGTTGTCTTGACACCAAAGTGACAGGTTCTTCACCTTCTCCAAGTAGGCCTATTCATTGTGGTTGGTGATCAAACCTACTCGCCTACTAACTTAACAATGATGTTGGAGTCGAATGTGGCCCTGCAGTTGTGGGTGTACAGGAAGTACAGCAGAGGGTTCAGTACACAGCCCCAGGGGGCTCCCATGTTGAGGGTGAGGGTTGATGACATGTAATGGTCCACTCTCACTTCTTGAGGTCTGCTCGACAGGAAGTTGAACTCCCAGTTGCACAGGCTGGTGTCCAGTCTGAAGTCCCTGAGCTTCGTGATGAGTCTGGAGTGGACTATGGTGTTGAATGCTGAACTGTAATCTACACACAGCATTCTCACATAGTTCCCACTTTTCTTGTGCAGGTGGGCTAGGGCTGTATGGAGTAGAAAGGCGATGGCATTGTCAGTGGATCCATTAGGATGGTATGCAAACTCTCCAAGGTCTAGGTCATTGGGTAGTGAAGTTCATATGAGATTCTTCACCAGTCTCTCAAAGCAATTCATTGCCACAGGGGTTAATGCAATGGGGCAATAATCATTCAGACTTGAGCAGTGTTGGATCTTTTAAAACATGTAGGTATGGTGGACTGGCTTAAGGATTGATTGAATATTACTGTGAACGCAGGAGCTAGCTGGTCAGCACAGGTCTTGAATACTCATCCTAGGATGCCATCTGCATCTGGTGTCTTCCTGGTATTCACATTTTTGAAGGTTCCTCCCAAGTCCTGTTCGGAGACTGCGAGTGCGGAATTGTAGCTGGTTGGCGCTTTTGCTGTGGGCACGGTGTTCCTCTGGCTGGAATTAGCAGGGCGTGTGTAGAAGGCATCTAGCTCCTCTGCCAGCAATGCATCAGCCCTTGAAGTGGTTGGGGTGCACCAGTCTGTTAGTCTGTTATTGTTTGTAGTCCTTGCCGCATGCCGGTATGATTAGGCTGTTCAAACCATGCTTATAATTTTTCCCCAAACCAACTTTTGGGTTCTTTCGCCTTTTCTGGAGTTTATAGGAGGGAGCATTGTAGTTGTCCATATTTCGAGTTGTGAGTCCTGCAACAGTGTTGTGGGTGTTTACTGCATCCCGGATGATTTTGTTAATCCACTGTTACTGGTTTATGTATATTTTTATGGTAACTTTAGGTATAATGTCATCTGTTAGTTTGCTGTTGAAACCAAACACAGCTTCCATAATCATGTAGATGTCATCATTCGAGCTGCACCGGAACATATTCAAGTCAATGTGCGACCTGGAGAGTGGCCTCTGATTGGGCCATCCAGCATGCGACACCTGAGTGTAACTGCTTAGAAGATCTAAGCAGATCTTGAGGAACAAGCAGCTCATAATGATAAGATGGTGCTAATCTATTAAGTTATTTATATACCATTAATAAAATGTTTAATTCAACTCTAAATGTTACATGCAGCCAGTGAAGGAATGCCAGTATTGGTGTAATGAGCTCATATGTTGTCCTGTTAAATGGGCAGTTCACACCAAAACTGAAACAATATATGTTTTAGATGGACTTCAGTGCTATCTATCCATCTAGGTTGTTCTGCTGGGAGTTGCCTATTTTTGGAGATATTGGCTGTAGGAATGTCGGTCTTCGCTCGAACATAATGGGACTTAATGGGATTCTTTCTGAGGTGATCTGAAAAATTCAACAGCAATGTCTCTTACTAAAAATCATGACCCGGTTACTCAAGATAATCCACAGACATTATAGTGAGCAGTTTAATGTAGGAACTGTTTTCATTGTATCACTGTGCAGAAGAGAGCATGAGCAACCTGCCGATATCTTCTGCACAGTGATATGATTGGTGTTCGGTAAAAGAAAACAGTTCTTACATTAAACTGATCTGCCACAGCTCTTAATTATCTTATGTAATTATGTAATCTCATAGTTTTCATGTTAAGGGGGCAATTCACCTCAAAACTGAAAAATATATGTTTAAGAGGGGTTTAGCTAGCTTTAGCTAGTTTTTTCTGCTGGCAGATGCCCAGTGTGGGAGATACAATTGTTAGTTCTGAGAGTCACCTCATCTTGTGTTTCAGATGTAAATCAGCCACTAATTAAAATATGTTTCTAATATTTACCAGACCATAGCTCTGTAGGACTGAATGGGGATCACATCCCCTTTTTTCCATTTCTAGGTGGTCACACTGTGTGCAGAATGCAGTGATATGTGGGATTCCTGTCGTAATCACCACTGGAAAAACATTTCTAATATCATTCTTTGCTACCCAGGAATGAGTGCTTCTGTAAGGCCACCAACTGTCATTGAATATTTCCATAATATAAAATCATCAGGTCTGGCTCTACTTAACCCCTGGTGTCTGATAATGAAGTTGAGCGGAGATGTCTGGCTGTGGACCACATGGCCCCATCTTCCAGATCATTTTTGCTTCAGGGAGAACAATGACTGCAGACCACCAATGGGGAATGAGACATTGGAAGTATTTTTCATTCTTACATTTTCATATCCATGTGCTTTAAAATATGTATTTGATGGGGTCAAAATGACATAGCCAGTCTGTTATTAACCACACTACACCATCAAAATAAGAACCAGAGTAATTTCACTTTCTGTCAAACGTGTCATTAGAAATGATGAGAACATGTTTCTGTAATATTACTCTTTCCCTTAAAGTTTCACACGATAAATATGTGGTTCTTGACACGCTGTATTTTTTACCACAGTTGAAAATGGGGAAAACATGTGCTTTTCCTGAATGTGTCATTTATCAGTGGGGTAACAACATTTAACTGTCAAGGTAATGGAATACAGAACACTGTGTTTCCCCTGCTGCAGTTTCCCTGGGTGTCTGGCCTTCCATAGGGATTCTACAGGGCCTTTATGACACTGTTGGGCAGGATGAGTAGATTGTGTGGACGGCCACATGACTGGTAGTTTATCACACATGTTTAACACACATGATACAAAAGTGCAAACTCTTACCCATGCACACTGTTCAGGCTTCACTGGCTGGATGGCACTGGCACTGGCAGAGTCCCATCCATATGACAATTTTTACCTTGAACTACCGATACACAATCTACATTAAACATTTTAATATAGCATGCGCACTGAAATAGCATGGCAGTCATGCAGAAGAAAGGTACTGTTTATAAATCTGATCTTGAAAAGTTTTCTTTTCAAATAAGACTGCCCGGTTGATCTCTAGTACTCCTTTTAAATTTAGTCATACGATTATTTAGGGGTACCATATCCCTTTCCCACACTGAGACAGAATTAAATTAAAGCAGCAGTGTTTACCCAGAACATCCACATTAGGGATGGTAAGATTCACCGATTCACATCGATGCACCCGCATAAAAGTACAAGATGCAAGTGCCCCAATTAAAAAAGTGCACTGGATACAATTTGAGGCGACCTCGAGATGCATCGTTTCTAACATATTTGCATCGGTAAAATGCAATTTATTAATGTAGAATACCGAGTTAAATCAATTTGCCTTATTGATTTCGTATTATTTATAGAGCAATTGGTGTTATTAATTTTTTGGGGGTCATTTTGCTTCCAGACCACAGGAAGACGTGTCTTTTATTCTATACCAGCTTGCGTTTGTAAGCTGTTGTGTGCAAAAGTACCATCTTTCTTTTCTGTCTGTGTTTGTGAGGGTAAGAAAGGGGAATAAAACTGAGCCACGCATTTGTTTAAATGTTAAAGCATGAGCTGGCAATGAGCTGGATGAAGGTTTATTTGGCTCATTTAACAGATTTTGTTAAAATGTAATGTGTTTAATGGTTTTCTCTATCTCTATCTATGGAAAAGTTAACTAAGCCAGTAACTAGTTAAATATTACTTGTTATAATTGTGTTGCCCATCTTTCATGTACACTGAAAAGTGTAATTTGTGACAATTGTAAACTTGCAAGCAGAAGAAGGCTCTTCTTTCGTGTCTGTAAAGGGAAAATAATCGCCAACCCATTCTTATGTTTATAGGAAAGTGAGGAAGAATCTGTAATACGGTGCAAAGTTTTCTTGTTCTTGCCTTGCTATTTTTTCTTTAAGTGAAAGCGACATGCGGCCCACTCCCATCCTCCGGAAATGGCTGTCTAACTGCCAGAGCCAGGTGTTATTTGGCCGTCCTCTTGGCCTGGTCCAGCCACTTGGGTCCTCAGCAATGAGGATAGTGTGAGCCGGATCACCCTCAGGGAATCGCGACAAATGGCCGAAGTGCCGTAACTGACGCTCCCCCACAATGCAGGTAATGTGCCTCATTCAGGACTCCCTGAGGAACGGCTCGTTTGACACAAAGTCAAACCAGTGGTATCCAAGGATATCTGAAGTGACACAGTACCAAAGGAGTCCAGTCTTCGTCTCAGGTCACTGGATAGCGTCCATGTCTCAGAGCCATACAGCAAAACAGGAAGCACCAAGACTCCAAAGGCTTGGACTTCTGTCCTCTTCACAAAGATATCAGGATCTAAAAGTTCTAACAGGGAGCAAAAAATAAATAAAAATCAAAGGACAAAAAAAATTCAATGAAGTGAATGAGTAATATTTTCTAAGCATCTCATGTGATTTCAGTTTTAAGGAGGAAACATGAAGGAAACTTTTTTTTCAAATACTTATAAATGTTGTTATATCAGTCTGAAAGATGGAAATACACACACAAACACACAAATTTAACAAATCTTGCGTGTCCTTGCGGGAACTGCTTTGTCTGAATCAAGCTTAAGTGTCAACATCTTCACTTGAATGGCAGAAACTGAGAGATTCATGATGGTGCCATCACAGAGCCATAGAGCTCTGCAGTATGCAAAGGAAACTGCACAAAGAAACCCTCTGCTACCTGAACTCAATGCATTAGCATTACCACAGAAAAAAAGACTGGGGGAAAGATTAGTTCAAGGACTTCCTCTGTAACAATGTCTGTCTTCTCTTCATATCAGATTTGGCAATCTGGACACACACACATAAGTCATGATTCAGTAGCAGAAAGCAGGGATTTCTTTTGCATTCTACTTGTGCAAAAAAGTACAAAAGCCCCTTGGAGGACAAGGGAGGAGAAAAAAAGCCCTTTTGCGAGACCTTGCAATACTTGTGCGCGATCCCAAATTTTCTTTTGAGTTATCTCTCGGACCGTACCCAATTCAAATTGTTATCGTAAGTGTTCAGTACGAATATCTGGCTAGCTGTTCTTTTTTCATGGACTACATGCACACAGTGGTGTTGACGTATTTCCGGTAAAATCTCAGCCAGCTAAATCACTTCTGCTATCCATATTTTTGTTATGATCTTCGTCAAAGATGTCTCAGAAAAGGAAGTTTAAGTGTACCGTAACTTTAAGTAATTCACACCCTCTCTCATTGGTGGCAAGTGTCATGGCAGCGGAGTGTCCAGAATTTCTTTAAAAAGCCTAATAATTGTGATGGCATTGATAAACAAGGTGAAAAAGAGACTGAGGTGGTGGAGGATAAAGGACAAGCAAGTAACACTGATAATGTTTATCAGCAAGTGGCAGCTAATGTTCAGGGGTAAAACTGTTTGTTTATATTTTAATTGAAATTGTCTAATTTTATAAAATCATATTGTTCATATTTGCTGGTTTAGACACAATGGTCTAAGTCAGGGGTCTCCAACTCTGGTCCTGGAGAGCTACCGTCCAGTAGGTTTTCTATCCTACCTGGCTTCTGATGAGCCACACCTGTTCTCAGGTAAATACCAGGAGCAGGTGTGGCTCATCAGAAGCCACGTGGGACAGAAACCCTACTGGATAGTAGCTCTCCAGGACCGGAGTTGGAGACCCCTGGTCTAAGTGTTTTTAGTGGCCTTCACTGTCAATGTGGGAAACAATCATCTGCTTCGTGTAGTGTCTACATGACAAGTGACCGCACAGTCGCTGTCTCTGTTCATCTTTTCTCTCCATTTCCTAATAAATGCATAATCTATAAGCTTGTTCTCTAAATTAATCATTAAAAAATGAATATTCATGAATGAAAATTAAATTATATTAAATATGTCTAATATTATCATTAAAAAATGAAAATTAAAATGGTGGGTAACAATAGATTATGACCAAATTTTGATGACCCTGCCTGTCAAAATGAAAGAAAATACAGGATGACAATATTCTGCTTTGCAAAAATGAGGAAACTAGGGCCAGGCTGCAAAGAGAGGCATCAAAGCAAGGCAAATATTGAAACAATAGGTATTCGGAATGCAGAAAGAAACAAAGCAAAATACCTGACATTTTAGGCATTTTTAGGTCCCAAAAAAGAGTCCAAGAATTGAGGACCAGGTGGGGTACTTTTGGTAATAAAAATTCAGAACTTTCCCTTTTTTGTTGATTTCCGGTCCAGTACCAAACCATCCCCATACAACACCCACAGCAGTATTTCAGTCACTAAAAACAGGAAAGTCCCTACCAGAGCTCCACTTTGGTGATGTCTTTCTATATCTTGTGGATGATCTCTCCCCTAACACTGCTGCCAGGAAGAAAGTTTGCAAAAGTTAAACATCTATAGACATTTTACATTGAATACATCAATGAATACCTTTTTGCTTGCCTCTCCATATTTCTGCATTGGAAAGACTGATCAATAATTGATATACTTCTAACATACTTCCCAGTACTTATTAGCAGAATAACATGACATTGTTTTTTTATTCTGTGGAAAACATAAGATTGCTGAATAGATTTAATAATGAATTATAAACATGTCACAGGTTGTTCGTCCTCCATTGTTTTTGGGTGGCAGTGTAATTTTGTATGAAATTAAATGGGAAGTTTAACCTACAAGCTTTGTGTCTTCCATGCTTGTTTAACATTAAAGTCACAGTTCCTGTTGTGCAGTGGGAAAGTGACACACTAAAGTGGCCAGGAACTACAAAAGTTCCCAGCTGAGACAGCACAGAAACTCAGAACCAAAATACTGTGAAAATACATCTGCTGATGCTTCTCACGGGTCTCCGAATGAAGATGAGAATAATCAACATGGAGGCGGTAGCCCTAGTTATTTCGCAATACTTTTGTAAGATTTTGCAGTATTTTTACATTACTATTAACTGCACTGTGTCCGTTCAAAGTACAAAAATGTGCTTTAAGCATTTAACTATGGAAGACACTGCACACCTTCAAACTTTAAAGATCATGTTTTTTTATGTGTATTTATTAATGCCTGCACGTATCCATTCACCCACCACCAGTAAGTATAAATAAGCCGACTGTTGAATGTAAAGTGTACACGCACACGTTGAAATGTAAATTAAAATTTGCTTGTAAAGAAATCTGGAAAACCAGTGGGTGTTGTTTGCTTTTGTCGAAACCTATAGTGATGCTGCTGGGCCGGTTCCAAGAGAATGATTATTCAGATTACCAGCATGCCTTGTGCGGTGCTGATCGTGTATATAATTGTGTAATTTAAGGTGTGCGTTTGTGTATTTTGTGTTGTAAATAAGTGTTATACATGTGTAGTGTTTACCATGGAGTGTGTGTGTTTTTGTAAGTGCCCACCCCAAGTGTGAGTCATGTCGATCACTATTTGTGTCACTGCTAGTTTGCTCTGAAAGTACTTGGTTAATAAACAAAGAACTTTTGTTCCTCATACAAAGAGCTGCCTTCTAACTATTAAAAATATATAAATATGAGCCACACAAATCCTGTTACAGTGGTTTCCTAAGTGGGAAACCAAACACCCTGGAGGGTGTTTTTTGCACGTGTATTAAGACATCCAGGATCAAAGGACCGATCTGGGATCATCTACTCGTGATATGGTCATCTGGCTATTTTGGTTCTTCAAAGCCATTTGAGAATCAGATTAGTCAAACTTGATTTAATCATCCGAGACAGCTGTGCGCTCCCGTGGACACTACCTAGGCTGCGTATATCAACACTTAAAACCATGATTGTGTATTAGCTGACGAAAATGACGAAAGCAAGAGCGCAATCCTTCAACCTCAGGAGAGCAAGGCTTTGTCCCATTTACCCCACTTAACTGCAAGCACACTCAGTTGCTACACACTTTGGTAACATATGTTAATGTAAGATGCAAAGTGCGCAAGTGTAGGCTACTGTATGTTCGTAAAGCACTCAAGTACCTGGGCATCTGTTTAACTCTTATTTCATCCTTATCCTGTATCCTTGTCATCAAAATACAAAAGAATATCCAACAAAGGAAAATCCTGGGCTCAATAAACAAAACAGAAAGAATCTAAAATTAAGGCATAACATAAACCCACTTACACTGAAAATAACTGACCTACCAAATAACACACTGGGGAAACATATAAACTGGGTGATCAGACCATAACACACACACAAACAAATATAATAATAATTATTATTATATTACAAAAAAAACAAAATCAAAAATGTTAGCTAGAAAATAATAAACAGTTATGCCAGAAACCAACTCCTCCTGCTGTGGGCTCCTGTTGGTACCAGCAATGGAAATATAAAGGGAACCACAATGACCCGGACTGTTTGCCCGACGGACTGAAAATATGCGCGCACAAACTCCCAAGTGGCTATACTCCTCCAGGTACTGTAACTGCAATGTAAGAATGCAAAACAAAACACACATATATCAATGCTGACACATTCATACATTATTAAATGAATATTCTGACAAATAAAATGATTAAATGATGTGCCTTGTGAATTTCATGGAAATAAACTGATGAAAAACCAAACCAAATCATAATCAATTAAATGTATCAAACGTATAAATGTATATACATAAACTGGGATGAAAGCCTATGCAAGCTGTGTTTGTGTATGCAGGTCAAGGCAGGGTTACCATGCGCTCTCTGTCTCTCCGGCCATCACACCCTGGTATTAAATTGTTTGTATGTGTACTCTAATATTATGCAATACAGTTATATTGGAAAATAATGGGCTCTTCTTAATATGATCACACCAAGTGTTTGGTTTCTCTTGTAAGAAAGCTATAGCCATGGTTGGACAGGTTTCCTGAGTGGACAGAGGTCTGTTTATATCTGTGATCTAACTTTCTTTACATTGAATAATCCTGCTCAGAGCAGGTTTGAGCTTACGGACTGGTTGCTGCGACAGCCAATCCAACAAGAAGTTTTTAATTTTCTAAATTAAATCCACAAGTAAAATTTGGATATCTTTTTAACCCACATACGAAGAACACCTCCTGGTCCTCAAACTTCATGTGATGAGCCACATAAGACTGACTGAAATGTAAAGGGTTAAAGGGCACTCTGATAATGAATGAGCATTTCAGCAGTCAATGAGGATGGCGATGGAGAGAGGCAGGAAGAAGTGGATGGCAGCGGATGTAGGAAGCCGGGACATGGATGAGTGTGACAGAGAAGTTTAATGTCCCTTATTTAATGGCGATAAGCCAATGAAAGATAACCCAATAACAGCTGCAGAATGGAACTTTGTAAGTGCGTGCGGCAAACTGTCAAGGTGCAAGGAAATGGATGGCAGCATTAGTGCATCTGAGGAATACGGACAACGAGGCAGCAGGGACAAGATCATCGGTGGATCTGTTTGGCAAGTTGGATGCTTCTCCTTTCCTTTTCTATCTTCCTTTGTTAGTATTCCCTGCCACTGGCCTTTGTCCACTTAGCACTGGATTTAAGTGGTGACTCCTGGCTTGCTGTTCGACGTACAACAAGACATTATGCTACTGAGACGGACAATACTGACAGATTTTCTGAGCGGAAATTCCCAAACTTTATGGGCACTGTTCCATTAAATGTATGGTGGAATCTATGTCACCATTTTCCAGTTTACTGTGGAGAGGCATTTATTGTACTGAAGGTTTTGTGTTTACATTGTAATTGTAGTTTTGAGTAAAGTTTCAATTAGCCTGGTTGAAACAGGTAACAGTTGCGGAGGCAAGCGAGATTCTAGCCATACAGCATTTCACTGCATTTCTATTTTGTTACTTGATGGCAGAGTAAAAGCAGTTTGGGGTGCTTTAGCTGAAAAGCAGGAATATGTTTTGTTTATTGTCCCAGGACTTTGAAGCTGAAATAAAAAAAATACACGAGCATAATTAAGTCCCCTTTCCTAGCAGCTGTGCTCATTTAGCAGGGAGCTTCTGCTTTGCCCATCTCCTAACATCGTTATGCCGCTTTCGGCACTGAGCCGGTGATCTAATGGTGCCTGAAAACGAGGAGACACTCGCTGCTGCCACGCCTGCTTCACCTTGAAAGGCTTACACACGTAGACAAATGTGTTGGTTCCCTTCCACAAAAGACAAAAAAACACAACTATCTCTGAAATGACTTGAAACTGACAAAAGTTTAATGGCATCCCTTATTGTTTTTTCCATATTTAACACAAATCAGCTCTTGCTTTTGATTATTGATTCCTCTGAATATTTTATATAATTAAACAGATGAAAATGGCACAGACAAAAAAGATGGTACCCGTAATTTAATATTTTGTGGCACCACGTTCAGCTTGCAGCTATCACTGCCAATAAGCGATCTCTGTACTTCACAATGAGATGTCGGCATTTGCCAATAGGTAGTTCGGCCCATTTTTCCTGAGCAAACTGTTCAAGCCATTTGAAGGATGGCGTCTCCATACTGAAATTTTATGTACAAATGAGTACTGTCACTGCTGTCACACTGAGGAATGCATCCAGAGTGGTGTTGCAGCAGTGGTAGCACAGGAGGACACCAGTGGCCAGTGATCAGAGGCCATTGATCACCAGCAGATGTGAGTGGTGAAGGTGAGTGACCTGGTGCTGGCCTGAGTCAAGGGTTGGTTGCAGGCAGGGTAGCAGATAGAGTAGAGGGAGGACTCTGTGCTCAATCAAGGGACCAAGGCCCTTCACTTGCATTGGGGTCCCTTTGAGGCCTGCTGTACCGGTACTGGCAGTCCCTGGATAGCACCCGCTGCAGCTGCTGGTGCCCTGGCGCCTTCGACCCACAGTCCTGTGGGTGGTATGAGGTGCAATGGGAGCCAGGCACTTTCGAGTAGCAAAGATGCTCGGGAAGCTGTGAAGCCACTTCTGTTGGCCCGGCTGCAGCCAGGACCCTGCATTACTTGTCTACTGCTAAAAAGCAAACATCACACAGAATGGACCAAACCACCAATTCAGAGTGCCACTGCAGAAGGGAGGGATGCCAATGGAAAGGGTTGGGGTTGATGTGCTAGGCCCTTTTTCCTGTAGTGAGACTGGGAATAACAGTTCCCAAGCAGAGCACAATGATAACAGGCAAGTAACTCATCAAAAAGTTTTTCTGCCATTTTAGTATGCTGGAGAAACTGCACAGTGACCAAGGGTAAAAGTTTGAGGTACAAATATTTAGCAAGATCTTCAAGTGGCTGGGGATTGTGAAGACCCGCACCACCCCTCTTCACCCCCAAACTGATCAGCTGATGGAGCGGTTTAAGCTCACACTCGAGATGCAGCCCATCATCCTGGATGCCTACCACCAGTGCCACTGGAAACACTACTTACCCTTGATCTGGTGGGCATACCGAGCAGTGGTGCAGGAGAACACTCAGTGGAGTTGTGCACTCTGAGGAACTTGGTATTTGGACCACTGCTGGAGCCAGAGGTGCCATAGGAATCAAGTATGGAGTACCTTTGGTACCTCTGGGAGCATCTGAGGGATATGCCTGAACTGGTCCAGCAGCACCAAGATGCAGTGACTGCCTGAAGTTTTCCTATGCATCTGTGGGTAGGAATTAACATCAGGGATGTGGTTTGGGTATACTGTCCCATCAATAAGAAGGGTCCGTCGGCCAAGCTGGGCAGACATTGGAGGGGCCCAGGGGAGAGATCCTCGAGTGACTCTCTTGTGTTGTCTACCACATACCAGAGCAATGAAAGGCTGTGGTCTTGCAGAGGGATCGCCTGGCTCCATATAGCCCCCTGGCCTGACGTGCCCCTACTGCTGCAGCCGAAGATACTCCAGGAGAGGACGGTATGCCGGGGACATTGGGGACTGTGACATGCCAGCCACAGTGGCAACGCCAGCCTCCGCAGCATCTGTGAGGCATTATCTTGGGCTTTGCGGTCGCCAGCGATGACTGACCCCTCAGGTGGGGGATATGTGACACTGTGGGGCTGGTTCAGAGAGACTGATTAATCAAATACCCAGCATGCTTTTCACGGTGTTGATCATGCAGGTAATTGTGTTGTTTTTATATGTTGTGTTATTTTATATTGCAAATAATAAGTGTCATACCCATGTATTTTTACCCTGAAGTGTGTGTGTTTTTGTTAGTGCTCACCCCAAGTGTGAGTACAACGTCGATCACCCTTTCCCCTATCTGTGCTGCTGCTAATTATCTATAACACTTTTTGACCCGTAAGTGGTAGTGCATTTAGAAAGAAAGACGCTATCCCAAAAAACACTGCTAGTTACACTGTAGCCAGTTTGGATAGGTTTTGGATAGGTCTTGGATAGGTTTTGGATATATTTGGCACAAGTCCTGTGAATAAAATATAGATTTTCCTCCAAATGTGTGGTGATGTTGTGTGACAAAATGTTTCTTATGACCCATAAGTGGTAATGCATTTAGAAAGAGACGCTATCCCAAAACACACTGCAAGTTACACTGTGGCCATTTTGGATTGGTTCCAGATAGGTTTTGGATATGAACGGCTCCCAGTTGCACCATTTGTTCTTTCCTCTGTAAAACCTGTTCGGCTGCATCAAATGACATGAAATTGGGCACACGTAGAAAACAAGCTAGGGAACCACATTTTTAAAATTGGACCTAATCCATCATGTACTTCTTTAAAATATTTGCAAAAATCCAAGACACAAAGACAGGTTTTTGTATTTTTCCAGCTGTTTTTGTTATATTCGCCTGTCCATAAATTATACACAGTTATTCATTTTGGTTATTTAGCTTCCAACAATTGAATGTAAAGGGGTCAGCTTTGATTTTAGGTATCAGGCATGTGTCTGTGACTTTTACATCTGAAGTTATAAGGTAATTATTCCAAAGAGGGAAGGAATGCCCCCCTGTAATGGCCCCCTGCAATGGGCCCCTGGTTCACTACAAAGGGTTAATAAATGGAGAACTTTCATTCCTTTTACAAAATGCTGCCTCCTGTTTATTAACAAAAGCATGACCCACACAAATCCTATTACAAGATTACAGGCAGAAAACTAAATATACATCTAACTTTACTGCAGCATTGGAGTTACTTTTTCTAGATTTGTTAACGGGTGAATTTTATTTAATATTACAAAGTTTAAAGTTGCACAGAATGTTCAACAATGTCACATTCCCCTTTGTGAGAATGCAGGCTAATTAGTGCCTGGGGCTTCCCTTTGAAAGCCTGACCTGACTCGCACTCGGTGTGAAGTATTGCTACTCTATGAATCTTTTCTAAGCACTTTCTTACTGTCTTCCCTCCAGCCCCAACCTGACCTGTACTCCATGTTGCAGTCCCCAATTGTTCAGTCCCCGCTCCTGCCTTGTGTTCTCCTCCAACTTGTCAAATCTTCGTGGGACTGATCTACCCGACTTCACTCTTCCATGCCCCCGACTTTGCTTTGGATGTGTATTTTGGATACTGGCTGCTTCAGATTTAAGAATCCCTGGTTTGTTATCTCCAGGAACATCTTCCATGTTGGAATTCTTTCTTACCCAACAGTTGTCTCGCTTACAGTGATAAATAAACACAGTGCATTTATTAATAAATACACTCAGTGACAAAAAAAAAGCAGCCAGACGGAGTGGTGAAAATGAAATCAATCTGCACGTGGTGAAAGGTCATGTGACTGTATCACAATGATTATAATATGAGATCAAACGGACAACAGAGTTAGCAGTATAAGCACACTGCTGGTCTCATATCAGTACCCCCCCCCCCCCTCCCCCCGGGCCTGGATACATGCGGAGATACAGTGTGGAAGGGAGTCATATAGCCGTTATATTCTCTTCTGCGGCAAGATGGCCCACAGTTGTTGTACCTGGCCCTCAAGATCCTGCAGATTGGCACTGGGTCTGAGTTTATGTCCAAGCTGATCCGACACACATTCGATTGGGGAAATATTGGGGGACCTGGCTGGCCACGGGAGGACCTCAACATGACGCGGGCAGTCCATAGAAACACGTGCCGTGTGTGAACGGACGTTGTCTTGTTGAATGAGTGTACCAGGGTGCTGTCTCAGGGTAAGACATGCGGACGCAGGATGTCACTGACGTAGCGCTGTGCCATCAGGGTCCCCTGAATCACTACCAGAGATGACCTGAAGTCATACCCTATGGCTCCCCACACCATGATGCCAGGAGTAACGCTGGTGTGTCTCTCCACAACATTTGCAGGACTGGTCCTCTCCCCTCAGCGCCGCCCACTCACACGATAGTGATCCGTGGTAATACAGAACTGAGATTCCTCTTAGCGCACAATACGACGATCCTCCCTTGATGTGGTCTGTGTTGGGTGACTGGAACCTTCACAACATGTGCAGGTGCCCTCACGTGCCCATTGGTTCCAATATTGGGCAACTGTGACATCTGTATGCCCCACATGCCGGGCAATTGGACAATACAACCACATGGCTTAATGCAAACTCACAATGCGACCTGTATCAAACTCCGTCAAGTGCTGGTAATGCTGTCTAATACATCTACGAGGCATCTTCTGTGTATGGTGACTAGATGTGACACCTCATTGCAAATTGAATCATTTACATACCCATTGCTATTCTGCATGTGTACCAAATTACATCCAAATCGGACCATTACTTCTGGGTGCTTCATTTTTTTGTCACTAAGTGTATATGTAATGATACACAATCTAAAGATTAAATTATGTGTCCCCCACAGTCTAATACTTAAAGATCACTTTACTGGACATGTCTATATCATATAGTTTTATACGTATCAGTCCATTAATTCTACCCTTTGCACTTTGAAGGGCCAGAATGCAGTCATTAATATAACGTAAATGTATTGTGAGATCTTGCAGATCTCCCATGTCCTTTTGTGGGTTCTGTAAAGAAGTGTACAAAAACATACTTGACAGAAGAAAATACATACTATCAATCCACAGTTTCCTGTAATTGTCATGGTGTGGCATGGTGAAGATGGGGAAATGAGGTTGACAATATACTGAGCTGCTTCCAAGAAAAAAGGGTTTGATTGAATAAGCTGAAACATACGACAGAAAAACACCAAAATCAAAAGGTCTACAGGGGGTCAAGCAAACAGCAAAAATTAAGAACAAACTAAACTAATAATAATACATAACTGGGTAAAAGCAGAGTAACCATGGAGCAGGACTAGATAAACAAGTAAGCAGAACACAAAGAAGGACAGACTAGAGAACAGGGTGAAAACAGTCACTTAAATACACACAAACAACTGGGCTAATGAGAGGGCAAGTGTGGAACATAAGACAATTAACCAATTACTGAGGGCACAGGACAAGGAGCAACAGATTGTCTATTAACTGCTCTGCTTGGCAAATTGGCTCTAAAAATAGAAAACTGCCAATCAATAAAAGCATACTTTATAACTGGAAAGATCCTTAAGGTATTGGCCTTGAATAAAATAAAACAAATATTGCAAATTGCAATATTATCTTCTCAGCTGTCTAGCAAATTTTTTAAATGAAATTTACCAAGTAACAGTGTTTCTTTGCCTTTCCCCTCCATCAGCTTCCACATGTAATGCTAACTAAATGTTTTGATTTTAGCTGTGAATGCTGGGATTCTGTGCAATGTCATGACCAAATTTCTAGCACTATTTACACCCAGGAAAAAATACTATAGGTCTCTATAAAAAAATTTGCTCATGCTAATTCTCATTCTCTTTTGGGTATTGCAATACTGCATGCATTAACACACTCAAAGAAACAACATGTTATGACTTAAATTAATGCTATGTATTAACATTAACAGTACTAATGTAGTATATGCGTACTTAAACAGAGCAAATTTGCTTTGAAGTATAATATACAGCCTCAGTATGAGTATAGTGCACGTCTTCATGACTGAAAGTGAGCTCATCATCCATACAAGCGTAGCATTTTGCCTCTGTCAGGAAGAGATAAGGGATCTTGGCTGATCCTAAATCAATATTACTGAAATGCATTAGGATTTCAAATGAGTCTTAAACCATAGCATCTGATTCCATTATACTTTTGAAAGCTGTCTCTTAAAAGTAGTTTATCACCTCAATGCAAGGAGGTCATGGGTTGGAGATTCCAATTGCATAGGTTCTGTTTATTTCAACATTTATTACAGACGAGAAACCAATCATGACCGGTCGTAATGGTTTTATCTAAAGTGTTCAGTAAACAGAATAATGTGTATTGATTTTCATAGGATATTGATTTATTGTGCAATGGTTTTATGTCCCATCTTTATAACAATGTGGGCCCCCACAACCCTGCATAGGACAAGTGGGCATGGAAAATGGATGGATGTTTTTATTTTTAATGTTACTTATGAGTTTCACCTTTCATTGTTTGATTTCATATCACTTGCATTTATGTAAGGGCTCAAATGACAGAACTACATGTATAAAGCCTTAATAGTTAAAATGTAAAATTCTGAATTTGCTTTTTATATAATCATTAATAAACTGATTTATCATGTATTGTCATGTATCCACCATTCACAAAAAAGACAGACACGGGTTCAAACAGATACAATGTATGAAAGAAAAAAAATCACAGAGACGCACTTACTTATCTAACACAAATGCTCATTCCCAATCTTGATCAACACTCTCCCACTTTGTGTTCCTCTGTCATTAATTTATACTGCATTTACCCAGCATGCCCTTCCAAACCAAAGGCAGACATGATCTTTAGTTCTGAATAACTAACCCTTGCATCGCTTAGATTCTCATCTATAAACTAAGTTTTATCTCCATATTAAAACTATACACAACACTACTCCCCTGAGACTGAAACCATAATTTCTAAGATCTCTGAGGCCTCATTTGTCAACTGTGTGTATGAACAGTTGTTTGTAAACTGTGTGTATACACATTTTTATGCATAAAATGGTATTTATCAATTTCTTCTTTGGGCAGTGGTGTCTTTATGGTTAGGGAAGCACACTTGTAATTGAAAGATGGGTTCGAATCCCTGACCAGCAAGGCACCACTGAGGTAACCTGAGCAAGGTACCACCCCCAAGCACTGCTCCCTGGGTGCTGAATTAGCGGCCCCCTGCTATGTCATGATGTCACATATGGGTTAAATGCAGAGGACACATTTTGATTTTGTGCACTGTGTGCTGTGGCATGTCAACAATGACTACTGATCACTAAATTTTAGATATTGCACATAATTATTAATCTAACTGTAACTGACAAATAGAATGATCTAGTCATGTTCATGCAAAGTATGTGTGAACAGGTCATGCTAATAACAAGTTGCCATTCCAAAATCATATAAGTTCCATGCCCAAAGAAATAATGTATCACTGTCTCTAATTATATGCTTACAAGACAACTGATGTGTCTGGCACAATGAATTTTTGGCAACATTCACTTGTTGGTCTACTGCTCCTGTTTGGGATGTTTTGCCTATGATGGCAACTATTCCATCATCCTGAGGCACTACTGACGTGGTGCTTGAGCCGCCCCCTGTGGCATGGATCTGTGGGCTGTGATGCCTTTTTGGTGGTCAAATTTCAGATCGAACGACTTCTTCCTCACCTCTGCCATCCTTCTCATTACAGCTGATTCAACATTAAAGATGCTATAGAATGCATTTTTTTCAGTATTTTTAATAGTTCTGTGGTGTCTAAATAAAAGATATGCGAACTTGTTTTGCTTGAAAAATGCCCAAAAATGGTTTTACAGGCACATTTACAACTAGCCCTAGAATAAAACAGGCCACTTCCCTATTTTGGTTCATTAGTATGTTGATGAGCTCTGCTCTGATTGGCTTAATTACCATGAGGCTCTGCAATGGCTTGCAGAGAATCAACATCTCTACAGTCATATGCCAAATAATGACATTTTAGTCAATGACAGACCGTATATATGATAATGGTCCAATAAGATTATAATGGAGCTGAAAAATTCCTATCACCTAGAGACATCATAGCACAATGCATTACACACGTTTGTGGTGATGCTTGTTTAAACAAACCTACTTTGCTGCAATTTGTGGAAAAGTGTAGCATATTTACTATACAGTATTTTTTTTGTCGATATTTTAGAGTGTACTCTTTCTCCTTTGCCTCATGTAACTATAATCCTCACACTTCATTCTAGGCACAATGTTAGCATAGTTGAAACTTTGTTTTTAGCATTGCAACAAAATTCAGGTCAGGTTGTGCTCATAACACATCAAGAATAATGACCTAAAAAACCCACATAACTCAGTCACAATTAACAGTTAACTCTGTGTTTCTTGACAAAGTACGCTTCTAATTAGAAGCATTTCTAGCTATTTGAAGGATCGGGGGCTATGTGTTTTTTTTTCTTTGAAGGAAGATAGGCATCAGACCAAAAATATTTAGGGTTAGGTTAAAATACTTGGGGCTATATCCCTGAGTGATCAGACCTATTGACGCCCATAGTTTCAACTCACTGTCAACTGGACCCACGTTAGTCTGTTTAGCAATCTCTCCTGAAAATACGACACCCTACAGTATAGTTAGGATTGTTCTCTGGACGCTGAGCTTTTAATGGTAATTGCAACAGTTGATCTGCATCACCTTGTTGCAGTGAAGGGCTGTATTGTGTCATACTGTCATGCAGTTAAGACCATCTTTGCGGTATAGCTGCCGATAATGTAGAAACACAAGTTTTGGCTCCAAGAATTTTCACTAGCGGCTTGTGATCTGTGAGAAAGGTAAATTTCCATCCATACAAGTATTCCCTAAATTTGGTCACACCAGGAAAAAAAAATCATTTCTCTTCTGATCAACATGCAAGAAGCATATGCAATTGGCTTTTCAACTCCACTGGGTAATCTATGGCAGTGTTTCGCAAACTAGTTCAGGGAATTTTGAGAGAGCAAAAATGTGGACTGTCTGAGGGTCCCCAAGGATTAGTGTGAGAAATATTGACCTATGATATATAACCACAGCTACTCCTTAGAGAGAGGCATCTCAAACTAGCCCCACAGCAACCTTGGATCACAGCGCATTAGTACAGGTGCTGTAGCAATTTTATGTTTAGTGTTTTCAAAAGAAACTCTGACATTTACCAGCCCAAACCCATTCTTTTTTGCAGTAACTTGATCGTAAGTTTATTTTGCTAGAATAATTTGATATAAATTTGCCATAGTAGTTACCCACAACTAAAAATGATCTCATTTCAGTTACATTTTTTGGGAACTGGGGCCTCAGTTGCCCATATCTAAGTGACTTCAGTCTTCTCCTTGATTGGCTGTAATCCTTCTGCATCAATCACATGCCCCAGATAAGTCACGCTACTTTGAAAAAATTACCATTCTCCTTATTTACGTTAAGGCATATTTATCCAATCTTTGCAATAACTTTTCCAAATTGTCCAGATGTCTTTACTGGTAATTAATTTGTCACAGAAGTAACACACCACCACCAGTATGCTGAAATCGCTGGCACACTACTGGCCTTGTATGGTACCAATTGTATAAATACAGTCTCTGTTGTGGATTAATTGTAAAAAACCATTTACTTTCATTGTCCAATTCCAGTTCAGTGTAGGCCTGAGCTATTTTAGCTAACTTCTTTCTACTGGGCAAGGTAGAGAATATGTTTTGCATTTTTGGGAGCGGATATTAGTCCACGTTAAAGTACAGTTTTTATGGCAACTGTATATTAGCAGCATTTGTGGACTGTCCTGTCCCTTTTGGGAATACAGATGACAGGTGGAGGCCATGCACTGTACAATATGGGTGAGATCACCTCCTTGCTGCTCAAGCTCCACCAGCTTCTGGTGTATGGCCTCACACAGCTCATACAGCATCGGTCTCGCTTCCAACAAGACATGAAAAGTATTGGATACTCCCTTTACACAACCCAATCCAGTCACAAATGCCAACTGGCATTGTCTGTGTGGTTCAATTTAGATCAGTGTAGCTGAATCACCAGCATCCAGTTCTGGTCCAAGGCCCCTTTCCACGCAAAATTAACACGGTCAACTGCAAACGCTGTTTTCCACACTCAAGCCACACATCACGGTTGTGGGCATCTCGGGCACGGGAACGAGGCATGGTGCAGGCACGGAAAGGATGGCGGAGACCCACTTGCGGCTCAGAGAACAAAACAGGGTTTATTTAACTGAATAAAGAAAAACACAAGGAAGGGCTAACAAAACAAAAGGACCACGAGGGGTCGAAAACTAAAAAGGGATTAAGTAACAAAACTAAATAACAAAACCTAAATACACAACTAATACTGGGAATCTCTGAAACAAACCATGAAACACAAGAAATACAAATCAAGAAATACAAATCAACTAACACGCAATCACAAACAACCTAGACATAGACAATGAACCACTAGAGAACAGAACAGAAGCAGGGACTTAAATACAGAAACCAAAACTGGGTAATAAGACTAACACAGGACAGGTGAGACTAATTAACACAGACCAGGAAAACAAGGCACAGGTGAAACTAATAAACTCAAAGGAACAAAAACAGGGAAACTAAGAATTAATCAAGGAAACAGAAGCCAACACTAGGGAATTAAACAGGTAAAGACACAAGCAGGGGCACAAGGAACAAAACCAAAACCAACTACAAAATCAGACACAAGAACTAAAGAAACTCAAATGAAACACTAGGGAGCAAAATACAAAAACAGGAGGTGGGATTCAAACATAGGACGGAAGGGTACTCAAGACAGAAGGGTACACAGACAACCACATGCTCTACACATAGAGCCACAAGACCAGACAGGTAACAGGGGAGAACAAGGACTGACGTATGAACGGGATGACCAGCACCACCTGCTGGTCAAACGGGGAAGGGGCACGGAAGGACCACAGCGGGAGGCCGACCCTGACAGGCTGGTGTGTGCATGTTTCAAGGCCACATCACTTGGTTGCAATTGCACATTTTTAAATTGGCTCTGTATGGACTCTGTAATATGACTGACATGACAGCTCCGACATCCATCTCCTTGCACTGCCTAACTCTGTTACGTTGCATTTTTACCCTATAGGGTTTCACATACTCACTTTCTGTTTACGCAGTATACAGTCCCATATCATTCTCAGTGGAGGATGACACAGTCCTTTCAAATATGGTTTCCCATGGAGCCAAGAAGTTCACTTCTGATTTCCCTTCTGGCTCACCGTCTCCTTAGCCTGCATCTCGGAGCGATTGTCCCCGCACACCTGTTTCAAATGTCGTGTCTTACCACATCCCTGACACTGGAAGTCTTTGAAATGGCAGTTCCCTGGTGTGTGTCCGTCACACAGGCACCTGAAGCATTTGCCACCTGCTTGGCTGCTCCTCCGCTGGCCTGTTCTTTGACGGTCCCCACGGTAGAAGTGGGACCCATGCTGGTTGGCCGTGCCCCGCTCTCTCCCATTGTGTACCAGCGTTGGCTTCAGCTGTACTGTGGAGAGCCTGGACACCCCATCTGTGGCTGTCCCATCCACCCCATACCGAAGCTTCCAGTCACTCCCCAGTTGGGTGTCCTGTGCTCCCTTTACATCTCTCCCAAGCAGCTGGCAAATCCAGTGTCTCTCTTCTGACTTGGAGGACAGCTGGCAGCAGGTAACTTTATTGATCAGGGCCTGGCACAGCGCCACTCTATCCCCCTGGAGCCACTGCTTTCACCCCTGTCAGTGTGAGGTGTTGATCGTGCGCCCCTCTCTGAGGGCCAGGTAACACACCAAACCGGCCCGGGTCAATTGCAGATAGGGGTCACTCATTGGGAGAGCATTCGGTTTCTAGCCCTGCCCACAGTTCGGGATGGAATTATTCTGGGACATCTGTGGCTGTGGCTTCATAACCCATATGTTGACTGCTTTGCGGGAGAGATCTGTGCATGGTCATAACCATGTTTCTCATGATGCCTGAATGTTCCTTGCTAAATGTCCTCAGTGGAGAGTCCCATGCCAGATGGGCGAGCACAGATCCCACTGACGTACCAGGACCAAGACCGGGCATTTGTCCTGCCCCCACACCAGGACTCAGATTGTGCCTTCAAGCTGGAGGAGGGGGCCCTCTGGCCCCAGGCACACCTCTATACACTCTCTAGGCCCAAAGAGGAGGCCAAGGAGACATATGTCCAGGAAGCGCTCACCTAAGGTATTATCCAGTTGTCCACCTCTCTCAACTCATCCAACTTCTTCTTTGTAAAGAAGGAGGATGGGGGCCTCAGACCATACATTGACTACCAGGAGCTCAAGCCATCATGAGGAAATACCAGGAGTAGCTGCCCCTTATCCCCTCGGCACTGGATCAGCTGCAGAAGGCCTGCATCTGCACCCGTCTGGACCTCCCTAGCGCCTACAACCTGATCCGTATCCAGGCCAGTGATGAGTGAAAAACCTCCTTTATCACCAGAACAGGTCAGATCGAGAGATGTCCTATGGTTTGAAAACAGTCCCTGTATTTTTCAGAACTTCATGAGTGGCATGCACGCAGATATGCTGAACTGATTTCTTGTCATTTACATCGATTACATCCTGATCTACTCCTACTCCCCTGAGGAACACCAAGCCATCAATGAAATTCCTGGGGTACCACATCCATCCTAGGGGCGTAGGGATGGACAATGAGAAGATAAGGGTGGTCAGAGACTGGCCCTGGCCTTGCACCATTAAGGAACTCCAATGGTTCCTTGGGCTTGCCAACTTTTAAAGGAGCTTCATCCACGGTTTCAGTTCTGTGGCTGCTCCTTCCACTGCATTCCTCCAGAATGGTCATACCTCCTTCTCATGGAACACAGAGGCTGACGTCACTCTCCACTCCCTCAAGGATCTCTTCAGTTCAGCCCCAGTGCTGCAACAGCCCAACCCGTCACAGCCCTTTGTAGTGGAGGTCAACGCCTTTGAGGTGAGTGTGGGCGAGTCCTGTCTCAGCAGCAACCCGGGGATGTGTGCATTCTTCTCCCTTAAACACTCCCTATCTGAATTGAACTATGATGTAGGAAACCGGGAGTTACTAGTCATCAAACTCACCCTCAAGGAGTGGCAGCACTGGCTGGAGGGGGCTACTTATCCCTTCCAGGTACTGACCCACCACCGCAACCTGAAATACCTAAAAACCGCGAAATACCTCACTCTCCGTCAGGGTCGCTGAGCCTTCTTTTTCTCCAGGTTTGACTTTAAGGTGTCCTATATCCTGGAAAGGAAGATCATGAAGGCTAACACCCTGTCCCAGCAGTTCGAGACTCCCTAGATGAAGGAGGACCCGGTTCTGATCCTGTCGCCCATCTGTTTCAATGCCCAGTGTCCTGGGACCTAGATAAGTTCATCTAGGAGGCCCTGCACCGAGATCCTGCACCTGCCGGCTGCCCCCCAAGCAAGTTGTTTGTCCCGCCTAACCTCCAACTATCAGTTCTGCAGTGGATTCGCACCTCTCCTGGTTTGGGACAACCCAGAGTAACTGCCACGGGCTGTTTCCTGGCCCGCCAGTACTGGTGGCTAGGCTAGAGGGAGGTGGTGGAAGAGTATGTCCTGGCATACCCCATCTGTGCCCAGCACAAGGCGGATACCCATTGACCCACCAGCCTTCTGCAGCCCCTAACTGTGCCCCAGCTACTCTCATCCCATCTGGCTCTGGATTTTGTTACAGACCTGCCTCACTCCCAGGGCAACACGGTAATCCTCACAGTGGTAGATCACCTCTCCCGCCTGTACTGGTTATTGCCCCTTTCCAAGCTTCCCACTGCAACCGAGTTAGACGAGATCCTGCTGGCCTGAGTCTTTCAGTTCACGGGACTCCCCGAGGACCTTGTCTCAGACCAGGGTCCCTAGTTCACCTCTCGGGCCTTCCGTGCTTTCTGTTCCAGCCTAAACATCTTACTCAATCTCTCCTCCAGTTACCACCCACAGACCCATGGGATGGTTAAGCACACCAACCAGGAGTTCTCCTAGGTAAATGGGCCCACTTCCAGCCCTGGATGGAGTACCTCCTGAACTCCCACACACCTCAAGACACCGCACTCTCCCCTTTCCAATGCATCCTAGGGTATCAACCACCACTGTTTCCTTGGAATTCTTTGCTCTGCTCTATCCTCACAGTAGAGGATTGGTTTCCGTGAATTTGCAGGGCATGGAGGCAAATCTATAACCAGCTGGAGACCTGCTCCCGGCAGCAGAAGGTGTTGGCAGACCAACGCCGTTGCCCAGCTCCCTCCCTGCCACCTGGGCAACGAGTGTGGCTGTCCACCTCCCCAGGTGCCATAAGCTAACACCCCGCTACATCGGGTCCTTCTGTATCTTCTGCCAGGTGAGCCCAATTACCTACTACCAGCAACTGCCTCAGATGTACAGGATTTCTCCCACCTTCCATGTGTCCCACCTCAAGCCTGCGTAGAACAGCGTAGCTCACCCAGCAAGTGCCACGTCGCCCTATTCCCCTGGCTAATGGTGATGCCTACACCGTCCGAGCCCAATCTCCTGTGCATGCCTTGTCTGTCAATACCCCCGCCCCATCGCAGTCCTCTCCTCCCGCCGTGTGCCCAGTCTCGCCTCTGGACCCAAGACGGCCCTGATCTGCCTTGGATCCCTTTCTCCCATGCTGCCCATTGCATATCAAGAAGAAGCTAAAATTGTTGTGGATCCACTGCTCACTAGAAAACAGACACCAGATAAATATGATTTTCTTATATAAAGAAATATAAAGTTATAAAAGAAACAAATCACAGGGACCCACTGACTTATCTAACTCAAATGCTCTTGCCAATCCCAATCGAATCTCTCCTGCGTTGTCTTCCCATATAATCAATTTATACTGCCCCGTTACCCAGCATGCCCTTGCAAGCAAAAGGCAGATGTCATCTTTATTTCCAATAACAATTAACCCTTGCATTACTTACATTTGCATCTATAATCTGTTTTTGTTTTATCTCTGTATTATAATTATACACAGTTTCTTTTATGTTGGGTAGGCTACCTATGGGTTGACTGTTAAGGAGAATTATAATCATTAGGATAGCAACACTAGATTTATCTGAGATTCAAGGTATACAATGCTCAGGGAACATTTATGCTGCATTACACAAATTTCGATAACTCACCCACGTTACATTTGTGTATCCTTAAAGGTAAATACAATTTACCCTGTGAAAACATAGTTGTTTATTTTATGTTTGATATGTTTAGTCCCTTATTGAAGTCAGCACTGAACAAAATAGTTGTGTTGCTTAAGCATCACTAAACATCAGTATTTGTGATTTGTAAAACAGTAAATGAATACATTAATGAATAACATTGTGTCCTTGATGGTATTTTAAAGAACAAGTTACTCCAAGTTGTGTCGTTTTCTATTTTCTGTTTCTTTTCAGATGTTATTTGATTTGCAAATGTTTGTGCTCTTGATTATAATGATTCTTGATATTACTGAAAATTTGTCAAGTACCATATGCACACACAATCCCAATTAGCGATTACACTTGCTCTTGTTTATTTAATCTAGCCTGCCCAAGGACTCAGTGTGAAGTATTGTCTTGTGTTATGCAGCATACTGAGCACTCTCTCTCAATCTTGTGTCCTGCCATTACTTACCTTACATTCCTAGCTCCCAAACTCCTGTGCCCAAGCCCCATTTGGACGTGTCTGGTGTTCTTACCTCCTGTCCTTTGTGTTCTTGTAGGACTGATTTCACCAGTTGCTGACTTCTCTTGTTGCTAACGTCTCTTCCGTGACCCCGACCAAGAGCCCTGTATGCTGATTTACTGGCTGTTTGCTGGTTCCTCAAAATAGAACCCTACTAACTGCATTTGGGTCCCGAATTTCTATTGTAACAAATTTGCAGCCCAATCCTTGAATAAATAGATTTTAAGAGTTGCTCTTGTGATGCCAAGTCCTCACGGAAATTAAGCCTTTTAAAACTTTTGAAATTATATTCTTACATGTATATTCTCCAGTTTTTCCACATTTAATTTTCTTTTACAATTTTAGAATATTTATTAATTTAATAGAGATTCTGAGTGACACTCTGAGGACATTTGCCATTGAAAGTGTAGTTAAAAGTGAAAACCATATTTTGCTATGTATTGTCTTCCTCTTCATCTATACATGCATTAACACCCAAAATTTGAGGTGTTAGGACTGTGCTGCATAATGCAAAAGCCACTCAGAAAAAAGAGGACAGCAATCTGTCTTTGTCTGTTCAATGCTGGTACTGCAAAGGCAACCATAAACTAAGGCTGACTATGTCAGCCATTCTCTTCAATAGGCTTACTTATAAATTGAGACATGAAATAAAATACTATTAAACCTTAAAAACCAAAGCACGGCTCATAGTCGAAATGGCTCTTCCTGTTTTCCCATGCAAAGCCTTGATTTCAGTGATCTTCAATAGACTCTAATAGCCAAATGGTAAAACAATAACAAAAATCATTTTGGAATATAAATCAGCCTTTTTAGGAGGGTTTCTACTAAGGTGGTGCAGTTTGTGTACTCTATATTTTGAAATTTCTAATGGGACTTTCCATCCACCCATCTTCCAACCAGGCTGGAGCCTATCCCAGGCAGCACAGCAGACAAGGTTGTGGTACACAGTCTGAA
This sequence comes from Paramormyrops kingsleyae, assembly GCF_048594095.1. Taxonomy (NCBI): domain Eukaryota; kingdom Metazoa; phylum Chordata; class Actinopteri; order Osteoglossiformes; family Mormyridae; genus Paramormyrops; species Paramormyrops kingsleyae. The sequence goes on along the minus strand of NC_132802.1, from coordinate 23,189,935 downwards.
CAATTTAGAGATGCCAATTAACCTGACTGCATGTCTTTGGACTGCAGGAGGAAACTGGAGTACCCAGAGGAAAGCCACACAACATGGGGAGAACCTGCAAACTCCATATACCACGGGGGTGGGACTCAAATCCCAAGCCCTGGAAATATGAGCCATCATGCTCCCCCCGATGGGACCAATTTTGGTTATGCTATCTCTCTCCCCCCGGTAAAGTAGGGCTCATTGCTGGACTAAATGTAAAATACCCACCGGCATATCATTTGGGTGTTTAGCCTGGCACCTTCAGGGTGTAGGTTTTAATCCAACTGTGGGACCACCTGTTGCAGGCCAGTATATCCTTTTTTGTTCTTTTTCACTAGTTCTCCTGGCTTAAACTCCATAAAACATGAAACGTATTCCAGCATGATTATGTGCTCCAAATATACAAAAATATAGAATGTGTGATCAGGGCATGGAACTGAACTACACTGTCCTTGTGGAATTTTTTCTATTTCTAGGGTAGATATTTCGAAAAACAAAACAGCACTTTATGTAAAATAGCCAACATTTTGCACAATTCAGATTTTTCAAACGATAAGAAATAAGAAAAGCAAATGAACCAGGGGGAATTTCTAGAAACTATGTGTTATATTACACCAATTTTGATTGAAGGGATATATTTCTATATTTCGGAATGAGTGATCTTTGACCAGCAAGACTTAATGTTCCATATGCCCACTCCTCTGAACTCTCTTCAACTGATTGTATTTATTTATTGCTGACATGCAGCTGTAGACACAATTACATGAGGAACTCTGATTAGTATTGCTTTTCTGACCATAGATTACAACTCATATTGGATTATTGACAAGATAAGGGTCTCACATTGCTTATTATCAATACATTAAATACATTATCTGCAGTCATAGGCATTGCAGTACAAACAAATTGGTGCCATTCCACTTGTTGAAACAAAATCCAAATTGTCTGTCCTCATGGGCCCCAATAATTTTGTATCCAGTATGTTATGTTAACATGTACCTTTAATTGGAAGGTTGCAGGTTTGAGTCTCAGGGTTGGCAGAGTGATGTCACTGTTGGGCATCAAAGCAGCCCCCCCCCCCCCCTCCAATTTCTCCACACAGACTGTCTGGCCCTGCTTTGTCAAAAATGTATGTTCTGGATAAAAGTGCCTGTTCTACAAAATAAAAATGGTGGGTGCCAATTACTTTTGTCAGTTTCAGCTTATTTCACTGAAAATTGTGATTCGTTTTTAAAAAGTGGAAAGGGACCAATACTTTTGGCTGTGACTGTAACTGCACTTTGACAGAACTGGACACACTTGTAACCCTGATCACACATATTTTAGTTATCAGTGTTACATTGGTGTTGCAGGGGAAGACAAAACAAGACTCATTTATATTGCTTTATGAGTACTTATACCAAGACTCACTCTTTCTCTTTCTTTCTCTCTCTTGCATACACACACACACACACAACAGAACAGAGAGACATCAGTTCATCACACAGCATGTTCTTAAACAGCGTAAATAAACCTCCGCAACATTCAGACCCTATAAATGGAGAGCAGGGGTAGAATTTTTTTAAACCATACTGTATGACAGCTGCTATTTTTTAATCTTTTTTATCTAAATTGTTTAATGTTTAATGCTGCTAAATAAGGGTAGGCAGTATGCGCTAAAAATGATATTACAACATTTTCAATATTTATCACGATATTCTAAAATTCAAATGGAGAAAACAAATTAAATACGACAGGTGGTTTTGAGTTTTTTTCTGATTATAATAACCAAACTGTATTAATAATAGTTGTTTTACTAATGATTGTCTTACTGATGATAAATTATGCCAACAACAGATTCACTTCGTGGATTTTGTGTAAAAATAATGCATTATAACTGTTAATTAACTTTGGACATGTGAAGCAAAATCCTTTTTCTACAGTGTTCTGCTGTTGTGACATTGCTGGGCACACGGACCGGAGAAGCAGGAGAGGAACATGGAGGATTGGGGAATACGGGATTTAATGGGGAAACGGAGCAGGGACATGGATCAGGCAGATCACACGCAATGACGGTACCACACTTCACAAAAGTTCAATGACAGATCTAGGGAAACATACTCTGACACGGACTTAAATACACCAGACTAATGGAAAACGATTCAAAACAGCTGATGACACAGGGATTCCACACGAGGTTAATGAGGGGGCGTGGCACACAGGAGGATCGGATGAGCTGGGCATGACAGCCGCATTGATTCACATTCACAAAGAATAATTATTTAAATTATTACACCTTAGCTATGCAGCACAGTGGCTCGGTCAGTAGGGCTGCTTCCTCCTGCCTTCAGCTGAATCCCACCTCCATGCTGTCTGTTTGACATTTGCAGATTTGCCTGTGTTAAATTAATGTCCTTAAATTGCTTACACACTTGAAGATTCAGGGGCCCCGGTACCTTACAGGAGCCCTTAAAGCAGGGGTCTCCAACTCCGGTCCTGAAGAGCTACCGTCCAGTAGGTTTTCTATCCTACCCGGCTTCTGATGAGCCACACCTGTTCTCAGGTCAATACCAGGAGTGGCTCATGAGAAGCCAAGTGGGATAGAAAACCTACTGGATAGTAGCTCTCCAGGACCGGAGTTGGAGACCCCTGCCTTAAAGTCTCACATATTCTTGCAGTGTGCGATTTGTTCTATTTTTGTAATTTTGTACCATTTTAGCAAACGCTACTGTGCATTTTGGGCGTCCATTAGTGGGGGCACCCAAAGTGACATTTTGTTAATGGGCCTAGAATTTCTAGCTACACCCTTGGGTCTATGTGTGATCATGTGCCCTGTCACAGACTGGTAGCCAGTCTATGGTGTAACCCAACCTTCTGCCCAGTGCTGTTTGGAATAGGCTGCAGGCCTGCATTGACCCAGAACAGAATGGAAGATGGATGCAAATTTATTATTTCATAGCTTATAGTTATAATGTAAGCTGAAAACTAGAATATGGAAGGTTAAATAACTTTAATTTTCTGGATTATATAATACTATACTATTTGAAATGGTTAACTCATGGTTAGTTTTGTTACAGTTTTAAGAACAATTTAAAGACCAAAGTCCAGATAATGGCAGTTGTATTAAAATTGCTTCATGGTTTTTGTGAAGACCAGGTGCTTTTATCTCAGGTTTATTTCAGTGTTAATATTGCATAAACTTGTCCCCTATAACTCCAGACCTACCAGAATGTAATTAAACCCCTTTCACATAGAAGTGATTACTGTAATAATTCATCTAATACTTAAGACTCACACCTACATTCCTTAATTACTTAAAGTGCATAGAATTTCCATGAGGAAATTATAATGGGAATCAGCCCGTTTGCTGTATTTTATGATTCTAACATTTGAAGTAAGGGAAAAGCAAAAATTCAAGTCAAAGATTTTATTTGTCATAAAGACAGTCATACAGTGGGTACAGTGTGCAGTGAAATGCTTGTCTGCCTGGCTCCAAGACTGTGACAACATGAGTTTAAGAAAATAGAAACATAATAAATATCAGTGTAAAACAAGCCATAAATATGTGCAGATGAGACATTAAGAAAGGAATAGTACTACAAAGTGATGGTCCTGTTGACAAGTGAAAAATGTTTCAGTTAGGTGACTGATGTCCCCAACCACAATTCTCTCTCTCTTCAGTGACATTTAATCATAAGCACACAACTGTTGACTGACTTTCTTGTTGCCATATATTGTGTATAAGTCTGATGGTGTTTATGACTGTGTGGTTGTGGCTGAGCGTGAGGGCGGCTGATTAGGTATGTCTGCCCACACATCCCCAAATGGTCATTTAGCCGTATCTTACCCTATAAAACCACATATGGCGTAGTGGACGGGAAGCTCCACCCCTATCCATTTACCGCTGGTAATACTTCCGCGGGTTCATACAGTGGGGCATCTGAATGGTTTATGTGGCAGTAGTGCCGGTGGCCGTTATACAGTTCTTCACAGTTCAGGTATGCTTCTTCTAAACATGGCGTTTCACTGATGGGTGCGTCATAGCAAGTCAGCGTTCATACTGTCTAATTGAACTGGGAATAATGAATGGTCAAATGTTCGCTTTTAGTGGTGAACGCTGCTGTTTTGGTGAAACTTTGGATTACAGGATTGTTACAACATAGCTGCAAGCGGGACAGAGGTAGGTTTATTCTACTTCTTCAATTTTCAGTCGCCGTCTGGCACATTTAGTATTGATGGTGGTGGTGTATATTTTTTAGGATAATCGTAGTCCCAGTTAGGTTTTATTTTTGGAGTGACCGGGACTTATCCCAGCTGTTTTTGCCTCTGATGTTGCTGGTGTGGATTCATCTCCTGTTCCGGACGCCTCTTCAGTTGGAGATCCTGTCGTCCACCTTGGAGAATTGCCGTGTCCACCTACAGACTTCATTTAGTTGCTGGATTGGACTGCAGAAGCATTCGGGACTGTAATTTAGCATCCTGTTAGACTGCCTGTGAGAGGGTGATCTGTCTTGTCTCAGTTGTGTTTTAGTTGTCAGTGTATTGTAACCTTCTTAAATTGACCTGTGGTTTTGTCTTTTACCAGGTATGGGGGGATGAACTGTGGGGAGGCTGACATCCTGGTGGTGGGATGTTGCACTGTGCTTGTTTAAGATTGCAGTGCTGCAAGCATTGTATGTTGTCGGGGAAGAACCTGGGGTCTGGTTTTAAGAAACTGATTTGTATGGGAGTGAGGTTTACCACACTGCTGTAGTCTTGCTCGTATTCAGTGTACTCCTTTTAAAAGCAAATATATTTTTGGACTGGAAACATCTTTACTCCTGCTTGTTGGTGGACTGAACTTGTATGCCTCTAGCGTTAGGCTAGGAGAAGAGTCATTGCATGAATATCCCTGGGTGAAAGTCTTAGGGTGGTGTAGTCAGTTGTTCTGGTGGTTTGTTCCACCTGTTCGTGGCAGTGCACCATACGCACCACTCCACTGCAAGTGCTGCAAATGCATGCACTGAGATGGCATCCAGTCAAGGCTGTTCCCTTGCTTCACGCACTGTGTTTCCTTGGATAGAATATTGGATTGAGTATAAATTTCACGTAAAATTAAATTTACTGGATTTATATGTCCAGCATCTGTTCTGTATCTAATAGCCTGTTACAAACCAGAATGTATTAATGCCAAGTTGAACCTGACATATACCCAAAAGAATGTTTCTACAGATGTACATATCTACAAAACAATATCTAATAAAGTTGTTTTCTGGGAATAAAGCAGACAGTGATGCCAACAGCACCAGAAGATCCCAGTACGATAAATAAGTTGATTAGTGGATTTGTGCAGTATTATGAGACGGGTGGATAGAAACTACTTTAGAACAAACCAAGATAAAACTGAAATTCCCCTCACTGGGTCCACGGCAAATAGAGTAAAAAATGTAAACGAAACAGGTAAACTCACTTTACAAACTAAAACAGAATTTAAAAACTTAGGTGTTATTCTTGATTGCAATTTATCTTTTAATGCATATATCAGCAATGTTACTTTCATCTCAGAAATATAGTTTGTGTAGGACCATTCCTTATGTTAGAAGACACTGCCACATTCATTTGTCTTTTCCCATCGAGACTATGGTAATACACTTTCGACCGGACATCCGAAAAAGTCCATTCAAAGATTACAGCTTCTGACGCCAGCCAGAAGACGAAGTCCACCAGTGTGCACAGCTCCATCCTGAACATCAGTGTGGCTGGTGTGCTCCCCTGCACTGCTGATCGCTACGCCCGCAGGACCAGTGATGAGGATGGTGAGCTGTGCAATAAGCGTGTGGTTAAAACCCATCACTTTGAAGGTGAAGGCGTGTGGTGCAGAACTGCGATGCCCAGCTGCTTGCAGACCTTGCCAAACACCTGCGCCTTGAAATTGCACCACTGGATGCTGTGTAGCTCCTCCAGCACACCACTCCTGCAGAAGAAATCCTCTATGAACTTTTTGGTTTCGACCGCTGCACTTTAGTTGGTACCCACAAAGACCATAGGCCATATGGTGAAGTAGTTCATGGCCATGAGCATTTAGCAGTTCCCAGCATCACTGTAGGAACAAGGGCCCAGGATGTCCACCCCAACCTTCTCCATGGGTGCCCCCACCTGGTGTTGCTGAAGGGCGCATGGGACCAGCAGCTCGGGCCCTAGTAGGTGACAGATCTTGCTCTTTGTCTTGGATGCAGCCAAGCCAGTAGAAGCAGCAGGGCAGCTTCCCCAGAGTCTTTACAGCTCCTGCTGTGCCATGCACCACCCTCAGGACTATGGGATGGAGGCTACGGGTCACCAGTAACTGCCTCTCACCATCTGGGAAGTGCCAGCACTGGTACAGCAGCCTGTCTAGCTCCACGAGGGCCCTCCACTGGGAGCGCAGTACTGCTGCTCAGCTGGGGTCAGGCTGGGGAGGGCTTGGAGCGCTTCTCCTTCGAGTGCCAGTTCCAGGTGGGCCACCATCTCCACATCTGTTTGTTTTTCCTTGATCCCCCTGACCCCTGCATAGCTCATGAGTTGAGTGACTTATAAGTGACTTAGCATGCGGGAAATACATGTAACTCAAAAGCTTAACTTTTTAAGCACCTGATGGGAAAACAGACCCCTAAAAGAACTAAGCATATTACCTCTCTTTTTGCAACACTGCATTGGTTACCTGTTTCTTTCTGAATTGATTCTAATGTTCTATTACTAGGTTTCAATGCTCGACGTGGACAAGCACACTCATATCTCAAAGTTTCTGATAGAATATGTTCCAAATTGGACCTTCAGATCATCTGGGGCTGGCCTGCTTCCAAATGCTATGTACAAGAAAAATGGAGAAGCAGCCTATTGCTTTTTGGCATCTAAGTCATGGAACTCTATCAATCGACAGTCATCAGGCAACTTCTAGCATCAGTTTCAAATAGCAGCGAAAAACTTATTACTTTAATTTGGCTTTTAGATAGGGCTTACTGTTCATACTCATACCATTAGTTATATTCTCACTGCTGCTGAAACTCTTTATGCTTAATATTTCGTACCTGCTAGTTTTTATTTAATTGAATTTAAAAATAAATAAATACATACATCTAATTCTTTATTTTTACATTTTGTTTCATTTTTATTTGTCACTGTGACGCACTTTGAGCTGCATTCAATTGTATGAAAAGTGCTGTATAAATAAAACTATTATTTACAATAGTATAATTAGTACAATAATAGCCTTCAATTGTTTGTCTGTGCTGTTCAGAATTCAGTCAGATGTGGAAAAAAAACTAGGGACCCAACATAAGTAGCCCATTCTCACATGCATTTCATAAAACATGATAAAAAAAAGAAGGGCTGAATCAAACTTGTTAAATATCTGCAAAAAGCTCCACCATCATCTGAAGTGTTTTTTGATGCACATACTGTGAGGTAATTTTGTTATGGGTAAGTGATTAGCTTAGGTAAAGATTCAAATTACACTCTCGAAATAGCCTTATTCTGAGTACGGCAGCTGTTAAAAATAAGATTGTTTAGTCACGTTAGATATCTGACAGATTAGTTAGCACATTAAGCATTGATAAGTAGTGAAGACATCATTTGGATTCACAATTATTCTTACAACAGCATGTAATTAAAATCACACACATAGATAGCTGCAAGACAAGGAAGTGGGAGGAGTTTACATGAATAATGAAAACAGTCCTTAATAAGATTGCGGTAGAATTGTGCAAAGCCTGCCATGACTCAGACTCAGTGCTTACTGGTTAAAAGCATTCATTGGGCTTCATAAACAAGGTCTGTGACAGAGCAGCTTAAACTGGGCCATTCATTCATCACATCAGGTATTCTGCCCCCTGGACACCGAGACCAACAGTCCCAACACTGCTGGAAACTGGGAGCCAGGGAGACTTGGCCTGCTGACTGGATGGACAGCCTCCAGGATGAGGTGAGCCAGAAGGCAGACTCAAGGGCAGAGGACTGAAGATCCCAGACCAGGAACCAGGGAACCGAAAAGGGTCAAATACACAAAAACAAGGACACACACGTAGAGAACTCCCAGAGACAGGTCACCACTGGCACCGCACACCAGCTGTGGAATGCCAGTTGCTTGGGATCATGAATCCCTAAACCAGAAACAGGCTAACCAGAAGCCCAAAGCAAGATGCTGGTCACCAAGAATCCCGACCCCTAAGTCGCCAAGCAATACCTGCTGCAGGCATGGAGAAAACAGACCTTCTCCATCTAACCCCATAAAACAAACATCTGACTGAGCACCAACTGAGTTCTATGCTCTAAGAGCAATAGCAATGACTGAGCAGTGAGAATTGCTCACTGATTTGCTTAAATAAGCTTTGGCTCTAATTGCTATCAGCACAGAGCAGGCTCATTACCTCATTTATTAATTGGGGACAGGTGTGACAAAACCAGGTATACCTCACTATGGCTAAATACAGCAAGTCATTGCTTTAAATCTAGGCTCTGTTCTGTCTATGCATGTTTCTTCCAGGTAATCCAAGACTACTATGCATGAGTTTGTGCATAGTGTGCAAAAATGTTGAATCCAATCCAGGTTGCACGTGTAACTTCTTAAGATACGCTGTCGATCGCTATGGGTTTTATGAAAGGTCACAGTTACTGAAAATTGTCATTAGTCATTAGTTTCAAATAAACTAATGACATCACATGAATGATTCATGTCCAATGGTCTTATGATATGATTTTGTAATAATCTCAATATCATGAATTCTGAATTTGCTGAAATGCATATATGCATCCTTGAGGTTCTCCTTTTTGGAATTATGAATGCATAAACTCTAGCATGTTAATCAATGGCCCCTCCATGAAACCTCAACCAGAACTGGGATACCGGGGCCCTGCCTTGGAGCCAGGCCTGGGGGGAGAGCTCTTAAGCAAGTGGCTGGTGGGCAGGTCTTCACCAAAGGGGTCTAGCCAGCAGTGGCAGAGCCAGGAAATTTTCTGTGGGGTGGCCAGGATGATTATGTGATCATTTTGAGGGTGGCATAAATTAGAACTATCAACAAATTATTCAAAAAGTAGTCAGACTTTAGTTGGAATGACAAATGTGACATAATTTTATTTTTTTCTCTTTTTTTGCCTCATGTAGCTTACTAAACAGTTTAATTACGAATTCACCGAGGCATAAAGAAGTTAGAAAATGCTTATACTTTTACTATCTTTTCTTTTGTATTAGATTAATAGTGTTTAAACAAGATTACCTGTAATTATTTGTTGTTCCGTCGCATTTTCAAATTCCCGCCAGTGGTATTGGACTGCTCTCCGCTCCACTCCACTCCACTCAATGACAGTAAAAGAACTCCACTCCACTGGCGGTACCAGGATGTGCGCACACAAAAGTGTCCGGCATTGCTGTGGCAGTACAAAAAAGGTTCCGCGTCGCGCGGGTGGTTGCATGGATGGCTGTGGTCAGACCAGGGGGGGCCAATAGGGTGGCCGGGGTTCGGCGGGGGGTGGCCACGGCCCCCCCCGGCCACCCCCTGCCTCCGCGCCTGCTAGCCAGGCACAGCATGAATAAACTATGTGGGACTGTCCGCCTCTGAGCCCACCATCCGCAGGAGGAGCCATAAGGGTGTGATGCAATGTGGATTGGACGGCAGTCAAAGGCAGAGGCCGTGGTGGACCAATCCCTGGCTACTGAAACTGGATGGAAGGATGGATGGATGGATGGATTTTACTTCATAGTAGCTGTTCAGCATATTTTCCCCCTGACAAAACAAAGGCATTAAGAGAGATATTCAGAACTAAAAAAGAAAAAGTCAACATTGTTTTAAAATTATCTGATAAAGACAGCAAATTTAATTAGCAACGTTGTGCAATAGCAGACATTGCAAAAAAAAAAAACACGGTGATTTGAATTACAGATTTTCAACATGAAGTCCAGACTTTTTATGGCAGGATGTTCAAAGTTGCGGCAATTTCTTCACTATGATTTCATGATAAACAAACTCACTTGTTTAATTTTCATTACAATTCCTGTTTACAATGATACCAGGGGAGGTTTATTATCATGTCAGTGATGTTGAAAGTTACTGGCCAGACAAGATACTTCCTGACAAGGGAACGCATGAATTGAGAAAGATCCACTGTTGCTGACCTGTTTCTGACCCCTTATACAAAGTAACCTTTATTGGAGAAATATCTTTAAAATGACCAGCAGGACATGTAATTCAAACATTCAATATAGGTTAAAAAATACATTAAATACTTCCATATATATAAACATACATATACAAAAAAACATTCTGGGACAGTAATGATAGCAGTAAAAGAACAGCCAAGCTCACCACACATACATGCGGTACTAAAATCACAGGAGCCAACGTGAAGTATCACTAGCAGAAGCTTTAACTTCATTGTTAAACAACGTCAAAATACTTAACATTAGACTGACAAACTTGTGAGCAAACCTTTAATTTAAGAATAAAAAATGTACATACAAATGGTCAAGTATCCTAGTTTTGTAACAAGACAGAATGTTCCCTTTGGAAGAAATGTAAATATAGTTGATGGACAATGTATTTATATCAGGGCTCTAATAAGGAGCATAGACACCCTTACCTTCAGAACAACACCACTCCTTCTTGGAATGCTGTCAAGCAAATTTTTCAAACAGAACAATCCATCTTCTAACTGTTTATACTGGTCAAGGGCACAGTCCTGGAGACTTGAGGCTGGGGTTCATCACAGGCACATACATCACAGGCACATCCTCACGCACACTCATACTCATTTACGATTTAGAGACACTAGGTAGCCTAACTGTATGTCTTCGGACCACACAGCAGTCCACAGAACACACCGGGAGAATATGCAGACTCCCCACACACAGCAGAGGTGAACAGTCATGCCTCCACCCAGAACTTCCCAGAATGGTTAAGCAATATTTAGATTTAATTACTGGGGAGGGCATGGAAAGCATTTCAACCAAGGAGACCTCAATAGATAGTTGACACGAGTGTTTATTTGTTGAACAAATTTAAATGAGTATGAGAACAGTGATTTGGCGAAGCCCGTCTCTTGGTCGCCGGTTCCACTCTTTATATAAAGAGTGATTGGACACGCTTGCAGTCATTAGGTCTCCTTTTTTGAACTTTCGTATTCACTTTCATATCCATAACTTTATCCTGGTACTCATGAAACCACTCTTGAATTTGGATTATCAATGTCTTTGAGAGAACTGTTAGCTGTGGGATGTGTCTTGTCACTGAAAAAACTTGTTGATCCAGAACTTTAACGGATTCATATGAAACAACATATCTGCATCCTGATTGTCAGACCACCTTTACAGCTGACAGATTATGTTAATTGGCATTTAATATGACTCACCGTTTTAGCTGTTTTACTAGGGGAGACAAGAGCATGTCATACATAAAATTTTAGAAAATGCAGCATTGTGGAATTGTCTCAACTATACCGAAAGGAAGACAGTGGTTTAATATGCTTTGTATATTCTTCCCAAATTCATATTGATTTAATTATACAATAATTACACATTAGTATTTTGTCACGATGTGCTCCATAATAAGACATGTTGTCATGCATGAGGAGCAAGTACTGTAGTCACAGTGTCAATTATTGTTGCTTTAAACATATTTCAGCAGAAGGCTTTTGTGTTAATTAAAAAGGGCAATAAGTTAAAATAAGGCAATGATCTACAGGCAATGACACATTTGAAATAACTCATTGAAAACATTACTACATTAGACATAAGTCAAATACATTTCAATTATCTTGCTTCCTTATCATGCTGTTACAGTTGGGCAGGATAAAGGCTGTTCCCGGTGCAGCTTACAAAAAACAAGACAAAGAATTGAAGACACAGAAAACCAGAAACAAAAGGGACCACAAGGGGTCAAAATGAGGCAGGATGGATAATTGATGACAAGAAAGAGTTGAAATTGCATAGTTGGAAAGTAAAGGCAACAAGCAAATATCTACAAAAATCAAAGAAAGCCACTAGCTGGTAACACATACTGGTAACACATACTGGTAACACACAGGAATCAAACATAACTAACCAAGGAACAGGACAAGGATAGGCACTTATATACACAAATAATGAGGACATGACAAGGGACAGGTGTGGGCCATGACTAATTACACATAACTGGGAACTACAGGGAACACGTGTGGGCAATCAACAAAGACTAAGGACTGAAACACTGGGGATACATGTGAAACAAGACATTACTACATTACTACAGGCACAGGCAGGGATAAATAGAAACATGGATACAAAAGAAAGATTTATACTGATATGCAATGCAGAATAACCAGGGGAAAAACAAAACTCAAAATATCTAATAACATTGAGGCTTGCCACTGGCTTGCCTTGAACTCACAACACTGAGGATGCTCAGTTCATAGCTGCCCAATCAGCCCAATAAGCTGCACGCTGTCTGGGGAACATGGGAACACACTAGGAAGCAGAACAATGGCAACGTAGGGAAACATCAGGAAAGTGACATGGCCAGTGACACCTGCTGGTCAAATATGGAAATGATGGACTGAACGAGGCAAGAAGGCACATGAATTGGATGAATTATTTAAATATTAAAGCTTCCTCTTCCTTAAATATGAACAAGCTCAACAATATCACAGGAGGAAGGGTGTAGTTTACTGTAACAGTATTTTTCAGCAGTGACCTCTAGTCAAAGAAATAAATTACTGTGTGACATCTTGCTCCTGTGACTTTTAGCCCTGATTGCCCCTAATTATAATTTAGCTGAAGATAATGGAGGCTGAAAACCAGCATTTGCATTTCGGCATGAAGTCATAAACCAAGTGACCAACTAGCATAGCCACACATGAGTGTGCACTCGAGATTATTATTTAAAATTACCATTAACTGATTAAGCTTATCATTATTATTCATTTCAATGCTTGTAATTACTGCTTACATGAAGTTCTCTCTTCCTGGTCACTAAGGCAATACGACAGACATAAAATACACTAGTGGTTACACAGAGTGAAATAAATGCATTATCAGGTACTCTTGGTGAAAATTACTTTGATTATAATAATTGCTTTTGAGGATTCAAAACTGTTTAACAAAATTTATTTAAAAAGGGATTTTTTTTCCCTGGGAAATACTTAAACATGACGAACAGGTGCTGGCTCCATGCTCTCAGCTGACCCAGAAGGTCACTGTAGCAAAACAAGGCTGTTCGTAGCGAGAGTCGGAGCCTAGTGGAGGTGCCACGGAGGGTTAGGGTGAGCAAGGTTGCTGAAGTCACGGAGGATGATTTTTTTAATATAAATATTGAGTAGAGGTCCTTCTGAGTGCCCCATAGGCTAACCCCAGGAATGTAAATTTAATGAGGTCAAAGAATAGAAGTTTAGAGAAGCCTGAGGACCACATTAGCATCAGCACCTGTAACAGGGAAGAAGTGGCAGTAGCGGAAACGAGGGGGGAGCACTGAATGGGCAGCAAAATACTGGATAATTCTGACAAATAATGTGTGATTCTGCTCTTCGCAGTTCTAGTTGTTTCTGGTGAAAATTTCCTTTTCTTTCTGGAAGAGTGTGATGGCTACAGTCACACAGTAAGACCGGATACATGCTTGCATCCTTAGTTGATTTATTTTGTATGTTTTTGCTTTATTTACAGTAATTCATAGGTCTTAGTTGATTTTTGCCTTTTGTGGTTGGGGTAGCATATTTTGATATTGTAGGGTTGTGTGCAATGATTAATTTAGACAATCATTTGATTTACAGTTACTTTGGTTGTGGGGAATGGTCTGTTCTATGCAGCATAAAGGTGTGGCTGAGGGCGGAGATCTCTCAAACGGACAACCCCTGGAGCAGGAGCAAACCATGTGCTGCCATGGCAAGAGGGGGGAGTCGGGGTTTAGTTGTATTTTGCTCTGTTTAATTATATGTAGTGATTATTTGGTTTATCCCTTTGTGTGTTAATTGGTTTGGCCAAACCACTATATACAGTAGGTTCCCTCATGTCTCTTTATTAGAAGGTCAGTTTGTTTCAGTTAAGACGTTGCTTTGTAATGTTAAGTTTTGTTCATTTTTGTTGACCTCTTTTATGGGCCCAGTTATTAAGATCTTGAGTTGATTGTTTGCATTTTGGGGGTTAATAAAGCCCTATTTCTTTAATTAAGTTCCTGTGTTTGTGTTGCCTTACTGCTTGGTCCCTCACAAAGGGACATTAAATTATGGAACCGTCTTTGTTTTGTTCTTGGATGGGTGATTGTTTAACTGTCTTTGTGGTTGAAATCATTTTTGACTGTACTTGCTGGAGTATTCACCTCATGTAGAAATCCATAGATTATAAATATCTTATGGTTTTCTGTTTGCACTCAAGCATTGATTGCCTAGAGACCCTCGAAAACAGCATTATCCTTTAACTAGAGTAAAGAAATGGTTTTCATCTCCACATTTTAAATTGACATTGTATTCATTTGGAAAAAGGAAGAAAAACTAAAAATGAATTCAGTGGTAAGTTGAGTTCTTTACACATCCACACACTGCATTGAAATACCAGTATCCTTGGGACCCTATGTCACCTAAATATAAATGCAATAAATAAATGTATGGCATTCACTATACAATACAATAAAACATATGAATAGTGTACAACACCATGTTTCATTTTGTGCGTGTTTAGTGTAGTGCAAATAAACGAAGTGCATCAGAAATAAAAAAGGCAAACAAACAGCAGCATCATTGGAAGGCAGTTCAGGAGGGAAACTTAGAAAACATTATTCATCAGTTATCAGTATTTCATCACCTGTCTTCTCCTGATCAGGAAAAAGGGTACAATCTACAACACATAAATACTCTTATCAGCCATAACATTAAAACCAACTGTCTAGTATTGTGTAGGTCCCCCTCGTGCTGCCAAAACAGCTCTGAGCTGTTCAGGCCTGGACTCCACAAGACCTCTGATGGTGCCCTGTGGTATCTGGCACCAAGACGTTAGCAGCAGATCCTTTAAGTCCTGTAAGTTGCGAGGTGGTGCCTCCATGGATCAGCCTTGTTTGTTCAGCACATCCCACAGATACTCGATCGGATTGAGATTTGTGGAAGTCAATGCCTTGAACTCTTTTTCATGTTCTCAAACCATTCCCGAACAATTTTTGCAGTGTGACAGAGTGCATTAACCTGCTGAAATAGGCCTCTGCCATCATGGAATATCATTGCCATGAAAGGGTGTACTATGTCTGCAACACTGTTTAGGTAGATGGTATGTGTCTGGAAAACAACACAACCAGCCATCCACATGATGGAACAGAAAATGTGACTTGTTTGATGCATGTACTATTTTTTTGCTAATGAGGAGGAGGCAGGTGAGTTGAAAGTGGAAATGACTGTATAGGAAGCAACAAGGATTGACCATCTGAGAAATAAAAAAAAACACAGGAGTGGGAACGAAAGCAGGAGGGAAACATGCATGAAGAATATGCAAAGAAAAGACAGATGGTCTGCTGTAAAAGGCTTGCCTGCGTGACTGTCCCAAACAGCACCACAGAGACCCCAGTAATTAATTCAGGAATTTAATCACATTCTTCAAATTAAAAATCCAGCTGGATTCCCTTCTCTCAAGACTTTCATTAGTTTGCATTCTCGATCCATCACAAGCTTCATGGCAAAGTATAGTACTACCTAATGTCAATTCCTGGGACAATATGTGCTGTAGTGTGTGGTTTAGATTACATTTTCAATAATAAAGATAAAATGTACTAAAAGTAAACATGTCAGGACATATTACGTTATAATGTTGATTGTGGCAGCTTACATTTGCACAGGGTGTTTGAGTTTTGCTGCAGGGCTGGCTGTCCTTTTCACATTGTCTAGGAGTAAAAGCTGCCTGAACTGATTTTGGACAGTTTGTTGTCAGAAGAAAGACAAGAAGGTGATTTGACATCCCCTTAGACCATCAAGGGAGCAATGAGGATCCATGCGAAGTCGTGATAGAATCTAGAAGCGGCATAACTTCCTGAGTTTGGCAGACTAGATAGATAGATAGATAGATGAAGTAAAAGCTGAGTTTGCTGCTGCGATGTACAAATATTAGGATTTACATTTAATAAACAAAAATTAATAGTGTGGATTGATCATGAAATTATAAGCATTTTAAGCTTATCTAAAGTCAGTTTTAATTTTATTTCCATAGCCTCCTTTAGACATGTAATGGGGCTGACAGCTTAAAATATATTACAGTATGAAGCATTTTTTTTGTGCCATGTCACAACCACAGAAGGCTTGAGAGTGTAATAAGTAATAATGGATGAATGTTAATTTTAAATAAAGGCTCTAAATGCTTTATAATCACAGTGACAGGCTGGTACAGTGGCTCCTTGAGGAATTCTTGTTGCAATTTTAACAAAGAATTTATATATAGTGCCAGGAAATAGTACTACCCCCTGCCAGAAATTTCAGTATATTTACACATTACTCCAATTTCATTGGGTAAAATATTATAGAATCACTGTATTAGATGAACGAGTGAGTGAGTAAGTGACGGCTGGATTAATGGATGCATATATGCAGGCATGGATGAATAAATAAATGATTTTGTAAGATAATGAAGCTTGAATTATTGTGAAAAAGTTACTATCCTGTAATATAACTCAAATCATGGAAAAGTTAAGCAGCTTAAACCCATGATATATCCCTCCACGTTATATATAATTTAATAGGAATCATAGCGGTCGACCTGAGGGCCTTAATTGAAACTGGAAGTTTTGCTCCATCTATAGAATGTGCAGTTGGCTCTGTTCAGTCTTCTTGCTCTCAGAACACTTTTCTGTTTTGTCTGCCATGTATTTGTTGTTTAAGTCCTATAATATATTTATTTGGTTTCATCCTCTAATCCCAGTCTGCTAGTTCCCATGGGTTTGTTCCCATCCCCTGGATGTATTGATCATCCACATTTATGACAGTGTAGGTAGTAAAACCTAAAATTTTTGTGTTGACAAAAAAACACTATAATGAAATGTCATTATTATTAATTAACTTCATATTAATTAACTTGATCTTATGCTTGTGAGAAAAGTATGAGAGAAATGTAACCTTATGTTGGAGTAAATCTATTCAAAGAAAAGAAAAGCGAACTTTTTTTCTCAAAAAATATTTTCTCAAAAAAAAATTAATAATTATAATTATTTGTCTTTTCTACAAAGGGTACCAATAATTCTGTAGGGTACTCTAAGCCCCATTGTCTGATGAAAAAAAACACTGAATTATACAGTTAGAACATCATAATTAAGCACAGCAATGTTAATGTTATGGTTTGGGGATGTTTTGCTGCAAAAGGACCTGAAGACTTGCTGTCATTAAAGGAACTGTAAATTCTGATCTGTGCCAGTGAATTTTACAGGAGAATGTCAGGCCATCCATCAATGAGCTGAAGAGTCATGCAATGATTCAACAGCACATTAACAATTATACACTACATGAACTGGAGAACAAGAAAAATATCATTTTGGACCAATTAGTCAAATTTCAAATCCAAAACTAAAGTGAACAATATATGCCTATAAACCCAGAAATATTACTGAACTCAAGCAGTTTGCATGGAAAATGGACCTAAATTTCAACATTTGACACAATAGTAAGTGCGGAAAGTATTTCTGCTTCTTCCCGCAGGTGATACGGACTCTAAACCAGTACAACACACAGCACTGATCCATTTTGCACATCCACACATATGCTTCTTGCACTGTTTCAGGCATATTTGCACACCCCCCAGACATCTCTATGTTCTATTTATATTAACTTCATTCCCACACAAAGATTTTTTATATATTTTTCTATATTGTACATTTTGTATTTGTACAGATATTTTATTCTCTCTTAGTCAATTTTACTTTTCATATTTATTTCCTATTACTAATATCTTTTTTATTATTATTCTCTTATTACTAGTCTCTTACTTTAAGGTCACGGGCAGTCGTCCAAGCATTCCACTGCATATCGTGTTGTATATGACTGTATACTGTATGTGACAAGTAAAATTTGAATTTGAATTTGACTTGTAATATATAATTTATACAACTCTATATGTTGTGTTTTTGTGGTTAATTTTTTATTTAATATTCGGTTTTGGTTGATGGTTTAAAAAATAGAATGTCAAAAAATTGTATGCTAAAAAACCAAATAAGGTTCTAATACTTTTTGCACAGTACTGTAATTCAGTTTTATATTATTCATTCCAGACAAAAAACAAATATCACAATTCATATAGAACATATGGAAGAATTTTTTGGGAGTTCTTTTTTCCATCTTTATAAAAATTGCAACTCTGTTTCATTGTAGTAAATTACTTACAGATCTTATTCTCTTCAAATCTGTTGATTTAAATGCTCCACACATAATTTTATCACTCCACAGTGACCTGTTAATAAAAGTGTCTCTTTGTTCTATATATAACGACAATAGGTGCCAGTGTAATTGAATTTTTTCACTCACATTTTGCCTTAGCGCAGGTATGTTCAGTAACACTCTTTCCATATTGTATTGTTTTATTTAAAATTTAATTGATAATGGAATTGATTCCGAATCTTTTTTTTTCCTGAATAATATAGTGCAAAATGCCAACCATCTTTTCAGCTCAATGGGAAATCTTTCAGCATGGCCAGGGTTAAATCTGCTGAGATACATCTATCTATATATATATATATATATATATATATATATATATATAACATAAAACTTTATTTATTACTGAAATATACTGCATTCATGCCTCAGCTAATACTTCAACCCCAACCCTGTTTATCTGTTGATTTATATATAGCGAGACAGTTGCCCTGGTCTGGACAGACTTGTTCACTCGCCTAAGTTACCATGGTAGCTCAGTGGGGAGTCACTTAAGACACGTTGATGGAATGGAACTCCCACTTAAATGAGCCAGACTTGTCGAAATGAGTCAGACTTTCCCTTAATCCTCCTTCCTGGAACACCCCCTAGGTCTGCTCCCTGTGTTACCTGGTTCCCAGTCTTTCCTTGTTCAGTAGTTGTGTTTACTTTCTTGTTTTTTTTTTTTAGCTAATTCAGTATTTTCCCCTGTTTGTTTTCTGATCCCTCGTGGTCCTTTTAATTTGATGTTTTTCCCAGTGTGTTAGTTTCCCTAATAAACCCCTTTGTCTTGGAACTACCAGTGTATCGTCACCCTTTTTTCCCTGCCTGCGCCATAACAGTCATGTGGTGGATGCGGGAATGCACTTTACCAATGCATGCTCCCCGACCCGACCTTTTATTTTCTCATTTATGAGAAAATTCATGCAGATAAATATAGGGTATAGGGGAGTTTATTCCTTCAGATATGTGACCATACTCATTAGGAGATAATTCAGAATTTAGTTCATTATAATTGTTGTGACTTACATTCTATTTTTTAATTTACTTAGCTTAATTAGCAAAGTAGCTTAATTAGCACTAATTTCATTGTCTGCATCTACTAATGTATGCTGTACTGTTGTGGATTTCATAAATAAACTTTGATTTGATTTGAGATGCCCTTAACAAAATGTTCCTGTAGTCAATTGCATGGATTATATTAGGAAAACTGGACATTGGGCAGATGTAGTTTTTTATTTGCCTGTTTGCCCACAGTGTGGGAAAATACACTACCATTCAAAAGTTTGGGGTCACTTCGAAATGTCCTTATTTTTGAAAGAAAAACACAGTTTTTTTCAATGAAGATAACTTTAAACTAATCAGAAATACACGCT
Organism: Paramormyrops kingsleyae; assembly: GCF_048594095.1. Taxonomy (NCBI): domain Eukaryota; kingdom Metazoa; phylum Chordata; class Actinopteri; order Osteoglossiformes; family Mormyridae; genus Paramormyrops; species Paramormyrops kingsleyae. Next base: position 23,170,214 of record NC_132802.1, on the reverse strand, counting down.
ATACATTGTTAATGTGGTAAATGACTATTCTAGCTGCAAATGTGTGGTGTTTGGTGCAATATCTACATAGGTGTATAGAGGCCCATTTACAGCAACTATCACTCCAGTGTTCTAATGGTACGGTGTGTTTGCTCATTTGCTCATTGTAATCACCAGAAGGCTAATGGATGGTTAGAAAACCCTTGTGCAATCATTAGCACAGCTGAAAACAGTTTAGCTGGTTAGAGAAGCTATAAAACTGACCTTCCTTTGAGCAGGTTGAGTATCTGGAGCATCACATTTGTGGGGTCGATAAAACGCTCAAAATGGCCAGAAAAAGAGAACTGTCGTGAAACTCGACAGTCTATTCTTGTTCTTAGAAATGAAGGCTATTCCATGTGAGAAATTGCCAAGAAACTGAAGATTTCCTACAACGGTGTGTACTACTCCCTTCAGAGAACAGCACAAACAGGCTCTAACCAGAGTAGAAAGAGAAGTGGGAGGCCCCGCTGTACAACTGAGCAAGAAGATAAGTACATTAGAGTCTCTAGTTTGAGAAATAGACGCCTCACAGGTCCTCAACTGGCAGCTTCATTAAATAGTACCCGCAAAACGCCAGTGTCAACATCTACAGTGAAGAGGCACCTCCGGGGTGCTGGCCTTCAGGGCAGAGTGGCAAAGAAAAAGCCATATCTGAGACTGGCTAATAAACGTAAAAGATTAATGTGGGCAAAAGAACACAGACATTGGACAGAGGATGATTGAAAAAAAGTGTTATGGATGGACGAATCGAAGTTTGAGGTGTTTGGATCACACAGAAGAACATTTGTGAGACACAGAACAACTGAAAAGATGCTGAAAGAGTGCCTGACGCCATCTATCAAGCACGGTGGGGGTAACGTGATGGTCTGGGGTTGCTTTGGTGCTGGTAAGGTGGGAGATTTGTTTAGGGTAAAAGGGGTTTCGAATAAAGAAGGCTATCACTCCATTTTGCAACGCCATGCCATACCCTGTGGACAGCGCTTGATTGGAGCCAATTTCATCCTACAACAGGACAATGACCAAAAGCACACCTCCAAATTGTGCAAGAACTATTTAGAGAAGAAGCAGGCAGCTGGTGTTCTATCTGTAATGGAGTGGCCAGCGCAGTCACCAGACCTAAACCCCATTGAGCTGTTGTGGGAGCAGCTTGACCGTATGGTACGCAAGAAGTGCCCATCCAGCCAAAGCAACTTGTGGGAGGGGCTTCTAGAAGTGTGGGGTGAAATTTCTCCAGATTACCTCATCAAATTAACAGCTAGAATGCCAAAGGTCTGCAATGCTGTAATTGCTGCAAATGGAGGATTCTTTGACGAAAGCAAAGTTTGAAGGAAACAATTATTATTTCAAATAAATATCATTATTTCTAACCTTGCCAATGTCTTTACTATATTTTCTATTCATTTTCCAACTCATGTGGTAAATAAAAGTGTGACTTTTCATGGAAAACACAAAATTGTCTGGGTGACCACAAACTTTTGAACGGTAGTGTATATATTTAATATAATACAGACAAAGTGCAATGATATTACACAAACAGTAAACAAATTAGTAAAAATAATCTTGATGGTGGCGAGAGCCAAATTTGCTAGCCAATGATTGGTCCGTCCAGGTCCCTGCCTTCAACTGCCACCCAGACTTACCCATCTCTAAGGCTGAGATCACTGAAGTAGTCAAAAAACACAGGTAATATCTGGGGGTGGATGAGATTCATCCTGAGTTCTTGAAAGCTCTTGGTGTTGTTAGGCTATCTTGGCTGACATGCCTCTTCAACATTGCATAGAGGTTGGGGACAGCGACCAAGGACAGGATTAGCAGACTGGGGTGGTGGTCCCAATCTATAAGAAAAGGGAACCAGAGGATGTGTTCCGATTTCTGGGGGATCACACTCCTCAGCCTCTCGGGGAAGGTCTATGCTAGGTTACTGAAGAGGAGGCTCTGTCTGTTGGTTGAGCCTCAGATCCATGAGGAGCAATGCAGATTCTGTCCTGGTCGAGGAACAGTGGACCAGATCACCCTCACAAGCATAGTGGAGCCAGTCCACATGTCTTTTGTGGACTTAGAAAAGGCATACGATTGTATCCCTTGGGGGCTCCTGAGGGGGATGCTTCAAGAGTATGCGGTTTGGGGTCTGTTGTTGTGGACCATCAGGTCCCTGGATAAATGGAGCAAGAGTTTGGTTTGCATAGTGAGCAGTAAGCCAGACATGTTCCTGGTGGGCACAGGACTTCTCCAGGGCTGCCCTTTGTCACCGATTCTGTTAATAATTTTTATGGACAGAATATATAGCTGTAGCTAAGGGGCAGAGAGGGTCTGAATCGTTGACCTCAGAATCACATCTTTGATTTTTGCTGATGATGTGGTTGCGACCTGCAGCATGCACTGGGGTGGTTTGCAGCTGAGTGTGAAGCAGCAGGGTTGGGGATCAGCACCTCCAAGTCTGAGGCCACGGTTCTTAACCGAAAAAGAGTAGAATGCCCTCTCCTGCTGGGGGATAAGTTGCTGCCTCAAGTGGAGGAAAGTTTAAGTATCTTAGGCTCTTATTCAGGAGTGAGGGAAGAAGGGAGTGGGAGATCTGATTTCCATCACTTCTGCTTTTTTAGTGTTTCCTGTTAGGGCAATACTGGTTGATAGCACATGAACTTTCAAACTATAGATATCGCTGATATAATAATTAGAATTAAATAATCTGAAGGAAAACTTGACAAAATAAAATAATCTTCCTCAAGTTAATCTCCAAATTCCAACAGATTAACCATCTTCCCTGGGCACCGACAACCATTGGTAATTAAAAGGGTAAGTCGTGATCATGTCTTCTGCGCCTGTGTTTTGTGGCTGCTGTGGCATGTACAGCATAGACTGTCCTTCCAGTGTTCCTGACAGTATCATATGCCTGAAGTGTTTAGTCATAGTAGAGGACAGGTTTTGCACATTGGAGCTGTGCATTAGTACCTTAGTGGAGTTTAAGCAGATTGAGGGATTTTTAGATACAGCTCAATTGGAGCAGACAGTCAGCTTAGATCTGGCCATAGTCCCTCCTGCTATGACTATCTCTAGTCTGGTACCGACACTACCAGCCAGCACACACAAGCCCTGGGTCATGGTTAGACGTGATCCTAGGAACTCTGAGCAGAGAACTGCTGCACATCAGTCAGCTATTGTACTTAGCAATGCATTCTCTGCTCTCAGCAGTTCATCTGCCAAAGCAGAAAAAGTCCTCGTAATTGGAGACTCGATAGTTAGAAACATTATAGTTTCTAAGAATCATAAAGCAGTATTTTTGGTAAAATGCCTTCCTAGGACTACAGTTTCCAACACTGAGGCAAAATTGGACTGCCTCTCCAGCAACGAAGTCTCCAACAAAGTTCACGCTGGAACTAATGGAATAAAGTCCTGACAATCCGAGGTATTGAAGAGGAACTCAAAAAATAGCCTTTATTGATAATTGGGACCTTTTTGGAGAATAGCCCGGCTTTCATGAACGGGACAGTCTCCTCTGCTACTGTCAACGTGCAGGCAGAACAATCAACACAGCTGTGGGCAATTAAGGGAATGTCCACTCCACTACTTAAACCTCGTATTGCTGAGCATTCTAACCATGTCTCTGTTCCGTACCGCCAGACTCTCCTTGTCTCCTCTTCCCGCACCTCCAAAACCATCCCACTCTCGTCCAACCTAATTTCAATCCTCCCTCGTGGTTATCACTGTGTCTCCTGTCCGCATCTTTGGACTGACCTCTCGGCTTCCCGACCTACCTTCTACTGATTCATCAACAACTTTCTTGGATCCTGACTATTGTTTTGACGCTTGGCACAGACTGATCTCTGGTTTTGACCCCACATGTTCCTTAGACCACGATTTGGCTTGCACAAATAAACAGATATTGGTAAACTTCCCTGAGTGTCCTGGTGTGAGTGTAACAGAATACCTTGCCAGACAAATGGATGTGCAGGAACAAGTTCGCTCTATGTTGGAGATAGTTGGACAACTCCAGGCTCAAGCCACCCCCCTACCTCTCCCAAGCTCTCCCCCCCAACCTTCTGTGCCCGTGGCCCTTCCGAGCCGCTACAATGGTGATTCCGACGGCTTTACAGCATTCCTGATGCAATGTGGGCTGTACATAAGCCACCATCCAGACCAGTTCCGCTCAAATAAGGACCAAGTCCATTTCGTCATCTCACTTCTTGTGGGATGAGCCTTGTGAATGCAGTCCTCTCCTACAATCCTCCTGTGATTTCCAGGATGCCTTTCGGGAGATTTTCAACCACCCGGCAGTCGATCGAAGCCTTGGCGATCGCCTCCTCGACCTTTGTCAAGGGAATAGATCCTCCTCAGACTTCGCATTGGAGTTCCCCACACTGGCAGTTGGGCTAGGCTGGCCGATGGACTGCTTCCAAGTGATATATCGACACACCCTTCGTCCCGAGCTGGCTTACAGATGAGCTACTCGCGCTTTTGACAAGTACGTGAGACCACCCATTACACTGGATGTTATAGTTAAAGAACAGCGGCGCTCAACCCACCATCTGGAAATGACCCTGGCTACCTAACCACCCTGGCCAGAGGATCCGGAACCCATGATGATTGGACGAGCTCCACTCTCAGCCGAGGAACACAAGTGATGCATACAGAAAGCCTTGTGTGTCTACTGTGGAGAGGCGGGGCACGTTCTTCATGACTGTCTGGTTCGACCACCCCGATGAATCTCCAGAGAGACTCAGGTAAGGAAACTCTCTCCTCATTGTTATAACCCAGACCCAGATGATCGTTCCGGTCAAATTGAGTTGGGGAGATTGCATGGTGCGGAACTAAGCCTTAGTGCATTCCGGAGCTGCAGGCAACTTCATCAATTGGGAGTTCACTAGCATCACATCCCACTAGAACCCATTCAACAACCCCTATGTGTTTGGGCCATAGATGGGACACCGCTGACTTTGGGACGAGTGACCTCCCAAACCACACCACTCACGCTTAAAGTCAGGGTTTGTCATACCAATACAATCCAATTCCTAGTTATTTACAGGTCATCCATAACAGGATCCATGATCACTTGCTCACGTACCAACAACTGGAGCAGGCTGATTTTATGCCTAAGAAGTCTACCATCAACCGCATCCTGGCATTGAGGGTTCCCATGGAGCGCAAGTACAAATATCGACAGAGGGATTTTTGCAGCCTTTGCCGATTTTAGTAAAGCGTTTGACTCAGTTTATCGAGTTGCCCTGTAGGACATCCTGAGACTTTGCGGGATCCCCCCAAAGTTGCTGGACGTTGTGGCTGGCCTGTACACTTGTACTTTGAGTGCTGTGCAGAGTGGAGGCAGAACCTCTACGTTCTTCTCAGTTGATTCTGGCGTTCACCAGGGGTGTTTTCTTGTTCCTGCTCTGTTTAATACTTGCATGGACTGGGTGTTGGGCAGGGTCATGAGGTCCAGCAGCTGTGGAACGTCAGATGGTGAAGAAAGATTTACTGATCTTGAATTTTCCAACAATGCTGTGATCTTCACAGAATCAATGGAGGCTCGATTGGTGTTCCGTGCCATCAGTTTTAACCAGGCTGGGTTCATGCTTAGTTTCAGCTCCGACCACAGCTCCTCATCTTCTCCGTTCACCCTCCATTCGCCATCCGCTCCGCCTCCACGACCTCGCCCACTTCTCATAGTACAGTCAAATCTCCTTTATCCGGGGAGAATGGGACCAAGAGGTGCCCATAAGTAAGAAATGCCCGTAACTTAGAAATACTGTACATGAACAGTACAGTACAACGTACATGTGCATGTGTACACATACAAACTACATGATATTTATGAGGTGCAAGGCTTATAAAAGGATGTTATTTCAGTCTGAGCTAGCGAATCATCCCATTTTATTCTTGCAGTGGTCGTCCAATTTTTAATCAGCATCAAGTGAGCTGGATGATTTTTCATTTACTCTTCCAAATGTCACCTACCGTAGACTTAGTGACTCCAACAACTCTATGTGATTTTCCTTTTCGTATCTTCGAGCTTCTTCTGGAGGGACATGATACTATGCTTCCTTTTTGAAGCCATGGATTTTGCACAGTTTTATGCGCCGCTGTAAGTTCAGCTCCACCCACAGCCTGGTCCTCTAGCTCACTCTCCATTCGACGTTCGCACTGCTTCCACATGCAGACTCCACCCACAACTCTCTGTATGCAGTATTCGTCACTTCCGTCTTCCGAAGTAAAAAGCCGACCACATAACGTCTCAGGAGCTCTGCTTACTTATTGATTATTGTTGTTAGTTTGCTTGTCTTTGATGGATATTACTGTGTAGGATTTGTTTGGTTTATTGGATTTCTGATTTTCGCTTTGCCCTTGTTTGTACTTTTGCTTGGGTTTACTTGCTATTTGGTTTCAAACTCTCGCCCGGTTTTTGGTTAACATCTTCGAGCGCCACTCGGACATTGACGCTTTGATCTCTGTGTATGCTCTGTGTGTGTGTCATGTGCATAGAGCGTGACTGCCATTTTTGTTTTGGGAGCTTATGTTGTATGCCGTTCTTTGGGTAGGGAGTCAGGTGTTGAATTTGCCGTTGTGTTTTTGTTTTCTCTGTACTTTAGGTAAGTTAGCTTTGGGTTGCGTTTGTAAGCTGAGTTTTGTTTATTGTTTTTGCTATAGTCACACCTGAGTCCTTTTGCACCAGGTTCATTTGTTCTGTGTCCGTGCCTAGAGCTGCCCGGTAGAGGGAGGTGCCATTATATTGGAGGTCTGGATAAGAGAGGCTTGACTGTAGTGTGTCCGTCTGCGGGGAGAATGTCAACCGTAGCGTCAGTTACGGCACTACGGCCATGTGGCAAATTTCCCTGAGGGTGATCTGGCTCACAGGATCCTTGTTGCTGAAGAACTGAGCGGCTGGACCGGGCCAAGGGGACACCCAGGTAACACCTGGCTGGGGCAGAAGGATGGCCATTTCTGGAAGGTGGGACTGGCCCTTGTGTCTGCCTGGGGGATCACCAGCTGGGATGCTGAGGTGTTTCATCATGTGGTGGGTATGGCAATGTGCTGCATCAGCATATGTTCCCCAACCTGACCTGACCTGTTAATGCCAGAGGTAATTCGGAATGCTGCAGTTATTGAGTAAACAGAGCACTGGTGACTATTATGCACTATGTGCTGCAACAATTGGCGACCCTGTCCTATTACTGCTGTTCCTAAACATTTACACTTTGCAATAATACCACTCACAGTTGACCCATTTGGCAATGGGTCTGAATGAAACACCTAAATTCAGTGACTGAGAGGTGTGTCCCAATACTTTTGTCCATATAGTGTGTGTGTGTGTGTGTGTGGGTATCCAGCCATCCAAGGGCATAGATTTGGGTAAGGAAATGTCCCTACAAATATTGTAGGAGCACTGTGAACATGACCCCAATATACATAAACTCCTCCACTTGACGCAGTAGCTCTCTCTAGCCTGGAAGGGGCAATCTATCCTGTTCCAATTGAGAACCATGGCTTTTGATTTTAGGTGCTGATCCTCATCCCAGCCACTTCACATTCAACTGTAAACTGCTCCGGAACAAGCTGAAGGTCAGAGCTCAATGATGCCAACAGGACAAGATGTTCTGCAAAAAGAAAAAATGCAATCCTGAGTTCACAGATGTAAATAACATCTAACCCTTGGCTAACTGATGGATAGAATAGGTGACAAAGGGTAGCCCTACACAAGTAGAATGGTTGGGCAATCTCCTGCAAATTCTCCAGAATCTTTGTGAGGGTAAATGGCTGGTCCACTGTTCCACAACTAGGATGAAATCCATATTGCTTCTCTTCGATCCAAAGTTCAACTAACAGATGGACCCTCTTCTCCAGTAACTGACATAGGCCTTCAAATAAATAAACGGTAACGCTTTACATTAACTGCACCTTCATAATACTTTTATATTGCATTCATAAAATGTTCAGTACACCTTAATAATGTATTCATTAAGTATTCAGAAATCATTCATAAACATCATGCCTGTATACCTTTACATCCTACCATCCCTTAACAGCTGTAATAAACATTAATAACAAATATTATAATTGTATAATCATGTAACCAGGTAAACTTAGCCCCTCATCTTTTCAATAGCTAGAAACTTCCCTGGTCAGCGCGTTGGTGGAATAGCGAAAGTTTCTGAACTGGATGGGTTGGTGACATTTTATGAACGCGAAATATGTGTTGCATACACTGATTCCTAATAAAAGTACACTATTATAGAACTACAAAGATGCAATTCCATGCTGTAAACTGGCTCCGGAGCTTCCTCCCATATTGCGATATTCTGAAGCGTCATGGAGTGGGCGTGCTCAGATGGTTAAAGGCGTGCTCACTCCAAATTCCAGCTGACCAATAGACGTGTAAGCTGCTAAGGCCCGCCCACCCGTTAAAACAGCGCCAAAAGTCAGAAGCAAAAAAGCATTCCAAAAGCAGAAAAAAATTCCAGAGGCAAAAAAAAAAATTCAAAAGCAAAGAAAAACATTCCAGAAGCAAAACAAATTAGAGAAGAAGGAAAAAAATGATTTTATTCGACTTTTTTGCTATTTGGAAAACATATTTTCATTCTGATACTTAATGATTGGCTTGAGGTTTTCAAAATTTTGATTAATACTTTTGGCACAAAATTAACTCCATACATCTGATTTTGGACTGACGTAATGAAATCAAATGTAATATTACACCAGTTTTTCTGTTAAGTAAAGTACCATGAAGTACTCCTAAAGTAGCGATTCATTTTCTACATCAGCCGGTTTAAATCGTTATACATTTACATCACGATTCGCGATTCTTCCTTACAGTACATGCCTACTTGTGGGGCAGCAGTACTGAAGAGGATGGGATCTGAAATGTGGTTGCCTGTCTTCACGACCTGTTTCCTGCCAGTTAAGAAGTCATGGATCCAGTAGCAGAGAGATGATGGAACATTTCAGAGTCCTGAGTTTCTCAAAGAGTAGATCTGGGTTGATCTGTATTGAAAGCAGAGCTGATGTCCAAGAATCGTACATTTAATTCATAAATATACATGTAATGATAATGTGTCTACATTTATTTCTTGAGCAGGAACATCTGAATATGCCAATGAGAAATACCAATATTGTTGAAATAACTTATGTATCAGGCATTGTGTGTGGGAACTACAGACACTTTTTACAGATTCACCACTAAAAAAAATGTATGGCTCCCTTGGCAGTCATGAATAAAATGCCAATGCACATAAATTGTAGGTATTTCCATGTATTCAATATATATTAATAAGTTATAAGAATATTTTTGTCGTATTTCATGAAAATTAGCATCACTCTGGTTGTAATTGAAAAAAGATAATCAAAAACAGTACATCAAGTCATGTTGATTTAATTGACGCTTTAACATTATGTTCTTATTTTTCTAGCCAGATCTGTGGGGCCTGATGACTCACCGTGGATTATCCGGCAAGCAAGACAGAATCTGAAGGTATAGCTTTAAGGGCCTAGTATTGGCATAGCTCTGCTACATCCTTGGCATATAAGAAAGCCAGAACAGTCAAACACTTCAGGAAAGCTTAGTGATTTTACATTATGTTTATCCCTGGCAGTCCCATGTGGTGGTGTTTTACTGGTCTTTTGGCCTGCGAGGTCAGAGTCTCTCTCCTGTGCTGAGAATAACTGGTGCTGTGTGACACACCAAAGCTGTCCACTCGAATGCCTGCATGCGTCTTCCATTGTAATATATTTTTTTTCTTTGTAATTGGCACGTGACTAGAGACAATCATGCACTGCTGGTCATTGCGCTATCCTTCTTCAGAAATGAATTCCCTGTTAGAATGTTAAAATGTCTTTTGTGTGAGTGGGAGGGGCAATTCCAGTGACACTGAGGGCAGCTGCACAGTGAAGATGCTGCACATTACATTTGTCCCTAAATTTCCATGTTATTAGAGATATTTTTCAATAAATTACTCTGAACCCAAAATAAGGGGTTGGAAGATGTATGGATTGATAACTCACTTTGGCTGTAAATGCGGCTCGCCCACTCGTCTGGTTATTTAATTGAAAGGCTTGTACAAAAAAAAGAATATTGGTAGCCTGTTGACTAGTAAACAAATTGCATATCAGCCACTACTTTTTACTGAATGAGCCCAGTAGCTAAATTATTTAATTCCAGTGCTGATTGTATCATCCTGTTAGTTTTAGCCAGCTAAGGCATGATATAAATATATAAATGAGAACTAAAACTGGCTAGTGTCATATGTCCGACTCCAGTGTCCAGGAGCCTGTCTGGATCTTCAGTGCAACCAAAAATACTTAAACGATTATCTTCACCTGCTCCCGGTTTCCTACACAAGTAGTTAAATATCCCCTAGACTCAGATCAGTATATTTAATATGTGATGGTGAATTGACTCTTTCTGAAGCATTGAGGCTTACAGGCAAATGTTTTGCCAAAAGGTTCATTAATTGAAGCTTCATTTAACACAGTGTACACTAGTGACACTTACTGGTGGATATAGTGATGGCAGAAATGGGGCATCAGAGATAGAGACAACTGAGACAAATGATTTACAAACAATTTTGTTCTTTCAAAGAATTCAAACCATTGCATCACAGAAACATATAGTGGCCTGCATGGACACTGTCTTGGAGAAATTTGCGAAAGAGAATGCCCGGGCTATTATTAAAGGCATATTCAACAAATGCTGATTGAATACTACTGGGTCTGATGCCATGGATCCATAGGTGTGAAGTTTGCATGTTCTCCCCTTGTCATTGTGGGGTTTCCTCCAGGTACTCCAGTTTCCCCCCACAGTCGAAGAAAACATGCTGAAATTAAATGGAGTTACCATATTGGCCCTAGATGTGAATGTGTGAGTGAATGATGTGTAGGTGTGACCTGCGATGGGTTGGTGCCACATGTTGGATTGTTCCATGCCTTGCACCCTGTGACACTGAATAGGACAAGTGGTTACAGAAAATGGATGAATGGATGGATGTGAAATGTCTATTATTTCATAAGCTTATAATTACAGTTTTAAAGATTTTGCATGATTATTTGTTACAATTTTATGCTTATTGTTAAATGTTAAAAATGTAGAAAAAATATGTAATTATGTCAAGCATTTTAGTAAGAAATTAAATCAGAATAAAGCAAAACAACTGAAACGTTTCAAAACAGTATGACCTTATGAAGCCCTGTTCACTATGGTGTTATTTTGATATGGACTTCAGGACAGTGTTTTGATACAGAAGTATCAAAAAGGTTTTGAAACTGTTTGCTATCAGTAGCTTAATAAACATTATATACAGATGTGGACAAATTTGTTAGTACCCCACAAAAAACTCAACTATCTCTGAAATAACTTGAAACTGATCAAAAGTTTAATGGAATCCCTTATTGTTTATTCCATATGTAACACAAATCGGCTTTTGATTATTGGTTCCTCTAAATATTTGATATAATTAAACAAATGAAAATGGCACGGACAAAGAAGATGGCACTCTTAATTTAATATTTTGTAGCACCACCTTTTGCAGCAATCACTGCCAACAAGCGATCTCTGTATTTCACAATCAGACGTCAGCATTTGCCAACAGGTAGTTCGGCCCATTCTTCCTGAGCAAACTGCTCAAGCTGTCTCAGGTTTGAAGCGTGCTGTCTACACACTGCAAATCTTGAGGTCTTTCCATAGATGTGCAATATGATTAAGGTCTTTGCTCATGGAGGTATCATTTAAGAATAGCCCAATGTTTTTTACTCAGCCATTCTTGAATGCTTTTAGCTGTATGTTTTGGGTCATTATTCTGTTGGAGGACCCATGACCTGTGACTGAGGCTGAGCTTTCTGACACTGGGTAGTATGTTTCGCTCCAGGACGCCTTGGTAGTCTTGAGACTTCATTGTGCTCTATACAGATTCAAGGTTCCCTCTGCCAAATGTAGCAAAGCAGCCCCAAAACAAATCCGAGCCCCCCCAGGTTTCACAGTAGATATGGTGTTTTTTTCTATTAAAGCTTAATTTTTCCTTTTGTAAACATAGAGCTGTTGTGATTGGCCAAAAAGGTCCAGTTTTGTCTCATCAACCCAAACGACATTCTCTCAGAAATGTTGGAGCATGTCAACATGCATTTTGGCGAATTCCACTCTGGCTATTTTATAATGGAGTCCTCCAGGGTCTTCTTCCATGGAGCCCATTACTGCTCAAAATGTGATGGATGGTGTGATCAGAAAGTGATGTACCTTGACCTTGGAGCTCAGCTTGAATGGATTTGGATGGTTTCCTTGGCTCTTTTTCTACCATACACACTATCCTTCTGATCAACCTGGGGTTGCTTTTCCTCTTTCGTGCACTTCCTGGGAGATTGTCTACAGTCCCATGAACCTTGTGCTTTTTAATAATATTGGCAACTGTGGTCACAGGAACATGAAACTACTTGGACATGGTCTTATAGCCTTTAGCTTTAACATGGTTATCTATAATCTTCTTTCTGAGCTCCTCAGACAACTCTCTCCTTTGCTTATACACTTATACACACACACACACACACACACACACACACACACACAATGTACTACTCAAAAATTACAGCTCTCAGTAGCAGCCTCAACACGACCAAAATCCTCAAGCCAACCAAAACTACCCATAAAACATATGGGGCTTCACTTCTTTGTATCAAGAATTCGAAACTCAAAGCAAATCAATAAAATGTCCCTTTTGGAAGCGATGCTTTGTTTGTCATCAAGGGATTTTCTAAAAACGATACAAGCCTCAGATGTTATGCGTCAGTTTCAAACATAAGATCAGTAGTAGATTGTGCATTACTCTCCTTACTGAGTGGTTCCTTTGTGATTTCTCTGGTCTCTGTTACCTTGTGTTTTCTGAACCTATGTCTGAATTTTCAATTCTGCCTTTTGGATTGTGATTCTGTTCTGCTACAGTACAGCTTCTGACATTTTCCCTGATTATTGACCCTGGGATTTGCATACATTTTTGGCTATCTGAGGAATAAAAAACTCGGAGTAAGCAAGTACAGGATTAGCTCTACGTGTTTAGTCAACAAAATTATCTGTATCTGGAATGGGTGTCGCTTAAGAGATGGCTGTGGTTTATCCTGGGAGTTGGCAACTTCATTGATATTCCCATGTGAAAGAATACATATTACTCTGATTCACCATATAAGTTTAGTATGTTGCACTGAGAATACATATACAATACATATATGGCCATATATCAATATGTATCATGTATGATCATATACCATGTATGTACTATATAAACCAAATATGAAAGCAGGCATAGCCTAATCATATACCCAAATAAGAATACCATTTTTAAGTATGGATGAACAGGGTATTGTTATGCTGTAAAAAGCACTTGGCTCTCTCTTGCACTTTTTGTTTTATGAAAACAATGCTAACTGACTTCACGATTCTGCAGTGGACTAATCTAGTTTTGCATTATGCAAAGTGGACTGCATCACTGGACTTCATTTCTCTATTAATCAAGGTTGGTGCAATGATGTGGGACTCCTTTTTAAATCCTACTCACCTGACCTAGACCTGCTTATGTCACGGCAGTGGATGGTGCAGGCAGGGAAAAGATGATGATCCATGGAGCGGCTCACAAGACAACAGGTGTTTATTAAGGAAACTGAACACAGTGGGGAAGGCACAAAATAAACGGACTAAAGGGGTCAAAAAAAGCAAACAGGAAAAGCAAAGAGAAAACAACAATTAACTACAAGAAACCATAGAATAACAACTGGGGAGCAGAGCAACACAGGGAGCAGAACCAGTCAAGGGAACAAAGTAACAACCACACAGTAACATAACATAATATCTGACTAGAGAACAGAGCAGGATCAGGCACTTAAATACACACAAGGCTAAGAAGACATGATGACAGGTGAGAATAATAACCAAATTAACTAATCAATGAAAGCACAGGACAACAAGCAACAGGTGGAATCAGAAACAGCACAGAAACTAGGAAACATAGCAGACATAAATACTAGGAAACAAGAACCACATACTAAGGATACAATGCAAGGATAATTAAAGCGAAAACACAATAGTACATAAGCAAGGCACAGCTTAACAGGGGAAAAAAAGAAAATAACAAACACTAGGGAAAAACAGAAAACAAATAATCGAACAAAACAGGCGAGGCTGGTTCCTGGCCTGGATAGTTTTCAGGCTCTGAGCCACAGGATCAACCCACTGAACTATGCAGCAGTCCAGGGAGGGGGGCAACACACTACGGCTGAAGGGCTATTAGACAGAGCTCATTAGAACACTACTGTGGTTCCCTGATGCAAGTGCAACTTGTTAATTCAACACAACACTACACAGTTACCCTACGAGTCTGATTTGGTCAATTTTGTTATCTCCCTACTTACTGGAAAAGCTTGTGAGTGGGCTACAGCCCTCTATCATCTGAGCAGTCCTATCTTCCATTCATTCCAGGCTTTCCCAGTATTATTAAGAGGTGTTCAATAGTCCTTTCCATGGCAGGGAGGTGGGTAACCTGCTTCTGGAGCATCACCAATAATCCTGGCTTTCTTCTGAATCTACCATTAAATTCTGTACCTTCACCATTGCAGTGGATAGAAAGAACCCAAGCTCCTCACAACCTATGCCCTAGGCATGTGCCCAAACCTCCAAACAGAGATGGCATGGCTTAGATAGGAGGAATATATCCAACTGTCAATTTGTTTGGGCAACCTGGAACAAACCCAGTGCCCACCAACTGAGACCAGTGCACCTTGCTTTCAGGAACCATACTGCCTAACAACTGCAGCCTCTCACCCATTCATTTGCATGAAATCCGAGCAGTTCAGAAGAACCCCCCTCACCCCAACTGAGTGATGGCCATGCATCATAAGAACATAAGAAATTTACAAACGAGAGGAGGCCATTTGGCCCATCAAGCTCGTTTGGGGAGAACTTAACTAATAGCTCAGAGTTGTTAAAATCCTATCTAGCTCTGATTTAAAGGAACCCTTGCACTACGCTAACAGGAAGACTATTCCATACTCTAACTACATGCTGTGTAACGAAGTGTTATTCTCTCTCACCTGTGTTTTTACCAGAGTGCCTGAGTGAGTCTCACTCAGCCATCACTTCTGCATGCTTGTGATCAATAAGTTCTGTCTGTATTGTAGTGAACCCAGTCATACCATCACACAGTGCCCATCCCACTCAGCTAACCCTTGGAAGCACACCTGATCTGCTATAGTCATCTGTGACACTGGACATCACTCACAAGCACTTCACCATACAAGTCATTCTCAACTCAGACTCCACTGTCCACATATCCTCCACCCTGATTGTCTCTGGGGCAGCTGGAAACTTCATCGATAACACCCAGGCTCACCAACTGAATCTGCCCTTATAATGTGCAGCTCTATGTCTGTATATCCAGACCCTGGATGGACCGACTGCTTCTCTATTTTCCATTCTTCTTGACCTCAGCTTGTTCCATCAAGAGAAGATTCAGCTTTTCCTCACAAAGCATCCATATTATATTCTTCTCCGTCGTCACTCAACCATGTTTCTGTTATGCCTGTAATGTCGTAAGATTATGATGAAATAAAAGCCTCCAAATCATGAATTTCGTTTCTAAAACTCCCAGCATTTAAGTACAGACAGTACAATCACTTGCTGGTATGAGTGGCACATGTCTAGTTTTGAAAACTACATCCCCCCAGACAGTGTCATAAAAAGATCTTCCAGGCATGGTATGGAGTACATCTCCAAGGGTGCAGTTCTATTTATTGTCAGCTTGAGTCTCTGCAGAGTCTTATGGACCTGTCCAGTTTAAAAATGGGTACCACTGAAGCAGCCCACTCAGAGTACTTAACTGGAACAATGATGCCTTTCTTTTCCAATCTGTCTATTTCCTGGTCCACTTTCACACACGTACCATATGGCACTGATCGTGGTCAGACGAATCTAGGCGCAGTATCAGGAGATACATGAATTTAAGCTTGGACACCTCGTAAAGTACCCAACTCTTCTTTGAAAACCTCTTCATTGCTTACCAGAACTCAGTGTAGTGTCTCTTTCTCTGTTTTTATATAGTGCACCTGCTTTGTCCATATTACCTGATCCCACCTTAATCAGATTTCTTCTAACCATCCTCTTCCTAAGAGGTTAGGTCCACTGCCTGTAACTGCCACAAGTGGCATTTTTTCTTCTTTTCCCCAGATAGTTAACATCAACTTCAACAGTTTGTATCTCTTTAATAGGCTGACCTGCATATGTCTCAAGTTTAATATCAGTCATCTTCAGTGGGGGGCCTTTTGTTTCCCCCCATGTTTCCTGGAAATTAGTTTCATTCATAACAGTCAGATTGCATCCAGTGTCAACTTCCAAACAAACTATTTTGCCATTTACCTCCATGTCAGCAGTATATGGATCTACTTTCCCGTTATTTTTATTGCTCATCTGTCCCACACTGTTTTTAATACCGGGCAGTGAGAATGCTTCATCTTGCCCATCACTTTCACCATGACTATCATCATCCTTTACTTTATAGGAATAATTCTTATTTCCTCCCCTTTCCAGCATTGCTTTTATTAACTTTATTTTCTCAACTTTTACTCTGTTTTGTTCAAAGGGCTCTCGCAATATGTCCAATCTTTCCACAAGTATGACATTTTTCTGTCTTAAATCTACAGTCCACTGCTGCATGGTTCACTCCTTTGCATCTGTAGCATGTACTAATTTCAACAAAATCACTCCTTCCATCTACAGTCTCCGCTCTCAGCGCTTTTTGTCAATTTGTGACATGGAAGAGCTGTGACTTTATTTTGAAAATGTTGTGTGTTTTACTTGCTGCCTTTACTGACAGCAAAATTTTCGATGCAGGGTCGAATGTGAGCTTTCTTTCTGATAAAAACACATGGTTTCCGTCATTATTAATCCCACAAACTACTCTGTCTCTCAACATTTACGTTAAAGTATCGCCGTAATTATAGTCTTGCGCTATCTTGCATAGCTCCAATAGTGTAGCTATCATTGCCATTGCCACCTCTCCCTCCTGCTAGAAAAGGTCCAGGGAAACTTTCATTCGGCCCAGATGGGGATCAAACCTAGTAAATCCTTGTCAGGGTCAGCTCCTGTGGTCTCAGTCTTTCGTATCCCTAACCCCGTTTGGCCAGCAGACATCGCTGGCCTTCCTGTCCCTCCTGTCAGTCTTTGTGTTTCTCCTGTTTCCTATCAGCTGCATAGCTCAATATGCTGGGCATGTGACTACCTGCAAATCCCTTTTGTCGTGTGTTCGAATCCCACCGCCTCTGTTTTTGTTTTTGTATTTTGTTCCCTAGTGTTTCATTGTATGAGTTTTTATAGTTCCTGCGTCTTCTGATTTGTATTTGGTTTTGGTTAAATTCTTCGTGCCCGTGCTTGTGTTTCTACCTGTCTGTTATTCCCCAGTGTTAGTTTCTGTTTCCCTGGTTAGTTCTTAGTTTCCCTGTTCAGTTCCCTGAGTTAATTAGTTCCACCTGTTGCCCATTCTTGTGCCTGCCCTTGTGTGTTTTCCTGATTGCTCATTGTCCTGCACCTTCCCCTGTTGGTTAATTGTCTGTTTCACTCCTGCTTGTCATTACCCTGTTCACTTTTTGTATTTAAGTTCCTGCCTGAGTTTTAGTCCCTAGTGGTTCATTGTTTGTGGTAGTGCCAGTAAAGTTTTGAATATTCTGTTTGTAGCCTGCCTGTCTTGACCCTTTTATAAATTTAGTCTTTGTTTATCCCCTTCTGTTTTTGACACCTCGTGGCCCTTTTGGGTTTTTTGTAGTGTTCTTAGTGTTTTCTGTTTTGTTTAATAAATCTCCATTTGTCCCATGAGCCGCCAGTGGGTCGTCCATTTCTGTTCCGACCTGCACTATGCCTCGTCCCCACTCCAAACCCACCCGGATCCCTAACAATTCTGTAGTATTTTCATTGTCAAAAGATGGCTCATCAGCGAAAGGTTCTACATTAACGATGAGCCCATACCAACCATCCTGGAGAACTCCATCAAAGCCTTGGATGATGGTACAATGCAGATCTCAAATACATTAGCAGGCAGAACAACTTGGGTACAATCAGCGACCTCAAGCATATTAACAACACTGCTACCCCAGGGAAGCTGAAGCTTTGGTGCTTTCAATTTGGATTGCTGCTACACCTGATGTGGCCAATTACTCTTTATGAGGTCATCTTATCTTATGCAAATCGGTTGGAAAGATTGGTGAACACACAAGTGAGGAGGCTTGGGCTTCTGAGGTGCTTCAGCAGCATAGGGCTGTATGGAAATTTCACTGCCAATCTCTAGCCTTGTGGAGGAATATAAATGTGCCAAAGCAAGGCTGGAGATGACACAGTATCTTGGGACTCAATCATTAGATGCATTGCCCCAAGCCTAGCAACAGGGAAGAAATGGATCCAAGCCACAGCAGTACTGGATGCAAGATCTGCCTTCCAACACTGGGATATAGTGGGCTATGTCCAACAAGGCAGAGGGGGCTTTGGCTTGGGCGCAATGAAACCTACCTGGCAAAAGGCAACTACAACTGATTGCCAGCACCTTCTGGTGGTGGAGGTATACCACCAGGAAGAAGCAGCCAGATGTGCCATAGCAATATACCAAGCCAAGCAAGGCTGCTGGATGTGGTGGGAGGGCATTGAGAGGAGGAAAATCTCATGAAGTGAGCTGGGTCAAACACCACCCATCCCACTCCCTGGCTCGCCTTTGCTCCCCCAGGCTTCGACTCAACGGTCACTTGCGGGTCCTCCAGCTCCTGATCGGCAGTCGCCTGCAGTTCCCCAGACTTCGGCTCGGTGGTAGCCTTCGGCTTCGCCCACAGTACCTTGTCGGCCCGTGGTGGCAGCAAACAGGCTCCACTTCATTATCGGAGCCATGTATGATGTTCTGCCCTCTCCGACAAAGTTAAATTTCCGGATGTGAGAGGATCCAGCCTGTCCCCTTTGTGCAATTCTGGCAACGCCCACACACATCATGGTTGGCTGTAACAGCCAGCTGCTGAGGTGTTTGGTAGCTAAAATTGAGCATAAGAGAGTAACCACCAATGTCATGCCTCCCAATTCCCAGACAATGGTCCCACAACCATCATTCTTCATCCAGGAAGATAAGAAACTGGGGATAACCTCTCTACTTCTGACTCATGCCCGCTGAACACAGCCAAGGCCTGCAAATTGTGTTGATCTTAGCCAGAGACTCAATTTTCCATTCAAAATTGCAATGACTAACCTGTGACCGGATCTGGTTCTGTGGTCCAACTCTTGTTGGCGTGTCATCATCTTTGAGCTGACGGTGCCTTGGGAGGATGCTGCAGATGAGGCATTCAAATGGAATAAACTGCAAAATGCTAACCTTGCAGCAGAAACAGAGGAGCAAGACTGGAAAGTAAAAGTTTATCCAGTTGAAGTGGGACACAGTGGCTTTGTAATCAGTTTCACCACAAGGCTCCTGAGCAAAGTAGGAGTTAGAGAGCAGGTCCACTGAAAGGCAAATAAAGCACTCACCAATGATGATGAAATGAATAGTCACTGGCTAATAATAATAATAATAAGAAGAAGAAGGAGAAAAATCCTAAAAGAATATATATTTTTTCTTTTACAGGGTAATTTAATTGTACATTTACAGGTTCTCCTCTCTCTTCCCCATCATGTCTCATAAGCAATCGGTAAGTGTCACGCCATAAGCGGGGCATGGAACGGAGACAGAGGCGCAGACGTCAGGGAATTGGGGAGGCAACACACAAAACAGACATAAGACTCCAATGACCGGACTGCGGAAAATATACCTAACGCATACTTAAATACATAAGACTAATGACAGCAACAGAAAACAGCTGGTAAACACGGGGAATCCATACAAGGTCAACGAGGGGGCATGACACACGGAAGGAGGGACAGGACAGGATCCCACCCCCCAAAGGCGCGCACTCTGGGCGTGCCTAAGGGGAGTGAAGGGGCAGCACAATAGGACAGCACCTGGGGAAACAAAAGTGAGAACATCAACGGGACACAGGGAATAGCAACTGCACAAAGGACAAACAAGACAAGAAGCCAGACAACAACTGCACAGAGGCAGACACGCCAAGGATGGGAACATATAACCGAACACCAAGGAAGGGGACATCGGAGGAACAACACCAGGGGGCACACTCATAGGAGGCACATAGGGACAGGGAGCAAACACAGGGGGCACAAAGGAACCAGAAGGGAACAACGGTGGGGCAGGACGGGGAGTAAACACAGGGAGCAAGGAAGCAAAAGACGAGGGGAAATGGGGAGTTGGAGGGACCCTCGGCGGCTGTGAGGCAGAAGCTGCCAGAGCAGCAGGTGATCGCGAGACCAGAAAAGGGGCTAAAGGGGATGCTGAAGGTGGCGAGGAGGAAGGCATAGGGGTTGGCAGAGAAAGGGAGGAGGGAGGCGAAGGGAACATCGGCAGAGGGGAGAAGGGAACTGTAGCTGTGGCAGGCAGAGGCACAGCCACAGCCAGCCCAGGCGACCAATGAGTCACAGGCAGGGGACCCGCAGGCGATCAACGAGGCCGACAAGGTACTGTGGGCGAAGCCGAAGGCTACCACCGAGCCGAAGTCTAGGGAACTGCAGGCGACTGCCGATCAGGAGCTGGAGGATCCGCAAGTGACCGGTTGAGTCTAAGCCTGGGGGAGCAAAGGCGAGCCAGGGAGTGGGATGGGTGGTGTTCGACCCAGGTGCTGGTGTCCTCTCCCTCTCCAGGAGACCGAAAGACAGGGACCTGGCTGAGATCTGCCACGATGAGGTGGCGGTCGAGGTGACCCACCGGAGGGGTGTTGAAGTACCGTCAGGAGGGAGGGAGGAGCGGTGGTCAGGCCATCAGGCACCTCCTCGGGGACGGGGACTAGGACCATGGAAGTCAGGGGCACAGGAGCAGGGTCAGGAACCAGGGAGATGGGAACCAGAGGGTCAGGAACTAGGGGGACTGGAAAAGGAGGGTTAAGTCAGGGGGGCTGCAGCTGGAGGGTCAGGAGCCAGAGGAGCTGCAGCTGAAGGGCAGGGACCGGAGGGGGCTGCAGCCGGAGGGTCAGAAACCAGGTGGGCTGCAGGCTGAGGGGTCTGGGAAGGCCAAGCAGGAACCTCCGGGTGCTGGAGCAGGAACCATAGGGGCCAGAGCAGGAGCCAGAGAGTCAGCTGCTGATGTGGAAACCTCGGGGGGGGGGGGGGGGCGGTGCATTGGCCGCCAGGGCTGGGACCGCAGAGGGTGGGGTGTCATCTGCCAGGACTGGAGCCTCACAGGGCAGTGCGTCGGCCACCGGGACAGGAACCGCAGAGGGCAGAGCGTCATTCGCTGGCTCTGGAGCCTCGCAGGGTGGCGCGTCGGTCACGGGGGCTGGAACCTCGAAGGGCAGCGCAGGAGCTGCTGGGTCAGGAACCACGAAGGCCGGTGCAGGAGCCGCCGGGACAGGAACCACGGAGGGCAGTGCAGGAGCTGCCGGGACAGGAACCACAGAGTTTGTGCGTGTGAAGCAGCCTCTCCGGTTGAGGAGGCTTGTCCCTTCTGCAAGAGGAGCAGCTTCCTCAGCATCTTTTCCACTTTCTCCAGCTCCTCCGGTGGGGAAACAAGCTCCTCCCTGAGCTATTCAAGGAGCAAGACTGCCTCCGTCGAGTCCTCAACAGCTGGATCCCCCTTCACCCACCAGAAAAAGACCCTGAAGAATAAAGAATCGTCTGGCTAGGGTCTTGGGTGCAGATGAAGCAGCGAGCAGATGAACCTTGGGGGCAGGCGATGACAAAGCTGCGGGCAGACGAGCCTTGGGCACAGGCGGCGGCGAAGCTGCGGGCAGATGATCCTCGGGCGTGGTAACCCTGGGGAGTGGAGCCAACACCCCTTTCTTAGGGAAATTTGGGACCTGGGGAATGGCATCTCCAAGCACCACCCCCAATCCTCACCTCAGTTCTGAAGCAAGTCCCAGGGGCCCAACAGCCGCTGCCAGTGCATCACCTCCCATGACAGAGGGCTGCCAGCTCCCAATGACTCACACAGCCAGGCCCCCTCCTCCAGGGACCGCAGGTAGAGCACCTTCAACCTGGCCCCTGCCCTTCTTTCTACCCTGCTTAGTGAGGCCCTGATGCTGTGTGGCAGGCTGGTCCTGCTGTGGGGCCTCCTGCTTGCAGGGTCGAGCAGCCCTGCACAGTTGCTCCTGCACTGTGATATGGGTAGCCTCTCGCATATGTGCCAAATGGGCCGCCTCCTCCTGCCACTTGTGGAGGTCCTTCATGAGCTGGGCCTACAGAGTGAGGCACGCCTGCTCGCAGTCTCACATCGCAGCGTTCGCCTCCTGCAGCTCGCGGTGCTTCTGGGCCAGATAGTGCTGGGAGGAAGCGTGTCATGATTTAGAAACCTATCTCGCAGCCCTGGAAAGCCACCTTCACTGCCCCAACCAGACACGTCTGGCAATCGTGCTCTTGCTCCCAGCTGGCGTGCTTGCTGTGCAGCTGCTCCATTTGCTCCACAGACTCCGGTAGCTTTTTCCGGTCCTTCTGGTCCCACTCCCACTGCTCGTCAAGCTCACGGCATTCCCAGGCTAACTGTGCCTTCCAGCTACAGCATGCCTCCTCTCGCTAAAGCAGAGCAGCTTCAACCTGCTGCCTCTGCTGGTCATACTCACACCCACAGGATCGCGCTGCAGCTCCTCGCAGCTGACGGGCAGGGAGCACTCTATGGCCAGTGAGCGGGCAGAATCTGCAGAAGAGCCCACCTTCCTCGCTTGATGACATCTTCGTGTCCGATGCATGTCCAGCAGACTGGCAGGAACGTTTCAGGGCATGCTGTTTGGGTCCAGTACATCTATTAACACAGCAGTACAAGTATTAACGGTAACAACACTAAAAGGGGCTATATACAGTTGCCCGCGAGCATACTGGGATATACAAATCCCACCAGTGCTACAATACTAAAACCTATATGGTCAATGTTGAACAAATAAGACTCATACAGTCATGTGAGAAAATTAGTACACCCCATGAAATAATCAGCTCTTTAAGAAATGTTCACATATCAATGTCCAATCATGTTTTTATTTATTTCTGGAAAAGAAAGTGACTTAATTGCAATTAAACAAAAATTATTATTATTATTATTAATTTTTTACACATAAAAAAAAAAGTTATGAACAAAAATGTGTATTTTAATGGAGGAAAAAGTTAGGACACCCTACCCCCTAATAACTAGTGTTGCCCCCTTTGGCTGATATAACTTCAGTGAGACGCCTTTTGTACCCTTTTACCAGTCTCTGACATCGATCAGAAAAAAGTTTGCCCCACTCATCAACCCAGAATTCTTTCAGCTGTGAGATGTTTGAGGGGTTTCTTGCATGTACAGCCCGTTTCAAGTCACCCCACAGCATCTCAATGGGATTAAGATCAGGGCTCTGACTTGGCCATTCCAGGACTCTCCACTTCTTAGTTTTTAGCAAGTCCTTGGTGAATTTGCTGCTATGTTTGGGTCATTGTCATGTTGCAGTGTCCAGTTCTGCTTCAGCTTTAATTTTTTTTTACAGATGGTGTCACGTGTTCTTCAAGCACCCTCTGATACACAGTAGAATTCATGATGGATTCCTTCTGTCCTTCTGGTGTCCAAAATAATTCAATTTTAGACTCATCTGTCCAAAGAACATTATTCCAGAAGTCATGGTCTTTGTCTACGTTCACTCTGGCAAACTTCAGTCTGGCCTTAATGTTTCTCTTAGAGAGCAAAGGTTTCCTTCTTGCACACCTCCCATGAAAGTGAAACTTGTGTAGTCTCTTTCTGATAGTAGAGTCATGCACTTTCACATCGACAGTAGCCTGCTGTAGTTCCCGGGATGACATTTTAGGATTTTTGATGACTTCTTTGAGCATCTTGCGGTCTGCTCTGGGGGTGAATTTGCTTGAATGGCCAGACCTGGGCAGGGTGGCAGTTGTTTTGAATGTCCTCCACTTGTAAACAATTTTCCGGATGGTGGAATGGCTGATGTCAAATTCTTTTGAGATCTTTTTAAATCCCTTACCAGACTCATAAGTGGCCACAGCTCTTTAGATCTCACCATGGTGCTCACTTCAACACTTGAACAGTCAGGAGCACACCAAACTAAATCTGAGGTTTAAATAGGGCAAGGCTCCTTTAAAATGCTGGGTAACTATGTACTGATCATGAGCACGTGATACGCCTGTGTGTGATTTTAACCATTTTAAGTGGGATAATATGTGGGGGTGTCCTAATTTATTCCTCACCAGAAATTGCATTCTTTTTAAATTACATTTCACAGAAAGTTTTACAAAGGCTTTTCTTATTTTTTAATTGTTTAGTTATATTATTTGGATCGCTCAGTATCATTAAAATTGATATTAAATATCCATATGTCCAAATATATTTTAAAATATACAGGCTTTCATAGGGTGTCCTAATTTTCTCACATGACTGTATGTGTGTTCTGACACCTTTGTATCATAGACAGCGTTAACTTTTTTCAGTAATTTCAGCCATTTCTGCTATGACAGCTCTCCTGTGGGACTGGACCAGACTAGTTAGCCTTTGCTCCACACGCGCATCAGTGGTCATTTTTTGGACCACCTTTGATAGGTACTGGCCTCTGCATACTGTGAACACCCCTTAAAATCTACTGTTTTGGAGATGCCCTGATGCAGTCGTCTATCACAATTTGGCCCTAGTCAAAGGAGCTCTGATTCTTACACTTCCCCATTTTTCCTGCTTCCAATACATTAACTTTCAGAACTGACTGTTCACTTGCCTAATATATAATGGCACCTGTGACAGGTGCCATTGTAACGAGATAATCAATGTTATTCACATCACCTGTCAGTGGTTTTAATGCTCTGGCTGATTGGTGTATGTAATAAAATGTCTGAAACACATTCAAGTAATGCCAGAGTCGACCGTCTACGTTTGTTTGAACTAACACATACATGATATTCATGAGTGCAGGCTGGTGCAGATGATGCTATTGACGTATGTTTCATATGACACTTTGTGAAATAAAACAATCTGACCAAGAAGATCTATCATTTTTTTTCCCTCAAAACATCCTGTTATATAACTATTAATTGTTTCTTCAATTTCCATTCAGGGAATTCAGCAGAATAAAAAATATGTATTGATACATGTATGTAAATTGTATGGAAGTTTGTTTCCACTATATGAAAAAAATATTGCTTATCTGTGACTCGTTTTCATAACTGTGGCTTTATTTCTCGAAATTGCGACTTTATTTATTGGAATTCTGACTTTTTAGCTTTTTGAGTGCTTTTTTGACTTAAGCTCCTGATGGGAGAATAGACCCCATGGGTTGTAAGTTTGTATACTGAAGCATTTGATGGCACACATGCTAATTCCTCATAAAGTTATTTAACTAAACTATATTCTTCATCACACTTTTTTTTCTCAAAGAACCCTCTCTGTGAAGTCTAACACACTATTAACCATTTTATATAATAAATAATCTGACAACAAATTGTATGAAAGAACCAAAAAATTTCAGCTGCATTTATAGAAGTTGGATGCATTGTGGATAGAAATATGTTGTTGAACATGCTGTAATGAATTTTTCATAAGTCACATATTCAGCTGAATTTCCATTGATGAAATGACATTGACTCACCATTGAACAGATGATAGACTAATGATGCAATACCAGGACATGTAAAATAAAAAACCTAGTGTACTGTATTCATTTAGCATGACAGGTCAAAGGACAACTTTATATTAATGCCATATTTTATAAATATAAAATGGTACTAGCAGTATTTTTTTGCAGATTCAAGGATGCATAGTGAGAGGCAGGAAAACCATTAAATAATTCTGGCCAGATTGGTGTGTTATTTTATGTGTTTAGGACCAAGTGCTGGTGTAGGACTGTTATTATGTAAAAAAAAGACATGCTTTACCTTCCTAAACCACAAATAACTAGCATTCATAATTAAAATGAGCAGAAGTTCATAAATTAGATTTGTATATTAATTTTTTAAATATGAGGGGGGCTCAGAAGCACTGTAGCGCTATTGCTCCGTAATACTTGGTTGTTGATTTTAATCCTGCCCCTTCGCCTTCAACATATGCGCCCCTAATATTCTGTGGGTCTCCATTACTTGCACCCTATATTGTCGCTTGGGTAACCTGCAGGCTTCTTGTGACGCTGAAATGGATGAGGCTGGGAGATGTATGGATAGATGGAATTATATATATATATATATATATATATATATATATATAAGAAATAAAAATTCCTAAAAAGTTACGGTGTAGCAATGTATGCCTGTTGGATTATTCACAAATGGAAAGTTTTTGGAATGAGATGATTTACTGACAAAGAAGTATTTACATTTACTTTTCCAGGTAACTTTAAAAGTTAAGAAAATAAAATTCTATGGTAGGGTTCTTGGTATAAATAGATATAGAACAAGTCCCATAATTTCTTATGAAATGTGAGATAAAATGTGATATTTTGTCTAAATCCAGGGAGAAAAAAAAATCACCCGCAAAAACGAAAGTGTTTTTCCGTTGCATTTGGCACCCTACAAACAAGAACCTGGACATTTCACAGTTCTGGAGTTCTGTGAGTCAAGAAAACCTGATAACAGGTGGTGTAGTGGGCTGGCAGATGGTGGTGCTTGTTAAAGGCTCTGGTTTTATGACCAAACAAACACAGGTTCAAATACCAAAGACTGAATTACTACTACTGTACACCGGAAGCCAGTTTTGTTTCCCAAATGCATAGATATAAGCAGTCAAAAACAAACTGCATTTCTCACAAGTTAATTTGATTAATAGCATGTCCTTAGAAAATAGCGTAGTTTTTTTTATTAAGTAAGGGAATGAATACCTTCAAAAGACCTTGCGTTTCTTAGTTGTAATGAAAAGAATTCTGGGGGAAAAAAACAACACATTTTCACATCAATATCAAAAGTTTTGAGCCAAATGGTGTTTCAGAACCTGCCAAGCTAATGAAGGCCAACACAGGGCTGACAATAATTCTTTTCTCATTTTATTTTTAATCACTTTTTTGTCACATTTGTCACATTTAGGTGTATGGCGTAGATTTGTAGTTGTAGGTGTAAATGTTAAATCACACATTTTCAACAGTGTCCTATTAAACTGAAGCTATGCGTGTTCCCAAGTATTTTGTAGTTTCATAAAAGTCTCCATAGGTCAAAGACAAATTTAGCTACTTATGTGGTCATGTTATGAACAGTCATGTGCTCAGCCAAGCAGGAGTACAAGTAATGCAGATTTTTAGCTGTTTATATATCTGTATAGGCCTAGTATTATTTTGACTGAACATAAAATATTCTTGACAAGATTTTCTGCACCGAATAGCTTCTTACAGTGAAATGTGATAGAATTTATCTTTCATATCAGTTTCTAAAGTACATCATGTTTACTGCCAAAACTACAAAGACTGAATGAATGGGTGAAATAAACTGATATTGACTGACAGAATGAATGGAGGACTGAATGAATGAGTGATCGACTGCATAAGTAAAATGAACCCGCATATACCATATTACCACATTTACCCTACAGGTATTATGTGTCATAATGTAACCGAAATAGAAATTCCAGAAACAAATTCGGTATCAAAGCCACTGTGGTAAATTCTTATTGAATAAATCATCTAGAAATATATTTTTACAGCTTCGGGATCATTCTAGGTTTCATGCTTCGCTCCCCAAACCTTATGCCTAGTTATAATTGTTATTTATAGCTATTAATACATAATGCATTTCAGTTATATATTCTCCACATGGCTGTAAAAAGTAAATGCAGCGCGTCTACACGCAGCAGCGTGCGGCCACTATCATTCTTCGGCGCTAGGATCCTGGGGATGCGCTCCGATTCTCCATCCCCTCCCCTCCCCTTCATCTAGGTTTTTTAAAGTCGCTGCCAGACCCCGGCTCACATGTTAGTTACTTCCTGGATGGAAGAATGGGAAGCTTCCAGCGCAGCTCTAACAATTCCCTTTCTGTTATTGCGAGAAGTGCTGCATCTCCGTCTTGCATAGACGAACACAGCTAACCAGAGAACTGTCCTCCACATCCCCGCTACAGGAACTGAAAGGGCTTCATGCACGATTGTGCCTGACATATTTAATCTCCGAATTTGAAGGAACTGCTTGCATTAGGGAGATTTTGAGAAGAAAACTTGTTCATCTGCCGGTGATATTTAAAATATTTAACAAAACCGAAGCTTGTAACAAAGTTCATTACACTGACACAGCGGCTGTGTTTACTTGTTTTGATTTTTAAAATTTCCTTTACCTAGTAATTTTGTACACTTTGTCAGCTGTTGCCTTTCACTCTCGATGAGTATTGTGACATGCGGAGACTACTGCAATCGTGTTGGTGGATCTCGTCTTTAATTTTCTCATCCTTCGTGCTCCTCAGGGCCGAATGTCATCCTGGTAAGTTTTGTGATTTACAGTTATATTACCCAAGGCTGCAGTATAATTCATTTTAAATATCCCATTAAACTGAAATAGTTCACAACACGACATTTTAAAATTCAATTAACATAATAAAGCCATTCGTCAATCGTTTAATATTATTAATAACACACTTGAACCAAAGCTGTTCACTAAAAAGGTGACTTTAGATAACTGCTTGTCTAACTGAAAGGAACATTTTAGTAAATTTATGATTTTTTTTTTCTTCTAGATTGGAGACTGCTAATGACAATGATCACGCTGGCTGCGTTAATTAATTTAAAATCCATGTCTATAAGCATTAATTTGTTGATAAAATTTTTAAGATAACGATGTAGTTTTCCTTGGTAGGCTGCATTTATCATATGTTTCATTAGAAATAATTTATGAAATATATTGTTTGACAGTTAAAACGCAAATAACAGTTACGCCAGATATTACATAAGTGGACAGCAATGCTCCTAATGTCATTTTTAAGTAGCGAGCAATGTGCATGTTTTTTACATGAAAGTGACGTATAATAGCGAAATTAATATAAACATCGTCTAAAAATGTAGACACAACACAAGTAAATGTGGGTTCGACTTGAACCTTTCAGGTGCGCAGATAATTACGTGGTTTTAGGTGTCAGTTTCATAATATCAAACA
The DNA here is from genome assembly GCF_048594095.1 of Paramormyrops kingsleyae. NCBI lineage: Eukaryota > Metazoa > Chordata > Actinopteri > Osteoglossiformes > Mormyridae > Paramormyrops > Paramormyrops kingsleyae. The sequence continues at coordinate 23,141,105 of NC_132802.1, read as the reverse complement.
CCGTTTTCTTGCTCGTGTTCCGGACCTTTCCATGCCAAAAAAACCTTAATGAATTCATTTGTTTTGGCGCAGTGCTTTTTCTAGCAGAATCCAGAGTAGATGATGAACGATGAGTTGCGATTATGTTGCAATGGTGATTGTATCCGCCTGGCCGCCTATTGTATTCCGTCGGAAGGACGGGGACGTTTGCGGAGGTGATCACCAACTCCAGAGGATTAGAGAAACGGAACATGTACGTCTACGTGTGTAATTTGTAAGTACAGAGATTACAGGAAGAAGGGACCTGTTGGCTGGATTTGGGTTAATGTTATCGAGGCATGAAATAAATTAGGGTGACCTTGATTTATAAGATTGAAATATACCTTGTGGGGATATAAATATTAGTGTGTGTCTGTGTGTGTCTCACACACACCTGTTGAAAGAGTTCAGGTAAAATTAGGGCAGTGACAAGACAAATCTGGTGGGTTAAGACCTTCCATGCTGAACTTAACACGGTAAGGCATTTGCCCTATGACTTGCATGTTTGGCTCATTTGTTATTGCAGTTCATTTGTTGTATGTGAAGATCTGAATTTTACTTACTAATTATAGTGCTATATACAATTAGTGTAACTTTTACCAGTTGAGTTTTTCTTAAAATAGCTGTCTCGTTCAGTCAAATGTTGACATTTTAAAGCTGGGCATATTCTAAAATGTCTCATTTCAGCTTGACTTGCTTTTTACTGTAAAATTCTGCTTTATGATATCTCGTTGTTATATTTTGTAATACAGAACTGGCCAGATTTTATCTGTTTTGAGGAGTAAGCATTATACCTTTTATGTTCTTTTCATTGATTTATAAATCAATGCTAGATACTAGGAAATAATATTACTCGAAAAAATGGGGCAAGGATGAGACCATATACTCTGCAAATATTCAATGTACATTAAAAGTCAGCCATTTAAAACGAAGGTAAAGCTTAGACATATTATGCTCTCGTGTGAAGTTTAAAATATTCAATACATCTTTTATTGTGTCATTTTAGCCCTATATGTATATGTGTATGTCACTTAAAAAACATCACATTTACTTGAAAGAACTCTGAATAAAACCATATTACTGCATCATTCAGATACAGTCTTTACAATGCACCCTTCTCATATGCAGTGCACCATTTGATCCTGAGATCAGACACTTTCCTGGTGTGTTAACTTGATTGGGCAAGGGACACGAGTTTAGGGTGCTTCTACGAGAGGGGGGTTCTGCTTCAAGCTACCTGTCATGCTTCTGAGTATTGAATTTGTTTCCTGACCTTTCAGTCGGTCATCTCCGTCTTTCATCCTCTTCTGATCCTGCAGCGTAGCAGAGGAGCGATGAATCAAATCAGAGGGAGCGCATGGGGGGCACTCTGCTCCCCGCGATATGTCGCGGCTGCCAAGCGCAGCCATGCCTGCAGCCTGTGTGGGCTTCATTACACCAGTGATTTATGCCCCAGGTACATGATGGTGTCAATAGTGGGACAGAGGTTATAACAGTCAAGGACTTGCCTGTGTTGCTGCCTGACATTGACATTGTTGTAGCTGGTGGGCTGAGTCAGGTGCAGAGATCATCAGGACGCCAACTTGTAGGACTTGCAGGAGGAGCGAATGTCAAAGGACTTGCGCGAACATCAGCCTGCCCCTAGTAGCTACAAGTTGTCTGCGATTGGAAACTGTACAAATTCCGATTCCCGACTTTTGATTGCTGTCAGAAACACCGTGGATCATATAATGTGCAAGGCGACCCACTTTAACTCCTGTTTGTGTGGGACGTGCTGTCTTGGAGATCACAAAAACCAAAGATTACATAAGACTACAGTAATATTGTCGGTAAATACAAAGCCAATATTTTCTTTTGTCTGCCTTGTAAACAAGGTGTAGCAGGATAGCAAAAACTCTCAAGTAAAAAAGCTTTGTATAGGCCTATAAGCAATTTTGTTCTGTATTTTGATGCTACGAATTATTTGTATTTAATAGGTCGTCGATATATTTCGTAAAGTACACAAAACTGTCTTAGTAGCTAAAACAATGACACTTGTTTTGCTGGCAGTTTTGTATATGTATTTTTGTTTTGCCGTTTGATTTTCTTTTATGCTGGGAGATCATAGTGGCTTTTCCGTGCTCTGAGCATATAACAGAAATGCTGCTGTGACTCTGTACAGTACAGCTGCCCCATTCTTTCTTAGTGTCTTTGTTTGGCTGTCAAGGCTCTTCAGGTTATTCAGTCTTAGAATTACACCTGTTCACTGATATGTGGCCACAGGTCTGATTTCTCCTCCAATGCACAAAAGCCTAATTTGCAGCTACCTGCATGGATCCCGTTCTCTGTTCATGGTGAGCAATGTTTTTTTTACAGACATGCTGTGCTACCACAGCCCCAGTTTCTCTCAGTATATTCTTTGGGGTAAATTATGTATGCCAGGAATTTATATTGTATTTTTTTGCTATGTATCAGGCTGCTGCAGTTCACTTATCTACCAGCAGAGTTTTCAGACCTGGGGTGGACACTTGCAAGCCCTCCTGGAATGAAAGTTGAAACTGCTGTTACAAAGAAGAAAAAGGAAAAAAAATTAAAAATGAAGACCTTCCAGAGAATACGTATGAATCAAAATTATCCTCTGGATCTTTTCTATCTTTTCCATTAGGCATGTCAGTGCTGAAAGAGAAAACAAGATTACAGTATCAATATAGAACTTTTTAAACACTGAAGTGGGGTGCACCCCACACCCAGCCCTGTCCCCTTCAAATACACAACAGCAAAAGTGAGCAGTGCAGAATGAAAACCTGCACTGAGAGCATTTCAAGGACCACTTGTGGAACAAAGGGTATTTGTTATGCATTCGTGATTCTCCTGTCTTTCTCATGGTGTGCTAATAATGCAGAAGAAAGCAATGCTATGCTAATTCAAAGACTGAGTGATCACAAAGTTTATTTATTTATCTATTTATTTATTTATTTTTGGTCCTCCCATGTCTTTTGATTCTTTTTTTTTTGACCTGGGTACAGAGAGACAAGGTGAATGGCTGAAATTTACAAAGTAGCAAGACTGAAGCAATAAATTTAATGTAATAGACTGGTTCTCATAAAAAAATATTCATTTTTGGATCATTGTGGGGTGACATGGTGGTGCAGTGGTTAGCACTGTTGCCTCACACCTCTGGGACCTGGACTTGAGTCTCAGCCAGGGTCCCATGTGTATGGGGTTTACATGTTCTCCCCATTGCCTCATTTCCACCAACACAGAGCCGGTGCTGGGCTGGTTCTTGCCTGATGCCTTTTGAGAACCTGCACGTGTTTCCACTGGTTTTGAAAAAGAACAGAACAGAAATGTTATGTAGGCAGAAGTGAAAGTGAAGTAAAGGTTAATCTGTATTTCATTTTTTTCTATCTGTTTTGGATTTTTGTAGTTTTTATAAGCTGCCGAAACGGAAAAAGAAATTCAAAGTATGACTCGATGCGCTGTCTCTATTGCCTGTATACACTTTTGTATCCGTAAAGGCTGCCCCATCTGTATGTGTGAGTTTATTCTCGCTCGCTGTTTTACCGCTGTGTTTTAAAGAATTGCACAATAAAAGTCTGCTAAAAATTGAACTTTGTCCGTATCATATTTTATTTATTTGACCTGCGACATATTTATGCTTTATTATTACATCTGGCCAGCAGATCAATCTTTTGTTTTCCACAGAATAAAAAACAATGCAACGTTGCATTATTTATGTCAATTTTAGTGTTTTAGTGCAAGTTAATATTTTATCTTATTTTCAGCAAATACAGTCCATACTATTTTAAGCTGTTTTACAACATTTTGTCTCCCCCGTCTGTGTGCGTTACTTTATTCTCGCTCGCTTGTTTTACTGCTCTGCTTTTAAGGATCACCCAATAATGCTAAAAACTGAACTTTGCAGATTGTATCATTATCTTTTCGCCACTCTAGTGTCATATTTTATTTATTTTACCTGCAACATAATTATACTTACGGTAATATTATTATTATTATTATTATTATTATTTATTATTTGGCCAGCAGATTGATTTTTCATTTTTCACTGAATTAAAAAAAAAGATGTAACATTATTCCGCTAATAAACAGGCAAGTTGTTTGACTGGTGGCACCGGCGATATAAAACTAAACTATTTTGGTTATGGATTGAATTTTCTGGGTATGTGGAAGGTTTGGACATGATAGCCCATCCCACTTTCGGTGATGTTATGTTGTCAAATTCTGTGGCTTTTCTATGGTGCCATACTGGAGCCATTTCCTCTGGCTCAGGGCAAGTTTTTTTGCGGTAGAAACGCGTGGAACTAGTTCCGGAATGGGAAAAAGTCCAGCACCGGCACCGTGTTGGTGGAAACAAGGCACATGTTGTCATGGGGTTTCCTCCGGGTACTCCGGTCCAAAAACATGCTAAGGTGAATTGGAGTAAAAAATTGTAGGATTGCAAGTGTGAGCGATTGGCACGAGTGTGCCCTGTGATGGCTTGGCATATCATCCTGGGTTGTTCCCTGCCTTGCGCCTGTAGCCTCTGGGATAGGCTTTGGGTTCCCCATGACCCTGAAGAGGACAAGTGGTTACAGAAAATGGATGGATAGGTAGATTAATCAATGTGCCATCCCGGTGTCTAAAAGGGGACCATAAGCTATATGCAGTCTTAGTGTTACTGTATGTCATTTTTTGTATGGGAAATTTAGGAGTCGTTACAGGCAAATGGAAAGTTACAGGTGAAATTACCCATAAACCCCACCTTAATAAAAAAAAAAAGTTCCATTTTATTATCAGAAAGTCTTGGTACCTTGTAATGTTTTTTTATGTTCCTGAAAACCATAACAATGAGCATACAGTGCCACAAATCTGAGAGACAAATTTTGGAAAAAAAGGCTCTCATCATTTATAAGCTTATACCTAATACCTTAGTCCAGTATACTTAACGATGTCTTTTAGGAGGTTTGCATGTCATGAATGTAAAATAAACATTTTTGGTATTTTTTTAGATTGTGTTGCGATTTTGACATGTTTAAATTTGTTTAGCCCAAAGTATTATTTTGGTGAACAGAGTATAGATTGGGGTGAGTACTCAGTTTGTGTTGGTTCTCCTGGTCTGTGCTGTTCACATAGATCAGGGGTCTCCAACTCCGGTCCTGGAGAGCTACCGTTCAGTAGGTTTTCTATCCTACCTGGCTTCTGATGAGCCACACCTGTTTTCAGGTAAATACCAGGAGCAGGTGTGGCTCATCAGAAGCCAAGTGGGACAGAAAACCTACTGGATAGTAGCTCTCCAGGACCGGAGTTGGAGACTCCTGACATAGATAGTATTTGGTATCTAGTGAAAAGATTCTCTGAAGTAGCTGATTGCAAAGTTTTGATCTGTTTTCTTGTTTCCGATTCCAAAAACGCGGCAGAATAGTTTAAACAATTATACTTTTCATTAATAAATGATAATTTTATCACAGTTCTGGACTGAGTGTAAAATCCAAAAAATAAATATCTCTCCCATATTTTTATTCAGCTTAAATAATTTAATTTATAACATGGAAAAAGTATGGTTTCAACTGGTAAACAATATTTCAGTATTAATATAGGTTACATGTGGCACTTACTGTTTGTCTAACGGAAAACAAGAGCTGATAATCACAGGACAAGGTGCTCAATGCTGGAATATGTTATTTTCCCTCTTGCATTTGTTACATTTCCTGCTGTTGATGTTACCTTGATTCTTTGCATCTTAACAATTTTCACAGCTTAGTGTCATGTTAATTTTGGGGTGTTTTGTGTCTGCATTGATCTGTTAGTGTTGAAACCGGAACCATATGACAGTAAACTCTGACAATTATGTAATTCTAAAAGATTAAATTTTCATAAATGGAAGATTTCGAAAGCTAGGATCATTTGCACATGATATTTAAAGTGTGTGCCCACCACCAGAGGGAGTATTTTGAACAATAGTATGTCCTGGACAGTATTTTGAATTAAAGATAAAGGCATCATAGGATAATGAAATAGTTACTTTACGCTGCTGGTTCATAGTCAGAAATATTTAACACAGTATGCTTCAATGAGTATTTTTGTGTTGTGAAATTTAACCAAGTAAATAATTTAATCAACTGTTTTATCATTGACTAAGCTACCTGAAGTTTTTAATGCCTTGTTACCACTGTCTGGCTGCCATTTTCCATCATTAAGCTGCGTCCCTGTAGATTAGGATGATGTTCGTCTTGGTTTTTGGTTTTAGCTAACTACTGTACATCTTCTCATTTAGCTATGTCGCCTTCAGCCAAATAATTTACGTCATGAAACCCAAGAACTTCAGTGCCGCATGTGCTTCTCACAGCTTTCAAAATGTGCTTCTCTGTGATTTGGCGATGTGTGGCTTTAACTAAAGCGGCAAGCAGGAGAAATCCAATTTCTAGTCTTTGTTGTTTTCCTGCTCTCTCGGATTTGCTGGTTGATATCACTTTGGGTCAAATCCAGATCCAGAGTAATGTTTAAAAATCAGATTTTTTTTTTTCTTTGTTGGCCCTGTTGGGGAGGGAGAAATTCCCACAGATTGTGTCCCTGGGTACTCCACTCTGAGCGCTTGCACGAGCTGCATCCCACTGGGCTGGCTTCTGTGCGGGTACCCACTTTGTTTCCCAAGCATAAAATAACCACATGGCAAGAAGCAGCCTGTCACAGAGTCGGATGCTGGGGATTGAAGGATATCCTCATTAAATTCTTACAGCGTGGTTGTCTTTCCACTCCCGGGCTGCTCCGTAAGGTGGCACCGGGATTGGGGCTGGCAGACGCTGCTTGAGACAAGTTTGCCTTTCACCAGGGAGGCCCTTTAAGCTGTAATGCCCCATCTGCTAATAAATTGACGCTATTTATTCTTGATCACGAGTCCACTCTGCTGAATAAATAAAACTGGTCCACAAAACTGTTGCCAGTTGGATATTAAATTCTGAGCTGGGATATTTGGGTGGCGGTGATGAAGTCGGTTCTCCCAAAAAGAAGTGCAGCCTCGTAACTTGTTAAAGCTGGTGATACGGTACCTTCGTCCTGCTTCGTCCATTTTCTTACTTCATTTTAGTCTTCTGTGCCTTAATACTTGGTGAAATAGATTGGCACAGTGTTTAAAAGGAACCCCGGTGCTTCCCACCTTTGGGTAATAATGTGTTTTGGTCCGTCTAGCTGAAACTTTAAAAAGCTCCCAAGGCAGAACATAATACAGGCAGATTGGAGTCCTGTGGCTTTTTGTGGCTGTTTTAATGTTTCACATCCGTCGCCTCTGTTCTCTTGAATATACAAGAGAATTTTACTTAAAAAAAAAAATTATATTGTTACAAGAAATCCTGAAACACAATGATGGGAGGCAGTAAGCTGCAGTGTGTGAATGAAAGGCCTGGATCTCAGGAGAGAGAAGGTGTAAAGGGGGGGGGGACTTGGTGCCTGGTGGCTTCCCTGTCAGTTATGCATGTTATTGCTCTGTTCTTCATATCGTGGCCATTATTAAAAATAATCGGGGCTGCATCGTGGAACTGATGAAAGGCATTGGTCCTGATGCACTGTTCTTACATATGCCATCACTGAACCATCTACGCTACGTACACGTTCTTCCATTCGTTGATAAACTTCGACCTTTTTAAGGTGAGTTCCTACTTCAGGCTTTCTGGAAACTGCTTGGTACTGATGCTATGGGCATTTCCTGTTATCTTTCGTGGTTTTTCTGTTATCCAGCAGAGGGTGGGGTGATCAGACAAAAACGACTTTGGATCTTTCCATTTCTGCCATTTTCTCTCCGCCCCAACCCCCCCCCCCCCCCTCCCCAATCCAATTTCCTGACAAATTAGCTGGAAGCATTTCACTCCCCAAAATGAACTGTTAGACAGATGGGCTGGGTGATCTTGCCCTGGGTGCCCCATCTCCTGCCATTCCCTCCCTCCCTGACTGTGGAGATGGATCCGAGGAGGACTGGTGGAATCGCAAAGAACGGCTTTAATTCCAGCCCATTTCAGCCCCCTGTCTGCCGCTTTCCAGGGGCTGCATTTCTCCATCCCACCTGGGGTTCTGCGTAACTGTGCCACAGCTGGATCCAGGATCCCAAATCCACTTTACCAGTCGCTGGGATAAGCAGAAGATGAGCGGCCCGTTTCATACAGTATTTATTTGATTAGCCGGTGCGCATTTTCGTAGTGCACTGGGATATTTACTGTAGCACTTTCAAATTTGATGAGAAGTTAAATGCGAGAGGAGAACACCAGTCAGATGTCCATCCCCAGCAGCTTCTCTTGTTCTCCTGAGCTGTGCTTCTGTGCTTATCCATACGGTCAGGAGTAACTTCTTCGTAAAATTCTTTATCTACGTTTCTGATGGGAGCTGTCTCACCGCTGCATGTCAGTAGGTTCATCTTCACCCCTCGGTGGGATGTAGCCCTAATGCCCACCGTGCTCCTGTCAGAGGTGGCTGATGACAGGTGCAACCTCAGTGCCACATTTAATCTGGAAAATGTCCACGCACGGCTTGTATTGACTTCATCTGTTGTTGCATCATCTGCACGTCCTCTTGCGGTCACCCTGCTCTGACTCCTGGCATGCCTTTCCTGATTGGTGTCAGACATACACATACCAGTGTGCTTTTGACAACTAAAAGGATGTATCTGCTTTAGAACAAGTGATTGCTCATGTTACTGCAAGCTCGTGGCAGGATGCATGCACTGATTGCTATTTGTAGCTCTTTGCAGCTGAATGCATCTTATTGTTGTTCCAGTGTTATTGATCCTGAATAAGTCTAATTTCGTCAGACCTGAATGAGGTTAGCACAGGCTACGCTGCCAGCATGTTGTAAGGACAGTTCCGCTTTGCTCTTGCTAAGGAAGCCGTATGCAGTGACTCCAGCCCTGTTTCATATCTCACTGAGTGAGATTTAAGGCTGAGTGTTATGTTGTTTGTACTTCTAATGTGAATAACCGTATTCCGAGTGTCTGCAGGCCCATTCCGACGCTCAGATGCTGCTGTTTATTTGCGTCCTAAGCCGTTAAACCTCTGGCGCAATTACATTTAGAGCACATAGCATCACAATCTGCCCCCAGCCTTGTGGACCAGGTATGACAAAAAAAACACTCATTTCTTCCACTCTGGATGGCAGAGCGCCGTTAAATACGAACACAGCATGGCTGGCTGCAGGACATGGTCTCCCCTGGGTATCGTCTTGGCATTGTTCTCCATGGAAGGTGCATTTTTTTGACATATAGCCATTAGATTGTACAAAAAGAAAATTCTGACCTCCTAGCCTAAATTTGGCTCCATTGCCTTTTGTGTTAAAGTGAGTGGAGAACATCTGAACAATTATTACTGCATGCAACCCTCCCCCCCCACCCAAACCCATTCACACCCTTCATGGCTTTTATCAGCCCTCCAAACATCACTGTTAGTACATTCCCATTTACCAGAAAGGATTTTCATGGGAGCAAAGTCGTGTAATATGACAGAGTTGCACGCCTTGCTGTAATAAGACACCTTTTCATTTTGCGTGCATGGGATTGCTTGTGGTCAGCTGGGAATGGGACAGTGAATTGGAGTGACTTGGGACCCTCTCCAGCCCTCCAAAGATGGTTCAGTAACAGGGTTCCATACACAATGGAAGTCTGTGTGGCCCCACTGAAGGTAGCAGATGGCTGGTAACGGAATATCATTACGTTTCCACTTCAGGTTGGCCTTGCAGCCAAATAAAAATATAAGGCTTGAGCGTCGGCAGTAATGGAATTCCGTGACCATGTTACCTGGGAAAACAGCCCTGTAAAGGGACCTGCCTTGAAAGGCGTTTTACAGAAGGTTCCCCCCGTTATGTGTGTTTCAGTTGTTTGAGGGTAGAAACGGCAAAATAAATAGTATATTAAAATGCAGCATTTTCGGTCTTTGAGCAGTTTGAAATATGATGACCGTACTCCAGGGATGATAATTAAATGGATACAGTATATACGTGTACAGTACATAGGCTGGATTTTATAGCAGGCACATGTCTGTGTTTTTGTTTTGTGGCAGAAGGATAGCGTTAATGACGATGGGCCGTGGGTCGACGTTCCGTGCCCGTGGCGTCAGGTGCTGTCATGGTCCAGCTAATTGGACTGTGACCCATCATTTACCAGGAGGCACATTGCTATTGTAACCTTGATCCTCCACATTTGCTGTTATGACAGGGGAGATTTTGTTGTTTTTTTTTTCCACACCCCTCCCCCTACCTCCCCCCCCCCATCATGAGACCTCAGGTTAATGTTCTGGCACCTTTTATGACAGAAAGGCCATCCAGCTGGACTGTCAAACCAGTCTCTGATGCCATACATTAATTAGTCAGACCCTAAATTATTAGCAAGAGAGCCTTTGGCAGCCCTGCCAAACGACATGCTGTATGCCAGCAGCAACATTTAAAAGGCTTTGCTTTCCCTCTTGCCATTAACTCAGTGGTGTGCAATTTATACCCCCCCCCCCCCCAAGTATCAAGTACAAAACTCTCCTTGCTCCAGCATCAAAAAGTTTTCACCGGAAACTAAGGTAACAAGATGCAGCACCGGGATTAACTGCAGCTGTGTGACTTACTCAATACAGTTGCTTACAAAGAAGACGTGACTTTAAAAGATACTCACACATCCTAACCAAGCAGGAGATTAGTCAGAAGCAGAAGCTTGGGTCAATGAATTAATACCGAGGTGATGTGCTGCCTTTCTACTTCTATGAACCCTTCCAATATTGGGGGGGGGGGGGGAGTCCAATTTGTGAACTACTTGCTTTATGGTGACCTGGATTGAGTATAGAGTAAGTTCAATTAGCATTGCTCACAGCAGAGCAGAATAAATACAGCCACTGTGCACCATCCTTCCTGGCTGACGCCGATGTTCACGGAGCGTCCGAGCCAGTGGAGACACTGCCAGTTCCTGGGGACTGGCCCTCGTCCATCGGGGAGAAGCAGGTGAGATCATTTTTGGCATGGCCAATTTTATTTTTGTAGATGGCTACTTCCTAGCATTGTAGCTGTGGGAGTGTGCTGCCCACTGCCGTTATATTCGCTAGACAGTTGCTGATGCAAGAGCTGCGTGTTTTGAAGGGTTACCCTTGTCATGTAAATCCGCGCTGTTTCTTTCTAATTCTGAGATAGTTAGATTTTTTTCTGTAACATTGACTTTGTAAAGGCGTAAACTGCTTCAGCATTAGTCAAACAATGCTTTTGTAGTGTCATTTTAATTACATTGGAAAAAGTGTTAATTGTTGTATTGCATTATGCCCTAGTGACAAGTGCCCGTGTCTATTTTAAGAATTAGTTAAATACTGGTGTTGATGAGATTCTGGGCCATTGAGTAGTTACCAGGTAACATTTGAGTAGTAGCCTTGTGAAGTTTTTCTTTTATGTAGTAGGTGTAAAAATAAACGTGAATATTGATATACATGGTTTGATATGTATATATATATATATATATATATATATATATATATGAACGTTGCCAAAGGAGGTGCTTGGCCAGCCTCTTCTCATGAACCTCGAGGCAGAACATGTTCACATGTTTCTAGGCTTCAGTCATAGCTCTGCGACCCAGATACCTCAAATACAGTATCCTTTTAAAAAATGGTCTTTTTGGGTATTCCTGTGGTGTTCAAGGAAGATATGTATCAAAACCCGTATTAGACATCTATCCTTATTTACTAAAGTTGTTCAAATATGGAATAATATCCAACTAACCAGTTGCCCAAATATTCATTTTTTTTGTAATCTGCTTATTAAAATATACAGTGCCTTACAAAAATGTTCAGGCCTGTTCAAACTCGATTGTATCAAATTTTGGGAAGGACCACATAAAATTCTGTAATATTTTAATTATGTATACTTTTTTGCAATTGCTGCCACAAATGATGTGATGAAACTGATATTTACAATTACTACTTTTTTGAATTACTAGTATTTTGAAACTTAACATTTAAGAGATTCTTGTCTAGTGTATTTTTTTGACTGTATTTTATGGTGACCTCTCCCATGTTGTTTTTGAGGGTCATATATTAACGGCACAGAGAGTCTGCAGGATTTCAATGAGATTCATATTAGGAATTTTGTGTCATTTAGTTTCTTATTTTTAAGCCATTTTGGTGAAGTTTTGACCTTGCGCTGCAGGGCATTGTCCTGCTACAAAAGTGGATTTTCTCCTCCATTTAGTCCAAAAAGAAATGGTTCATTCTCTGTTTGCTTGTACTTTGCTCTCATATTTGCCTGTCCAGGTTCCATTTCCCTCAGGCTTTCCAGTCTCTGCTGAACAGATGCATTGTCGTGGTGTCACGCTGGATATGTGCCAAATGTAGCATTTAGACCAAAAGTTGGGTGTCATCTGACCACGGCACCTTTACTGCATTATCCAGGTGCTTTGTTGCAAATACCACGGCTTTGAGATGACTCGCTTTTTGCAGTGTCTTTCATTTTGCCAGTCGGCCATATTGGCTTTTTTTGTGAAGTGTTTTGGGTACTGTTGACTCATCCATGGTTCTTCCCATCTCAACCACTGAGCTTTCTTGATCTTTTATGGTTGTTGACCTTAGAGTGGCATCTCTCAACAGCTAATACTTTAGCTGGGCACTTAGGTTTGAGTGTTGTTTTTGTATTCTTCTTGACTATGCTTTGTAGACATTTTTTTCAGCGAGGTCTTCCACAATGGTATAATATTCATTATCTAACAGAAAAGTATATGTATTTCAATAACCTTAGGTGTAATTCATCCCAGGAAGCTAAGAGTAGAAGGCAGTGATGACAGTCTGCCACAGATAGATAAATAAAATAAATTAAAGAACTATATATTGCATAAAGTATGTTAAATAGGTTGTGCTCTAAGAAAGGTTATTCTAAACTGTCAAGTAAAAAGAAAAAATGAACATTTTCATTAAGAACTTCCATTCACTTTGTTTTGGCTCCATTCTCAGGTTGTTTTCCGTTTGCTTGTAGCATCACTGTTATTTTTGCTGTAGAGAGCCTTGTCCTGTTTTATGTTTCATCCTGCTATTAATAAAGCACCTTTTGTTTCCCCCCCCCCACGCTGTTCAAATTCAAACTGCCTTTTTTCTCCCCTGTGGCCACCCCCCTAGCTCACAAATGGCCACTGCATTTTTATGATAGCAGACTAAGTTACCAACAGGGACTAATTCCAATCTGTCAGCATATTGCAAATGTAAAGGTAAAGCAAGCAGCATAGATGCACAGCACTGGTAATTTGCTTCAGTTTCCTTCACCGCTTGGGACGTAATGTGAAAATGTATATTGGATGTCATAATCAACTGGGGGTAGAAGGTATCCTGTTCTAAAAATTGAGAGCAAATGAAATCCAGTTTCTGCTGGAAGGAATGGAAATGCTACTGCAGTGAAAGAAATATTTTTCCAGGTTGGACATTTTTTATTTTTTTTTTCCCTTCGTTTTTCAGTTCCCAGTGGATCCAAAGCTGCTGGAATCCACGTTGAGCAAGTAGATAGAGGGTGATTCTGTGTTTTCCCCTAACTGGGATTTGATGGTGTGCAGGGGGGGTTTGCTTCTCTTGCTGTTTTTAGAGAGCTGGAATCAGCAAACAGTGTCCTCTGTTTGAGAGACATCGCTGCTGATAGATACGGCACGTTTGCTGCTTTGCTTACAAGACATGCTTTTTGTTCTCCATTAGACTCTGAGCTCAGAAGCTCGTGCAGCTTGAGGAAAAGTCAGTCAGAAGAAGTCCTTTTCACTGTCACTTGTGCTTCAGTACCTCGTCATGTACACCGTGTATAATATGATATATGCTCTGGTTGCTGAGACACTGTCGTCCTCAAGATGGGAGCTTTCTGTTAAGAAGAAAATGCTCTGATTTATCACTATATTGAAAATGTGCACACACACATCTACTGGTGCACATGCATTAGTAAAGCCGCAGCTGTGGGGACTGCCAGCACTGACCGTACCTGCATCGCTCCAGCTCTATGTAGCCATGCCCAAGACTATTCAACGTGTTTTATAAAACTGTACTACACAGTTACTCTTTATGATAAAAAATTCCAATATATGCCCAAAGAACTGCATTAGTTTGCTGTTTATTGAGGAGAAATTCATAGAAGAGAGTAGTTCAAGTGTAAAGGGGGTGGAGGGGTGTTAAATCTTTTAACAAACGTTAAATGTGTGATTAAACTTAGAGTTAATAGAAGGCAGTGCATTGCAGTGGGATTCAGATGATTCTTTGGGAATGAAGGAAAAGGACAAGATACCATCTCTGTTCCCTGCGCTGGGATCATGTGGGGTTTCGAGTCAGTTCACGGCACACTTCTGTAGGTCGTTGCCCTTAGGGAAGCATGCTGAGATGTGCTCTGAAACAGTGCCCTCCTGGCTGCGAGAAACTACTTACAGAATGAAAGGAGCCAAATGAGGATGCGGTTGGGCCCGTCTCGAATTTGCAGTTCTACTGTGAGCTGGCCGAGGTTTTCTTCCCTGTCCCAAGGACCCCCAGCGCAGTTTGAGTGGCGGCTCTAATTGACCACTTCCTGTGTTTTTTTTTGTCCACCTGGGTGTATGTATGCAGGTTTGGTGGCCTCAGTTCCTTTTCTTTTCCTCTGTGTCTTAAAAACCATTTTTATGAGAAGTAGATTTACAGCTGTGCTCCCTACATTTCAACTGAAAGTATTGTTTCATGTTGATACATATGAAAAAAAAATAAAACAATTATAGAATTTTTAAAAAGTTTGGGGCCTGCTGTTTTGCTGTGTTGGAGGTGTGAGACTGGAAAAATTATCTGTCTATTTTTCAGTGGCAAACATTCCTCTAGATGCCAAATGTGATGGGTGTCTGGATTCTTCTCAGTATTTCCCTTTTCTGGCGAGGCTATTTGAGCTTTACTTACTGCAATGAAATGCACATCGTCTTTACATACGTACCGATCATATGCAAATTCTGCTTTTTCATAATGCTACACCTAGAAAAGACAAGGTTCCAGCACTACTTGGTCTTATTGAATCTTACTAATGCTACAGGCTGGGAAATGGGTTTTTGGACAGTTAGTTGCCCAAATGGACTAGCATAGGCTATCTATGAAGAAGTTGAGCATCTCGAAGGAGATTGGCAGGCGATGCATTCATTCAGGTAACTGTAGGCTTCATGCAGTTTCTTTCTTTCTCTCTCTCTCTCTCTCTCTCTCTTTCGTTCTTTCTTACCCTGTTAGACTTTTTTTCTTTACATTTCATAAAAAATCAATGTCTTCATACCGTTCCAGCAACTAGATTGGATTTAAAGATTTTAGGCTGTGCATGTTCGGCTGGGTATTCGACAGGCTGCGGCATGTTGTTGTAAAAAAGCTTTGAGGAGACCCAGTTCACATCTTTATTCCATTCCATTACAGTCTTTCTGCTTCTTCTGCACTGTATTGATCATTATGTTACATCAAAGGCTAACTGAGGCATGCCTGGACGTGGAGCTCGCTCCTGGTATTCGGTCAGTAAAACAATAAGGGAAAATGAGTGTGTCAAAAAACTGGATGCAGCAAAAAAAATTGCTGAAACCTGCAGATGCATATAACTCAATGAATTAACCATGTCATAGGTAGAGTAACTGCCACCACCCCAAAAGCTTTCTCTGAATATTGCACATACTGCAGATGTATGTCTGTTTTATCTTTATTAGCTTCAGCTACTTGTGATGGACCTGGAATATCTATTTGTGATCTTCATATACAGTGTAATTCGGTGCGTTGTTTGCTGTACTTAAAACCCATCTGGCCACACAAATTCAGTGCCGTTGAACCCAAGGTGTGATGCTACTTTGCTTGCAGACTCCAGATGCATAGCAAGCAATGTTATGTTGGAACAGTGTCAGTAAATTGCTGTGATCAAAGTGACTTGTCTTGTCTGGTCTTTTAAGAAATCGCTCAAACGTATGCCCACTGCTTGAAGTGCTTCTTTGTCAGGTAATGCGAGTTCCTTTCTGATGACAGGTGAGCAGTAGAGTGGAGCATAAAAGCATTTATTTTATTAACTTTGCCTCACTTTTCTGACTAAGATACACTGTCAAGTTTGCCAAGTCATGAATTATGCTTTACAAAATTATCTGAATATTGATCCCTTGAGTTTCTTGTTTCTAATTTGCAAGCGAGAAATCATAACTCTTGTTGATAATCTTAGCGCTAACATAGGACCTCATGCACTATTGTAATTCTCTCAGTCTGAATAAAACTCTCCCCTCCCAATAAATCTTCAGTATAGCAGTGTAATTTATGCACGCTGTATTTCTGTAGGCCTAATAGCTGATGGGACAGGATACAATGCAGTAAATAGTCTGCTGCCGATTTGATAAGTAGCTCTTTTTCTTGAGTGTAAATGCACAGACTGAAGTGCTTCGCAATTAAGAAGCATAAGACGCATGACCTGCAATCAAACATTTTGCATATGATTAATCTTGTTAATTAGCCCACTGAAAGTCTGATAGTCCTAATCAGCAAGTGGCCAGGCCAGTTTCCTCTATAAATCCATCCTGTTGACTTTGCAATGGCTGCAGTACCCAGATGCAGTAAATGTAAACCTAATAGCCCAATTACCAGGCATACTTTGCACAGATGTCTGCTGAAGATTACGCTGTATTCGGAGCAGTGTCTGGTACTGCGCACGTGGACATTTTTTTGGTGACCTCTGCAGGAATGATTGCCTAAGTTTGTGTTTTTCATCATGCTGTAGTACGTAATGGAGCCTGGATTACTGCAGTCAACTTAAATGAAAATTTCTCACACTCAAAAAAAGCCAATACTGTTTGGTATATAAATAGCATGGGTCATGCATGGTCCTCCCTTTCACGGTGACTGGTCACCTACTAGTGGTCTCATTTGCTTATAATTTGCAGAGCGGACAGATGTGATGTACACAGCGTCCTGTTAGCGGGTGTCATTTTCCCTAATATCCCAGGCTCACATACTCTGTGTGATTTTCTGAACCTAAGCTGGGGTGGAAGGCATGCTAAAACTAAATCCACAGAACACCAAGCTGGAGCGTAGAATTTGGCTAGCTTTCAGTTTTTACTTTTTTTTTTTCTTCTTTGCCTTTTCTTTCCGTTTGTGTGATGTTGTGATTTCACAGTGTCTAC
Organism: Paramormyrops kingsleyae; assembly: GCF_048594095.1. Taxonomy (NCBI): domain Eukaryota; kingdom Metazoa; phylum Chordata; class Actinopteri; order Osteoglossiformes; family Mormyridae; genus Paramormyrops; species Paramormyrops kingsleyae. The sequence continues at coordinate 23,124,010 of NC_132802.1, read as the reverse complement.
TTGCTCACAATGGGTTCTTTTTTACCTCATTATCAAAAACAGGTCAGGAACTCTTCTTCACAATGCTGCTTCATGAATAGCATTACTCTGATGGCTGTACGTGTTTTTTGGTTTTGATATTTATAATCGCAGTAAGGTGAAAATTTGACACACAGAGCTTCTAGACCTCTCGTCAGTTCTTTTCTCACTGTAATAGAAAGATATTTATATCAATTGGTGTTTTTTCTTCTTTTTTTTGTAATGTTATCTTTTACATGATGCCGGGAGTGCAGCTTATGACTCACCATCTGAATCTTAAGCTTTTATCTGAGATGATTCACCTGATGACTGGAGGGCATCAGCAGTGAAATTTGACAACCCCAAACTGTGACAGATGCTTGCATCTAATGCTTTGCCTCGCTGTTGTCAAGATGCATCTCATCTGGATGAAGTAACCTTTCTAATTGAGCCCTGAGTGTGGTTAATGTGAACATTTATCTGTTTGTTTAACTATTTCTTTGTCTCACCAAAAAGTGTGAGTCTCCGTCAACAAGTATTTCTTTACCCCTCATGTTTGCAAAATCATGATTTTTGTATTTCAGGTATAATATTGTCAGTAATATAAAAATTACTGAAATTACAGAAATAATCGTAATGCGAGGTTGTTGTGGTTTATGCAGTTGTTTTGTAGATTTAGTGGAGCTGATGCTGATGATTTGGCTGCCAAGGACACACTCTCTGACCACATGGTAAACCCAGAAAAGTGTAAAGTTTCGCAGCTTCGACCGAGCTCCTGAGTTCCTATATAAGTTATAGTATTTTGGTTACTGCTTCCCCGTTGAAACGTCTTCTTGAGGTCCTCTTTCAGGCATTTTTATCACCTAAAATGTCTTTATTTATGACTTTATTCCAGTTTTGATTTTGTCTGCTTTTTGCTCATCTTGACTCCTGCCCATGTCAGTCTATTTACAGCCGCTCCTGGGTAGCTTTGCTTTCTTTGCCCTTTTAAGAGCAGTGAACAGTGCTCTCGAGTGCATTTATGAAAGCCCATAGGGTTATATTAGTCAGCTAAATCCTGGCAGTTGTCTTACCTTGTGGGGCAATTGGTGGGGATCAGCAGTCACTATAGGCAGAAGTCCCAACACCAAGGGGATCAAGAATTCATCCTGGGAGTTTCACCACATCACAGTAATGTTTCTGTGTTCAACACTGTATGCATGCTGCACTTCAGCCACAACTTTTATCAAAACAAATTTGCCCTTAATTAGGGCTGTAGTACGCCTAAAATATTAACGAGGCATTTTATGACGCCCAAAAGTTAGTAATCTGTATAAATTCAGCATATCATTATGTTTAATAAATGTGTCAGACTTTTGCAAAAAATACCACCACACCACCAACGTCTTTTCACCTTGTTTATCCGGAAGATCACCTCTTTTAAAAGATGTCGTGGCTGCTGAGCTGTTCGTTTCTTCACTACCACTCCAGTGCATATCGCCCTGGATTATGTGGTGAGCCCCTCTAACCGGATTTAATAAACATGAAGATATGCCAAGTTTATACAGATTACTAACTTTTGGGTGTCATGAAACACATCTCATTAATATTTTAGCCGTAGTACTAATCTGCTTAACATATTGTGGGCATAAACAAACACCCGTATGGTACCGCAAAGCTGGCGTCCACCCAGATGTTTCGCCTGTCACCCGAAGGCCTGGTGATTAATGCACATGTGCAGTATAATATCAATATGATATCGCCAAGCCCTTCCCTGAATTAAATTAAAGAGTAAAATATTATGACAAAGATTTTCATATCCATAATACCTAGAAAAAATGTGATTTACTAGTCATATGTTCTCTGCGCTCTAAATCCTGGTATAACTTATGATCTATCATGGTTTGGAAGCTCACCCTTAATTAGCTGTAGGTTTTGCTTCATGGAGCAGGTCAGTGGAGTGATTGGCAGAAAAAAAAAGTGATGACAGGACAAGGTTTGTCATCTAAGCTTCTTCCAGAACTAAAATCCCTCTTACCCTTGTGTCAACTGCTAATAATGGAAAAGCTTGCTTGTGCTAAAATTTGTAGGTGAGCAGAATGGAACAGCTGGATAAGAGCTGTTTTATGGAATTTGGTTTCCTGTCGCAGAAGGTGTTTGATTAAGCATAGCGCCTGCAGAGCAGCAGAAGTTATTATGGGTTGTTACATAGGCTTAAGTTCCTCAATACGTAACGGGTGTTTCCTAGAATTATTGATCTGTAGATTATATTCTGGATTAAGACAGACAAATAGTAAATGTGCTTGAATTTAAACATGAATAGAATTCTTGTCTTGAAATTCTCTTGTCGAATCGTTCTTTTTATTCTCTTTCCCCTTGTGTGATCTATCATATAGCAGAGAAACTACTCACAGATTCGCCTCAGTGCACCAGCATAAAAATTCAGATGCATTGTCCCGATTAAAAAAAAAAAAAAAAAAAAAAGCATGCAACGGATACGATTTGGGATGAATACTGGATGCATTGTTTCTAACATCTTTGCATCGGTAAAACCTGATTTTTTAATATATAATTATTAGTAAAGGCTCTATGCCTTTTTGAGAAATGCGACCAATAATATTTGACCAAATTTATATTTCGATTGATTCCGCCTCTGTACTATTTCTGTATCTGCAACATATTGAGTTGTATAGCATCATATTTGTTCTGAATCTCATTGTGTTGAATTGCACTGCATTGCAATGGCGTGAGTCATATTGTATCGCATTAGTAGTTGCTTCATATGTATCTTTAATGTATTGGACCATTGGCAGTGCATGGAGATGTGTATTGCTTTGGCCTCTGTGGAGATACACATCCCTAACATATAGTGGTACTTTATTGATCCTAATGGGTAATTCTTCCTACCCTGCCTTGCTCTCCATGAGACACATATATGGGTGAGAGTGGGCGTGTGGGGTCTCCCCCCCCCGCAATAAGAATAAATGGCTGCCTTGTAACAAACTGTCAAGAAAATGCCCTTCAGAACTCAGCAGTGTTTAATTGTGACGCTGCTTGTCCAGCAGAGGCCTATAGCACAGTCTTTTATGTATTTATAACACACTTCTCCTGAACCTATAAATATATTTGACCTTGTGCTGCCGGCATCTGCACAAACTGCCTTTCTCAAGGTAACAGTGGCAGTTTCCCACCCCGGCTTTGAATGTAGGAGGTCCCCAGGTCACAGTTAAAACCACTCTCACCTCGCAACATTTTGTGAATTTTTTATTTTTTTTCCCTGTCATTCACTCATTCATTGTTATGCATGTTCTTGAAGTTCTGTCCTGTTCTGTAATTTCTTGACAAGGGCAACTGTCAAGGTAATGAATAATAATGATGGTAATTAGCACAAGTCCTAATGCAGATTTCATCAAGATCTCAAACTTCCAAGTCATACAGTCCTCTTTGTCAGCCCACACAGTTTCTGAAGATTATTATAACGCTCATTAGCCTCACAAAATAATTCCTCATCGTGTACACAGTGCTGTTTTTCTGGCTTATTTTGTGTAACAGATATAAAGCTTTTTACTGTGTCAAGTCTTTATTCCCAACAGTGCCCTCCCAAGTCCTGTCTGAGGCTGTTCCTCCCTACAGTGGCTCCGTGCTGCTTGGACACCAGAGACATCAGAAATCAACATGGTCTACCCTTTCTGGCCTCCTCCCCCCCACCCCCGGTCTCGCTTTACTCTGCCACTGCACCGTTTGACAACCTTGTGATTACACCCAAACGTGGGCGATGGCTCTAAATTGTAATCGAGCAGACTGGGAGTTTCTTTTTTCCCCCTTCCATATCAGGACTTTAACCTGGATGAAAAATTAACAAAAGGAGTATGTGTTTTCTTGTTTCGTAACCAATAGTACACTCAGTAATAACATTCAACTGAATAAGCCTTCCTAAGTTGGTTTTTAAGTAATGGAATTGCATTTTAGATTTGATTTGAAGCCAACTATACATTTATATAGGACCATTTCTCTTGCCAGTCAGTGACTGACTGACTATCTATCTATCTTATTGAATATTTATTGCAATTTGCATTTCACAGGAGTGAACACAAACTGACAAGCAAAGAAAACATATTTTTCCCCAGTTTTTTTAGTGGAATCATTAACAGTAGTTCTTGCTAAAGAAATGCAACCAATATAGTTTGCTGCATTTGTAGACAACGTGATTTGCCGTACAATGGCAGGATGAACCGATCGGGCAGTGCAACAAAATGTAATATAGGTACCAATGCTGCAGATGCGCAGGCTTGCAAGGTAGTAAAAAGTGTCACGGAGAACATCTATTTAAATGCTGCAGTCCCATGTCCAACACTGAGTCTGAGCAAAACTCTCTCTCTCTCTCTCTCTCTCTCTCTCTCTCTCTATATATATATATATATATATATATATATATATATTTGTGTGTATTGCACACAAACAAATCCATCTGTTCTCCTGCAGCACGGCCATAAACGATCAGGTGAAGGGAGGTGATAACTGAATATATGTATTCAAACAGATGGATTTGTTTGTATGTTAAATTCTCCTGCATTTTGGGGAATTGATTTCAAGGCCTGTAAACATTTCGTAGGCTAAATGGCACATCTGTTTCAGGCATGTGTTATTAAAGATATTTACACATTGTACATACTTGGTAAATATCAATGAAGCACTGCATATAGACATCTATTTCGTTTTAATTATCTAGCATCAGGTAAATAATAGTGTATTTCATGGACCACGCATTATCGGTGCAGTAATAAAGAACTCCATTAAAGAAGTATCTTTACTGTGTTTCGTTAACACTCAATGCATTTATTTACTTAGATAGAAATGTATCCAGACTCTGCTATCAGCACATGCAATCCAATTTTTGATATGTAAGCCTTAAGAGCCCACATGTTTCTACAACAAGCCAGAGTGCTTCAACAAATGTCTAACGGAAAATAAACTGATTTTTATAGTCAGTCTTTTTTCAGATTCTGTAAATAATTATTTTCTAAGACTTAAAGGCAATAATGATTTTTCTATTATATTCTTCATAGTTTTGCCAGTATAGTTGTGAAGTTGGCGTTAAATTCCATTTTGAGTGGTATTAAAATGGCCTTAAAAAAGTCTTTGATTTGACTGGGAGGATCCTGAGGGTGTACAGTACCCTGCCCCAGTCGCTTCATTAGAAGATTACACACTCAGTATCAGAGGTAACTCCCAAAAGGTATAGGTGGACTTGGGTATAGGAAAAATGAACACAAAAGTAGTATAGAAAAACGCAAAGGAAAGAATGGGTGGCATATATGACAGTGTGGAGCTGTGGACTGCATGCTATCATTACCGAAGCATGGAAAGCAATCAACAGATAATGTGGGATGCTCTCTGTCCCTTGTGCATAACATAAGTATACAAAAGAAATCTTTAGCAGTTCAGCTAAAAACAAGTCTGCTGAGGACTGTGGGAATGCTGAAAGGTGTGTCGCTCATGCACATGTTACATTGTGGGAAGCAAGTGTCTTCAGTATGATAAAATTTGTTATTTTGACGTTGTGGGAACCACCTTTTCGTTCCTCACAAGGGGAAAGTCAATCTAATAAAAAAAAATCTGTAGCTGCAATAGAAAATAATTAAAAAAACAAAAGTATTGTATTTTGATTAGTTACATATGGTTAAGGTTAGGTCTGGTTAGGGTTTTAGGTTGTCAAAATTAAGGTTAAGGCCATAGAAATGAATGGATGGTCCCCACAAAAGATATGAATACAAACCTGCGTGTGCTTATGTATGTATGCATGTATGTATGTATGTGTATGCCTTTTTGTTGCCCTCAAACTTATGTAAAGAAGATGTATGCGAATGATCTTTCTTCAAAGCCTGTTGTAGTGTAGTTTTTTACAGGTTATGTGCCTCAACAGCATGTACCAATTCAGTTAAGACCTATGCAGTCATATGAAATAGCTTTTACATTTAAAAGGCAGGGGCTTTATTGCTACATTTCCCTGGTGAGACGCTGATGAAATGCAAGTTTTGATGTGTTATAAATGTGATCAAAATTTATTACCATACTGAGATCCTTGATGACTGACCCAGTGCATTTTAAATTGGTACACGTGCAGGAATACAGCTGAAGTGGAAATGTTACACGCTGTATTGTGTCAAGTCAGAATTCTGCATGCCTGGGATTTTTTTTTTCCCCAAAAAACCTTTGATAAAGTCATTTCATCACCTAATGCTTTAAATATGTGTATTTAATGAATAGAGGATGTGAGGTTACGTATAAACCCTTTAAGGCTTTTCTTGCCTCTAAAATCTTGTTTGACTGTGTCTGTATTAAGCTGCTGTAACTAATATGTAGTTTAAAGTCCTCTGGGAGCCATTGCTGCTCTCAGGTCTTCCCTGGTCAGCCGTGGACCAGCATGCAAATGTCCTTATTCCGCAGGATCAGCGCAATTTTATTTATTATTTTTATTATTATTATTCTTGAAAACTTTTGAAGGGATCGGTCTAATTGATTTGTAGTCTCTGGTGAAGAGGCCGTTGTTTTTTTGTTTTTTCGCTGTTGACTTATGGTTACCCTTCTAGATTCTCTGGAGACCAACTTCTTCCTGTTCGCAATCTTAGGGCCTGCGCCAGGCCGTTAATTATTCCACCGCGGCTATCCATCTCCACAGGCATACTCATCAGCCCACACATACACAGACGTGAATGTGGCCCTTTGGAGACCAGCCCGAGCTGATATTACCACCAGGCGTCTGGGAAACTGCTAGTTTAATCATCACACGATAAAAAAAAAAAAAGTTCTGCTTGCAGGATTTCATCCCACACGGTAATCCGAGTATCAGCCATGCACTATATAGGTGCATCACTCTAAGCTCTTTACTGTTTAATCTCTTTGATATGTGGCTGCATCATCAACAGGTTCTCCAGAAGTGCCTTCAAGAACCTTGAACCTCAGATTTTTGTTTATTTGCTGTTGGGCCTTTTTCGAATGCTTACCCCTTAAGGTACATGCACTACGGCCTGGTTTTAGCCAGTACAGGTTATGTACTGTAGCATTCCTCAAGCATAAGCATGTAAACAAATAACGTGAACTTTTGAGTTACAACCCACCGAAGTCTAGTCCTTGTATTAATGGCTGGTATCTGGATGGGGAAGGTAGGGATTGTTTACGCTGCTGGCTCACTATATGCTATAGATTCATTGCGTCAGTTTCAGTGCCTTTCCCCCAACTTAATTATGTTAACAGGGGCAGAGTGTTTCCAGGGGACTGAAGTGATCTTTGGGAGCTGAGGCAGCACGTGGAGATCTGAGGCTAATTGTCGGAACGCTACCTTGGGGGCTGTCTCGGGATATTCTGAAAATCGCGTGATATAATGGGTTGAGTTGTTTGTGAGCAGGGTTCCGATGTGGGGCTATAAATGTATCTGTGCCTCGTTTTGTTGGGATATGCATCGTCGTTAAATCTGCAAATTCCATTCTACCGCATATAGGCGAGAGAGAGAAATTTTAGAAAGATGTGGTCCATAGTACGAAACCAATCATATTTGAATCATTTTTTTAATTCTGCTTTCAGTACAGGCTGTTGAGATTTTTTTGTTGTGACTAAACATGTCAGTTTAGCTATTAGTCAAACAGCTTCTCTGGAAATTATAAAATGTGTAACCCTACAGGGAAACCACTCTAAAATCCCAATGGCATGATGTTTTTTTTAAAGAAACATGGTTGATTACGATCATATATTGTTAAGCCAGCTGATTCGCTACTCGTGATCTTCCCAGGAGTCCTCTTATTTTGGTATATTTACTGCAAACAAATGAGAGACCCAAATACCACGTTTTTTTTATGGGCTTTAAACTATTTTTTAATCTTTTTTTATCTATTATGAAGAGTATTAGTAGAAAAGAGTCCCATGTGTATTAGGTTTTATCAGGTGTTATATTGTGCATACCACTGTTTTCCTCGCTATTCCCCCCCCCCCCCCCCCCACTATTTTGGGGTTGGGAGGCGGGGGTTAGGAGTGTTGTGGCCAGGAAGTGAGCCTGTCTCACTTTCCTTGGCAGATGCATGCCGTAGGTTGCACCTCTGGTCTGGGCTTTTACTTCTTCGGTTGATTTGGCCATTCGACTGGGCTGGAAAATTCGTGCCTGGTCCTAATGTGCAGGAATACCACCCAGGGCTGGGCAGTGCAATTGTTTTTTTAGAGAGCACACAAGCCGGTCCTATTAGTACCCTGACAGAAAGCATGAAACGTGAAATGGCTGTGAATCGCCAGACAGATAAAGGAGGAAAAAAAAACAGAAAAGGCAGATAATAATTTGAAAAAAAGGTAAAGAAAGGAAAAAAAAAACAAAACACTGACTAAAAACTATGTTCTCGTTCTATCACATTCACATGCAACATTTTATTAAGCTTGTTCCCATAACAGAAAAGCCTGCTCAGAACTTTAACTTCATTTTTTGACATTTCCTCATTTGCACAAACATAATGTTGAGTTACACCAGAAACAGAAAGAGAAAATTAAAGTGACAGAAAGGTTGTAATTATTCATACACGCTGGTTATGCGAAAATATGATTGTAGTGGTGGGGTTTTTGAAAATGGCTTGTGGTTATTCTATTCATCAGCCTCTGCCCTTGTATTTTGTAATGCAGCACGACAATTGTCTTCCTGAGGTTGGAGTATTTTCTGTCCCTTTTGAGTATTTGGCATGTCTTTGGAATTGTTCTATATCCATTTTATTTAGAGGATAGAAGGTTTTCCTCGTGTGACTGCCTTTTTGGCAGGTGGTTAGGAGATGCAGCTGTCTGGACCTCTCAGCATTGATATCATATGCAGTCTGTCAAGTCAGTCCTCTGCTGGTGTCGCTCGGCTTAAATGGCTAGACTGTGCTTACTGAGCCTGAACCTTTTCCTTGGGTTTTTATTAGATGGTGCTGCTTGGTGGTCTCTCTTTTGCCATCATGGCACTTGTTTGGCAATGTTGTGATGTCAAAGAAATATACATAGTGGGGAAAAAACTGCCCAAAATATGTGTAAATCAAAGCAGCAAATTCACAAGCAAAAACTGAATGTTGTTGTAACAATCTCTTTGTAGCTTATCATTTTAGTTCTTGAATCCTTATGTTCGTGGTGAGAAGAGACTTTTATGTTTTCAGGCTGTGAAGACCCAGTACTTGCTTTTCTCTGTGAAATTTAAATGTACAAAGACCATTATTGTTCTAGTTCCCACTGTAGATTTCAGTATCATTTTTTTGAACATGGAGTAAATATGTTAAATGAATGGATATTTTAACACAACCGAAAAGCAGCGAATGGAAATTTCATTGGTGGCTTTCCTTCTTGTGGATTCAGGACAATGGTAAGATCCGCTGTGTATTTTGGGGTCCATGTCAGCTCATACGTGCACAGCAGCAATGGCATTGCTTCCTCAATGTTTATCCGCTTGGGATATCGAAAGAGTCATAAGCAGTCACGCAAGACCTCTTCCTCAGACTTAAGCCCTCGACTTGCGGGAAAAATGACGCCAATTACGTTTCCACAATGGGCGGATGACATGCCTCAGACTGCTCCGTGACCCAGAGCCGTCGGAGTGGGCCCGTACTCCGGTGAAAGGCACTTTTTTGCGAGCTGATCCGCTCAGAAAGCCCAGGAGTCGTCTTTTATCTGCACTCGCCAGTGTGTGAGCTTAGGCTAGAGTTAGACTTAGGTTCTAAAGAGGGGTGGCTTTCACCTGCCTGTGCAATAATAACCAAAAAGTCATGGTTATTTCTGTGGGAACACATGCGGTAAGAAAGGTCAGAAAAGGTTTATCGACTGTAATATGCTTGTGTCCTTGCGGGATTGGGATTCATCTTCCTTCTGATCAACCATGCGTGCAAAATAACTGGAAACTGTTTATTGCGTGATTTACGAGATACGTGCACTGCTTCTGAAGAGCCTGTCACAGTAATGCTGAAAAGATGACAAAAAAGTAACTAATAAATAATATATAATGATGTGTGCATCTTCCACCCACTGTCTTTCCTCCCTGAGGAAGCTTTTCACTTCTAATATGGGGCTATAAGTCTTTCTCAATACTTTAGTGTGGCTAAAAGCTTTTCTGTCATCGGATGCAGATTCAGATTCAATTTTTTGTTTATGCGTGTAGAATTTGCATGGGGAACACGGGATGTGTAATGTTTTTAATGTAATATGATAGTATGCTGGTTTGCATAAGATGTCTTGGGGCTTTTTCCATCTGCAGCGTGTGGATTTGCGCGTTTTGTATAATGTGTTTCTTTTCAATGCAAGGAGGTCAGATACACATTTCGGCGCATAAGCCCGGACTTTATGATGTGACAGTTGTCGACTCATGTTGGAGAAGTCCTGGACAGTGAGTTTAATTGTTAGGAGGGAACGAGAAACTCACATCTGGTAATTTATTCCCTATGCAATGATGCAACTTTGGGTAAGGGCTGAGCTCAGAATAGGAGAGTGTTTGTGAGAGTCAAGCCTCAATTGGGTTTCATTATAAATGTATTAATTATCCTCAGTGGAGGGTGCTGTGCTAAAAAGGTTGCACTGTCTCCCTTGACAGAGGTACACCAAACATGTGCCCCAACTCACCTGTGGCAAGGATTTGTGGAGAAGTATGTGCTGGTGAACGTTAGAAACGCGACAGGCAGACAGAAACCTTTACTCCGCCTTGCAGGAGCCTGTTGAATGTTTAAGTGTATCGGAATCTCTTTAACCGACGACCAGCTCCTCCAAGCATGTTCCGAGCGATGCGGGGAGTCCCACGGGGAGGGAGGTGCGAGAGGAGTGAGTGATCTCTCTCGACAGGCGCAGCGTGAGATGTAGCACGGAGCGGCTCATTTGATCTCCCCGTGGCGGCTCCAGGTTTCAGACCCTGTGGCACTGTGATGAGGAGTTTTTTGCATTGCTGAATAATGCAGGAAGGGACTCCAGCCTGCAGCGATAGGGGCTGAAGAGGTAGAGCAGAGATGCTCGGGGCCTAAGGATCCTAGCGTATATTGCAGGACCTGGCGCTGTACTTTGGAGAGGACGGCGCTTCTGAGAGACAGCCGCCTGCCTGCCTGTCTGTCTTTTGGCCACTTTCACGCTGCTTCAGTCAGTTAGCATTCAAACCTCAGGGATGCTGGGAAGTGTATTTAGCTGGTGGAGCACTTACAATCCAGTGCACTGACTAGCCATTGTCCTGCTAATGAAGGCCCAGTACAAGGGCAACGGCCACCAGACCCGGTAGGGTATTGGGTTAGTTGTCTGACAACTTTGCTCACAATCTGAGCTCAGTCTGTGTGGTTCTGCTTTTATATGCAAATGAAAATTGGGAAGTTTTGGGTGCTATTTCAGGATAGGATTGCATAATATCACATTATGATTATATGACGCATGCGCAATAATCACCAGGGCTTTAGATGATGGCCATACACATTTCTCTGGATGCCAGCTTTTTGGTGCTATACAGACATTTACTTCTGCTCATAATTAAGAAGCAGATTAGTAGTGTGTCTAAAATATTAATGAAAGGCATAGGGTGATGCCACATTTGGAGGGTCCTCATGTTAAATAAACCTGTCCGACTTGAAACTGCAGAAAGTACCGCCACACCACCCACGTCCTTTTTTATCCACAATATCTCCTCTTTCAAAAGATATTGTGGCTGCTGAGTTGTCTCTTTCTTCACCGCGCTCCAGTGCTTATCTCTTTCATGATATAGGCCTTCCAACACAATAGCATGTGGCAGGCTCCTCTAACTCAATTTAATAAACACAAGGACACACCGAATTTATATGGATTACTAACTTTTGGGCATCACAATTTGCATCACATTAATATTTTAGGTGTATGACTAATCCGCTTACCAAATTATGGGCGTAAGTAAATGTTCATATTGCAACGAAAAGCCAGTGTCCAGACAAATGTTTACGGCCGTCATCTAAAGCCCTGCTGATTATTTTGCATGCACCATATAATCTCGATTGTATTGCAATGAAATAGCGTGCCGCCTTCCTTCATCAGGTTCCCCCCCCTTTCCCGCTGGCTTTGGCCAGACCTGGCTAACCCTCTTCCTGTCTCGACCCCTTGAAATCCCAATGATCCCCCCCCCACCCCCGCCCCAACTGGACGGCTAGCTCGACCCGCTTTGATGTACATGTATACTGACAAAGGTTTATAATTGCTTTCTATTTTTTTTAAGTTCTATTTTTGTGACACTTTGTAATTTTTTTTTCTCCTGTTCTTCCTGTTCTAAAGAAATTGCTGTTTTATCCGGTTCCCAGTCTGCTTCATTAATGTCAGAAAACATTAACAGACAGACACATCTAAATGGGAGTTTTGCATTAATCAAAAGTATTTTTTACGATGTTCTTCATCGTGTGAAGCCATTTTTTTGTGTGTTTAGTGCTATATCTTATTTTCACACTTCTGTTTTGGATTTCACTGTTGGTCTGTGAGTCTATATGTATGTATATGAGACCAATCCTGAACAAAACTTAACAGATGAAGACAACCATTCATACAAGTCGGCTTTAATGAAATATAAGAAGGGAAGTAGTAGGACAGAATGTGATTTTGTAATTATTCCAATAAATGAGTCCTAACCTTTAGCTCTAATTTTCTGTATAAAATGGGCAATAGCATGGAATGACTGTTTCTTTTTTTGGTGGGGAATGAGGTGCAATTTTTATTAAGAGCAGAATGCTGTCAAAGGGTAATTCATAGGCTATGAAAAAAGATCTGCTGCCTGACTGGTGCCAGAGTGGTTCCCAGTTTGAGAAAAATGAGGAGACGAGCCCCCGGGACCGGCAAGCACTCTGGTTCACTCCCCTCGGACCTGCCTCTCAGCACAGGTCTCCAATCTCTCCGCTGGAGCCACTCCAGCCGGCAGGCAGCCCTCCTGCTCTCGAATTAATGCTTGACCATGAGCCTCCGGCTAATTCAGCCGAGTAATATCACTGCAGCAGATAGGGAGACCCCGTCCTTCAACGTGCCCTTTCCAAATGAGCTAAAGGATTCAAGAAAGGAAATGCTTCATGCTAGTGAAAAGCTTTTGCTCCGCTTCCATTTTATTCAGAAGTTGCTTTTCAGGTGGACTTCAGTAACTCCCAGTATCATTTTGGTAAGACTTTAAAAATTTATTTTTTTTTTTAATTTCCTTTGCAAGTTGCACTCTCATAAAAAAACAACTTCTGATAAGACAAGCTTAGCTCTGAAAACTTAGCTGGCCTTGCAGTAAACTTATATCCGCTATATTTCCATGACTTCTTATTAAACACAAGGTCTTGGACTGTGGGTTGAAGCCAAAGTGCCCAGAGGAAACCTTTCCTGGGTGACATACACTAATTCAGATTGTATGGCCATTCATTCACATCACACAGCAGTGAACGGGCTTCTGTTGTGTGGTTCATTGTTAATCAATGTAGGCACAGCGGGGCTTGAATGTTGCTCTGCATTGTGTATTCCAGCAGCAGGGATTTATTCAGATCATTTATTGTTGGTGGAAACAGGACATTCCCACTACTGTAACAGACCTTTTAACTACCATTGAGCTGAAACTGTGCTTATTGGTTTGCTTAGCAGGTATTCTTAGTCTGGAATTAAGGTGAGACAACTAGCAGGGTGCTATACCCACAGTGCCACATATGGGAAATTAACTTGCAAACCAAGCTGTACCTAACCAATCTCCAGCACCGCTGCACTGCATGAGTTGCAGGTTTGAACATATGTTCTTCCTTCTGCTATTACGAAAAACGGAAGTGGTTGAGGATAAATGCAGCTTGTATGAGACTTGTTGTGTTTGCCCTTTAGCCAAAGGTGCTAGATGGATGTGGAATGCCGAATGAATGTGGTTTGTGTGTGTTTCCGGGATGCTGCGGGACCTTCCAGATGAAAGTGATAAGATAAGATCTTGTCTTGTAGGATAAGATGAAATGAACTTTATTGGTCCCAGGGGAGCATTCTTTGAAAATAAATACAATTCAAAAATGAACACAGACATGCACGAAAAGAATACACTTCTGTTTTGATTTCTTATTCATTATATGTGCATGTGAATGTGTGTGTGTGAAATATTATTAGATACTTTTTTCCTTCGTTGTGGAGGCCCAGACAATTTCTTGGCCAACACTGGTCTTTTTCATTATGTTCGTTTTAGTAGATGTATTTTATTTTGATGTGTAGAGAAGATATAGTGAGTTAGCTGCTCATTTACTTGTACTGTAACTCAGATGGTGTGTCCTGCTTTGTTTAAGTTTAAGCTATTTTTTTCTTAATGATGACCTTGTCTATTTTGCTCTGGCTCCTTTCGTGACTGAATTTATTACTGTTTTGTTTTTCCAGTGCTTTGCAAAGTGAATGCTCCCCTTGACTGTGAATTAAGAACTTGGACTCTATTCCTCCCATTAATAGGACTGTAGTAATTACATCTTCTCTCTCAAAAAGAATATTTTTATAGACACTTTTGGTTTCTTAGTTAATTTAATAGCAAGCATAAATGTACTGTATGGTGTCCTTAATGTGTTTGATGCAAACCATGATGAAGCCTCAAAAAAGGGTCACATGAGATGGGATCATTCCAAACATCACTGGCTTGGATCCGGCCCAGAAAGATGCTTTCGGCATCACGGTCGTTATTACTGTGGCAGTACATGTCAGTGGGTGTGCTTCTTTCTCTGCTTGCAAGCCGAGTGTGAGATGTACTCCTCCCTACTGCATTGTTCTTAACGAGCAATGATTAGTGCAACACTGAAATACTGTGATGATGCGATAATTAAACATGACGGAATGTGCGCTTGCGTCACCAGTTCAAAAGTTATTGACTGTGCGGGATGTCGCTGACAGCTACAGGAATGTTACAGGTAGGGTTCTGTTTAGAGTAGAATCCATTTTAAAAATGAAAGGTTCTTCAATGTACAGCTGACAGCTAAGTGTCACTTGTGACCTAAATATATCTTACGCAAAAAAATGAGGAATGGCGTATTTAAGGGAGCACGCTTCTAATTAAATCTCATATTTTGTCTTACAAGCGGGGTGCAGAAACCATGGCTGTGCCAATCCTACATTTCCAAAAACTATCAGAAGAAAAATGTTGATAGAACGCTAACGGTCATCGGTTTGTTTGTTTCCTGTCACTGTCACTGTCAACACTGGACAAACAGCAGCAAACGTTGGCCTAGTTTGTATATCGAAGCTATTTATGCTCATTCTGTATTCAGTTCTTAGATGAGAGATGACTGAAATATTATGTTTTTCATTGTCGTTGCAGCCCCCACAGTTTAATTTCAGGCTTCAGTTGAACTAGCATCTAAACCACACTCTCTGCCTGGTCACACTGCTGGGCTTTTAATGTTCTTTTTTTAGCAGATTCAATGAATAGCTCTTCTGCCGGTGTCATCTGCCATCCTTTTTGCTCAGCTCATGCTTTGTTTCGTCACCAGCCCGGGCAGGAGATCAGCCTGGATCTTTACGAGGAGGTGACCATGGGATGGCCGCAGAGACCAGGACCAGGAGGGCTGCCAAGGAGTCCTACTGGGCCTACTCAGGTGAGCAAGGTGCCCTCCGATACCTGACCCTGTGGTGCTCCTCCCCAACTGTCTTTCAGTACCACTCATAAAGATTCTTGGGGAGGGTCATGCTGTGGTGTAAAAAAGATGACTGCTGTTGTCCATCTGTGGTTTTGTGATATTGTGTGTATATCATAGAGGGACATTCAGTCTCAGTGTTCTCTGATGTCATAGGTACTAATTGATCGCGATTTTATTTTGTATTTGATGTGACTGATATCCGCTGTTCATAACGAAGGAGACTGGAGGAAATATGACGAGTGTGAATTCCTCCCTGTGACCTAATCATAGCCCTTATGCACGCTCCATTTTCCCGTGTTTGCAGTGGAAGACCATTGCGACATTAATCAGGCTAGTCTATAATGCATCCTGAAATCATTTTCCTCTTACAGCAATATCAGTTTCAGTTTTTTATTCTGCACTTTTTCGAGTTTGTGAAAGCAAAAATGCTGTTTATACACTTTATCCACACTAAGTAACATCATGGTGTTTGGCTTTGTGAATCTGGGCTCTTTACTGTAACATGATCTCAGTCTTCAGATTCCAGCTCTCTGTTTTGCTATCCATGGGTCCAGAAAAATCCAGGATGCTACTTCAGATTTGTACAAGTTGCATAGAATCCATCCATCCATCCATCCATCCATCATTATCTATACCGCTTAATCCATCCGGGTCGCGGGGAAGCTGGAGCCAATCCCAGCATCTTCAGGCGAGAGGCGGGGTGCATGCTGGGCAGGTCGGTTGCATAGAATCAAAATGGTAATTATGGTAATCTGTACTATTCTGTATGACTTTCCCAGTAATAATGCTGGTAATACATGTGAAATGTGGGGTTTGAGTGTGTGTATGTGTGTGTGTGAGCATTCATTTCAGCCGGAGGCACAGACGCACACACACACACAGGTTTGTTATTATATCTTTGTGGGGACTATCTATTTATTTCTATGGACAAAACCCTAATCCCAAAAATAACATAAATCCCTACCCAGCCATAACCTTAAGCATAAGTAACCAAACAAAATACAAGATTTTTGGCATTTTTAGTTTTTTGATTGCATCCAAAGATCTTTGTGGGGACCTGAAAAATGGTCCCCACAACATCAAAATGTCAGGCTTTAATCGCATTGTGGGGACATTTGGTCCCCACAATGTAAGGTACACCTGGACCACACCCACACTCTCTCTCTCTCTCTCTCTCTCTCTCACACACACACACACTGATCTCTGTCTTTAGGTCTCCCACACAAATTTTACTGCCAGTTACTTGCCTGTAATTACCGCACACCCTGAAACCCTGATCTGAAACACACATCTCCTCATGCAATGTATAGCTGATGTAAATTGCCAGCTCCCAATAGCTTGGATTTTTCTCATGGGTCCAGCAAATTGCTCAGTGTAAAAGCATAGTGGTTATTCCTAGAAAGGAAGGATGGGGCAGAGGCTGTTATTTGCCGGGGGAGCGGTCATTGCGCTTGGCTGCCAGAGCAGCACCTTCCCAAGTTGCCTAATTCACATTTAGCTGATATACTGGACATTATCAGTAATCCCTGACAATGGCATTGCATTTTCTGTTACCCTCTTGGGTGATCTTCCTTTTTCATGCAACGAAATGCATCTGTTTCTAACGCAGATGCATTGCTCTGGGCGTGCTTTCCTATTGGCAGCAGTCATTCTGAGAAACACTACAAATCTATTCTCAGAACTGGATGAACTGCAGTTGCCATCTCAGAACTATTTCAGTGACGTTTTCATTGACTCCAGTTGGACTGGGGAAGCTTGAGTTCCCTTTACTCAGATCATCACGCATTCTTCGTGTTTTCGGATATCTTTGCATTCTGGAGTGGTCCGGAGCTCAGACAGTAGAACTCCCTGGATGGAATGCCTGTCCATTGCAGAGCACATATATATTCACTCACACACTATAGGCAGGTTAAGGACACCACTTAGACCAACTGCATGTCTTTGAACTGCAGGCAGAACTTGCAAACTGCAAACACAGAAGACGCACCATTCAGTCACCTAGCGCTGGAGGTGAGGTAATAGTGCTACCCACCAAGCCAATGAATTATGCCACTTGAGTGAGTTGATTATGAAAGGCAATAAGTAACGGGATAAGGAACTATATTGTGTATTCTTAGACTCAATGTGATGCAGAGAATTGCAAAAAAAAACAGCCTAGATTGTAATCTCTTTTTAAATCTGAATATTATTCCTTGTTTTTCATACATTAGAATTATTTTCTAAAACTCCCATAATTACAGACCATTTATATAAGCCATTGAATTTGTAAATGCACTCTTCTGTCTGCTCAGCTGGCTTCAAGTTCCGTCGTTCCGCTGGATAAAAACACTACCGCAAAGGTAGTATGCCGTTAAATACGTTTTTTTTTTTTTTTTTAATTCACCGGATATTAATTTCACAGCTATTGTGGTTTTCAGTACTGCTCAAATAAATTGCAGCTGAGCTTTAATTTAAAAAGTAGAGAATACATCCCTTGTCTTTTTCGCCTATCAGCTAACCAAAGCAATTTCGCATTTACTGGAGTGTTTTGAGTTAAGGGCTTTCATGCATTTGAACTGCGACAGGGAGAATAAAGACTGAAAATCGAGTTTTGCTGCAGAATGTATTAAGAAAAGCATGGAGAGTTACTCTTCTTCCTCTCCTGAACAGCCAGTGACTTTCGATGCATCTAGTTTGGTTAGTCAGTGCTTAACTGTTGCCTTGGAAACGGGAAAGCTCACTGAAGGCTATCAGCCTCCAGGTGAACTTATGAGGTGGCTTTTAATGTGTTTTCATAGATATATACTGTACCTAGCAAGAGCATTGTATGTGTTCATTTGGGTGAAAAAAATTTGAGAATTTAAATTAAATTATATAGAGTATCATTATATAGTTAAGCTGGAATATGCTATATAATATTGCATTGATTTATTTGCATATGACTAATTGCATTATCCTTTTGATTAATTTGTAACAATTTTAGCATATTGAATAAAATAAGCATAAGTTTTTATTAGAGTTTATTGGGTTTTTTTTGCGAACATTAGCCTCTCCCACAGGTACAGAAATGGGATTTGCTCTGCCCATTGCTTTAAGAAGTAATTATTGCTGCACACTGTGAAAGGGGGACGGCGTGCCAGAGCTGCTAAATGTTTACTAATACTTTGTGCTGAGGGCATCTGGCAGAAGGGGTGGCCAGGAAAGACGGGGCGTAGTGAAGAGGCCTGGCATTGCAGCCAGTGGGAGACCTCGGCGCTCGAGCCAGGCCAGTAGCACACGCTCCCCAGGCTCACTCGTCCCTCCAGATGAAGCCGATGTCAGTGACCACAAACAACACACCTTACAGACCCTCCACAAATGAACAAGTGACAATGCCAGTGTGGAAATGCCAGCTCCCTCTCACTCTGTTCTCAGTCTCTCTCTCTCTCTCTCTCTCTCTCGCCATGCTTCTGCTTGTTTTGGCTCTGATCCTAACTGCACTGAGATTTGCATGTTAAAGACACTGAAATGGCCATTGCTCATTTTCCAGCTTTATTTATGTGATAATTGAGTCTCCCGCTCCTTCTACAGGGGCCCTGGATTGCCTGCCCCCATCAGTCTTGTAACACGCTGCACACAGTCAGCTGGGGAGGGGACTTGTTAGAAGGGCCCTGCCTTATTTCTGCAAGGGGGGGAGAAATCTTTTGTCACTTGGATTCGGCATGTTTAATTTATTTAAGTACGCTCCACTGAAGGGCACAGGGCCCCGGTGGAATGTGCTCTAATAAAATGATCTGGTGTTACCGATGGCCCTGTCTCCACCACGTCCAGCAAATGGACCACCACATCTGCTGCTGTGTTCGCGGTAATTGTGCAATTTACCGAATAGCCCCACAACCTGCTCCTATAATCGGACATGACTTTGCACTGCGTGAGTAATCTCTCTGTTTTAGAGTCAACCCTGAGGGGCATCTTGTTCTGATAATATTCATTGCCGGCAGTGAGCTCTTCTTAAAAGTGAAACGTGCAGGTCAATGCCGAGGCAAGGAGTTTGATAGCTGTGAGATCATTGAAGATCTATAGATAATGCTTGACTCTGGGGAGAAAAGAGATGTGGCTTCCAAACGAGCTACCTCACTCTCTTAATCTACCATCCCGCAGACAGGCAGATCTGTTTATCCGTTCTGCTGTGCTGTTACCTCTTTTTCTCTCAGCTGCTCCTT
This sequence comes from Paramormyrops kingsleyae, assembly GCF_048594095.1. Taxonomy (NCBI): domain Eukaryota; kingdom Metazoa; phylum Chordata; class Actinopteri; order Osteoglossiformes; family Mormyridae; genus Paramormyrops; species Paramormyrops kingsleyae. The sequence goes on along the minus strand of NC_132802.1, from coordinate 23,104,263 downwards.
TTTTGGCAATGTGCTACTGAATATCGGACAGCTGTACGGTTTCAAGATGTGCTGTTTGAACATCTGCATCTTGTGTCCTGATGCTTGGATTGAATGAACGGTGATTTTATGTCTATGACCTTGGCTTCACTGATGTTTTAAGGGTTGAAAGATGGCTAGGTCTAGGTCTGTCACGATAACTATTTTAACTATTTTCGCTGGACGATGTATTGTCCCGGGTGGTGCGGTGACGCAGTGGTTAGCGCTGCTGCCTCACAGCAAGAAGGTCCTGGGTTCGGTCCCGGGTCCTTTCTGTGTGGAGTGCGCACGCTGTTCGCGTGGGTTTTCGCCGGGGGCCACGGTTTTCTTCCACGGTCCGAAAGCGTGCAGGATAGGTTGATTGGTGAGTCTAAATTGGCCTTGTAGTTGTGTGCGCCCTGCGGTGTGTTGGTGCCTGCCCAGGGTTGGGCGCCCATTGTTCCTGGGATTGGCCCCGGCCCCCCCAGCGACCTCAGTTGGGATTCAGCGGTTTCAGAAAATGGATGGATATATTGTCCCAGAAATAATTGCAGTAAACAATATTACTGTCATTTTAAGACCATGTCATGCCACTGATATAATGATAATATAATAGCATAATATAGGAAGTACACCCATTAAAAGAACAATGAAATTTTTAACAATATTCAGACATTGAAATTGGATTGTCAAAAAATGTAAATATCCTAAATAAATAAAACCACACAACCGAAAAAAAAAATCAATAAAATAGACTGTCAAGCTCCGTTAACAAATATTTCCCTAGATAATAACCATTTGACACAGAGGTATAGACAGTCATTCATAATGGGCAATATACTGCAAACCCAGTTTTGCAGTACGTCCAAAAGAACATAATGACCGTAAGTTACTGTAGGTATAAGTAACCACGATTTAATGAGCACCCAACAGTGTTCCCGGCTTGTGTTCTGACTCTTGCTCAGTGTTCAGCAGAACCAATGCATTCAATACAATCCACGGTCCTAGGGAGAGAAAAGGGCCACCTTCCTGTAGTCCGTACACAAACGAACAGTGCTGTCCGGCTTTGACACGAGCAAACATGGTGGACTCTAAGGGCTACAAGTAGGGTTAGCAAGACCATGTTCAAGTAAATATGTGGTCTCTCTTTCCAACAATGTGTGCTTGTGTGGACTAAAGCAACAGGGATGCTGCTTAATGGGAGAAGGCTTAACAGCATCAACGTCCTGTTGTATGACGTGGGTTCACGAAGGGGTTTCCGCAAGTAGAGATGGGAAATGGTCAATTAGGGACGTGACAGCCTTTTGGGCAGCAAGAAGCAAGTAGGCGAGTTTACCCAAGAGTGACCTTATGGCTTCGGAGTTTGGCAAGCGGGCCCAGGGTAAACAATTTCTACCGAGGTGTAACGAATTGCTCTCCGGAGAATAATCACTGGGGCGAGCAACAATAGCAGCAGAGAGGGGGGCCGAGGTAGGAGAAACTGGCAAAGGAGCGGCAGCTGAACAATCCACATAGGGCTTTAACATACTTATATAGCACACATGGGCCTTTTGTTTGGTTACTTATGGTTAAGGTGTGTGCTGGGGCCCCCAAAGTCAGAGAGAAGCTGGACTAAAGATTGTACATAAACACCTTTTCTACCCTCCATGATTTGAACAAAAAAGGCTGGTGGATTTGAAGAATGGTTGACTGAGACAAGAAATACCGGAATTTTATGATTGCTCACTATTGGATAATAAAGACTTCCAGATGACCACAAACTAAAATAAAATAGGTTTGTACTGAAATGCCGTACACCTACTGTATGTACTTTTTTGCATATGTGTTATTTTGATTTTTAAATGTAGTTTTAATGTCATTTTTTATTTTTATTTCAATCTAGTTTAGTTTTAGGTGCGGTTTCATTGGTTTTTATTTTAAAGATTTACTTAGTTGTTACTTATTTTGCTTTAGGCTTTACTTGATGATTTTTATTTCTAGGTATAGATGGAAAGTTTGCTGGCTACGAAAAAATGTCGCGATGTAGGGCTACTGCCTATTTCAATGATTCATCTACATTGTACGAGAGTCCTAACGATAAACAATTCATTACGTTAGCTAAATAATATTTAAAAACGGTAAAGGGAAAGAAGTATTTAACGTTATTTTGGTTGGTTTTGGGAGCAATATTTGAAGTTCTTGTATATTTTATTTCAGTTTATGGAAATACCTTGAATACTGTTGCACAATTTTTACTATGTTTTTAATATATTTCTTACTTATAACATCCATACCACACTTCATAAATGTGACTTTTATATTTGCTCTACAGTGCTACTCCAGGCCTAACGTCAAAGTACGCTAGCCTGGTGAGTTGGTGCTAGAAGTAGCCCGTGAACATTCAGGATCGCGGACAGTCCGGCACCACGCACACTTTCACGTGAAGTATGACACGGCCCTGAGCCGTGTCTGGAACGCAGAGCAAACGAGAGGGCAGAAGCTGAGCAACTAGTTAAAATGTTGGTGGCATTCATTCTTATGTAAACAAACATGTATGTCAACACAAATTGCCAATATCATGGTTAGAAAATATTATGGAAGTCATATCCATATATTGTGCAATATATTAAAAACACAATTATTGTGACAGGCCTAAAAGGCTGGCACATACACTACTGTATAATGACAAAAGTATTGGGACACACCTCTCAATCACTGAATTTAGGTGTCATTCAGACTCACTACCAGAGATGTAATCAAGCACCAAGCCATGCAGTCAGGTTTACTAACATTTGTGATAGAATGAGTTGTTCTAAAGAGCTCAGTGAATTCAAGCCTGGCACTGTCATATTTGCCATGTCAGTTTGTGAAATGTCTTCCCTGCGGTACATGTTCCACGGTTAAATGTAAGGGCTATTATTGCAAAGTGGATGCTTTTCAGAACAGAAACTCATGTAAAGTATCATGCAAAGTAAGACATGCAAAGTAAAGACAAATAAATTACACAGCTGTATAGTCTTTACTATAAACTGTACTTTAATGTAAATCACAAATTTATCGTATATAATGAAATACTGTAAATTTTGAATAAAGAGTAAATTATACAAAATAAACAGAATATGTCCGTGATATCCCATGGTGAAGTTCATTTGACTATGTTCACAATATACAGTTTTATGTTGTTTTTGTGAGTAAAGAGGCACCGTGACTATATTATATACAAGAATATTTTACTAATGCATGAGTGGAAAAAATAAAGTGTTTCCTATTCATGTAAACTGCCATATAAATTCAGTTCTTTACTTGGTGTGGAAAATCTCACATACATGTATCTCAGTGGGAAAATGATGTCCGATATCTGTTGTTCTGTTATAGTAACAACATTACAACATTACATTCTGAGGACCCTCAGCATGTCCTGCATGAGGCCGGGGTGAACATAAAACCTCTTGGCAAAGGCAGGATTACACTTTTTGGTACCAGATATACCAGGTAAAGTTGTTGACTTAGTATGGCTTAGATGATCTAAGTGTTTTGGACTAGGGATTAGAATGAGCGTTTTTTCCAGTGATAAGTGGAGTCATGTATTCTGCTTATATAAAGTTGCACAAATGACATGTCTTAATGTGAAAACCATGATGCCACTCCTCGTTTTCCCACTGCAGAGTGAGTTAGCATGTTATTACTCTGTAGAATAGGACCATGCCTGTCCCACGTGGTATAACACAAATACTCATAATTGTATTTAGAGCAAGGAAGTAAAAAAATAACAACAAGACTCGCCACAAGGCTGTTTATCCAAAAGGCAACGCTTCCATATTTCGTGGTGCAGTCCTTTTGTTGCAGATTTTTCAGAGCAACCTGATTATTATTTTTTTATTATTGTTGTTGGTGTTATAAACGGTGCTGTAGAATTACTCTACCCACTAACACCTGGTAACAACGGTAAATATTGTCAGGGTTGCCAACTCTCACGTATTTGTTGTGACACTCATCATTTCAGACTCTCACGCCTATACAAGAAATCTTACAGCAAGTGTATATTATTCCATTATAAACCTCAAATTGGCTATATGAAAAGCGTTAGGGTAGTTTGCAAACCTTACAGAAGTTCATAAAACTGTTATATGCAAGTAAATGAATGTGCAGACTTATATCGCATTGAAAATCACATGCCAGTCAGCTGGCCGAAGTTGGTGATACTGGATTGTACATCACTGGTTGGAGAGAAATAGAAGTGAATCTTATGTTGAGGGAGAGCAGGCTTTGTTTTATTCATGTCCCAGAATAATGACATGTTTGTCATTGTTTCAGTGGAAGGTAACATTAGCTGACTCTGTGGTTGATGTACTGGCTAACTGACTCTGTGGTTGATGTACTGGCTAGCTGACTCTGTGGTTGATGTACTGGCTAGCTGACTCTGTGGTTGATGTACTGGCTAGCTGGCTCTGTGGTTGATGTACTGGCTAGCTGGCTCTGTGGTTGATGTACTGGCTAGCTGGCTCTGTGGTTGATGTACTGGCTAGCTGGCTCTGTGGTTGATGTACTGGCTAGCTGGCTCTGTGGCTGATGTACTGGCTAGCTGGCTCTGTGGTTGACTCTCATGTATTTATTCCTAAGAACAGGGCAGAGCAGCTTAGTAGCAAAGAAAAGAAAAATGTAACAAATACTTACATTTAACAGTTAAAACCTGCTGCTGTATTGACTTAAGAGAAATATACAAAAATCAAAATGAATTTGTGGTAGTAAGCATGTTTATGGCCATACGGATGCTTAGTATCAGGTAGGATGTGCATATACCATTACAGCAGAAAAACCAGTCAGTCTATGCATTATCTGACAATATAGCAGCATATCACAATAATATGTGAAAAAATATGGCAGTATAGTGACTCATTGGGTTGCACTGTTGTCCACCCCCCCGAACCCCGGTAACCCTGACCAGGATAAGCAGTTAGAAGATAGATGGATAAATAGATATGGAAAAATGTTCAGAACACAAACTCAATTTTTGTCCCTGTGTCATTAGGGAAAAGGATGATCAGCCATCATTTTACTTCCCTGTAGCCTCAAACTTGGATTGTCATTCTGACTTACTCTTCAGTGTTTTCTGTTTTACAAAGATATCTAGTGGATTGTTCCTGCCACAACTCTGGTCTATCATCCTGTCAGTTTAAAGGACCCTATAAGAAGTAATAACAATAATCATTCCAGAGAGCTTGCATGCGTGCAGGTATGTATGTACAGTATGTGCGTATTTTAACATTTGCTGCTCAGTGCGCAGTGTGAAAGAATGATATTGGCCATGGTTTGATAATAACTCGAGGCTCTGATGAACAGACCGCTTAGGATTCACTGCAGGACTTTGAGGCTGGTGTCAGAGTTAAAAGAAAAACTGTGAAATGTCATCAATCTTCAAAGCCCGAGGTCGAGAGGCAGAGCTTTCTGAGCAAGAGGAAGGAAACAAGGAAAAGACAACATTGGTAGACAGAGAAGCTGCCCGACAGGGCACAATAGGGGAGAGAGCTGTCAGTGCTGCCCAGCCTGTCTATGACTAACCCTCATCAGGCTATGTCACATTATAAAGTGTTTTGTCTTAGTGGCTGTAGTAATATTTTGCACAACAGAATCATTGCAGTGTATTTAAATTGCGATTTTGCCCGTGTTCCTCTGGGTGCTCTGTTGTATTTCACACTCAGGCTTTAGTTCCAACTAGATTCTCTTGGTGTTTATTTTTTACAGCTTTTCTGAATTTTTATGTATTTTTTTGGCTTTGAACAGTGCTTTTTATGCAGCCTTTATTCCCATAAATTTCCTATGCTTCTTATTGGTCAAGGTTTGCCCTGGACAGCTATACGCTTTTGGTGCGTTACCTGCCTCAGTTGTTTGTTGCCATGGAAAAAAAATTTCAACAAAACATACTTTTAAATTTGCATTTATTCTAATGTATTGTGCTGTATTTCAGATGTAGACATGGAAAGCTCTGGGTACATGTTCCTGTGGCAGCATTAGGCACAGTGCGACATAAAGGTTGCCAGGGACAAACTATTTCAGGATAGATCAGCTGTGGCATTTCAAACAAAACACTGTTGACAGCAGTTGACTTTGTTGAAATAGTGCCTATGACAGAGGTCTTGATCGCATTTCAGTAACTGTTAAGCTTGGTTAGATCAGACCACCTGCTTTGGGAAACCAAGAAGCTTTCTTTTGTTAAAAAAATGCGGGGCCTGTTCAGACCCAACCTGCTTTCTTCTGTGGGGGAGGTGTAAAGACAGGTTAAGAGTCACTGTATCTCTGCCTTCCCAAATTCAGGTTTATTTACGCACTTTGGTGGGATTCGTCTGTCCTGTGGTAGAATCTCACTGTGCCTTTTACCTCCGTGCGCAGTTGTTCAGAGGCAGCTGTTGATTTGTTTTATGTATCCACTCAGCCATCCATTTCCTACAATGTCATGTTTAGTAGAGGGCTATGGTGAACTTATCCCAAGACGCTCCGGGCACAAAGCAGGGAACACCCTGGATAGGATGCTGGTGCATTGCAGAGAATTATTTATTTGTTTGTTTATTGTTACACAGCACACAGTGCAGGCCTTTATATGAAGCCTCTCAGGGTTGAGTTCCTTGCCCAAGGCGGAACAGTTGCATTTCCAGCAGGGTGTGAAAAATATAAGGTATTACCGCTGTGTTAAAAGTGAAACTCACTTAAAAGCCTTCAACCTGCAAATAGGGCAGGCAGGGTTGGGACATCTCCTGACCACATGTCTCACTGGACACTGGAATGAATATGCAGCTCTTTCAGGAGGTATCCACATATATATTTTTTTTCCTTTCCCCCCCCCCCTCTTCTGTAATTTATAGTCTCCTTTGTGTCTAAACTAATAGGAGTTAGGTCTACATCAGTTAAAACCCACATGTCTATTTGATGTAAGACTTCTCCCCTTAGGCTAGAATAGCAGTCATTTTTGAAAGATCTTGAGTCACCGAAACACTAATTATCAAAAATGGATTCTGTGAGGCCAGTGTCACATGCAAAATTCATCTCAGTTATCATTTAATGATCAGATCAGCAATTCACCGGCGTGGCCGGACCATCCGTCTCTGTCATTGGTGGCCCTGAGATGGATGTGCTGGTCAGGCCGCCACTGGATGGAGCCGTATAAGACTGAGAGCCAAGAGAAATCTCCTTTCTAATCCTGTCCGACGTGTTGTGCTGGCAGGAAGCAATTTGCACATGGAAACTAGCTCTAAATTGTTTCTTTCATTTTCTGTTTCTTAACAATGCATAGCATCTATTAAAAGGCAAATTGCATACAAATAAAGAATCTTTGAGGGCCGTGCTAATACCATTGAGGGGCATATTTGATCTACTGCGGCTCTCATTGAAATTAATAAAATTTACAGGAAATGAGCCAGAGTGTTCCTGGGGCAGGTTAATGAAAAGCATTGCCTTGACAACGTCCCTCCTGTCCTTCTGGATGTGTCACCTCTTTGTGCGATTAAGCTCCCAGGATGAGAAATCACTTCCTCTTAATTAATACATTCCGAGATTTCTGAAGTCTGAGATGTAAATGAATTATTTGCATGTGTATGCACAGGTGTGGTATACTAAGTATCTTTATGTCTAACTGGTAACCTTTGACCCTTAAACCATAAATTTCTAACCACTAGCCCGTATCACTTTACCCAGTTAGCCAGCCATCCCACTGGATATTCAGTCATATCTGAATTAGCATTTATTTCACACTGGCTGCTATTCAACACACCAAGGTGGAACCAAACAAATGCCCATGAAGGTCCAGTCAGCGTACAGATTAGCCATTCTCTATTGTGCCAGACTCTGTCAAATTAGTTCATAGAAGGTTCTCCATGACTGAATCTTCCTGGCTCTCTTCAGTTCCTACACTTATGCTAACCCACGACTGGGAGAGGTCCAGCTTTTGTAAAGAAATGCTACCTAATATAATTGCTTCACTTGACTCCGTGTAAGCTGTTGTGCATCTGCATTCCTTGGCTCTAAGATGGAAGATTCATTGGATCACAAAGCTGATTTGATGTCTTGTGACTGACAGTCTTTTGACATTGTCACTGTGGCATTGGAAATAATCTGTTCTAGAGGCTTAGACTGTAAGGCTTAGAGAACACCTGCTGGAATCAAGTAGACTGATAATGGAGCAGAAGGTTCAAACAAAGCAATGCACACAGCAGTCCTTTACATTTACGTCTCCCAGAGAATTGCGATCTGCTATTTCACAGATGTGGCTGTACCTTCACTCTACCCTTACCATCACAAACTAGAGCTTTTATGTGTTTTCTCTTTTGTTCCAAGATACTTTTTATTCTGTTTTTGGAAGAAAGTTCTGGGGCCCTTGATGGATGATCTCAGGGTTTCTCATGGTATAATTTAGTTATGCAGATGAGCATGAATGTGAGAGCAGGGCTTGGGAACAACAGACTCTTAAACTAATAACGGCGATGACTGACTCGATAATGAGCTTGCAGGCTCCTGGTGGCAGGAGTGGGGATGCAATGAAGAGTTTGAATAGAATGAATTAAGCAGCTGCAGTAATCATGACTTTGAAAGAGAAAGTGGGGAAGGGAAATTGAAAAGATGTGCTCGTTGAGCAGCAAAGGTGCAAAAAAAAGCCTGAAATGTACTTGTTGTTCCTTTACAGTGTGCTCATTTACTGGCAGTTTTGTAATGTAAGGATGGGTCCAGTGTGCTGATTAGGAGGAGACATTGAGAAAACAAGGTCAGATTTGGACTGACACCAGATAAAGATGGTGGCTGCATAGCGTTAACAGCTTTGGGAGAATGGCTGAGCTGAAGACGAGGTTATCAGGGGGAATGCCAAAAATACTCTGTGTGTTTTTCAAAGCCAACAGCAGAATGCTGTTTTCCCTTCTCACAGTCTCTGCTTTCACTTGTGACTTTTGTGAGTTTGGTAATGAAGGAATTGAGCGCATTAATAAATTATTATTTTTTTGTTATTCATACCATACTGACCATCAGAACCTCTGTTCTCTGTGCTAAAGACTTTTTCCCTGCAGATTCCACTTACACGTAGAGTGCCTTGGGTTTACAAAAGGGATAGGTTTAGAGGTGGTAATGGAATACTCTGGAAACACTTGTAACACTAGGTTAGTAAACTCTTGTTGGGAAACAGGAACTCTTGTCAGTCCATCAAGCCTTCTTATCCTCTTCCTTTTGATGCATGTTGAATCTCCATTGTGTCCCAGACCTCATTTTCTGTGCATAGGTCTATGTTCTATGTGGGCAGTTCTTTATTATTATTATTATTATTATTATTATTATTATACTGTATTGTTATTTTGAATGGGGCAATACAGTTGGTAGCATTGTTGCCTCACACCTGCAGGGCTGGGTGTTCGAATAACTCTGTGTGTCTCTGCATTTTGTGCCAATTGCTACATGCATATTTAAAAACAGTCAGGTACTGTAGGTGAATCAGCATCTCTAAATTCCCCATTCCGTGAGGATGTGCATGTTTGTGCCCTGTGATAGACTTGTTTCCCATACAGGATGTACCCCAGCCTTGTGCCCTTTGCTGCCTGGGATAGGCTCCAGGAACCTGGACTTAATAAGTGGCCGGAAAATGGATGATTGCATGGATAATAATAAACACGGTCCTGTTATTACTTTATGTTAAAATGTTACTACCTTCAATGGATCTTTTTGCTTTCAGTAATTTCTACTGAAATGGGAAATTTTGGTGATTTCTATCTCCACTCCATCTTAAGAGTGATATTTATAGAATAGATCCTTTGCATTTAATAAGTATGGAGATTTAATACTTAATTTGAATAGCTTAATTATTGTAAGTAAAGAGCATTTAATGCTAAAATTCATTATATCTGGCTCAATCACTTTTATTAAAAATTTACATATGAAGAAACAGGTGATTGACAAACAGAACTAGTTGCATTGCCTTTGAAAATAATTGTGGGTATCAATACAGAGATAATAATGCAATGGCAGTAGAACCAGGGGCCAATTTCCCCTTTGTAATAAAGGTAGGGCTTGTCATACTTTCTAAAAAGTGAAGAATTTAACTGATTAATATTCACAGGACAGTCTGCAGGTTACGTAATGGCAGTCTGAATATTAAAATAGCTGTTCTGCCAGGCTTTGATTTCATTAGTTGTTTATAACAACAAGTTGCTAATGAATTAGCTTGTTTTAAGTTTTCAGAGCACAGGGAAATACTTGCATGTTTCTAAATAAAAATGGATTTTTCCTAAAAATCTGTCTGTAAAAAATGGGTGGCCTGAAATATATAAAAAATTACATACTCTGTATGTGTGTGTGTGTGTGTGGGGGGGGGGGTGTCAGATAAACATTACATTGTGGGGACCAAATGTCCCCACAATGAAATGAAAATCTGTTCTTTTGATGTTGTGGGGACCATTTTTCTGGTCCCCAGAAGGGGAAACTCAGTTTTATAAAAATCTGTGACTGCAATAAAAAAACTAAAATTGCAAGAGGACTCTTTTTATTTGGTTACTTATGGTTAAGGTTTGGGTTAGTTAGGGGTTAAGTTTGGGATTAGGGTTTTGCCCATAGAAATGAATGGAACCTCTCCACGAACATAAAATTACAAACCTGTGTGTGTGTGTGTGTGTGTGGACACAGAAACCCAAGTACCTTACCTAGTCATTTAAAATGTATCAATTACAATGCTTCTAATCAAAGGATGACTAAGGAGGTCATGAATATTTGAAAGGGAAACCTCCAATATGGTAGACCTTAATGGTAATGCTTTGGGCCTAGTGGAATTCCTGCTTTGGCAACAGCAACCAGTTCTTTCTTTAATTCTACAGGCACTGCATTGCTGCCACAATTAGTTAGACTCAAAAGGATTTTGGCTCATTTACTCTACTCCTGCCACTTATGCTACTTATACATTCTGAAAGGCACTAAATGTTGTTTGTTTATGGTAGCTGTCTGTGGCTGGACAGTTGCTCAGGACTGTGTCTGGTAAGATGGCAATACATGAAGCCATAAACAATAACATAAAAGCTAGATTTCAGGCAAATTGTGTCAGTTGAAGACTCTCATGTATTTATTCCTAAGAACAGGGCAGAGCAGCTTAGTAGCAAAGAAAGGAAAAATGTAACAAATACTTACATTTAACAGTTAAAACCTGCTGCTGTATTGACTTTAGAGAAATATACAAAAATCAAAATGAACTTGTGGTAGTAAGCATGTTTATGGCCATACGGATGCTTAGTATCAGGTAGGATGTGCATATACCATTACAGCAGAAAAACAAGTCAGTCTATGCATTATCTGACAATATAGCAGCACATCACAATAATATGTGAAAAAATGTGGCAGTATAGTGACTCATTGGGTAGCACTGTTGTCCACCCCCCCAACCCCGGTAACCCTGACCAGGATAAGCAGTTAGAAGATAGATGGATAAATAGATATGGAAAAATGTTCAGAACACAAACTCAATTTTTGTCCCTGTGTCATTAGGGAAAAGGATGATCAGCCATCATTTTACTTCCCTGTAGCCTCAAACTTGGATTGTCATTCTGACTTACTCTTCAGTGTTTTCTGTTTTACAAAGATATCTAGTGGATTGTTCCTGCCACCACCCTTCATCTGGTCTGTCATCCTGTCAGTCTGAAGCCTCCCCCCCCCCCCAGCTGTAAACTGAACAAGGGTCTAGTCACACTACAGAGAATTCTCTGAGAATATCTCTCTCAAAGCCCATCCACTGAGATGCCAGCATGCCATTCTAATTGCCGTTTCTGGACTGGCAAGTGTGCACTGGTAAAGGTAATGAGCAATCACATAGAAAAGAAGTAGAAAAAAAACATTAGATATACCATTAGAAATAAGAATGTATTTTATTGTTTGCAAGCAAGCTAGCTTTTGGTAGATTTGTGAGAAAAAAAAAACCATGTTTTTGTAGAAATTGTCTTGTTGACTTGTAAATTTCCTGTACTGGAAGCGATCACAACTGAGTATGCTGTATGGGTATTTGTTGATATGAAACAATTGCCTTCGTGTAGTGAGTGTTAATGGACCATCACTAATCAGTGTTTCAGTAAAGCTGGACTATGTGTGGGAAATCTCATTGGTCTGCATGAGCAGTAGTCCTTAACATTTCTTGGAAAGTAGAGTGTTTTTTAATGCTCAGTGTACTTGCTACTTGATATTTTTGTAGCAGATTTTTGGCTCATCACCCTATAAACAACTGCTCTTCTAAGGGTATGATTTTCAGTGTCTAATCATATTTTAAATATGAGGAGAATGACTGGAAGCAGTTTTGGTGAAGGTTGAAGCCCATGAGATAAAATGAGCAGTAACTCGGCATGTGTAGTTACTGAACATGGAGATCAGTAAGATCAGACGGAGAACGAACAATGTTACTACTCGGATTGATCATAAAGACGTTTGTTTCATCCTTTTTAGCTATATGCCTCTTTGATGATGTGTTAGCTAAGGGGTTCATAAGAAAGTCCCAAAGAATTAACAGAAATGTTATGAGTTGAACATTGCTTTTTTCTTTCTCGTTACTTTCCTTTGACTTGTAATCTATTATTGAAGTACATGATATATTATTCAAGTAAATTTGACAGCCAGAATATGTTGCTAATGTTTCCATAGGGGTCTCATTTTGACGTTTCTGTTGATTTCTAAATTGTAAATTGCCTCTATTGAGTGTGTTATGATTTAAACAAATATTTGCTCTTTTGATATCCATGGATTAGTGTAAGGCACACAATCCAGTTGATGCGTGATTAATAATTCAGAGAATTCAGCATATTGTGTTTGTTTATTTAAAGAATTAAATTAACAAAACACCAGGCCTCAAAGCATCAGTTAGATGCACATAATTTCTCCTGTTGGCTTCTTGCCAGTTTTCATATGAAGCAATTTTTGAAAGTGTTGACAAAGGCCTTGTTTACTTATCTTCTGGATATACAGAACAATGAGAAGATTCAGAATATTGTACTTATAATCCGCAAATGTAGCACTTTAAATCACCCTAGATCATTAAAAATATATCTGTGTCTATATATTAAAAGTTTGTGTGTGTGTGTGTGTGTGTGTGTGCGTGTGTATTAGGTTTATATTATATTGTGGGGACCAAATGTACCCCATAATGTAATAAAAATCTGTTTTTTTTGCCATTGTGGGGACTGTTTTTCAGGTCCCCACAGATATCTGTGAATGCAATCAAAAAATGCCACAAATCTTACATTTTGTTTGGTTACTTATGGTTAAGCTTGGGGTGAAGGTCATCATTCAGAAATTAAGAGAGAGTCCCCACAAAGATATGTAAAACATTATACAGTATAATATAAAAGACGAAGCAAATTTGTTACAGACTGTTGCATCAAGTACTGCAACAAATGTCCAGCATATACTGTACAGACCTACCCAAGTCATTGTTGGATTATTGCCACCCTGCCAACATTTGTACATCGTTGCATTCCTTACATTTTAAATTTAATCTATTCTAAAAATGTATCTTTTAAAATTTGTTATGCAGTTAATTAATTTGTAAAATTATGTGCATTTCAATTTGTTTAGAGATGCATTTGGGCAGTGCATGGCTGAAAGGCTTGGTGGGGTGTCTCTGCAGTAGGGTTCACTCCCCTGAAATAGAAAATCAAAATTTTCGTTATTAAAATCGACTGGATTGAAGTCTATGTGCATTGTAAAAAATTCAGCTACAGTATTTACCCCCAAAAATTGAGGAAACACATTATACCCACTATTTTGAGTATGTGTGTGTGTGTGTGTGTGTGTGTGTGTATATATATATTTTTTATTTTTAAAAGAGAACCTTAACCAGTAATTCTAAATTTTGTTGACTCTCAGTGAATTGCTAACTTAACTATGGTCCACATTAGCAACCATTAACAGCACTCAGCAAGATACCAAATTCCACTATATGCTTATGACATTGTCTGGAGTAGCTACTTGTTAAAATAGCTCTGTGCATTTGTTTGTTTATTTCTTGTTTTCAAGGGTGTCATTTACTACTTTTTAAATTCCAAAGTTACACGGTATGCAACGTGGAGTAGCTTTGTTAGTATGATACTTCTGGAGCTTGGGCAGCTTTTTACACAATCGCTGATACCGGAACTGGCAGCACAGGCCTGGGTAACATCAACACAGAATTAAGAGAGGGGGGGCTAACTCAGACACAGCCGGTGTGCTGCATGTGCTCTTTGCTTCAGCCCTCCTTTGGCACCCCCGGCTCTGGACTGTCCCGTCTCCCTGTTCATTCTCTACATGACAGACTTCAAACACAACTCTATGCTGTGTAAAGTATAAAAATTCTCTGCTGATTCGTTCACTGTCGGGTGCATTGATAGTGGAGATGAGAGCAAGTACAGGAGACATATAAGGGACTTGTGAATTACCTGTGATTTAACATTGTTAGGTACAGCTGGTGCTGTATTTCCATAATGCCCACATTTGCATTCCTGTGTCACTATATGTTAGTGGGAGCTGTTGTGTGGGACTGAGCTTGTGATTTTTCAGAGTTGTTGGCATAGCCCTGCCCACACATATAGGTGCTGGGCCTGTGGGAGCTGTTGGGTGGGACTGAGCTTGTGATTTTTCAGCGTTGTTGGCATAGCCCTGGCCACACACATAGGTGCTGGGCCTGTGTACCATGAGCCTGTGCAGGGAAGCCCTCCGGGGCCTGTGAAATCAGCTAGAGGCGATGGGTTTGGCTCCAAAAAGAACTGATGTCTGAGCACTACAGATAAAGGATTGTGCCTTGTGTCTTATTGTGAGACTTGTGGAGCTTCTGAAAGAAACATGGCAAACTGTTTCAATCCACCCACTGTATTTGGTTGCTAATTTCCCTGCCGTCATACCATGTCCTTTTAATGAAGCACCTGGTTCTGATTCTGGTCATCTGGAGGAATCCTAAACAGAAACAGACTTAGAACATCTAAATTTTCCTTGTATGATTCAAAATTCAAGATTTTTTATTTTCCACGTGCACAGTTATACAGGTACAACACACAGTGAAATGTATCCTAAACCGCTCTTATCCAAATGTGCAACCGTATAAATATTTAAAAAAGAGATAAGATATAGGAAAAAATAGAATAAAAAAAATATTTAACTTTAAAGTATGAAACAGATCTAGGCAGATACGATGAATGTGTAACCTCAGCTGTTTACGACATTAAACACATTGCCAAGTCTCCTGTTATGTTGTCTTGTTGTTTCACCTGTAGGTAATTGCAAATTATGGCAAAAGGGCATGCAAACAAGCCTTGATGTATAAGTGTTCCAGGATGCTACTACTCACTGACAAAAAGCAGAGAGCTGCAGGGCTTTATGTTTTTAGAACGACGGACAGTCACCTCATGTGACTGGTGTGTAAATGATTAATCTTTACTTTGTGTTGTATACCTCCTACTCATCTCTGTTCATACCTGAATAGTATTAACATTTGTCTGACTTCCCTTTAATTTGGATGGAATGTGCCCAAGACTGGACAAGATATATACACACCTCCAACCTTCTTCTAGCCATTTCTCCAACTCAGGGTTGTTTGGGGGGAGGTAGGGGCCCCCCAGCTGCAGCCTACAAAGCTGGGAGACATGCCTGACAGAATGTCATTTCATTGCAGATTTCCGTATACAAACAGACACTCGCGTATTATGGAAAATTTAGAGATGCCAGTTAGACTAACTGGATTTATTTGGACTGTGAGAGGAAACCAGGGTAGTCAGAGGAAATGTGGGGCATATGAAGGGCATGGAAACTGCACACGTACAGAGCTGAAGCTGGATTTAAAGCCTCAAGCCTGGAGATCTCAGGAACTCCCTGAGCCACCATGCTGCCCTTGTAACATTCTCTATATGGACAAAAGTATTGGGACACACTTCTTAATAATTGAATTCAGGTGATTCATTCAGACCCATTGCCACAGGCGTGTAAAACCAAACACGTTGCCATGCAGTCAGGTTTGCAAACGTTTGTGAAATGATGGGTCATTCTGAAGAGCTCAGTGAATGCAAGTGTGGTGCTGTCATAGGATGCCACCTTTGTGATTTTTTTGTCTGCTAGATATTCCATAGTCAACTGTAAATGATATTATTGCTAAGTGGAAGCACTTAGGAACAACAGAAACTCATCCACGAAGTGGCAGAGCAGAGTTGCTAAGTGCTGAGGTGCAAAGTGCATGAAAGTCATCAACACTCTGTGGTCTCAATAATTGCAGAGTTCCAAACTTGGTCTGGAATTAAAACGAGCCCAAAATCTCTGCGCTGGGAGCTTCATGGAATAGGCTTCTATGGCCAAGCAGCTGCATGCAAGTCTCACATCACCAAGCACAGTGCCAAGTGTCAGATGGAGTGGTGTAAAGCGCACTGCCACTGGACTCTGGAGCAGTGGAAATGTGATCGGTGGAGAAACAAATCATGCTTCTCTGTCTGGCAGTTTGATGGACGAGCCTGGGTTTAGTAGATGCCAGGAGAATGTTACCTGCCTGACTGCATTGTGTCAACTGTAAAGTTTGGTGGAGGAGGGATAATGGTATGGGGTTTGTTTTTATCAAGGGTTGGTCTAGGCCCCTTAGTTCCAGTGAAGGGAACTCTTAATGCTTCAGCATACCAAGACATTTTGGAAAATTCTGTGGTTTCTACTTTGTGGGATCACTTTGAAGAAGGCCCTTTGCAGTACCAGCATGACTGTGTCCCAGAGCACAAAGCAAGGTCCATAAAGACATGGTTGGATGAGTGTTTGGTGTGGAAGAACCTGACTGGCCCTTATAGAAGCCTGACCTGAAACCCATCGAACACCTTTGGGATGAACTAGAATGGAGACTGCAAGCCAGGTCTACATGTCCAATTTCAGTGCCAGACCTCTCAAATGCTCTTTTTAATGAATGGGCAAAAAATCCCACAGATACACTGCATAAACTTTTAAAAAGCCTTCACAGAAGAGTGGCAGCTGTTATAGCTGCAAAGGGAGGACCAACTCCATATTCATGGCTATGGATTTACAATGGGATGTCATACATACAAGTTCCTGTAGGTGTAATGGGGAGGGTTCTCTCTCTCTCTCTCTCTCTCTCTCTCTCTCTCTCTCTCTCTCTCTCTCTCTCACACACACACACACACACACACACACATACACACACACACACATACATATAAATAGCTGAGGAGACTATTAATCACTCTGGCTGTATTTTGTCAAAATAAACAAGGCCACTCAGAGATACAGCAGTACCCATCGTGGTTTTGGATCACATGTTCACCTAGTCATGTTTTTTGCTGCAGTGAGTGGGCACCTGTGAATGATTGTACTCTCCCCAGGGCATTAGTGTTCAGGATCTGCCGCCAAGACACAAACAAGTTTTTTTTTTCTCCTCAGAAAGCTGGTAGTTCCTCTGTTTTATGAAAGATGCACTGGTGCCTCTGTCATATTCTTTGGGCTTCCGTGTTTACGTCTTGTCCTGTGCGTTACATGCTGCTGCCTTTGTAACAAACCGGACTCTCCAGGCAATCTGAGGCTGATGCTGCTTTACAGCCCTGGAACTGTGCGACAGAGGAGTGTTTGGTTGAAGACCAGGTTCTGAAGCATGCTTGCCTTTCACTGGGATCAAAGCTGGTTTTGTGAACTGTTTCACTACCCAGTCTAACATCACTGCCCCTTTGTTCACTGTACTTTTTGGTCCTTCGGCTCTTGGGCTATAACTACATGAAAGGGGATCATTGGGTGGGATTGCTTATATCTGTGCCCCCTTTTGGTAACCTCTGACCTCAGAATATAAACCAAAGCCATGGATTTTTTCAACACCCCCTGCGGTCCATGAAGAGGTGTCCCAGCTAACAAAGGATGGGGAGTGTGAGCTCCCTTTAACTTCAGCATGACAATAGTAAATATTCTTCATCATGTACTTTTTCTGACAAAACTAACTGGACCTGCTCCTTCATTTTATAGTTTGTACTTCCTGTATAATGACATGGTTCAGCACTGTTGGGGACACTGTTCAGCTTCCAAGAATAAGATCAAATACCACAAAATGAGAATGCCGTCATGTATAAACACATTTAGTAAAACGTGATGTTAAAATAAGGAATTTATTAATGACATTACAGGAAACAGTACAGTAGTTTCTTGCAGTAAGTCCAAATATGTTGGGAAACTCAAACTTCTAACCAGGTCCAATCATTTTTAGCCTGGTTTTGGAGTTCCAACAATAAAGGATATGATAATGATCAGAGACTGTACATGGATCTACATGAAAGGGATTATCACTGGCCATGCCAACTGTCAGTAGGCAGTCGTGCGCTTCAGTTTAAAAATTTATACTGCAGTGTCACCCTGCTTTAAAGTTTGACTTTTTCTTTGAATTAAAAAGCAGTTCCTGCCATATATACATATATATGTAATGTTGGGACTCATTCTGAAACTATGTGTTGCACATTTTCTTTCCATATGTCTAATATGAGCATTTTGTGTATATGTGTTGGAAAACATTTATTCATGCCGCTGCTATTTTTCTAGCAATATGCACTTATTTACGTATGCAAATAAATAGATAGGCACACAGCATGACCCAAGGTATCCTTTAAATGCTAATGCTGCAGAGCATTCACGCACCGTCACACACTAAGAGTTGTTCAGAGGCACCAGTTCACCTGAACCACAGTCTGGGCTGTAGGCAGAGCGTAACTATGTCACTAGCAATTTTCCAGCTGAAATGCTGGGTGAAACATGGACCAGATCGAAAACCTTGCTGAGGAGCATAGGCTGTGTGAGCTTATGCTGTTGTCTATTCAGTTGTATTAATTCCTGGTGTAGCTCTGTGAGATCTCTGCGCTCACAAAATAATAAGTACCTGACCTTCCCTAAATGTAGACTGAAAAGTGGAGAGTCAGCTTTGAGTTATTACCGGCCTGAACTGGAATTCACTTCCACAACATTTATGGGAAATAACTGTTTTTGGCACTTTTAAAAAGACTTTGAAGACCTACCTTTCTAATATTGCTTACTCTTAGTTTTAAATTTATTATTGTGCTGAATTCATGACATCGCATTCTCAAGAAAAATACGAAACAAGAAGGCACTGGAAAAAATAAACAGACAGGTGAACAAACAAATAAATAAACAATATGGAATGTATTTAGAATAGAATAGAATTATTTTATTATTTTGTGCCTTCTTGTTTTGGTTTTGTGTTGTGTATTCTTGTTTATGTCATGTAAAGTCCTTTGTAAAGTTGTTTTTCAAAAGTGCTATATATATATATAACTAAATAATAATAATAATAATTCAAATGTTAATATTATTAGGTATAGTGATATTGACTTACATCAGATATTACCCCACACTTTCATCATCTAAATGGAAATAATTATGCTTTTAAAATCATGACTACAAATACTGTAATTAATAAAAATGTTTAATAAATTAATAAAAATAGTTTTCTAGTGATTAAATTCTAAATTAATTAGCTGAACTTAAGAATTTACTAGTCTAGGTACAAGTCGCAAGTTAAATCTTTGGGATGCCTAGGTTCCCAAGTTAAGCAGCTTCATATATTTGAAATCCAGGACACTTTAAGATTTGAACATAAAAGATGATGCTGGTTTTAATGCTTTTGTCACTGACAGGAGAGTTTACTCAACAAGAAAAATTGCATAAGTCATTCTAAATAGACTTTAATTATTAATTTAATGGACGTATTTAAAGAATGTGTTCATTGCAGATTTGTTTCTGTATTTTAGTAATTATGGTTTTGTTTCATTAGATTGACTTTTATTTCCTGTCTCATTTTATCAATTTTATAAGTAAATATGACAAACAATAGCTATCATTTATAGCATATGCTTGGCCGAGGTACAAATTATAAATATTCACTGATGAGCCAAAACATTATGCACTCCTATGTGAAAAGAATTATATTGATTATCTTGTGAAAGTGATGTATGCCAAGGTCTGGGGATGCATTAGATGGTTAGCCAACATGCAGTACTTGTAGTCAACATGATGCATGCAGAAGAAATGGGCAGGATTATAATGGCCAGACAACTGGGTCCGAGGATTTATGACATGGCAAGGCATGTGGGGAGCTGATGGTCAGCTGATGTGAGTGTGGTCCGAGAAGGGAAAAACCATGAATCACAGACAGGGTGTTGGGCGGCCAAGACTCGTTGATGCGGGAAGTAAAATTTATCATATCTGGTACAAGCCAACAGAAGGGCTATTGTGGCACAAAGGGCAGATAATTTTGATGATCAGGGGAATAATGTGTCACATCACATAGTACATCAAGCCCTGTTGCGTATGTAGCCACAGGTCAGCCCCTGTTTCCTGTCGAAAGTGTCTACAATGGGCACACAAGCGTCAGGACTGGACCTTGGAGCGAGGGAAAATGGTCGCCTGGTCAGATGAATTCCATTTTCTATTGCGTTATGTGGACAGCTGGGAACCTGTCGAGCATCTGTGGATTGACAGCTGCATAGCCTGATACACAGCAGGCCTTCGTTTACATCTAGCATTGACGAGTCTTAGCCACCCAACACTCTGTCTGCGGATTGGTGTTTTACCCTCCTCGGACCATTCTCATTAGGTACTCGCCATTCTGAGATACTCTGACCAAGAGATACTCTGAGCCAGTCGTCTGGCCGTAATAATCTGGCCCTTATCGAAGTCCCTGCCCATTTTTCCTGCATTCAACATGTCAACTACGAGCACCAAACGTTGGCTTACCGTGTATTATATCCCACACCTTGACATGCTCTATTTATACCATATGATCGACGTTATACATATTATATGGGAGCTGTCGTAATATTTTGCCTTATCATGTGTGTGTGTGTGTATGTGTGGAATAGGTTCATATTATATCATGGGGACCAAATGTCCCCTACATTGAAATAAACTTTTTTATATATATATAATAGAACGGAATGGCAACCATAACCCCCATACACCCCTAACCTTAACCATAAGTAACCAAGACTTCTGGCATTTTTAGTTTTTTGTTTACAGTTGCAGATTCTTATAAAATTGAGTTTCCCCTTTTGGGGACAGAGGAAATGGTCCCCACAACATCAGTAACAGGTTTTTATTATTTATTAAGTAACAGGTTTTTTTTATGGTCCCCACAATGTAATACATAAATGACCACACAAACATTCACATATAATATGTATGTGCAGAATGATTCTGTGAAAGAGCTCATCATTCAGTTCCCTATAAGCAAATATTTTAAAACATGCACTTGCATTATACAGTGTAGAATGGTGGTTCTCATTAGCAGAGCCGTCATTTCAGGTAGAGTTGGGCCCTGGCCCATAATTCCCTGGCCCACATCATGGGGGACATGGTTCAAGTATTTTTGTCGCAGGCCTGGGAATTTTGTGCAGCGGGCCTGGGAATTATGTGTAGCGGGCCTGGGAATTTTGTGCAGCGGGCCTGGGAATTATGTGCAGCGGGCCTGGGAATTATGTGTAGCAGGCCTGCTCATCAGTGGTAAACCACTCTTAAGCATGGATGCGCATATGTGAGTGTTTCATGCATGATGGGTAGTGCAAACATCCTGGAATCCAGTTCCCATTTCCCTTGTTCTGAATTTGACTGGTCATTTGTTGTGGATAATGGGTCAGATCGAATCACTCTTCTCAGGTAAGTGCCTGCTTCAGCCAAATCATGTTCGATCTTGGTGCAGTTTTTGTAATGGAGGATATTTAAGTTTATTGACCCTGGTAGTCTTGCTTACGTAACTTTATTTAGATGCATAAAATAATTTCCAGAAGGCCCTCCAAATATGTGATCGAATGTGCTTAAGGTAAAAGTTTTTATTTATTGGATTGGCAATTACTTTTTGTCATTGGGAGCATGGTAATGAAACTTAGTGATAGCGACTGTTTACCACAAAAAAATGCATCCATTGTCCTAAAGAATTAGCTGAAAATATTTAAGTTTGTGTCTGTGTCTATGATTTGTAAGGCATTGCAGGATGAGTGGGGAGTGAACAGACATGGTGCAGGAACTAAACACACAGTAAACAGTAGACATCTGATCATTGTTGTAGATATGTTATAATAATAACAATAATAATAATATTAATATTTGTGTTGTTTAGTGATGGCATGTTCACTCTCTATAGAGGTAAACAAACACATTAGTTATATTGGCTAGTTATTTTTCAGTAACAGTAAAGTACGTGTTTTAGAGTTGCTAAATTAAGTCCTCGATGGTTTCCCCATCTCCAATGCTTCAGCCTAACTGCTATGTGACTCAGTCAAAATTAGCGGGTTTGTTATGGGAATTTAGTCTCTCTGGGGCTTATTTCATGAAGCAGGATTTCTTGCTTAGCCAGATAACTTGTTGGATTTATGGCAGTCAAGGCGTAATGTCAGTGAACAAAGAAGTAGTCGATTTGAAGTACACCTTAAATCCGACACATTATCCGGCTAAGCAAGAAATCATACTCAGTGAAGCAGTGCTCCTGTGTGTGACCTCCTTTCACATACAAAACCCGTTAATGAACCAGATAAAAACAACACAGGATAGATAACAAAGATTTTCATTGCCACTCAGTCTTCCATAACAGTAAAGTTATGGGTGACGTGCACTTCCAACTGATATAAATGTAGTGCATTTCTTGTATGTTCCTTAATTCGGTAATATCTTAAGGTTTCGCAGTCACACTAGAGTTGTGTCAGAACGTTACCGAGAATCTTACTAGGTCACCAGGGGATAGATTTTACAGCTTTGCCCCCATTCCCGCATGACACTATAACGTAAATTAACGATATATAAGCGGGTTTCTCTGTGTGTGTGTGAATGGAGTATAAGAGAACGAGGAGGGAGATGTGTCGTCGCCGTGCCCCTCCCCCCCCCCCCCCCCCCCCCAAGTACATGCTTGCTCTGTTTACCTACCTAGTTTGTTTCTCTTTTCCTTGGAAAATACTTAAGTAAGCTTTTATTTTCATCATTACAGCATTATAATACCATCAGCTAAATGACAACATATTTAGTGCGGTAAACCAACTGAACTCCGTAATACGCACACGGAGAGGGGGTGGGAAATGGGCCTACAAGGCATTGGATTACAACAGGGAGGGGCAATCTTATCCAGAAAGGGCCATTGTGTATGTGGGTTTGTGGGTTTTCGCTACAACTCATTACTAATTAGGGGACTGATGGGCAGAATAGTTCTTACAACCGGGTTTGAACAGCTGACCTAAAGGTTATCCAAAAAACTTCCATACACACTGTATGTTTTTTTGTCGTGATGGGCTACCGCAGCAAAATATTACCGGTGGAAACACTGGTTTATTTAACCATTAGAAGGTAGAAAAACTCTGGAATTTTAATAAAACTTAATAAATTTACCAAAATAATTACCATATAGATAGAAGAAATTTTAATAAGCACTTTTAGGTTCACTACTGCAGGATTTTATCAGGGTCAGTCTCTGTCAATTGACTCAATAATTGCACTTCCTTTAAAAAAAGCAAATATCAGGAGAAACAGACCCTCCTCCAACCTTTCACTCCTATCTACACACCACCCTTTTGCTCTTTTTTTTGTTAATCCTTTCATTCCTGCAGATGATTGGCTGATTGGGAGCAGGTGCGGTTGCTTGGGATATCTCTGGGTGCTGAACAATTACCCAGCATTAATGTCCTCTACATGTCCTCTCCAATGGGCCCGTGGCATTTGGAACAGCATTAATGCATGACATTTAACCTTCTTTAATGTTCCCATGCCCCCTGTCTGTTCAGCCTCATTTTTGCCATCTCAGCTGCTTGAGGCATTGCTCCATACAGCTTAATCCGACCACTCATGTCATCAATATCTCTGCAATCTCCAGGTCATCTGACCCTCATTTCTTTACCGCCAGAGTTTTTCTCCTACTTCTCTCAACTTATGTGAAGGTGGAATTGCATAACAGTTACACTAGTGCTGGCTTGGTTAACAACATTGGAATGTGGGGAGTGTGTCTTCAACCCACGCTTCCTTGATTGTACTTACCCTGCATCCTCATCCTTGGTGTTTTATTCATTTTAGTGTAATGATCTCTAGTCTTAGACCACGCTTGGAGTCGCATCAATAATTTCTTGTAGCTTGGCTTAGCAGGTTCATAACTCATGTGAGTTTTGAATCTTGGGAAAAAAAGTGTTTTCACAGAGCAGTGCCCTAAGATGACCTCACTCTCATTTTCATTCCGTTGAGGTGTGGACTAATTCATCCAGAAGGGCTGCTGGGATCTGCTGCCTAGCAGGTTTTCTGGACAGCAAAAATCATTGGAATTGAGTTATTGTTACCTGATTGTGATGAGACACTAGGACATCCCTAACACAGGTGTGACACCTTTATTTTTGGTTTATTTATGCATAGGCAATTTATATGTATAATTATCAATTTTTCAAGCTTCAGAATTGATTTGTCACACCTATCACAGGTTCTCTAACCCGTATTTGACAAGTTTCTTGCTTCTGTCTCCCAATATATTATACCCTTCATCTTTTTGTACAGAAATATCAAGCGTATTCGGAGGAATCAAGATGTTACATCACAGGATTTATCATGAAAGTAATATTAAATCACTGTATATTCACATATTCAACTCAACAAGGTTGCTTCTTCTGGAGAGGATCATCAGGGAGCCCATTTCAGGCACCACAAGGCACTTGAGATACAATGCCAGGCCATCACAGCACTCATACACCCAGAGAAATATACCGTGGGCAAGACAGAGATGCCAGTCACCCGCATGTATTTGAAAGGAAACCCGTGTGACAAGGGAGAGCATGCAAACTCCACACACAGAACAGGAGTAGGATTCAAACCCTGAACCTTGGACGTGTGAAGTATCAGTGCCCATATAAAATAAATGTGCCTCATTTACTGTAATGCTCATTCTAAATGTTACCGTAACCTCAGTTACAACCTTAAACATAAGGCCAAACATAAGCTGATACTTTTATGTACTTGCATCAGTGCGTATTTGCATACCAGTTACAGTCGGTTTGGTGTGATTCAGTGTGAAACGTCTGGTATGTTTTACAGCCAAGTATGTGTTGGGGCGGGGGGTGTAGGGGGCTCAGACAGAATCACTGTATATTATCTGCACTTCCCAGCTTCAGTAGATTTAAATGAATAATTAATACCTCCACCATCTTTACCAAATGTTGAAATTTACATGCTTTCCTTTTAACCAGCCACAGGCCCTAAATCTGTCTGGCTGAATATGATGAGAAATGGAGGTGTCAGGATGGCTATGGACAGACCCAGGAAGCCTGTCTGCATGGCAGAGGGGAGCCTGATTTATGGAGGGTTTTTCACTCACTCCATCCTGTTACTGTTCAACCTCAGAGAGGGAGTCAGGGGAAATGTTTTATTGAAAGGAATATACAAGTAATCACAATGAAAAATAGACAGATTTGTATAAATTCATAAAGCCGCACCTACATTCAGCCATGTTGGTGAGTGGCCAGGCCTGTGATATAGTTCAGAGCAAGGCTATGATTTAGTTACATACTTAGGTACATACTTCCATTTAAGCTGCATGCTCAAACCTTCATTACATAAACAAGTCACAGCAGCACGTTATTAGATAGCAATTGTATGAAATGCACTAGTGATGGCAAATACAAGCTTTATTTTTTCACTCTTTTGACATTCTTTTTTTCCCCTTGTGAAATAAAACTGGTTCTGGTCAGATGTGACCTGTGGCTTAGTTCATTTTCACTGTGAGGCTTATTTATGGAGACGAGCCACATTGGCAGCAACAAAATGCACACGAAGCAGACATAATGCGGGCAGGATGCTTGCTAAAGGTAACTAAATTAATCTAAGGCCCTGTTCACACCTGGCATTAACAGGCATCTCCGCATGCTTCTTGACCAACCTCCTTTAATCGGATCTCACTTTCCCGCAACTTATTTAAATAAGCACGTAAATCACTTCCGTATGCAGAATAACATTATTATAACGACAGAACCAACTGGCAAGCACCTATCACGTGCCTGCGTGTTCAGAGGCTGCAACAGTACAACAGAAACAATGTGGAACAAAGCAATTTCAAATGCACATCTCAGTGAAAAAGCAATATGCATGCTGATTTCATGCATTTGTGCTGTTACCACAAGAAATTGGCATGAATTTTAACTATTATACAGTGACTGAAGCACACACATGAAGTACATGAGTAAGCACATGTGTAATGCATACTTGTGCACATAATATGTCAATCTCTGATTATAAAACCACAATTGCTGTTTAAGTGGTTAAATGGTAAATTGGCATTACTGCATACATTGCAGTTTGGTTGATTTGTAAACAAGCAAAAATAAAATCATGATCTATATCGTGATTCTCTCCAAAAATATCGTGGTATCTGCCCATATACCCCCCACGCCCCCCGCCCCCCCATTACTGAGTTAACATATGGATTGTTCCAAGTATACTGTACCTGGGTAATTGTGGTAGGTAGACTACGGACTCCTGATGTTTTGTGGGCGCTGTGTCCTAATAATCCATTTTCATGGTTTATTTAATATAGAAATCTATAAGAAATCTATATTAAATCTATCATATTTAATGCTCTGCTACAGTGAGCATTGTTGAGGGTCAGACAACACAATAGTTTATTTTATGACCTAAACTATAGATTTCAACAAACATATAGTCTCCAGAAATCTGGGACAGTACTTCAGTCTGCATATAATATACATATTTATACACACACACACAGTTCTGTGTCTTAGCACTTCTTCAGTCTGAGGCAACCAAAGAAAATTATGCGCAGCTTGTCTATCTGTGCTGTATCTAGGGGGTATATTTGCTTAGGAAAAATATCATTTAATATCAGAACATATGCAAATGAACAGTAAACAATAAAAATTTACAAGAATTTCTTCTGTTTCCAGAAAGTCTTGTTGGATGCTAGAAGAACACAGCTTTGGTTCTTAGATCCATCCACAGGGTCACGCTATAGCCATTCCATGTGTTTCTGAACTTCTACCTCCAGCTCATCTAACCAATTTGCCTAAATTGTTAAATAACTTAATGAGACGTTGATTAGCCAAAGATGATGTGCTAGTGGTCAACTTCAAGAAATCTATGGGTATACTAAATGGTAACTAGGAAGCACTGCTGTAACTTCAGGAAAGGTTTGTGAAATGGTCAGCTGACAAACTATACCTATATAACATTAACACACACACAGGTTTGTAATTATATCTTTGTGAGGACTCTCCATTCATTTCTATGGGGAAAACTCTAATCCCAACATGATGACCTTAACCCCTACCCAGCCTTAGCCTTAACCATAAGTAAACAAACAAAATACATACAACTCTTCTGGCATTTTTAGTTTTTTGATAGCATTCACAGATCTCGTTGGGGACCGGAAAATAACAGGTTTTCATTACATTGTGGGAAATATTTGGTCCTACAATATAATATAAACATAATCCACACACACACACACACCTGTATACATAAAAGCTGCTGATGTACAGTGTATGGCAAATGTATCAAATGTTTTGTACTTTCACTACAATATATTTTTCTTAAATAAACATCTATCCCTCTTATAATCTAATAAGAGATTACCACCTTTCTTAACTCATGTGGTACATCCTGTACAGTTGTCACTATGTCGTGTTCCTCCAAAGCTTTCACGCAAACACTGATATTTACATATTCATTAAGCCAAACCTGCATCGCTGACACACTCACGTGGCAGTGACGTTTTCACATGTGAATTGCACCGTGATCTGTTGACGCAGAACCCAGGAGTTGTTACTCGCGCTGGTCTGCTTCAGATTTATTAACACAGACGTAGGCCTTTCGTAATTAAGCCACTAATTTGAGGTGTTCGGCCATGATCATTCCCACAATGTCTTTCTTGGGTTTATTTCCAAGGTAACATGATAAAAGGTCTTTGTGGATGTCTTACACAGCAAGGAAACTTAAAGTTTGGCAGTAGAATGAGGTAACAGAAGAAACAATAGAAATGCACAATAAACAAAGCCAAGGCGATAAGCGGCATGTCTGCACTGACTGATTAGCCGCCGTTTGACTGCTAGGGGAGTTAGCGTCATGCTTAAAATAATTCATCAAAAAATTTCAGATTTTGCTCCCTACAGTCATTTGTAAACTAAACACATTAGCATTAGATACTCATATTTTAAAGCAGCATTGCAATAAGTAAATACTTCAGCAATCCTTAATAAAGATGTCTCTTTGCCAGTAAAATTAATTACACTAATAACAGGTAAATAGCAATTTGGGCATGTTGTGTTTAAGGACGTTTACATGACACCCTAAGATGGGTCCTGTCTGCTGTTGTACTCTTGAGAAGGGTACTTAACCTGGATTGCTCCAGTAAATAATACTCAGTTGTATAAATCAGTAAAAAACTTTACGCTATTAAATTAAAAAGTATAATGCAGCTTTCATATGTGTCAGCCAAATCAAACACTCATCCGTGAGATCAACCGCTGAAATGTTTGACAAATATGAAATTTTGAGAAAAATCTGTCAACCACAGGGCTGCATGACATCTTTTAAACCTGTAATCTAAGGGAATTCCCGTGCGAGACGTGGAGACACAAATGTCTGTGTTTTTATTGAACTCACAAACCGTGAGAAACTAATTTCACGGCCGTAGAGCAAATGAAACCACGTGCCTCATGGGAAAAGCAGGGAGCTTGGCGTGTACGAGCGCGGTGTGTGTGCGGAAGGTGAGGCTGCGCTGGGCTGACAGGTGGCAGAGTGGGACTCGCACCTCACGGGGCAAAATCTGGGAAAAGGCAGTGCTGCTGTACCCTAAACGATTGGCTTTATGGATAATTCAGCAGTTTCCTGGAGGAAAAAGAAGCTTTAAAATGAGTTGCAGTTTAATTACAAAGTGGTAGGATTAAGTATTATATTTAAACGTAAAACCCTGTATGCACATGCAATTTACCTTAGATTTCCCATTGCATTGTTATATTAATATGAACGTTATGATGCTGGAAGCTTCCCCTCATCAGTTGGTGTATTGTGACTTTGACCATTTGAGTTACTGCTTAAACAAAAAGCATAATTATTACCTTTCCCTTCTCAATGTTGTTTGATCCATCCTTCTGCACTGCCACAAATTTTAAACAATTTAAATCAGTGAATTGCTTTATTAGGGTGTAATTTTTGCTTAATATTGTCTACAGTCTTCTCCTGAAACACATGGTAATACTGTACATGTACATGTGTCTGTACACATAATAATGTATGGATTTTTGAATGTGCCCATTGGATAGGTCATTTGTGTCATTCATCCTAATTCTGTATGACAAGGGGGGCGGTAAATGATCCCTTAAATGATTTCAGAATGACTTGACTTGAGATCTTGACAGGCATACAACCTTTCATTGCGGAGACACAAAATCTCCTCAGTTGCAGCAATAATCATAGCTTGTGTCAAATATTTATGATTTGATAACTTTGTTTTGAGAGGGGAACTATCTGTAAATGGAGTTGCTGAGATGTAACGATCAGATAGCACTGTGACAAGTCCTGTGACGTAATGGCAAGTTCAGCACACACTTTCTCCCAAAGCGCTACCAAAGAAACTCCCTGGATGCCTTACAGTTCAGGATCTAAAGCAAACATATTGGCAGCTTGTCATTGTTGCTCATCAGTGTAATTAGCAACCAAGCAAATTTGTCCCTTGGAATTCAGCATATGGTGTTTAAGTATTAGGGTGTTATGCAATCACTGAATAATTCTAGAATTTGTGCAGCCAGGTTCTCTTGTAATGATACAAACTCCTGCACTCAAGCCACTTGACTCCAAAATGATGTGATGTGTGAACAACGCCTGAACATCACAAAATAATCAGAATATTAACTCCTGTCTAAATTAGGCTATTGGGATATCAGGGATTATACAGTTTTCATGGTCCTCGCTTTGGTGTCTCTTAAAAATACTGCAAATCTGAAGCTACATACATGCATTTACCCAAACTGCATGTCCAACAGGGAGCTGAGGCTGCGAGAAAACCTGGACTGAATGCCAATCTATCGCAGGAAATGCATGCAAAGACAATGAGAATATGCAAATCCCTCATAGAAAATTGTGGAAGTAATCAAAGACATATCCTAGAGGTGTATGGGCCCTGAATCATCAGGGTGCCCTTGATAATAAATAATTTTCCCTAATCTGCAACACTTTTGAAGGAATGTAAGAGAAGATTTCTCATTACAAGTTCTTCAGCTTTTTTGTTTATTACACCCAATTGTCCTCCCTAATACCTTCTTTGGCAAACTAGGGTTAATCAGTGGTTAGACATCCAAGAAACATTATTCTCTGTGGTGAGTTTACTATCCTCAAATATGCGAATATCTTATTTACTACTTTTTACAAATTGACTGCCCGGGGAAAAATGAATGTGGACCAAGTTTTATCATAAATCTTTACAAAATAGTTTGTGCTGCTTAAATTTGGGATGTGTTCATTGGCTCAGGTGTCTAGTGGGCTGCCCAGCTGCCAATCGATTAATCAATTAAGCCATGGATTAAGATACGTAAAATTCAAATCAATTTGTATCTCTGTTTCAACTACTTAGAAAAGCAGGGAGCATTAGAGGAGAAAATAGGGCTTGAACTGGCATCTTCATCTTGTGTGGTATCTAATTTGGCCAGCTTTTTGTTTGGTGGAACCTGCCAAACAGTGCTTTTCTCCTGCATCCTCTCCCATGGAACAAAACGGAAATGACAGGGCCACCATGCTGCTGTCAGGGTCCTGTTGGCTGGATGAGCAGCAGTGTTTATCCCACAGATTAATTCCTTCATTCCAGGAGCGAACGCTTGCTTCTCAGTTCTCCGCGTCTGCAGAGCTTGCTGGTTGTTTATTAGCTGTATCACATACTGTATGTATGGTTTTTTGTAAATACGCTCATTCAGGCTGGGAATTCTTATTCAATAATTAGTGCTCAGGGGACAAAGCTGTTCTTTTTGAACAGAAATGTCTTCAGTATTATAGTGACTACATAAAATTACTTAAAATCAGGGGCTTAGTTAGAGATGAATGGATGGGGGGCTGAGTCTCTACTGGAGGGGGCGATGGCAAACATATAGAATATAAAAAGCCATTCATGATTTAAACCAATAAATAAACATTTATTTGAGGAGGCTAAAGCCCCCCTAAAATAGGCGTAATGACAGCCCTGCTTAAAATATATATTTTTTTGTTGTCAATTTCAGAAAAACTTGTGTCGTGACCTGTTTAAAGTGAAATGTGTGATTTTGAAATGCAATTTTATTAAAATTATTGGGATACTCCTCTAATTTTGTGCTGGATCCCTTTTTTTGATAGCAGCTCATTGGAAGCTAGATGTAATAAAGGAGACAGTCTTTGAACTCATACGGCTCTTATACCAAGCAGGCGCTTGTCCTATTGCTCAGAGATCTTCAGACGGAATATTTGACCCAAATGACATTAGTATTCTTGCATCATATCTTATACAATAGGAAATCCTGGACTGTGTATGATCTCTGTCAAAAGTTTGTTTGTTTGAGCTTTTCTATGAAGTGCCTGAGAAAGGCAGAAGACAGAGAGGTCATGGCAGATTGTGTGAGTCATTCATAGATAGACTTTAGGTCTCTCAGCATCTGTGAGAGAGTGAGAATGAACTCAATCCCCTACGTGGATATGGTTTAGATAAAATGGATACTTCATAATCCTACATGCTAAACACTTTGCTGAGGAATGTTTTAGGTATATTGTCATTTCATGCAAATTTTTCATACCATTTAAGATGAAAGTCCGATTAACACCAGTGATCCCAGTGGGGAACCTGCTGGTCACCATACCTGAAAAAAAACTTTGGAGCTTTCTTCTGTTTGAAGTTGGTCATGACCTTAGGTATTTCATTGCCAAGATTTGCTTTTGGGTTTAAGCAGCTACATAGTGCTAATTTTATAGAACTGACAGGAAGAGGATAACCTTTCAGGATTTCTGTATGTTTCTGTGACTCTGCTTTTGAGACGCTCAGCATTTATAAATATATCTGGCTTTTAATGAGTGTTTCAGTTCTTCACTGCCTTTTTTATTCAGAAAGGACAAACAAGGCACTTTGTTCTGAGTTGGGGAAGGGGACCTGTGTGTTGTCCTCCTGGAGTCTTTCACATTTCTGCAAGGAGAGGGGGGTCTGCTTTGGGACTGCTCTGTCAGCTGCTGTCTGTCATCTTGCCAAGCTGAAAAATTAATTATGGAGGGGAAAAGGGAAGGAAAAAAAGAAAGTCTTTGATTGCTGATGACTTGCTTGTTCCAGTCTGTTTCAGGGATGTTTTGAAAGCTCTGACAAGGCATAATGGCATGCCTTTCACTCTGTCGACTGTTTAAAAAGGTTTTGCATTTTTTAACCTTTTCTTGGTCAATAAAAAGATTTTTTTTTTTTGGTTTGGGAGAAGGAAAGACGAGCGTGCTGTGGAAGTCACCTTGAGGCCATCCTCTAGGCTGCCGCTGCCGCAGTGGTCTCTCTATGTTAAAACACATGTTAGCATGGCTGTGACAACATCACATCTGTGATGGGAATAAAGCCTTCATTTAAAATTTTCTTTCATGGAATCACCGTAGGGGTAAGGAATGGTGTTTGCTCATGAGGTTGTGGACAAGGGTATGTGCCATGTATGATACCAGATATTAATCATATATATCAGAGACAGAAGCAAAAAGAAAGAGAGAGCATAAATACTGATACAGTTCTTGCTAATTTCTAATTCATTTTGATTACTACATTAGCCAATGAACAGTAGTCATTTTAAAGACACTCAGGTCCTTCATTCCTAAAATAAGTCTTACCAAGCTTAAATAGGCTCAAGTATATTATAAGTGGAGGTGAAGCTTCAAAGTGCAGTGAGACAGAATGTTAAGGTTAGAAGAGCTCATATTATAATCAATTTATTCAAGGGAGAAACTGGAAAGTGACAGAAACATTATCTCCAGACCTTATGATTTATAACCCTATGAAGCAAAAAGCTTGTTGAAGGCAGGACTGAGAGGGAGCTGTCAGGGATCTGAGGAGGCTTCACCCGCTACGCACTCAGGTTTGATCTGAAATGGCAAGCGGATTATGGATGTGGCATTTGGGCTCCAAGAAGAGCTGTGTCTTGTCCACTTGACGGGCATCTTCGAGCCATTGTGCGTCAAAGGTTCTAGCCGGTATGACTAGCATACCAAACCTTACGGTCCCCTTTTAAAAAATCTGACAGTCAACTTTAATTTCTACCTTCACTCTCTCAGATGCCTGAATTGCTGTTTTTTCCAGCTCACATTTTCTGTAGCAACACTTTTACCTGATTTCTCTATGACTTTCTCTCATTCACGCACCTACTCTCACTTCACTGCTGGCGCCCCCTGTCCCAGGAAACTGGCTGATAGGTTGGTGCTCCCTCAGAAGTTGGTGCCCTAGGCGGTCGCCCATGTCACCTATAGGATTGACCGGCCTTAGTTCCTCTTCTTACATTATTTATAGTTAAAATATCCCTATTCATGGTGACCCATGTAGCTCAGTTTCCATCTTAACCCATTACGCCTCATAAAAGTTTTAGCTTTATAAATGAGTAAAGTAACAGTAATGAGAACTTGAAATTCTTTAAACACTTGTCTGTGCTGCTTGAATGGAAGCTTGGATTACGGACACTTAATTAGAGGGGGTTGTGCGCCAAGATGAAGGGAGCAGAGGCTCACCCTGAAACGAACATTTAAATACAACCAAGCTCATACAGTGCTGCTTGAAAGTATGTGGAGCATCCTTCATTTGGCAAATAATCTCAAGTATCCTTTATCTGATCTCTGATCTCCTTTGTTCAATGAATAAAAGGAACACAAACAAAGTATTGTTTTTAGTAGTGTGTTCAATCAATAAACATTCTGTTTTGTGTATTCAGTGTTTGATGTTGTATCATTAAGCCATATTCACAAAATATAACCTTGATTTAACTTGGCAAAAGAAGCTGTAAAAATCACAATTTTAATATTTTAAGCAATTAAAATTTGTTTGAAAAATGGTTCAAACAAAGCTGACGAAAGGGTGTTAGTGAAAAGGCCTTTCCTGAAAGGCATTTGTCATTGTAGAATGAGGTTACAGGTTCAAACATACATAGAAATTACGTAAACTAAAGTCATTATTGAATATGACTTCCTCAAAGTTCTATTAAAATGGATGCCAGCTTGTGTATTTTGATTTGTGACTTGGCAGATGTGAAAATGGAATGCTAATCTCTCTTATTACCTGCCGCTCTTCCTTTAATGTCCGCCACCTACTTACTTAGACTACTAAACAATAGCAAAATTGAATTTCAGTATTGCGCATTTCCTGTTAAAAGTGGTCACATTTGACAAGTGAAATGCTGATGTCTCCTCATTTTAATTTGAAATGTGCATCAGGCAGAGTCTATGGCTTCTGATTGTGGGAGGAAATTAATTGCATGAAGCTTTAAATATTGCATAAAATTGAACGAGTTTCTTTGAAAGCCAAGTACAGAAATGTTACAATTCACAGAATCTGAACTGAGAGGATCATATTTCGGACCAATGTTCTTTATTTTTTTGTTCAGTACCATGTAGCAGTTAACAAGGCAGGACAACGGTCGTAGATAAATAATTATCATGAAGCTGGTGATAAGTGAGAATTTCCCTATTTTAGCTGCAAGTGTATTTAAACAACTGTCTGTAAGCCAAAATCAGACTGATTAATATTAATATGCTTCTGAGCAAGTTAATTGGAATCACATTTTCCCAAGCAGTCAATGTTTTGCAGAAATAGCATCATCTTTCCTAAGGGATCTGATTTATGAAGCATTGATGCTTTTTACTGTCTACTGATTGAAAAAACCTTCACATTTCATATGCTTTTCAGATTTCTTTAAAGGAGATTTTTAATTTCAAAGTATACCTTGTACATAACATGAATGTATGGTAAGAAGAGGTATTATGTCAGCAAATCTTTCAGAGAAAATCAAAAACTGGAACAAGCTGATTGCATAAGAAGTCAACCCCTGTGTTCTGGAAGCTGAAAATGAAAGAGGAGAAAAGCAGATGGAAAACATTCCCTTACCGAGGACACAATTCTTTTACAACTGGTCTCCACCTTTCATAGCACCCCCCCCCCCCCCCCCCCCAGTTTTTGGTTTACCCTCATTTAAGACACCTGATTCAACTCCTTGTGCTAATTACCACACAGCTCTTGAGCTGAATCATTTGTGGCGGAACAGGGAAAGAAATAAGCTACACAGGGCTCCGGCCCCCCAGGACTGCGGTTTGACACCTCCATGTTAAACATTAATTTCAGATGTCACTAGGTTCAAACACAGGCATTCTGTTCTTTGCTGAGCAACTCATTTGGCGCACTGGATCACAGATTACTCAGTATGGTTTTCCAGGACAGCCCAACTGTTAACTTTAAACTTATTCAGATGATCTTGGATCTAAGATAGGACACAGAAGGAGCTTTCAGGTTGACTGCTTGTGATTGCCCTTGTCCTATATTTACAGCATCATTATCTCCTTTAATATGCATAATGAAAAAAAGCACTCAAAATAAGCATGTGATTTATTTAAATTACCCTGAAGCTGAGGGCAGCATTAAGTTAAATGCCTATGACATTGTATTTGTATCTTTGTTTTAATATGCAGCTACCATAGTGTAGTATTACGTGAATAACAATAATGAACAGTAAACATTTACATTTAAACATATCAACCAGTATGTTGGACTGCCTTTGACTCAAACAATAAACTCTTTCTTGTTTTCTCATAACTCTATATTCAGCTAACATCATATCCATTTTAATGAGTGAATATTGTGATAGTTATAATTTTTATGGGATAGGCCATAATAATAATAACACACACACACACACACACACACACACACAGGTTAGGTATCTATATCTTTGTGGAGACCGTCCAGTCATTACTTAGGGCATATCCATAATCCCAACTATGACAATCTTAACCCCTACCAAGCCCAAACCTTAACCC
Source organism: Paramormyrops kingsleyae (assembly GCF_048594095.1). Classification (NCBI taxonomy): domain Eukaryota; kingdom Metazoa; phylum Chordata; class Actinopteri; order Osteoglossiformes; family Mormyridae; genus Paramormyrops; species Paramormyrops kingsleyae. The sequence continues at coordinate 23,068,275 of NC_132802.1, read as the reverse complement.
TAAATATCCAAACAAAATACAATATCCAAATACCAGGTTTTTATCGAATTGTGGGGACCAAAAGTTTGATTGATGATGATTATTAAAGCATTATTATGTCAAACTAATTTTACGGGGTTCATTTTGTTAATTTATTCCTGTAAATTATCTAGTTATTAATTAATCTATTCCCAGTCTTAACTGCACTGATGCTTGTCTAACAAATGGCTTGTCATTTGTCGTTCTTAGCATTTTGCTTTTTTGACTTTGTCATTCACCCTAACTTGAATACAAGGCAGAATACAAGTGAAATCCTTAGGTTGGTTCATGAGCTAGATTTCTCACATTGTCATTAATTCAAAGTTCAAAAAGAGGATTAGGGCCACCATGAAAATATTATTTGAATTCTGACTTTAATCTCAGAATTCTGAATTTAGAAAAAAAAAGTCAGAACTCTGAGATTAAAGTCAGAATTCTGAGAAAAAAAGTCAGAATTCGAATAATACTTTCATGGTGGCCCTAATCCTGTTCCGTAATAATGTGGTTGTGAATAATGGATTTTTTATGGAATGTATACTTTTTCATTTACTATTGGGTCCAATTATGTGTTGCATAGAGAAAAAGATGTAAAACTATTTTATAAAAAAATCTAAGCATGTTTTCTGCTAGTATAACTATTAATTGCTAAAATATTCAGTGACTTTGGCTTGACTGTTTCCACAGCACTGTCACTGTGGCCTTCCCTGTCAGTGTGTACAGTCAGGGGTAATTTAGGCACCAGCATGTAAAAATGGCAGCTGTTAAATTTACTTGCCTGTTTGTTTCTGACTGCTTTATTTTCATGAGTGTCTACCAAGTATTAAATCTGAGGCATAGACCTTGTTTATATATTTAAACTAGTGGAATATTGCATGAACACACAAAAATGTCATGAAAACCAGCCTTAGAGAGCTACATCCTGCTTTGTGCCGTGATATCTCTATTGACCTCAGTAAATCATAAATTCAATTTTATATTTGTTCTTAGGCAGGACCATCCACGTTTTGTTTCACTGGTCTTCAGAGGTAAACAAAGTATACAACTCCATTACTTGTGTCAAAGTATAGATACTCCTGGTCAAATATTATTCCAATACAAGTGAAAGTCATTCAGTCAATTTTTTACTCGAGTTAAAGTACCTCTTGATTTAAAAAATACTGAAGTATTAAGAAGTTCATTCTCTTTTTAATGTCAATGCTATTGCTGTATTGTTGCCACAATGCATTTGTAACAGAACCTCATGACTCTTAAACAACCTGCTGAATGCACTTGCTAGTAGAACCTGTAGAATAAAGATCTTGTGGAATATCATACAACAGCTACAGGAACACAATTTAATCGAATTGAATTTCTTTATCATTTTTTAAAATTTAATACCTCCCCACCCCACCCACACAAAACAGAATGGTAGTGTTCTGACTGGTTACGGCTGGGTATGGGTTAAGGTTGTCATAGTTGGGATTAGGGTTTTTCCCATAGAAATGAATGGATGATCCCCACAAAGATATGAATGTTGACCTTTTTCATGTGCATCAGACAGACAGTGGAATGGCTGTCGATGCAACTTCCTTGAAAAATACAAAATAAATAAAACAACCAACCCAGTAACACACCTCTAGAACAGCCCAACAGCAACTTGACTGACAGCATAGGAGCCGTGTGCTGTGATTTGTTTTTCTCCTGTGACAAACATAATATGGCCTATCACATTTTAGAAAAGAAAAATTTTCCACTAACTTTAAAGCTATGCTTCAGAATAATAAATAATGAGAACCTTCCTAGAAATATAGTGGAGTCAAAAGTACATTTGTCTTTCAGATGTAGTGGCGTCACAAGTCACAAGTTTCCAAAAAATCTGATACTCAAGTAAAGTACAGAAGCTTGAAAAACGTACTTAAGTACAGTACTCAAGTAAATGTACTTCATTACTGCTCACCCCTCCTGGTCTTTTGGCCTCTCTAAAGTTTGCTGTCAGCTGCAAGGTTTTTTTTCCTGTCCAGTCATCCAACTGAGCTTGCTTTCGCTTTCACTAAAAGACCGAAGTACTGAATATTCATGAACTGAAAACCCTTTGTTTTCTTTTTGGCTGGATTTTCCCACACCATGCAATCGAGTCATCTTGATCTAAAATTGTCTTCTGTCATGCTCATTCCATTTCGTATATTGATTAATTTTATTTTTTTGTCAGTATGTTCCAATGTTATGCGTCTCATTCTTATTCAAATTATTATTCTTTTGCTAACACTACATCTGTATTTTTAAATTTTAAAACTTGATTTCTTGATTTCTGTTTTCTAACCCTAACCCTAACCCTAACCCTAATCATATATTTCTAAGCACATCGTTTACATTACATTTACTGTTTCCTAGATACCTCATCAAACAATTATTCTTATGTGTCTTTTATTGCTCCTGCTGATGGTGTTTTAGTTTGGACAAATACTAATCGTGGCCCCTATTACTTGTTGGCTTCTTCATTGGCTGTTACTGTTACTGTTACATGTACAGTCCATGCTTTGATAGCATGCAAAAATCACAGAACTTAATACTACAGAGAAAGGAAGAAACCTTAAAAATCTGCGTAACTTTAAAAGATGTCTTGTATAGTATTTCCTTCCATGGCGATTCATTCAGTTAATAAATTCATCATTGTCATTCCAGCAGCATCTAGTCACATATCTGGATGTTGACAGTGTCGAGGTCTTTGCCTGTATACCACCAAAGATGAATCTGATGATCGTTTAGCTGCCTTGAGGCTAGAATCACAGATCATGAAAAATAAAACCGTTACCTAACACCTAAAACATGAGAACATGCAAATCCTGCAAAGCCTGAGCTGAGGCTGTTTCACGCTACAATCTTTGAGGTTTCAGGAAACAATAATATCCGCTGTAGCTATGTGATGCTTACAATTTTAAGTTTCTATATTTATATGGCTTGATATTTACTGATTATAAACGTTAATGATCATGTGAAGGACATATCAAGAGTGCATAATGTAAAATCCTTCCTTGTATTAATACTTGTGGTATGACCCTATGGTTGCTGCTGGTTGTGTTCCCCAGCCTTCCTGCAGCCTTGCAGTCTTGCTTCCCTCGTAGTCACATTGGAAAATACGACAGATAAAAATGTAATGATCACATTTGCAAAAAAAAAAAAAAGTCACTTATCAGATTAACAATAAACTATTCATATCTCATCCCAGATCTGTCTCACTGTTCCTTTGATGGCCGTAATGATCCTAATATTGGTAAATGGGAATTAATGTGATTCCTAATGAGTTATCAGCACAGGATTTGCATTTTATGCTGGTTGAAGCTTTTCCAAATATTCTAAAATAGCCTGTTCCTTCTCATGTTGATTGCTGCATTTATATATTTATATTCTTGCAATATTCGGGTATCTTTTTTCACTATTGATGAAATCTAGCTGGACCTGATTGCACTCATTGCCTCATCAGAGCTGTAGGAAGGTGAGCGGTGTGCTCTTCCCAGTCTCACACTTCATCCCATCTTTATTTTGTTTGCCTCCTCCCAGTAATGAAATGTGCTTCTTTGAAGTCTGTCTCCCTGCATGTGTTTCCCACCCGGCCAAATTTCAACATTAGGAAAGGTTTTTGACATTATGGATGCAATTAGGAGTTAGGAAACAGAGGCTCTGATTTTATGTAGGGAGAACACATAACAGGCATTGTTACTGAGATGTGCAGCACAACACAACGTCCAAACTATACATTTTTTTCATTGTTTTTTTGGTCAAACTCTATTCATCAAGCTTACAGACTCATACTGTATAGGACATGTTACATGTGCACCATTGCAAAGTACAGTACGGTTTCTAAAATCAGGAGTAACACAGTCACCTCTTATGTAAGCATGTTAAACAAATGTCATTTTGGTAGTTTAATGATCAGTTCTGGATAAATGGATGGGTGGATGTCTTTAAATTAATGAATCAAAGCCAGAATAAAACTTCATATCTAGTACTACGTGTGTGATATTAAATTCAATTTGAGTCAGCTGCTTAGTTATTATAGAATTATAATTTCTGTGATTACTGCTTTCAAGCTGTCAACAAACGAGGCTGTTCACACATAAACATATATAACTGGGCTGCGCTACTTACTGTAGGTAAAGGCCAGGTCACCTTCCTCCAAACACATACACTGGAGGGATCTTTGCTGCCAGCTCCGAAATGATGATTAAAGGCACTGGCTGTCTTCAGTACCTCTTCCATGTTAGAGAGTATAAAAGAAAATAGTCAGGCTTTCTACAATTCACTCTCCACTCAATAGCAATGCACAGGAGCAGACAGGAATTGGCAGGAAATGGAACTGATTACACTGCTGATGAAATTTAAACCTCCAAATGTAATATATTTTGCAACCTTGAAGAAAAGCTTTGCTTTTTATTAGTCAGCACTGAATTACACATAAGGTAACGTGTAAGTATATTTATAGGTATGTGTTCTGTGCTATTTGTAAGCAGCACAACATCTGTTCATGGACAGTATAAAGAACCCACACGAAACGTAAAGCATACATCTGAAATTCCTCTTCGGGAAAGTATGCTTTTTTTCTTTCTTTGAAAGAGATTTGAGGGTGGTGTTGACCTTTTTCATTTTATCCCTCCCTATGTTTTTTCACTGTCGGGAACAGACAATTAATGCCACCAAGGGTCTCCCCCTCAGTGTACAACTTCCATGCCAAATGGAGGGGGTGAGGACTGGGCCTAGTGCACGGGCTGTGATGAGCATCCTCAGTGCTGATGTGTGTAATGGATGTATGAACTAGAGCCGCGCTGACTGCAGCGTGATGCTGGGTCCCAGCTTTGCTTGAACTTTTGGTCTGTCCTTCTGTGACAGGGCCTTTCATTGTCTTTAACAAAACAGAGAAACTTATATGCTGTTATGGATAATTGCTCTTGCTGATTATTTTGTTATAACCTGTGGAGTGATAAACTCATTTTTATATAGACTGGATATCTATTGATGTTAAATTTCATAAGAATATTGATGATGGTTGTTTCCGGTAAGACAAAAACACCCATACAATGACAGGACGAATTTAAATGTCACTGTTGTTTTTGAATACCCAGTGTATTTGAGAGAATTGTGGAGCCATTGTTTTTCTCATGAATGGCAGTTCTGACAGTTACCTGCACTCTGGTGTATAATGTCCCAGCGTGACTGAACCTCTCATTGTATTTTTCCACCTGAAAAAAGGCATGCAGTTTGACCTCATAACCTCAACTCTTCCAGAAATTCTCCTCCTGGGAGTGTACACTTTGTACCTGTGGTGTGATCTATGATGTTCTCACTCTTGAGAGGAGAGTGCACAGGTTGGGTGGTACTCTGAGATCTGAAGTCTTGGAGTGGATTTGAAATGCCACTTCACTCACAAGAAAGACAGGAAATATGTAGGAAGTAGGGTGGGTCCCTTCAAAAACCAACAGAATGTTTATGGGAGTTTGCCAACTGCGCTTATGAAAGCAAAGCAATGTAAATACTGAGAAATCGCGAAGTAACGTGGCTTTTTGTGTTATATAAATGTGTGATTTGTTATATTTTTATTTCAAACTCATATTTTCAAGAGCAGACTGAAATACTGAGATAAAGACAAGAATATGACCTCTGAAGGCAGCCATGAAATACTTAATCAGGTTCCTGTAATGCAACGTTGAATCAACAGAGAGAAGAAAAAAAATTACCAGCTTAAAGGTTTTATTTATATTTACCCAGAGGATAAATATAAATAAAAAAGGAGGATACTGAAATACCATATTTTCTGTCATAAACAAGATTTTCAGGTGAAAATTCATTTTGATTTACTTTGCATAGACTAGAATTAAGGGCTGGTTTAAAGTATTAAGTAATATTATAACATTAAAACTATCGCTTCCATGTGCCTTTAGACTTTTGTCCCACTAAAACATTTACAGTGTAAACAAACGTAAATGAAATGTTATGTACAAAATTAGTCAGTATATATTGTATGTGCAATCAGGTATAGGGAGTGTGCATGTCACATCAGCATGGACCAAAGTGTCTGAGGAATGTTTCAAGGTCCTCTAGAATCTATGCCATGAAGAATTAAGGCGGTTCTGGGGGTCATCTGGTACTAGCAGGGTGTACCTAATAAAGTGGCCTGTGATTACGCTGTGCCTTACAGTGCCAGGGGCACCCGCCATCATCCCTGGCTGAAGCTGACCACAGAGCTGTCTCTCTGGCTGAAGCTGACCACAGAACTGCCCCTCTGGCCTGCTAATAACATGCAACTTCTTAATTCATGTCAGGAACATTAGTGTTTGCACTTGGTGCGCAGGCACTACTTGTACGCTCATTGTGTGACTCCATTCATTCTTTCATAGGTCACATGCCCTTTAAAAAACATGGTTCCAGCCTAAGGATCATATTGGCTTACACAAGCTACCTACTGACGATAGCGAGTAAAGTCATGCAGACCCTGCTAAGAGAGAGGCTACATTCATATTAGTATGATTCTGTCAAAAGGAAGCATATCCTTATTGGGGAAATGGAGTTGGCGAACCTAGCTGCGTGTACTGGCTTTGTATTCAGACCAAAAACAGGCCCAGGTTCAATTCTGTAAGTTAAAGGTATAGACAACAGCAATCAGGGTTATCTGTGTTTTACTTCTCAAAATCATTGATTCTGCTCATGGACAGCTGGATATTCTGCACCATGTATTCAGGCTAAACCCCTGCTTAGGGGACCACACCCCCCCCCCCTTCCACCCATGCAGAATCATTTTTAGTTATGAGTCTTAGCTACCTGTTGCCCTAAATTACCAATAATGTAATAATGGCATTTGCTTGTTGTATTCTATGCCCAATGCTTCTTTAAGGTTTACAATAAGATAAGGACTGAAATGCATTCACAGCATGTCTTAAAAAATGCTAAGTGGAAAAATTCAAACAAAAATGAAAAAGGCAGCAAGGAAAAAAATACCTTTTCAGTACAATGGGAAGCCTGTTTTAGTCTGAGAATAAAGGACATGAGTATCTAAGCTGCAGCTCCACTTCTAAGTGTATTCGTTTGAAGCAGGCAGTAAGCTCGGTTTTGAAGTCTGATTAAAATTTTGATTGCTATACCTGAATGTGGTTTAGTTAAATAAAGGCCATGCTACCGTTCCTGCTGACTGTCTGCCCACTGAGACCTGTCTCTCTGTGACAAGGGAACAGATGGACTTTGTCATCCAGGCTTGGATTTTTTAAGTTTAAAAGCGCCTGGACCAAACTCCCTCGTAGCTGAGCCGAGGTATTTTAACAAAAGAGCATGAATGCCTTAAGACCGACAGGATTAATTTCTGATAAGTGCCTATGATCTGCATACGGTGATCACATAAATGTCATGTTTTAGATGTGCCGTTCACCTGTACTTAAGCTTCCAAAGGTGGCATTTCCTTCATGATGAAGGATTGTGAAATATGAGGGGTCTTCATTGTATTGACATCTGATTATGCCAAATGAGGCCAGTGCATGCATTTTTAATTCTTCCATAAAAGGATATTTTTAAGAGCCTCTGTGGTAATGATATTTTATGTTGAATTCACTTTGTTTTTAATTTAATCACTTAAGTACAGATGTGAGTCCATATCTCCTGATACTGCACATGGATGATCACGACTAATCAGGTTTTTTAATGTCAGTGTTTGAGGTTTCCATAACATAGCTTTGGAATCCAATACATGAGATGTTACTAGAGGTTTCTTAACATTAATTCCACTGATTAACCAGGCAGTGAATTTTACTAGGTGTAATGATGGATATTCCATTAAATGTGCTACAGAAGCCTGAGAAGCAAACTTTCATTTGGGCACACTAATGTTTTGCATCCATTGGGGTTATATCTCTGATGTTAAATCCTCGTAACATGTAATTAAATGCTGATTTGTGGATTGTGTTTTCCCTGGACAACTAAAGCTTTAATTAAAAACCTCTTTGTTTGCATTCCGGTTCCTTCAAGGGTAAAACAGTCTTTCAGGAAGATATGGAAGGTAGTAAAGATACTAGGGCCTCAATCTAGTTATATTGCTTTTTACTTACTATAGTGCTTTTACAGTAAAGGAACAGTCCTCGCTTGGGTAAAACACAGATACTAATTTTACAGCTAGTGTGAGGAAAGATGCTGTCATTAATGATGTGTCACAATGAAGCAGATTGTATAATCATTTTATTTCCTTTATATTGTTTTATTTCCTCACATTCTTTTCTCTAGCACAAAGGATGATACATAAAAAATGCAGAGTACCAATATTAAGTAGTAATGAAATGCTTGGTAAATCTTAGTTCAATAAAAAATTTTGTGCGTACTGAGTTAAACAGGTTCTGCAAGGATTGCCATGAAATGACGAAGGTAACATTTTCAGCCTGTGTTTCCTGCATAATGTGCTATTGTCATTATTAAAAATCCTGATTATTTGTGTTGGAAAAGCAACAATGTCAGCACTTAGCAGCATAGTTGGCAACGTGAAAATCTTTCACGTGAGTGTTATGGTGGCTTTCTGCGTAGTACTGTTACCTCAAACCCCCAGAGTTCATGTCTCACTTTTGCTGCATCTGTTTGGAGATGTTCTGCTTTCTGCTCAGTCGAAGACCATGCAGTTTGGTTAATCGGCATCTCTCAATTGCCCCCGGTGTGTATGGATGTGTGTAAGCGCTGGTATGCGCCTGTGATGGATAGGTATTCTGTCCAGGGTGTTCCTCTGCCTTCTGTCTTATATTGACTGGGACAGGCTCCAGGTTCCTCCTGACATTGTCCAGGGTAAGTAGGCAGCGTTTAAAAAACAATTTACTTAGAGAAATTAATTTTCAACTTGGAGTCATTTATTTTTCTCATTTTTGTTCATTCTTAGTAATTTTGTATGTATTGTAAACCGGTTGTTGACAATACATACAAAAATAGGTTTGAAATTGGTGAAAATCGCAATCACCAGTTTTACGTACAGTGTTCAAAATTGGATATTGATGTTAAGGAAAAATTGAATTGTTTTGTGTTTTTACCAATGGAAATGAACTGCCACACACAGCCTAGTTGAGCAAACAGGGTGAGTACTTCACTATAACACGATATTAATCTAAACAAGAACTCCACCCCCATATTCAGCTGATGAGAAGATTGCCTGGTTATCTCCCCTACCTCCTGCTAGCCTCATCAGGCAGTACCCTGCTGTTTCCAAATGAAGCGTGTGATTCAGGTGCTGCACGTTCTCTTGCAGTTTGCATGAGGCTGCGGACTGGCAGAGAATAAGCAGACGAGGTTCTCTTCGGCGGCTGTGTGGAAAGGGGAGTGTGTGTCAGTGTGTCCGTTACTCCTGCGGAGGCTGATTCCTCACGCCACTCTTCCGTAACCGCCGTCCGCCCTGGCAGCTCACCTTGGCACGCCGGTGGGCGGATTCTGATGTAGTACAGGCTCAGCGCACTAATGAACAACCATAAGATGAGCTGAGACGGGGCTGCCGCTGTGTCCGTCAGCTCTGCGGCTGGCACAGAGCGTAGAGCGAGGCACTTTACATGGCCGGGCAGGCCGCGTGGACCTCTTATCAGGCGGCACACAGCGTGTCTTCATGTCATGGCTATCAAGCATGACACCCGACACCTGAATGTTCACCTGGTAATTTGACACCTGCTGCTATGACAGTGACGGCAGATGGTCGCAGGGTACATTAATGTGTTGATGAATGGTGCCCCTTCCAAAACTCAGTGTACTGCCCATACCTCTGGCTATTCAAGATCATTTATATCGATCATATTTAAAAATCAAAAATCTACTTTCAGTGGGGTGTTTCAAAGGTCATACAACCTGGGTTATTTCACAGCTTATATTTATATATAAATTTAAATGTATATATTATTGTGTGTATGTATGTGTGGGTATATATATGTGCAGCGGTAATGCATTAGATGTGTTTAGGCCGAGAGCTGTTCACCAAGGAACATTTCTGCATTCATCATGCATTACCGCTGAATATGGTGGTACATTTCATATTCCATAGTACTCATTATCATCCAAATTATCCATGCAGTGAAGGGCTGTTCGGCTGGGCGTATAATGAGCCTGACATCCCCATGACCGTAGCATATGATTCTGTGTTAACTCCAGACTTCGGCAGATCAATATGCCCTATAAAGTATGAGGAACAAGGGGAAAAGATTCCACCACGTTTAATGAAAAGACATTACTGAGCTCCCAGGAATTGTGCAGGCCGACCACCAAAAAAAACTGTTGACAAATTAGTTTTGAAATCCCAGGCAAAAGGTTATTGAATCTTTATTTGGAGTGAGAGTGCACAAGCAGGAGCTGAGATGGTGAGGGGCCAGATGGTGTCCTAGCGGATGTGTCTGGCCGTTTCAGATGAGTAACTTCTTTTTTTGATGCTTCTTTCTTACAGGGACGTATGGGCCTGACAGCTGGGCCTCTGCATACCCAGAATGCCGAGGGAGGAATCAGTCTCCCATCAACATCAATGATGGGGATGCACAGGTTTCCATAACATATCAAGAACTCACGCTGGATGGGTTTCAAATTGAATCATCCAACAAAACCTCCATGAAAAACACAGGAAAAACCGGTGAGATGTATCGCCATGACAACATAAAAAGCTACAGATAATAATTCAACTCAGGCAACTATTCTATCTTTCTGTTTTTTACAAAATAAACATTCTTTTTTAAAATGCTCCAAAACACCACTTTGTATTGAGTTTGTAGTGCATTAGTAATAATCTATTGATCTGCCTTTCAGAAAAATAATAATAGTTGTGTTAGTTGCATTGAGTAATTTGCCTAATTGTAGGTAGACCTGTGAAATAAGGACTTCATGTGTACAGTGTTTATACAAATTGGATGCCATGTAACTCTCAGGGTATCCAAAGGGATGCGAGGTAATTGAAATTTATTTGCATTCATTCATTAATTGTTTATTATTCATTCATTTTGGACTGCCAAGCCACGTATACTCCTCTCGCCATTTTCAAATCTGATATCCACATTTAACAAGTAATTTAAATATTATAAAGGTGTATCCTCTGATGCTTTCTCGAACATGACATTTCTTGGCAATCTCTTCTCCTGACAAACATAGCGTTTAAGCAAATTCTTATGAAGGGAAAAAAAAAAATGCATTTACTGAGGGTTTATTTTCATAGGGGCTGCTGTTTTTCTAGGTTTCTGCTCAAGTCTTCTTGGCTAAGCTTCTAATTCCTGCTCTCCTGTTCGCTCAGCGAGACACAGGCTAGCATCACTAATGAAACTCCCAGGGCCAGACTGTATCAGGTGCAGGATTACCTCTCCACGTCGGCACAAATAGACGGGACCACCGATTAATGCGAGGGGCCTGTGTTCATGGGGCTGCTTCTGTGGGCTGAAATGAGCCTCGTTGGGAAGCTGCACCACTGATAGCGGTGGCAGTTCAACCTGCCTCTTGCATCCTGCTTCCGTGGCAACCAGAGAAGCTTAGCTGCGGATCTCTCCCCTCCATATGCTACACACTGTGTACTGTTTTTCGCTACCCGTCACCGTGGATAAACCTAATTTTTACTCTTCTGCTTGAGAGTGGTGGTTCATGGTCTTTTCTGCTTATGGTTCTTTGGTTCCTCCTGCTTTCTCTGATCGTGCTTAGAGGAAAGCTTACTCCAGCGTCATTCTCCCCTCATTGTTAAGGGGGAATCCGATGCTGACCGGGCGACTGCTCGCTGGAATTTCAGCAGTCACAACCTTGAGGCCAACTTCATGCAGGCCATGAAAAATTAAACGGGTGCCACTTTATCTCAACCTTTTCAACAAGAGTCATTATATCCGAAAATAACTGGAAATTTGAAAACAAGGAAACAATTTCTAAAGCAGAGATGGAAAAACACATTTACATTTAATTCTTACTATTAATACAGATTTTTATGGATGACATTGCAGCACGACCCCTAAGATGTCATTCTATTCCCATGATAGAACCAATTTGTTTTTAAACCACAAAATCACATTCCCAGTATAGTAATTTCTCTTTAGTGTCATTGCATCCCTTTGCACAATAACTAGGGTTTTCCCTAAAGATTTTTCTTTTATCTTTCATAAATTGAAGTTGACATCGAATATATTCTAGAGACTATGTCTTCAATTAAGTCATGTCATATTTTTCTAATAAATCATTTCAGTGTTCCTATGGTGAGGGATACTGTTTTGGCAGATGTATGTAGCTTAACTTTTTAATATATTGCAGAAGTTGACGTCTTTATATGTTTTTGAAGAAGGCTTCAATACAAAGGACATCATAAATGGACTTAAAGGACTACTTGGCCATGAATGACTGATGAATTTATTGTAGTAAGTATAGGTCAGTTTAGTTCAAAAGTATACTAGAGAACTTGATTACTACGAGTGCTTACTGAATACAGAAAGAGAACAAATCATATTACTCTTATCCAAAATTTAGTTGTGGAAATAAATAATTTTTACATTGATTTAAGGAAATTAGCACACGTTTTGGGAACAGGGCGCAGGGCCACAGAGCAGGGCCAGCCAACATCCAGCATCCCTGGAGCGGCTGAGGTAAAGGCCTTGCTCAAGGGCCCAGTGGTGGTAAGGTTTCTCTGCCAGCCTCAGGAATCGATCCCTTGACCTTCCAGAGTGGGGGGGAGAGCCCTCATGTACCTGTATGACGCTACCTGCTACCAGTACAAAATCAGGGGTTTCTCTAAACATGGTTTAAGAACTCTAAAAAAACTTTTTTTTTTCCAATATATTTTGAAGAAGAAAAAAAACTAAAAGAAAACATCAAGAATCCATTTTAAATGGTGGAGGAGACAGCTTTCAAGATGCAACTTCGGGTGTAACTTTGAAAAGAGTGAATGCGCTGGAGGCAGGTGATACGTACGTGTTTGTTTGCGTTTGGTCTCTCAGCGGTATGCTGTTGTCTGTTCCGGGGGTCCAAGCCAGCTCATTCTGTTTCTTTCAGTGGCCATCCTGCTGAGGGACGATTACTTCGTCAGAGGTGCAGGGCTGCCAGGCCGCTTCAAAGCAGAGAAGGTGGAGTTCCACTGGGGTCAGAGCGGGTCAGCTGGCTCCGAACACAGTATCAACAACAGGAGATTCCCAGTGGAGGTGAGTGGGGAGGATTGGGGTCATGAATGAAGCACAGGGTACTCTATCTTTTAAATTAAATTTACCAGTTATTTTTCATATCAAATCCATTTTTATTCCTGTATGGATTTCCTCTATTTACTCCCCACTATATCTTTCTTAAATTCACCTTGGAAAGCTGCTCTGCTGTGATTTGCACTCATAAAATCTTTTATATTTGGTATGAAATAAACACACTGTAAAATGGAATTCTATAACCGTGTATTATTCAGTTATACATAGGGAAAGTTATCTTAAACAGGTAACTTCATCAAATGCAACCTTTTGCCAGTTTTTAATTGCTGAATCACTTCAATGACCACTCTATAAGGACCACTGACCTTTAGAAAGTATAGTTTTGTAATGACACCTTTTTTCTGACACAGTATTAAGTGTAATCAGAGGATTTTAGCTATAAGCATGAAAATAAACACAATACACAAGGATCATTTCAACATGCAGTATTTGCTGCATAAATTGTTGAAAATCTAGATTTAATTGCATTGCATTTCCAGATACAGTAACAAAAAATATATTGCATAAATTAATCATCCTCGTCTCCTGTGCTGGAGATGCAAATGCTTTGATTTTCCTGGAGTCCAGATATTCTCTTTTGGGAGCAAAGCAGGTTCCTGCACTGTTAGAAAAGATGGTTCTATATGGCACTCTTAGGGGTTCTATAACTTGCTTCATATATGGAACTCAAGATGGTTCCAAATGGAACCTTTTCTGGGAGGCACCTTTAAAGAACCATAGCAATTCTTTTACTAATGTTTTGTCAATGTTCTATATAGTACCTCAAGGTGCTGTCTTTATAAGCAAAATATGTTATTATGTTTAATTCATAATTTAAGAAATACAATCATAATTTAGTGAAACATTTAATGTATTTGGTGTATATATTTGTATATATTTATATGATCATTTACCATTGAAAATGTTATGGTATACTTCCATGCATTATGAAGGTGCGCTGAATGTTCTACAAATGCATTAAAAAGACATTATGAAAGTTCAGTTAATGTAATGTAAAGTGTTAACCACCTAGTAATTACAACACTGTTATCATAAATCCAGAATTTGTGTAATGCCACATGCAAACACAAAGTTGTATAAAAGCTGTTAAACATCTTTCAAGCTCAGTGAGCAATCAGTATCATCTGACATATAACTGTCTGCAACTTACAGTCAAAAAAAAACTTTGGTTTACTTGGGTATCTGCCAATAACTCCTCAATACTCCAGAACGTTAAATATATACAGATACTGAACATATTGACCTATGTTATACAACAGAATGTTTATTAATTTATCATACTTGCTTTAGATTGACAATCAAACATATTTTTTTCACAATAGTTCTGCTATAAAACGCAGTCAAAGCCCCATCAGACCATACATCACATACTGTAGTACTTAGCGGGGAAAAAATCTTCTAACTTGGTCAATGCAGCACATGTGTGAGACTCTCTCTTTGAATAGCTGAGGCACAGCACGTTCCCTGCACATTTCTCCCAGTCTAAAGAAATACAGAGAACTGAAAGAAAATCACAAACACTTTACTTGAGGGGGTACAAATAATGTAATAGTACACTCTTACTTAATGTATTAATTAACCAGAAACTAAGTGTTAGTTACATAGTGATGTCATGTTTGTTCAACATTAATCATAACGGTCCATGTATTCCGTGCAGTTACTATATTTGTTGATGATTTGTACTTTAGTAGTATCTGAGTCAATACTGTAAGTTACTTGTGCCCCTTGAGTAAAGAGTTACTCTTTAATGGCTTTGGTATGTGGTGTGTAGTCCTTCTCTGCTGCACATCTCTCTTTATGCATCTGGAGAAGGCGAGCTGTCTGACCTGGCGCTGTGTGGTCACCAAGTCGCATTTTATAAATAAAGCTGCCATATAAAATGCTGCAAAGTACCATCTGCTATTTTTTATTTGGGAAACGTCTTCGCTGAGAAGTGAATTTCACCAGAAGTGTTAAAACAAGCAGTCAAGCTGACAAGCGGCAGACGTGCTGATGAGCATTAGTTAGCTACAAATTTAGCTGCAGAAATTACGGTTTGTATTAGCTATCTAGTTAGCGACAATGTTTAAACATTGTATCTGGTGTGTTGTTTTCCAGACTTGATACTAAGAACAGTTGGCTGCCAGGTATGACTTTATGTTTTTTGCGAACTTCGCTTTCAACTTGAAACTTTTTTTTACATTTTTGTTCACTTTTTAGAAGAATACCTATTAATATATGACTAATTCCCATGAAGTATAAACCAAACACTGTTACAGTGTCATCCATTACGGGAAGGTAATTTGAAACTGTCCTGCGACACTGTTCCTTTCATTTAAAGGTGTGCTTATTGAACCTTTTTACTGAAATGGTTCCCAATGAAAAAGTTTTGAATTCAAAGGTGTCGAATAACATCAGAGGGTGCTATAAGGCTCCCTACAGTGCTATGAGGAACCCTAAGTATTAAAACAGGGCCATTAAAGCTTTCCATTTTTAACAGTGTATAAACCCTTAGACAGGCAAACCAAACAATATTTTGACACCAAACTGGATGTTATCAGTTATTGTATAGAAACGAAAGAGTAATGAGATCTTGAGTGTCTCTGTTATGCAGCCATTGTGAATGTAGCAAAGCTAATAAAGGGATTTGCAAAGCATAACCAAAATACATAGCCCCCGTAAGCCCCCCGAGCCTCTGCCCTGTGACTCGTTAATTTTGTCTCGTCATGGCTCCTGAACTAATACGACACCCCTTTGGGCTCTGTTAGCAGGTACTGCTTCATTAGCACTTCCCTTACAGGTTACAGGCATCGTGAGACAGGCCCCTGGGTGTGAGAGCAGTAGCTAACGCGCTTTGCGTTTTTGTGTATCTCGCAATGGGACATGTGAGACGATAAGGAGCAGCTGAGTGGAGGAACCTCCTGCACTGCTCTGCTCTCTCTGTGGCCACAGGAGTAACAGTGGTTTTGGAGGTACTACGGTGTGATGATCACAAGAGAGGCTAAGCAGCATAGGTGGGTTCAGGGTGCTCCTGGCGGCGATTTCTGCGCGCTAGTGGAGGATGTGGATCACAGAAGCACTTTCAATAAAGAGGGTCTTAGTTATACTTACATTCCCATTTACAGCATTTAGCAGACGCTCTTTTCCAGAGCGACTTACAACCAGTGCTTTGTCGTCCATGACTGTTCTTCGATCTATAAGCTAGACCTAAAATCAACAACTGTCATCAAGATCAAGTTACCGCTAAGTATGTTGTATAAAAAACCTTGTTAGGAAAAAACAGTGCACAGGCAATCATTGTTAGTGGAATCTTCATACTCATTTCAATGAGCACAATGTTTCACCAAGCAGACCTCAGGTATCTAAGACAAACAAGAGACTGGAACCGACATAGTTACTTTTTTATTAGTGCCATTACGTAAATGTTACAAGCGCTTAGTACATTGTGGTGCAGTGGTTTATGCTGTTGCCTTATAACGTGAAAGTTGCTGGTTCGATCCCCATAGCCAAGGGGAAACCTTCTGCGTTGAGTTTACGTGTCATTATTACTGTATAATGTTATTTGATCACCGTAAAATACTTTCAATCACATCCGTGTGAAATGTTCTGCACAAATAACCGTATCTTGTCTTTGCTATTTTAGTAATAAACTTTCAAAGTAGACAGTGACTAAACAAAATATAAAAATATCTTCCTGTTCATATTATTTTAACAGATTTTTTTCCCCAATTTCAGTCATTGCATTTCATGTTTGACCTTTGTAATACAGTATGCGTACGCTTTTATTTTACAGTAAAATACCATTATAACGGACTTCAAGGGACCTGGCAAGTTTGTTATATCCAGATTTGCTGTATGCCCAGAACACAACTACAGGACATCGTTTATTCATGCCACACCCCAGCAGACACACTTGTGGTATAGATTATTATATTGTACATGTAGTAATCCAACTTTACCTGACCAGATGGGTGACTAATAATAATCCCGACTATGTATCTGCGCTGGATATCACCGGCACGCCACGCACCTTGTAGGCGGAGCCTGCATGTCCGTTATAGCCGAACAAAACTACAGCTAAAAGCGGCCCTGGGGACCAAACTGTTTGTCCATTATAGGCGAAATTCCGTTATATGCGAGTCCACTATAATGGGATTTTACTGTAATTATTTTGGAATTAATTGGAATGCTAAGACGTGCTTTCACTCACAGCACTCACTGCAGGATTCCATTTTTAAATATACGTTTAAACAAGAGTCACTCTCCCGCTAACTCAAACAAAATCATGTCATTTTGGTACACCTTACAGATTAACAACATAATTCAATCAGATAATGTAAAATATTATGTCAGATGAGGACACATAATTCAACAGATTACATGACATGAGTAGTAAGATCGCGGAATTTCGTCCGACGAAACGAACTTTTGGGAATCTGTTCCCACACGTCGGACGTGGTCCGGAGCAGACTTGTTCACTCACCTAAGTTACCATGGTAGCTCAGCGGGGATTCATTTAAGACACGTTGATGGAACGGAATTTGCACTTAAATGAGCCAGACTTGTCGAAATGAGTCAGACTTTCCCTTAATCCTGCTTCGTGGAATACCCCCCAAGTTTCAGTTCTAAATTGCCCCCCAGCAAACCAAATAGCTGTAGTAGGCTAAATACATTGAATAGAAATAATAATTGATAATACATCGCAGGCCTTGATGTTTGTTATGGATGAAATGTGGCCCTCTGTCCCTTGGAAGCTGAGTACCTCAGCCCTAATGATGTATTACAAAACTTCTAATGAACCAAGTGTTGCCAGTTTATCTGTTGCATTGTCAGACACTCCAGTACATTCTCTCCGATCAAGAGCAGATGAGCTGGTTTTGTGCTCGTCGTAATGAGGAGCTGTCAAAATTAGGAGCATCACTTTGTGGCCATTTTGCTGGAGCAGCTGGACTGTAGTTGCGCTTGGAGCCGTCATCCCATCCAGGTGGCGTGGTGCTGCTGAAACGCCCCCAGTTGTCATGCACCAGCGTGTAGCTCAGCTGCTGACAGCTCAGTGCTCTTTCTATTGCGACCTTACCTACTGGCAAAAGAGACCATGCGCAGGCAAAGAGGCGTCCATGTTCTATGCAGATTCCCATGAATAACCATGTGTTCAATTTCCTCAGTAATTATCACTCTTTCAAATAATGTATGCCTCTGTAATGATTGAAGGTAGTGAAAAATTGTCTTGGGTGTCTCCTTGGCTAGTGTTTACTTGTAGTTGTACAACATTGGGAAAGTTTGATGTTTACCTTCTGACTGTGAGGGTCTTGCTAGAACAGCCTCAAACAACAAGGAATTGTTACCATAGAATTACGTTGACTTGTCTACCCAAGGATTCGATGTGCTCCACCTGGGCAAAAATTCACACCACACAAAAAGATATGCCGTATATTTTGCATAGACGTTTACTTTAGCAGAAAGTACGATATTAAGAGCATCCGGGGAAGATGGAATGGTGTAGTCTAGCAGAGCTATTCCTGGGACAGGCATTCATAACTTCGATGAAGGGTTCATATTTTGGTGATGTGTATGGCATTGTTTCTATTGTGGAAATATTTTTCACTATATATAAAAGAAAAAAATTAAGGCAAAGGTTTCAGACTATTATTATTATTACTCTTATTAAGACCTAAGTGTAAGGCTTTTTTATAGTGACAGTAATTTTTGCAAAGAAAATAAGGAGGCAACTGAATTACGATGGTATTTTGCTGACTGGGGCACGGGGTACCTCCAGTATCTCTTGCTGACCGGGGGCAACTGGAATTGTAAGTTCTGTCATGATCGACTACAAATGTCTTGCCAATTGACTGGTTGGTGAGCTCTAGCTTAGATGCATGCACACAGGGATTAAATATGAATCATAGAGGAGGAGGAGCCCTGTCAGGTACAGAGTGGGGGGGGGTGGAGTGACTGAATAAACTGAGGTTTATTATTATGATCACCGTCTTAAAGATGTATGTTCATTTGTCGGCATTTTGTGTTACCACTTTAAAGAAATACCAAATAAATTATTATTGGTATTTGATATGGATATTGTAAAAATTGTCTAGTTAATGGTACCTGAACCTTTTGAAACATAACGTGTAAATGAAACTTAAAAATGCATCGACGTGGCTTTTCACTAATACTCTAGCTTATTAATTCGTAATGTCCCCGCAAAAATTCACTAAAATATCATTATTCACGATTTGCATCTCAGAGGTTCTTACACAGGTCTTACGTCTAGCAGAGACTAGCTAGTAAGTGAAGTTTGTGAAATATGTCAAAATGCAAAAAACACAGAAAAGAAATCAAGGTGTCATGTTGGAATATCTTGTCCACTCAAGAAAGAAATATTAACGATAATAAATGCATGATTAAAAAAAAACACATGAGTTATACCACTACTCTGACATTTTAAAACATTCGCTTTAAATCTTTTACTAAATTCTGGGACATTAAAAAAAAAAGGCAATGAGGCAAAACTGTGCCCTGGCAAGGTGGGATTTGGACATAAGGGCCCTATCTATATTTAAATCATGCATGCACATACGCTTCATAAGCAGACATAAGCACATACGCTTCATAAGCAGACATAAGCACATACGCTTCATAAGCAGACATAAGCACATACGCTTCATAAGCAGACATTAGCACATACGTTTCATAAGCAGACATAAGCACATACACTTCATAAGCAGACATAAGCACATACAGACACATGGAAAGAATGAGTCACATTAGGTCTGCTGAATCATATTTCGTTTCATATTTCATATTTCTGTTCTGACGCTTCAGCAATTTACATCTTTGTTTGTTATGAAGCCACTGGAAGCTAATGTGCCCCCACCACCCCCCAACAAAAGTGTTTCTGATGTTTTCAACTTGGGATGTGCATCTTCAACATTAAGATTAATTTATTGCATTGTCAAGTAGGAGTCATATTTGTTTTCCTGAACATGGGTGCATACACATCCGTTCTTAAACAGCTGGAGGGGAAATACAGTGCCCTAGTTCTTCAGCTTTAATAATCCTGCTGCAGTTGCTGTCTGTTTTTGTTTTGTGTTTTTTTTATATTTTATTTGTTTTATTTATTTATTTTTTGGGAATATAAATTTATTTCAGATGTGTCCAGCATTGCATCAAACAGTCACATGTTCCGTTGTAACAGCCACCAATCCGTCACTTCACAGGATGGATAGATGATGGTACAGCTGTGTCCCAGTTCCAGTAAACAGGAGCCTTGCTTATTAGTGTCCTTATTGATTTGATGTCTAATTTGTCTCCCACTGTCTTTTAGGGATGTGTCTGGCATCTTACCGTGAACTATGGGCCTTCTGTATTCAGGCAGCAGGTGGTTAAGGAAAAATGGTTGTGATTGAAGAATCCTGATTCAAGTCTCAGCAGGGACTTTTTTATTTATAAACTGCAAAGTTCATAAGCCTTTATGAATCAAATGATTTGACCAAAATTAACAGCAACCAACCAAGCAAACAAAGAAACAAACAAACAAAACATAGTGTACTAATCACTGGATGGGGATACCTCTGCAGTTTGCTAATATTTTATAAATTTCTCTTGTCTGTCATCTCTAAATTGCTCATGGCGAGCTCTGGGACTTTGTGCATGTATACCCTCATGCCTTTGGACTGCAGTGCCTTGGTGGTACAGTATACCCTTTTCCTTGTGCCCTTTGCTGCCTGTGCTGGGTTAGGGTTGGAAAATTGATGGATGGATGATGTCTTTTGTGAATAAAGGCCCTCTTGTGATTAAAACATCATACAATGAGACAAGATATTCCGTTATATAAAATAAATAGGCATTACTAGAGATATGCCAAGCAACTTTCATTTATGAATTGACTTGTGAATTAACTCTAATAATCTACAGTACATGCCATATGCAGCATGGCGGTTTACAGACTCTAACAATATTCATAGGCTTATATATGAAGCACGATTCTATCATATGCTAATTACCAAATGAAATAACAGATTTTATTTAGAGGCACATCTGAATTGTGAAATAGTTATTTTGCTTCACAATATAGATGAGAATACTTTCATATTTTGAATAATATAGTCACGTGCGTACATATGTCAACACACAGGTATGTTTATTAAACATGTGTCATCTTGAAGCCTACCAGAGGAAGATTTAGACATCCTGGGACTTACTTTGAAGTGGTCCTAGACCCAGACTGGTCCAAAATAGAGGCTAAATATTCTAAAAATGTGATTTTATGATGTTACACGTTACCCTAGGATGTGAATGAAGAATAGAGTAGTTTCCAGTCTTGTGCTTGGTTTGCTGGGCTCCATGTATACAGCAGTTATGCATGAGATAATCACCCCTGTCAGTTCCACCTTAGTAACATGTTCCATAGTCATTTTGAATAACAAAAACTGAATTTTGGACTGAATTCCAAGGCAAGGCAGATGGCAGGCAGATGATGCAACTTGGGAGCAGCGGGGGCTCAGAAAGCTCCTGTCCTCACTTTGGCAGGGGAGATAGGTACTGAAGCTGACCATTCTCTGAATATTTTGTTTTTGTTGCTGGCCACATTGTCTTGGGGACTTCAGGCACTTTTGCATAAACATACCAATAAGCAATATTTAAGCAAAACTTCTGCTGCAATAGCCTGGAGGTAGATGATCTCCTGACCAGAGGAAGCTCATCCCAGGGGATATCGCCATCGCGTGAGCCTTGTTGGGAACAGGGCATCACCCAGTAATGCACGCTGTGTCACCACCGTACCTTGTTTCTGTTTACCCAAGAGATCATCTATGAACTATCAACTTCAGACCTTTAACATGTATGAGTATAATCACTTCAATGCAGTTTAGCGAATGACCACAACCCTTTAACATCATCAGTCATCATCGTGTCCAGTTTTTCCCTTTAGCTTTAGGGAGATATTTTCCACATGTGCTGTAATATGGTATTTTTACTCTTTTTGATTAAATAAACATTCAGCCATTGTGGCATTTTGGATGTTGAGAAATGCTTCCTTGATGATTAGTTTATCTTAATAAATTTTGTTGACCTGATGGTGACCATAATTGACTCTAACTAAGATGTCTTTGTGAGGAGGTCTTGACTGACAATTCATTACAGTTATTTATTCATAAACCTAAGGCACAATATTCAGAATTAGATTTTAAAATAACATCTAAATAGCTTTTGCACTTTTTAGGTGTGTTTGCACATAGAGCTGTTAAAGAAGGTGTTTGTTTTGTGGGAGCATGTTATAGATGTCCTTTATTTTTCTCCTTTTTCTGGACCTTGATATTTAAACCTAGTCTACACATCCAAAACTTTATGACCCAAACCAGTAACATGTATTTGATTGTTACACAATCACACTCTACAGCCTGCATTCCTCTGTAAGTGACACATATTCTGTAGGATTGGTGTTTAGTTTTTTTTTTCCCTCACATCAGGATGTGCTTGCACTTTTATGCATTCAGTGTTGAGTCAAAGAGCAACCCGACAAACATTTGTCTTCACCTACAAATCAGGCAACATATGTATGATTAATATGAGAGCAAAAATGGTGTCGCCAAGACATTTGCAGTGCTATGGCTTCATTCTGTGTCCAGGAAAATGTCCATTTGTGCAGGTTACTCTTTTAGCAAAAGAAAAGAGTAGAGACATGTAGGAAAGATGGAGGAGGACTGATGAATTTTCTGAAAGCCGCACCAGCGCTCGTTCATCTCCCTTCCGACGTTGACGTCTGTTGTTTCAAAATAAGAAACTGTTAGAGTCAATGAGCCAGCTGACTTGCTCCTACCTCACTCTGAAAAATGACTCGGGGGTAGGTGGGTGGGAGTGAGTTAAGGGCGATGTTTGGTGTTCTCTCTCACTAAGCCGGTATTTGTAATAATAATGCATTAAGGTGTCACTTCTCTCCGTGATATATTTGAACATAACTTGGATTTATGGTCCAGCCCAGCTAACCATAATTGGATTTGAGTCATGCCACAAATTTTGTATGTGTACACATACATATCTGTCCACACACACAAATGCACTCAAATGCAGGTATTTTCAAGGATGGAATTTCCAAAATGGAGTCTGATTGACTGTAGGTTCTCTGCAGTTTATTGTAAAGCCCTGCAGACTTACTTAGGGGCAATTTCTTGCTTTAATTATAATTCAAATGTACCATGGAATTTTACCCTCAGTTACCAAATAAATACTTAATAGATCAATCTTCAAGGGTCAAATTAAATGAACCGGTGAGCCTTTTAAAATACACAAGCTTAAATGTCCAAAGACAAGGTTGGTGATCTGTTTAGACATACAAGATTTTTATGCAGTTTATTTTATTTTATTGCACGTAAATTAATTATAAGCTGACCTGCATTTGTGCAGTTTTATTTCACATGAACAGAACATATATATATATTTTAAATCTGCTTCAGAAATTTCTGATTTCATTATAGCTCCCTTTAGGAAGATTTGAGAGGACGAGATTATTGTGATATATAAATAATCAGTTATAATTGGAAATTTGTGAAAATGAGTATAATCTGTAAATTTGTTAATATTACATAAAACTGAATATCCTCCACATAGATACACGGTGATGAAGAAATTATCATAAACACTTACTCATATAACTAATAAATTGGGTTAAAACTTAAAACATTTAAGTGCTGTTGTAATAAAGGTTATTTTTAATTCAGAAATAAATTAAAATTAATTCATATGGTTACAAGAGATTGCAGAAAACACATTACTGTTAATTTAATAGTGTAATAACAGATACAGTATCATTTAGAACATCCTAATAAAATGCTGTTATGAATAAATAATGTTGTTCTAGATACTTAACATTAACTTAATTTGCTTAGTTAGAACTTTGGAAAATTGACAAAAACATTACTATTTTACATGTGTTGTTATAATATACTACTTGATGCACTTTGGTTTAGCAGTTCTGTTCTTTGATGAGATTCCAGTCCAACAAATGCTTGATGGTTCTTTCAGGCTGTAATATAAATGTTGTCTGTACTCTAGTGGTTGTCAGGACCAGGATAAACCTTGTGAAAGATTACTGTAGGCCTGCATACCAGAGATTTTGCCTTCATTTGTATAAGGTGCTGAAAGTGAGTAAACTGTTAAAATGCAGCTGAACTGAAGTTCAAAGCATCACAGATCCAGCTCCTTGCTAAAACAGCCAGTCCCCCTCCTTTAGGCGCAGTAAGTGACTGCTAAGCTAACAGAGTTGAACCACTTCAGAACTGAAAGCAGGAGTGCCTTATCCCAAAGGACAGCTGTTCCATCATTTAACCAAAGCATTTCTGTAAGGCAAAAATATTGCCTCGGGGAATTAAAGCAAATGGACTGATGCACCTTTCAAATGTTAGTGCCTAAAATTAGAAGAAAAAACATGAAACCACAATTGGCTCTCCAGGATGTGCGGGTGCTCCCATTCCATACAAGAGTTTTTGGAAAACTGATGACATTGAATTTAATTTTCTGTCAGTTTAAATAAATTATTGGAGGTTCACAATAGGAGTTGATCATTAGCTAGAATCATTAAAATGTACAGGCACAAAAAAAAATTGAAATTGGCACCTATCGAAACAGCAGTCAACCTTATTTCACTGTTCACTGTTCAGGCAGCCAGCTGGAGTCACAACGGATATAATTAGGGACACAAATGAGAACTACTGATTAGTATAGTAAGAGAAAGTCAACAGGATCATCTGGTGATAATGAGAATGACTTACTTTTGTAAGTAATGCTATTTTACTATCTCATTACTGGTTTATGGCTTCAATTGTTATTGCTTAACTATGGCTTTATTTTTAGCATCTGTTGTGGTTGTAATTTTAAACGTGTTTAGCAATTGTGAGTCAGACTTGATGGACCACAGTGTGTTCAGGAGGGTGGATTATCTAGGGGCAAGCTAAATGGCTAAGCTACTTAATAATGTTTGAATTGAGATAGATAGTTAATATATCTCACTATGGGCATTTTAGACAGACACCAAACGATCGCTGTTAAAGGCTGCAGTTAATGGAGTCCAGGAAGTAGCCGATTAGCTTTAATTAGTTGGAATGAGCAACTTTTTGTACCTTCTAAGTAATAAGCACTTTTTTTGTCTTTCTTAAATGCGTGCTTGTCAGCTCAGCTTTCAGCCTGCATTTCTTCTTCATTAGCTAAAAAGGTATTTTATAACACAGCACAGTCTAAGGGAGGGTAGAGGCGCATGAAAGGGATTAGTAAAGGTTATCCATTGTTCCACTTTTCAAGTGTACCTCTTTTTCCTAACAGTATGATTTTAGCTGAATTCAAATGTTTATTCTACACCATCGACCACGCTGGCCGAAAGGCCTTGAAGGTAGGATTTGGGCATTTCCACTATAAATAGTGCACTCCAGGTCCTACAGTACTTTTTTGCTGGGGGCTGGCAGTTTGGTCACCTGACAGGTCTTTGGGTGGCAGGTACTGCATCAGAACTAGCACCAGTCCTCCTCCTAGACCAGAATAATACCATTCATGTGCATTCAGCTGCTACACAGCTCCTGGCCGTCATCTTTGACCAATGCAGCTGGCATAGCGGTAGCTCTCGCATGCTCAGAAAAGATGTGTCCAAACGGCTTGCACCCAATAAGTAGGCCTGACGTCTCTGCCAATTTTGAATCAGTTCAGTATAATGAAATTCATATGGGGCGTATGATGTCGATGACAAATTGGTTTGTGCAAAGACCAATGCTTAATTTGTAAACTCTGAGGTGCCGGAGCTCATGAAGAGCGCAATGATGTTTTACATACAAATATCATTGTCTTTAACAATGATAATGCACTATTAAGTACTTAAATTTGAAACAATGCAGTATTTTCTATCTATTAGTTGTATCAAACTTTTCATCTGTGCTGTACTTTTCTTGTCCCTTTTGCGGTCGTTGCCTCATTCGCATCCACAAACGCTCCTCCTCCCCATGATGTCCTCTTATTATTCTTCTGGCAGGTTTTCTGGGTCATTACTCCTGTGCTTGGGTTCCCATGGCTTTGTTGCTTTTCCATAAAAATTCAAAAATATTGCTCGTCTTTTTTACTTTATTATTTTGATGTAGCAACCTGGTGCGTAACCTCATCTATTGTAGTGGCAAAGCTGTGGATTTATAAGCATGTGTGTGGTGTGGTTTTTCCTTTTCAAATCACAAGTCAGATAAGTGAAATGTACTAATTTAGTTGGGTGGATTTCAAAAGAATCATACAATGCAACCAGTTTTATAAATATACATTTCTTTAGTTCACTTTGTATTAATTCCAAAGTTTCACTCAAATTGGTTTTGAGTTTAATTATATTGGGTTCAGTGTTTGAGGTGGTGGGGTGCAAGCTACTCTGAGCTTTGACCTCTGGCATAAATTAAGCACTGGAAAAGACTGACCTTCCCCCATGTGTAATGCTCACTATGCCTCTCACACCCTTGCCCTCCTCCAGCAGCTCTAGCACTGCTATCCTATATATTTGCATATGCATGAGTTCATACACTATATGAAGAAAAGTATTGTGACACCAGGCCATTACACCTAGAGGAACTTTTATGACCTTCCATTCCAAATCCATAGGCATCAGTGTGGAGTTTGTCCACCCTTTGCAGCTATAACAGCTGCACCTCTTCTGGGAAGGATTTCCACAAGATTTTGGAATGTGTCTGTGGGATTTTTTGCCCATTCATCCAGAAGGTCAGGCACTGATGTCAGATGTGAAGCTCTGGCTCGCAGTCTCGCAGACTTGCATGAAGCCCATTCCTTGAAGTTCCTGGGATACAGTTTTTTGTGCTGAGGTTAATGCCAGAAGAAGTTTGGAACTCTGCACTTATGTAGTCGACAGAGCGCTGCACTCTGCCGCTCCGCACATTAACTTGCGTGATCTGCCACTTTGTGACTTAGCTTCTGTTGCTCCTAAGTGCTTCCACTTTGCACTTGCAGGAAGTTGGTCCCCATAAGGTAAAAAAATAGGACCACACACACACACGCACAGACCTGTACTCATATCTTTGTGGGGATTGTCCATTCATTTCTATGGGCAAAACCCTAATACCAGCAATGACAACCTTAACCCCAAACCAGCCCCTCATCCAAAAGTAAACAAACGAAATACAAGACTTTTGTTATTTTCAGTTTTTTTAATCGCAGTCATAGATTTTTATTAAATTGAATTTTCCCTTGTGGGGGCAAAAAAAACATCAAAATATCAGGTTTTATCACAGTATCACCCCCCCCCCCCACACACACACACAGGTTATGTGCGTGCCTCAAAATATGAATTTATATGGTGCAGAAATCCAGGTCCTATGAACAGTCAGCTAATCCTCTCAAACCACATCCTCAGAAGTTATAAAGCAGACAGAGGGCCCTTTTACTTTACTGTGTGGGGAGGTGCTGTGATACCACGCAGAGATATGGAGACAAGCATTTAAGCAGACTTTAACGATCCACTCAAGAATTTTACCCAATGGAGCCATGTTTTCTCTAGCTTGACATTCGTCCTCAGAATACAATATAACTTCAGAAATGGATGCCGCTGTCCTAAAACAGCTTTTATTTTTATTATTGTTATTTTTTTGTGTCTGCCTAAATAATCGGCACACCAGTATGAAGATAATTTCCCACTTTAAATAATATGTCATCCACAAAACTATGAATCATTCCGTTATCTCCATAACACTGGGCCCAACCACGCAAACCTATACTAGATTATGTCCTTAGACAAATGGCGGAAATGGTATTCAAATCACAGGCAAAGTGTGCAGCCCCCGTTCCATGTATTATGCTATCTTGCTCCAGAAAGCAATTTCTCTTTAAGTTTGTGACCTTCTTGTGAATGTATGGTCCCTTCTTATGGCTCCTCACGATGTATTACGGAGGTGTCACTACCCATCAGTTCTGTCCTCAGTGTAACACTGCATTACCAAAAGTGACAACGGAAGCTCAAAGCTATACCCTTTTCAAATTAAGTTCTGTATTATTACGGATGTTTACAATATTGGGTAACATTTTATTTGACGGGGCACCAATAGTATTATACTTATGTATTAACTAGCCACAAACTAAGTCTTGGTTACACACTGATCTCATGTTAATTCATCATTAATGAATCGTGATGAATGTTGTATCAAGCAGTTACCATATCTATTAAGTATGTAAACCTTTGTGAACTGCTGAAGGAACTACTGTAGGAACAAGTACTGAATAACACAAGTTAGATAGTGATCTCAAATTTGTTCGTTATTAATAAAACATGGTGCATCTTGCATCCCAAGCAGTTACTATTTTAGTATATTTGTTAATTCTATAAACCCTTGTGAACTACTGAAGGAACAAGTAAAGAATAACACAAGAGAAATATGGATCTCATTTTGTTCATCATTAATGAATCTGTTCCAAGACACCTTCCTTGTAAAGGGAGACATAATGAAATCAGAAATTTCTGAGGCAGATTTAAAATAAATATATATATATGTTCTGTTCATGTGAAATAAAACAGTACAAATGACAAATGCTAGTCAGCATATAATTAATATATATGCAATAAAATAAACTACATAAAGACGCATCTTTTATCGCAACTATCAACTATATGTTTTCATGATTTGTTCATAATTTGTACTTCAGTAGTGAGTTATTTGTAAATATCTGTGCCCCATCAAATAAAGTGATATTGTGTATAAGGGGTTGTTTTTGTTGTGTGGAGGTTCAGTGTGCACTGTTATGTTCTTACACCTTTAGGGCTTGTTTATTTGGGCTTGTTTTCTGTTCTGGTTCTATGAACTCTGTGTTCTTCCTGTGTTTCTGTGGCTTTCCTGGGTGCTTTGGTTTCTGCCCATAAATCCGAGCATATGCAGTTTTACTTCTGTCTCAAAATTTTCCTTTGCGTGGCTATTGATGAATTGTGCCCTGTACTTCCTGAGCTCCAAGCTTTCTAGAACCTTGCAGTGCAATAAGGAGTTCAGGAAAGTGGGTGAATTATTATTATTTTTTCATTATTATGCAGTTTCTTTGCAGGTCCCCTAACTTGAAATGATATTAATGATTTTGAAAATAAAGATTTAGTTAAAAGATCTAATTTAAAAGCATTAACATACGATCATTCACCTAAAGGGGATTTGAAAATGTTGATTGCAGTTTCTTTTCGTTACCCCTCTGGTTCCACAGAGTGACTGCAAAACTGAATGCAAACTTGTGACTCATTTGCCATTTCTGTCACAGAGAAAGCACTGCAATTCTTTGCTTTCTGTTTAAAGAGAGAGTAAAAAATATACCTAGACAAGCATTTTGTTTAATGTGCCTGAATTTTTACTGTTGTTCGTTTTATTGTTTTCATTAATCACTGTCAAAGGAACATGGAGGCCTTCAGTAAAATTGTTTGCATTCAAGTTGTTAATAAGAATTCAAACATGCACACTGTCATCGGTGTTATGAGAATCAAGCAGCGTTTCCAAAAAATAATAAAAAAAAATAATGTGTCTGCAAGAAAAGCTTTAAATGGAACATAAATCTGAGGCAATTTTGACACAACCCAGAATTATACTTATTTTTTTCGCAAGAGCAAATAATGTGTTCTGCTGCAGACACGGGTTTGAGTACGGGTAATGTCCGAAAGACATCTGGTCATTTGTCAGGTCAAAGCTTTTTCAGGTGTGTGTTGTAACGCCTATTTTGGTGTTCACCTTTCCTCATGCGTTCAGTGCGTATGCATAAGTGTACCTTGTAGCTGCAGGCATGACGGCTCACCACCTTACCATACCTACAGAGAAAGGGACAGACAGGAGGTCCACACGGCCTCAATAACAATTAGGTTTCTTCTGAGTACAGTCAGCACATTTCATCCATCCTTCTCTCTCAGTCTCCCCGATGGCAAGAGATGTCCTACAAGGTGACCTCATCCTTTGTGCAACACCTTGAGTACCCAATTAAATGCAGTTGTTACGCTGTGTGTCTGTATGTGCATACGTGCGTGTGGAGGTGGGAATATTTTCTTTTGCCTCCCAGTTCACTTATATATCACGTTCTTTGTGTCATATTTCAACTGTCCAACACAAATGACAGCTCATTTGCCCTTGTTGTGATGCTTCTTGTTTTGCATTTATTTAGGCACTAAGCAAGATCTTACCAGGAGGGTGTTAAATGTCTCCAGTTACTTTGTAGTGTACCATGTGTGTGATGATCCATTTAAGCAAGCATTGTGTGCTGTGAAGCCTTTTATCTTGCTATATTAACTCAAACTGGGACATGCCTCATTATTAAATCCCACAGTGTAGAACATTGTCATGCACTAAGCCTGAGCTCCCTCTCCCACTCCCCAACACCAGCCCTCAGTGAGCTGTACTGCTATGGTGACATATGTGTGGGATATTTGTCACAGATGGGCTGTTTCTGCATTCTTGGGTGCTTATCTTTGTGTACATGTGGTTCTGTTAATTTTGCATGCGCGCACGTCTGGGAGTATGTGTGTGTTCTTTGGTTAGGCTTAGCTCTCTTTGCTCTGCTTGACTCTTCTTAAAAGGAAAGATAACATTGTGGTATACCGTGCAAATTCTCTTCTGTACAGCAAGTGTTTTTATCTATATGACGTCATGAGAAAGGGGGGGGGGGCACAATGTTAAGGATGGACATCATGGCATCACAAAAACAGAACTTTATTAAAAGTCAAAAAGAAGACAAGAAAGTAATGGGGGTCAAAAACAAAGCAGGAAATTGACAGAGACTAAGGCGGGGAGCAACTCAAGAACAGCCACAGAGGAACAGCAGCAAACATGGGGCAACAACAGCTACAAACACACAATATGCCAAAAGGCTTTTAAATACACAGATAATGAGGAGTACATGAGGGGGAGGCGCAGAGCAATTCAATTAATCAAACACTAAGCAGGAATAAAACAAAGGTACAAAACAAGGAACCATTCCAAAATACAATACACAGCAGGAATAAAACAAGAACCAAATATTAGAAAAAAAACACAAACATGGTGAGTCTCTTGGGTTTGAGATAAAAGGGGAGTCTGGACAACAGCCGACTGCTTAGCCCAGAGGTGGGCAATCTTATCTGCAAAGGGCCGGTGTGTATGCGGGTTTCTGGGATAACCTGTAGGTCAGCTGTTCAAACCCAGGTGTAAGGACTCTTCAGCCAATCAGTCCTCTAATTAGTGACCTAATTAGGGAGTTGCAGTGAAAACCTGCATACACACCGGCCCTTTGTGGATTAGATTGGCCACCCCTGGCTTAGCCCATTAAGACACACGGCAGTCATGGGGACAGGGTAACACTAGGAGCTAAGGACACAGGATGGCCAGCAACACCTGCTGGCCAAACAGGGAACAGACATACCGAAGGGACAGGACTGGAACCGACCCTGACACACAAGGTCACCTTGCGATTGAGAGTCAGGTGACTGGCGGTTTGTATTGATTCATTGCACTTGTCCCTCATTTGTGACTGAAGGTAGAAAGTATTCTCAAGTAAAATTTACCCTCGCACATACACCAACAAAACACACATACACACACACACACACACACAGACATACAAACAGATAAGGTATCTATATCTTTGTGGGGACTCTCACCTCTATGGGCATAACCCTAACCCCAACATTGACAACCTTAACCCCTACCCAGTCCTAATCTTGACCAGAAGTAACCAAACAAAATACAAGACTTTTGGCATTTTTAGTTTTTTGATTGCAGTCACAGATTTTTGTAAAAATGAGTTTCACCTTGTGGGGACTGAATAAGTATTCCCCACAAGGTAAAAAAAAAACAAGTTTTTATAACATTGTGAGGACATTTGGTCCCCAAAATGTAATGTATACACAACCCACAGACAAACACACCTCAAGTCCTGCTTCAGTCTGTATTGCTCCCCCCGCTCCCATACCCAGTGTATTACATTTATAGCTCCTGCCAATAGAGCTCTTGTATTTTTTGTGTTTCTCCCACTGTGCTGATTTGGAGTCCTTGAACCCAAATAAACCTGTTCTCCAGTGCCCCACCCTCGTAACTCCAGGCTGCAGTTTCCATCACACCTAGAGTGATACTCACTAATAGGAAATATGCTATCAAAACTGCCTTTTGTATATAATTCCTTTTAAGTTCCTTTTTTTTGTAAAACAGTTTTTCCCCCCACATTGCTTGATGATTTTTACTGTGTAAGATACTCTAAAATATAGAACCGTTTGCCTGAACTGTATCATTGATGCCATAGCAACAATAGCTATTAAATTTAATTTTGGTGTCTGCTATATCAAGGTTTCTCATACAATTTTGTCTGTGTTATTCATCTATGTCAAAGGAGTCAACATGTTTTAGTATGCTGATTTTAATTCCAGCTGAGATCTTAATTAATTAACCTTTATTGTTTTGAGCCTGAATGAATCAAATCATTACAATTAAATTAAACCAAATGCCTTAGCTGCAGACTAAAATGTTATTATATACCAGTTGCAGGTGAAGTTATTACAGTACATTCTCAGAAGCAGGAATAAATGAGAATTAACATTATTGTTTGGGTCGCTAAAGAATGGCCAATCAGTTATTTAACAGATAGACAATCTGAAAAATATTATAAATATTTAGACAAATATTTATTAATATATGACCATTTCACCAGTAGAGGTACCTAAAACTTAAACAAGGCAGGTATATATTATGAAAAATGTATATAAACTCAATGTAACGTTGACAAATGAATGTTTCAATTAATCATGCTTGTTATGTTTGACATGCTTGTCAGTTCTGCTGATTATAGAGAAAATGCTGAATGACAAAGCACTACAAGTCATAATCTGCTGAATTTGACTGTCTTTCTTGCCCTTTTGCTCTGTAATCAGGCAGTTGTGAGAAGCATTGGGATTTCAGTGTTGGGTTAGAATATTTGCAATGATCTTAAAAGCAGTGGAGGAAAAAGAACAGTTAACAATGACCTTGGTTAGAACCAAAGTTGAACTAATTAAAGAAAGTAGTATAAAAGGTATATATTTGAAATACCTGCAAAATAGTTGAATATTTGTCATTGCATGTGGTTTGTCTAGTCACCTGTAGCGTGCCTCCTCAGAAATATCTGGTGATTTAGGTTTTCTCAGGTGGAATCAATGGTCTGGAAGGTTCTGAAATGGGCAAAGGGTTAGCGAAGCGTAAAACAGGCTCTATACATACAACGTATAGCAATGTTTTTGCCTCAAGCCAGTCCTCGTACAGTATGTCTAAGCACTCCAGATTCAACAGATGCAGCTTTCTACAAAGGGTAAAGAGAGCAGGGCACAGCAAGACTTCAGAAGCAAAGCTGTAAGTGAATTCAAACAGGATGAGATTCTAGTACATCTCCGGAATCTTCCAGGAGCTGTCTGTGTTATTTTCGCAAAATATGTAGATGTGTTGGAGCATTTGATTGGCATTGTTCTTGGAAAATAGAACAGATGGAACTGATTTTGCGAGCTGCACATGTAAGAGTAAGACAGAATGTGGGCACAGCATCTGCAACGTATACTGTAGGAACAAGGTTACAGTGGCAGCATAACAATGTTCAGCGCATGTATTGTGAACTCAAACAGTCACACAAGCATTTGCAACAGTCTTATTGATGCTTTCCTGTGTTCATTGGCAGCACTGTCAAATGAGCTGCAATAACATTTTAATTAGCATTATGAGAACTGACAATACCGAAGCCTTATTTCCACGATAACTTGTCTGTTTTTTTCTGGTGAATCGAGTATATTTGATAAACCGGTGCATTACTAGAACTCAGTAAAGCTGTTGGTTTTGATTAATGTTTGCATATGTTCACTCAATACAGTTACTCTGGAGTGGTGCTTTCTTTGAGTAGGTTACTGTATATAGGCATATAACATGTCAAAGCAGCCCTGAATTAGCTCTGGGCTGTGAAGTGGAATTAGCCAAGCCTAACATCTGTCTGAAACTGAAGATCTAGCTCTAGCAGTGGGAAATCAGTACCAGAAAGGTACTGAAAAGGTAGAAGGAAAGAAGAATGAAAATCTGCTCTTTCCCAAGGGTGCTCTCAGTATGATTTTTTTTTTCTTTTTCAAATTTTGCAACACTTAATCTCTGCTTTGAAAGAAATACAGAATGATTTTGCCATGAGACGTTGGTACTATTCAAATAGACCGGCAGGCCAACACGACCCACAGTGAAAAGATCTGCAATCTAAATCATCTTACAACTTACTTTGTACGTGATGTTGATGCTAATCAAGCTGAGCGGGCCTGTAGACTTATGCCGCCTTGATATGAGAGAGCATGAAACCCAGCCGGCACAAGGAAAGAAATGCTTTGAATCATGACAGCGGATGATTGGATAATTTGCACAAACAATGGGCAGTCGTGTAATTCTCTGCTTGAATCTTACACAGAGACTTTGGTATGCAAAATCCTGGCCTTAGTGACATTGGAATCTCTTCACTTAAATGTGAGACAAATGGACTGACAGCTGAAAACAGGAGAGCATAATATATGACCTAATGTCCTCTCACTGAAGCTAGGTAAGGCTGAACTTAGGGAAGTCAAGTTAGAATTTATGTTTGAGCTAATAGCTGTCATTCCTTTATAAGTTTACAAATAACAGTGAGACTGTTTCCCAAGAAATGTTTTATTTATTGTTTTCTCAGCTGTTATTCCCTTCAGTACCATAAGCTATTATAGTTAAAGTAATGACTTGTGGCTTTTCTCTTGCAGGTTCAGATATACCTGTACAACCCAGATGACTTTGACAGCCTCAACACGGCTATAAGGGAGCGGCGTGTGATCGCAGCCATGGCGGCCTTCTTCCAGGTAAGCCTGTTGATTTGACATTGTGTCTTTTGGTCTTCGAGAAAGGTGACGTTACATGCCGCTTGGAGGGTACTCTGTAAACAGCGTGCAGAAGTCATTATTGGCTACGTTCAGCTAGATAAGGAGTGTTGGTGAGGAAGAAATGAAAGGTAGAGGCACGGAGTGTGAGAGTGTGTGCTTGTGAGTGCCTGTGCATGCGTTACATTTGACCGGGCAGGCAGGAGTAGAAAGAGAGGTGCTGGATGGAATTCTCTTCTTTCAAGATACTTTATACATGCAGAATAAATAGGCCTGGAGGCATCTGAGTGCAGGAAAATGAGCGGCTGTTTCCACCTTTTTTTTTTTTTTTTTTTGAGACCTGTCTTTGTGCCTCGTTGGAAAGCATTGTGTCTCCCAGTCCACCGTGGGGAATTCAGCATTTTGTAGTGCCTTCTGTGATAGCGTTGTGTCAGAAAATAACCAGCTGACACGTTTTCCTCTGTGTGATCATGTTTCTGACAGGTGCTTGATGATGCATTTAATGTTTTTATATCGTTCATTAATTATATATTTTTTTATTTTTTGTTGACGGCATGGTGATTTTCATCTCCCCTCATATGCTAGTGTCGTATGATTCACTTTGTCAAATGCTAAATCTTTTCTCACAAGCAAAACAGCAAGGCGATTGAAAGCGAACAGAGACATTATGTGTTCTAGTTTGATGTCAGGTGTTGGTATGGGGCTCTGTCAGTATTATCAATGGTAAATATATAGCCGCAATAAACAGGTGCTGGAATATTAAAACACTGGGAGAAAAAAAAACCTTTTTAGCAAATAGAAACACAAAAGATAGCAGTTTTATCGATATAATTTTTTCTACTGTTGTAGCAAGCAAGAGCAGAGCTGGATGTCAGTGAACAACGACAGACCCACCTGGATTTATTTATTTAACGGCAGTGATCAGGATGCTGGACTGGGGTGTTTATTGTTACTGTGCTTATTTCTGTTTATTGTGGTGATGTCGTAAACATAAAAAAATGTGCATAAAACCCTAGCTATGACTAATTATAGTTAAAAGTGCCCTAACTAGTCCTGGAATGAAAAGTTTTTCACTTACATATTACATAACAGTATGAGATATGGAGTAGTATAATATTAACTGCAAACATGAAATCCTTATCATTTCGGACTTTGGGTTTCACTAATTAAATTATTTAGCAGTTATAATGCTTTTGTCAGTAATACCCAAAAATAGTCCCCTCCACACGTCTTCCTGAGTGTAGGTTTAGGCCAGCAGGAGGCGCTCTTTGGCCCTGATTCGTTCCGCCTTGGAGCTGGTCTCAAATATTCACGCTTTGTCACACTTCTACAATGGCAATGGCTCGATGTTGGCTTCACAATAATAAAAAAAGGACTTAAGAGGCTCTTTGGAAAAGACAGTGAAGTAAATGCCGATTAGTCAAGCATGTTTATCACGTAGCTTCTAATTAAGAACAACCAAGCAAATGTGGTCAAAAAGGATTACAGTTAACAAACCCCTGAAAGAGCTTTGTCTGTTTTCTTCGTTTTATTATTTTGAATTGTGATTTTATGAATGCAAACTTGGCAATATTAATCCAGTAAACCCTGCCTAAATCCAGATTTATGCTTTAAATGTGTGTGGCACTTAGATTTTGTAAATCAGGCTCAGTACTTTAAGCTTGGCATTGTTCTGACTCTGTGTACCGCTGTATGCTTTTAGTCACCCAGTACAATTTCATGTAGAAGTTGTAATCTTAGCAGTATGGTGGCTGGGGCACTGGGTAATGACAGATAGGTTTTTGTCTTATTTCCTAGTGAGTGTGGTTTTGAATGCAGGCTTCAGCTCTGTTTGTTTGGAGTTTGTACTCTTTTCTCATATTTCTGTGGGTGAATTAACCAACTTGAATTATCTGGCTTTCACTGTAATAGGAAATTCAAAGAATACTTCAGAAAAGCAGTAATTTTTATCTGTCTTATTCAATTATGACATAAATCAAGAATCAAGATAGATGATACTTGATCCATCACATGTACTCACAAAACATGATTATTCGATCAAACGATACAAAGTGGCTTCGAGTGTATGCTCCCTTTCGTGTGCTTGGTTGTGCATTATAGAAACTATATTATTGTACTCCTCTTTCTGTACATTTGTTGTGTACCGGTATGAACAGTTCCATTCACAGTTTCTTTCCTGCTTGTGTGTAGACACACACACACACGTTTGTAATTATATTTTTGTGGGGACTCTCCATTCACTTCTATGGGGAAAACACTAATCACAACATGACGAACTTAACCCCTACCCAGCCCTAACCTTAACCATAAGAAACCAAAAAACAAGTTTTTATTACATTGTGGGGGACATTTGGTCTCCACAATGTAATATAAACCTAATCCACACACACATACACACACATAGATATCTGTCTGATTCACAGGGGATTTGCTCTCAGTGCTTCTGGCTTTCATGGACTGGCTCTTGGACTTGAAGGCAGTATATCCTCAGGGAGCTATTATTGATAAGAAAAAAAAACAGTGAATAAAGAACTGGGCCATTTCTCTGGTTACTGATCCTCAGTTATCTAATCTTCTTTATTTCAGAAAAACAATTTAAACAAGCCAACATCTTTTTATAGGCCAGTGTTTTTTATAGTCTTTTTGTGGATTAGCAGAACTGACATGTACATATTACGTTAAGCTTCCCTCTGTGATTGGAAATGTGTATTTCTTAGTCAGCGCTTATGCTTTCTATTATAGTTTTATTAGTTTTTTGTGTATTATTTATTATAGTTCTCAAAAGTGTTAATTTCTCAGACAATTGCATATTGTTTAACTGATATCTACTATAATTTTCATTGTGCACTGATTAGTGTGAAGTAACATTTTATACTGTCTTAATTATTTTTTTCTTTTTTACTGTATGGGTTGCATATTTTTTTTTTTGTTTTCATAAAATGAGAACACAGGTGTTACTTTTGTACGGATACTACCCAGCAGGAATGGAAAACTGTAATGCATAAACCTTAATGGCTTCCCCCTGAATACTGACAGCCCTATCGTTTACCACAATTACCCACCCGCTGTGCGCATGCTAACCCGCACTTTAAGGATCTATATTATTTAGAGGGCCATGCTACACCCGTACTTATCAGCTTTAATCCATTGGAGCTTCCGAATTCCCAGGGATGCTGTGTGCTTATCACCCAGACACGTGTGCAGCACCCGCAGTCAAACAGAAGCTGGGCTTTTGTGTCCTGTTCATCTCATATTTGTCTCGGCATATTCAGGGGACTGATGTGCAGTGACAGCTGGTGTGTCGTCAGATGGAAACAGAGCCCAGTGATCACTAGGAAACTTGGTTGCAGCAGGTGGGCTGTGGAAGACAAACATTGATAATGAGGCAGTTAGTCCCCAGTCACACGTTGGCTCTGGTGGAGGCTTTCATGGACTAGACCAAGTTGGCGCTCTGCTGTTAAAATGAGCGTCTCTTTTCTTGTCTTGTTGATGCGATCCAGTCTTTCTTTATATAGAGATAATACAGTGCACAGTTGTCCACCACTAACAGCCCTGTGCATTTTAGAAAACACTGTGTATTTTCAGAAATATATACACAATATCTCGTCCTTACCAGGCTAAAGCAACAGTTTAGCTGGAGCCTCATCTGCAATCACCACGCCAAAAATATCAGCATGACCAGAAACATTTGAGCGCTTTGTGAGATTGTGTTAATTTCCCACGTGTGAGGTATAGCATCACATAGGGCATCCAAGCCCTCCTACCCATGACAACTTATAGCAGAGAAATGCTGCCTTTTTCCTCTAGTTATAATACTCTTCTTCAATACTCTGTACCCTCTGGCAGTATTATTACTTTTGAAAGTATTTAACCCACAGTGTTCTTTACTTTTTATAGATATTTATAGACAGCCTTGCTGTCATTGTATGTTCGCTGAAACATTTCTGCTGCTTTGTCACTGACATCAGATGTTTAAGAAAACTTATGTATAAAGAAACACTGTTATGAGTTATAACAGACATGGCCAAAAGTACTTGTGTCCTTGCACTTTATTCAAATAATGCACCATTCTTCCTAAAAAATTTTTGGTAGGCAGCAAAACAAAACAAACCGTGGAACAAAAAAGCTCTGAAAGGAATTTAATTCTTGCTTCTTCTACAAAGACATTCTAAAATGACTTGGACAATATTACTGATAGCCTTCAGAAGTTATAAGAAATAATTGTATTTTAGTGATACTTCAAGCGGAATATTCTCTCTTAATTAGCATCACAGCTGTCTTCAATGATAGAATCACTCATTTAACCAGTTTAAATGGAGAATCATATTCGGCTGTTTTGTGTTGCAGTGTGTAACACACTAAAAATGTAAAATTTAATGGAAAATCAGAAAGAAGGTAATAGCCGGTAATGGTCAATACAGAGGCTACAAGAGCTTAAAAGAGATTTAATATTCCTGTGACCATTGTCAATAAGATCAAGAAGTTTAATGCCCATGGGATTGTAGCCAATAGGGAAAACTGTCCAAGGATTGAAGAGTAAGTTTGGTGGAGAAAGAACCAACAAAATTTCAAGATAGATCCAGGTTGAACTTTAGTCTTCAAGATGTAATAGTTTCATGAGTCACCAACCACTGCAGGCCTAACTGGAATATGCCAAAATGCATGCTGGCTAGCCACAATCCTTCTGGGAGAATGTCATTTGGCACTGGGTGCCTTGAATCTATTCAGGTGGCAGTGAAAACAGAAGATTCGCAGGTTATAGGTCCTC
The DNA here is from genome assembly GCF_048594095.1 of Paramormyrops kingsleyae. NCBI lineage: Eukaryota > Metazoa > Chordata > Actinopteri > Osteoglossiformes > Mormyridae > Paramormyrops > Paramormyrops kingsleyae. Next base: position 23,028,500 of record NC_132802.1, on the reverse strand, counting down.
CCACAGGATAATGACCTGAAAAATGCCTCAAGAAGCATCCAGTAAAGCATGAGAAGAGACCATTGGGTTACTCTGAAGTGGCCTGTTATGAGTCTTGATCTAAGTCTCACTGAACATCTGCAGAAGCAGAACCTGCAATGGGGAGCATTAATGTTGAGAGAACTGATGCAGTCGGCTCAACAAGAGTGGGCCAAACTACCAGCCAAGACATATATAAATCTCACACAGTGCTACAGAAAACACTCTTTGTCCATGCTGGTTTCATTTATTTTATTTCAAATAACATGAGTCATCAATCTAAACCAAGGTTTCTGTTTTATTAAATGTGAACTAAAGAATGGTGGATACTGCATATGTTTGTCATTTTGCTTTGCTAGTTTTTTTTTTTTTTAAGTGGAAGGCAACCAATACTTTTGGCTGAATTTGTACAGGTTATTACTGCTAATGTGTCACTTTTCATTCACCTGCAGATTGGATTGACGGACAATCCAGCGATGGATCCCATCATCCAGGGGCTGAAGGGTGTGGTTCATCATGGTGAGTGGACACTGTTGACAAATTTATTCATATTATTGTATTTTCTTCTGAAGTATATTATATTTACCTTCAGTTCATAATTTGTGTTTTGCTTGTAAAGTAGCCCCTTTGAATGTGAAAATTCACAAATAATATCTAGGCACCCCTAACCCATTCCGATATCTATCTGCTAGCCTAAACGATAACATAACAAGTCTATTTATTACCAATTTCTAAACAAACAGTACTGTACTGAACAATTGCATGTCAAATATCTTTGTTGTTTCCTATCTAGACCTTTTTATATAAAACAATCCATCTAAATCTTGCCCCTGTGTGTATAAAGTAATCACAGTACTGCATGCACTGGGAGCACTACGTTTTGGACTCATTATTAAAAATGCAAAATTACCACAAGTTCAATAGTTACTGTGAGAGATACAAGATTCCATGATCACAAAGCCAAATCACACGTGAGTGAGGCTGGTGACACAGACAAAGATGTACGGCGTACCCAAGATTTTTGATATTAAAGATGTAGTATGTACTCACACTAAGAAATATTATGTATCTCTAATACTTTTTTGATTTTATGTGATCTGAATCATTTTCAGTACTGTTTTTGGCTCGTGTGTCGTCTGCTAGTTTCTGCAATGTTTCAGCCAACTCTAAAAACGTTCCTATATAATTGTTCACGGCCAAGTCGCGAATAATTGAAACCGTGAATGTCAAGTTCGCAAAAATGAAGGGGGTAATTAGGGAGGGAGGAAGACGTGTGCTTCGCAAATTATAAAGCTAAGAATTTTACTCTTTTCCCACTTGACGGAATACAGTAGATATCTTCCAAAGCGATGTTGTTATGGTACTTTTCCACAGTGCCACATCAATTGCAAAGCTTCAGTGTTCTTTGCACAAGCCCATATCTATAACTGCTCTGCATTCAATATCAGTCATTTGGAAATCACTTCCCTGCAAGCATTTGGTCTGTAGTGAAGTGTCTCCATCTTCAATAAATGTTTAGATATAGAGGTGTCTGAGATGTCTGTGTTTCCATTAGAGAAGACAGTAGACTATGGGGAAATTCATGCAGGACATCCATTACACACAGCCATACACTGTGTGCTCTGATTTGATGGTAAACTTGCTCTTGAGTAAATCTTACACGAACCATTAGCTACTTTCATATTGATGTTAATGCATCGCCTTTCCTACATTGTGCTATACCACAAAATGTCCATACTGTTCCATAAAAATATGCTTATATTATTATTATTATTATTGTTGTTGTTATTATTATTTATTATTGTGGTAGTAGTTATAGTATTAGTAACTGTGGTGTTGCACCTGGCATGAACACACATTCTTATCCTGACTTCACAGGTGCTTCATCAGTGATGGTGGTCTGAGTTTACAATTAAAGTCTGGAAAATTAATGAATGCCTTCGTCCCTATTCATAAAAGGATATTGCATTGGACTAATTAAGCAATGTCTGTAATATTTTATTCAGTCTCAGCTTTACTGAGGGAGTGTTTTATAATTATGTTTTAATTAATGACAGCTGCATTATATAATAATATTTAACGTAATAATTTTTAGAGGTTTTTAAATGTAATGTTTAAGTTGTATATTCGGGAATACACTGAACATGCGTAACGCAAGGGCTAATTGCGGCACTCATTTCTCCATGTTTGTGACTCATTAATGCAGTAGCTTGGGCACACTGGAAAATGCTCTGGTAGAATGATGCATGTTGCCAGATTCACTTTCGTTTGACAGAAACGGGAAGCAGAACCGCAGCGCTGGCCTTGTGCAACATGAGATGGTGATTGTAGTCATTAGAGCACAGGGAAGCCACATATGGTCGAGCGCTTTCAATCACGGGATTGACATTAGTGAGATGGAAGCGTAGCCATGTCCTGGCTAAATGACGAGGGCAGTGCTCTCGTCACATTATGCAGATGTCGTGCTATTGCTCCCTTGGGTTGGTTCCCCTGCTCCCTTGAGCTTTTCCCAGCATTACCTGACCCAGTGACCTAGTTTGATTAAAAGTTGAACTAGCTGAAAGTGCGACTAGAAAAAATTCAGAACTCACTTCACAACGCTGTACAGGCCATCAGTCCGAAGAGAGGGGCTTCTCTGTCTTTACTGTATTAACTGTTGAAACATCGCAATTCCCATTACAGGAATAATAAAGTACCTGCTTAGCCATCTTGTTTCCAATGTGCTTTAAAACTTCAAACTTTTTTATGGCTTACACTGAATTTCTAGGTTAAATTATGAATTTTGAAACTATGCCAGTGGCAGTGCAAAGCTGTAGGGAATTTTAAAAATATATACACACAGCCAAAACTTTATTGATACAGTAAGTGCTAACAATAGCAAATGTATTTGTCTTTTAACAAATATTTCCTGCATTTTCAAATTCAAAATTAAGTCATTTTAAAGTTAAAACATTTATAATGACAGTTATTTATTACATATGAAGCAAATGAAGTTTCACAGGTAAGTTGCGTAATATTAACTATGTACCTGCCTCCCAATGATTTCTATTAAGATATTTATGTTTTTCTCTCTCAAATACTGCTTCAGGTGAATGAGGTTGTTCATATTTCTAAACTGTTTCTTTAAACAGTGCCCCCAGCACCTTTTGGTGGGCCTAAACAGAAGGAGCAGTTGCCCTTAGTGTTTTTTTCATTTTTTGGTTTGACTTTATTGCCATGGGGCATGATTGCTTTCATGGGAAGGAGACATACAAAGGAACCTGGGTAAACAGTAGGTGATGATAACTATTTTACTGTGAGGCCAGATGCTGTAGACCAGGAGTGTCTGGAGAAATTTTACATTTGACCTGCCAAGGGGGTGATAGGCAGACTGGTTCCCCTTATGTCTGATGAAGACAAGCCACACAGTGACCAAAGCACAGGATGAGTGTCACTCTACTCATGCTTGTAGCACTGTTTTGATTATCCTGTGACGGGGTTCGAGCTGACAGACAGAATGATCCTATGCAGTGAAATCACTTAGAACATGGGACATCTGTTACAAGGAAGCCAAGAGTTAATTTGCTTAATCCAGCTACACCATCGGAATTCTAAATTATTTGGATGGACTTCATGAAAAACTCTACTCTTTGGTCACAGTATGGTCAATACAGAATTGTTATGCAAAAAATACTCTCTTCACAAAATGCAATACCCTAGTATTTATTAAATCAAGGATCGTGTTTGTGGTTTCTCTGAGTTGGCTGCAATACTGACAGAGAGCTTTATATTTGTACGGGGGATTTTGGATGCCCTGTAAATTTATTGCAATACCTGTAATGCTATTTGACTTAAGACAGAGATTCCTTGAATTAAATTACAGTAAATTTTCTCCTTCAGAGCACTTTCAAAACATTACCTTTAAGCAATAAAAGCTTAGAATGTATGGTCTAATACAATTCTAGAAGAAGTATCAGTTTTTATTACTTTTTTGTTTACTTGTTTGATCTGGAAGACTTTTTTTTTCTGGGAACATCCCCAAACACTAATATGTGATTCTACTCACTTTCCTCTCTGGATTCTCTTTCAGATTAATGTAGCAGATGCAGCAGGCACTGCTATGGTTAAAATATAGTCTAGTAGTGGTCTGATTCAGAGAGGATCAGCAATGTTTAAAAGAATGAAATGGCATATTGAACTAGCTTCTACAGCCAGGTCATTATAAGTAAAAGCCTCTGCTAAGTGCGAAATATTCCGGATTTACTTTTCCACGGCATGTAGCACTTGACCGACCCACTCTGGCCCACTTCATTTAGGGGCTGTTAGGTTACCGGTTTCCTGTTTACTGCATGAATGCCGAGTTTGAAGTTTCATGGCATGAACAAGTACTTAAGATAAAGTTGGCTTTGTGCACTTCGGTCTGTGTTTGTGGTGTGTGCGTGTTCCTGCCCCACACACATACTGTATACCAAGCATCCTCTCTTCTTTTCACACCAGAAAAAGAAACCCTTCTTGAGCCATTTGTTCTGAGAGACCTGCTTCCTCCCTCCTTGCGGAGTTACTACCGCTACACTGGCTCTCTCACTGTGCCACCATGCAGCAAGGTGGTGGAGTGGATCATCTTCAGCCGGCCTGTGTTCCTCTCCCAACGTCAGGTAAGCCTGGACCCACCGATTGCTTTTAACTGCATAGCTAACATTCCCCGACCCAGCGCTGCCTGACCAGAGCCCCCCCCCCCCCAGCACTCTGACCTTTACTCCTCCTGCTTTCTGCTAAGCAAACAGTTTTTCAAAATAAAATGACAGTAACCACAATGCGCTGGGCTCTCTGCAGGGCGAGGAGTGTGGGGAGGAAGTCTAATGTGAAATATTTGGTTTTCATGCAAACCTAAGTACTACCCTATTCTTAGCAAAAACCCTCCGCTTGAGAGCCACTGTGGCCAAACAGCAGGCCGTTTTGAAACTGCCAGAGCTCTTTGTGACGAGCTCGTCACTCAGCTGCATTGTTACCTGCTGCAAAAGTCTTATTTCAGTGGTGCTTGTGGTTGTTTCTGCAATATGCAGAACAGCATGCAGCTTGACACCTATAGTCTAATTGGTATTCGATTTTTACAGCTTATTTAGACTATTTCGTTCCCTAGATCAGGAGGTCAAATTTTAAGTTCAGCCATGTGTCAATTACTCCTGATGCCTTTAACCTTTAATTTTATCCTTTTTATAATGGGAAAATACAGGCAGAGTAAAAGAAAAAACTTAATTAGCCCAGGTTCAAACACTGCATATAGTCCCAGATACAACCCACACACCCCAAACTGTGTACTCAAATGGCCTGGTATTTGGGCAATATAATTAGTATAATTTAAAATATATTTCTTTTTAGTTTGATTCAGTTTTGTTTGGGCTTTGAAAAATAATGCTTTTTTTTCAATTTCAATCTGGTTTGGCAAATACGGAATGTCATATACTGACATTCACTGGATTTATTTTTGAATCATTTTAATCGAAATGTTTAACTCTGGCTGCATATTAAAATGTACTGAACACATTCACGCGGTGTCAGCACGAGTTATGCTGTTTTGTGTTCTGTGCCTTACTTGCGTGTCCGTAGGCGCAATGAATTATGGTCATTATAGTTATTTCGACATTTAATTCTGAGTGAACTGTATCATGTAATTATGTTATGAGAACTACAACTGAAAAAAGGTCTAGCACAATGATCAGCAAGGAAGAAGAAACAATGTTTTTCCAGTATCTGTGTGGGTTTCTTCTGGGTACTTCCCTTAGTCAAAAAACAGGTGGTTAGGAGAAATGCTGCCTCTGAAATTGCCCTTAGTGTGTGAATGTACCTTATTTCTCATGCCATTTTGAGGGTCCACTGCCTTGTGCTTAATTGGTTTCGACACCATGCTCTGCGTGATGGTTTAGTTTTACATTTATACATGTCAGTGGCCAAGGTGCATACAGAAAGACAAAAACATTGAATTTGTACAACTTGTTGAGTAATAATGATGACTGACACACAGAAAGGGGAGTGCATTCTGATGTAAGTACACCATATAAGGAAGTAGTGATTAAGGAAAGACGTGTCCATTTTTATGCATGTTTAGCTACTGGAAGATAGACTGCTGTTGTGCACTCAAGCTTATTATTCATACCCTGTGCTGCTCCAGTAAACATCCACAGTGTGTTTTCATGGGCGAGCAACATCTGCTGCAAACCTTGGGCAGTCCCAGTACCCTCATTTTACAGCAAGTACAAGAGAGCAGTGAATCATCAGTGAAAAAATTAAACCAAGCCAAAAAAACAAACTGTGGTGCTTACACTGTTTGGAGCAGCTTGAAAAAGGTATAATTTCTATATCAATACCACCAATCGACAACTGAATGCATGTGAATATGTATCGCTTTATTTTTGAGGGAAATAAGGTGCATTTTGGTGTCTCGATGGAAGAGAAAGTGTTTTTCTGCATTTCCTCTCCCTGTCATTTTTTTTTGTCCACAGCCCCCTTAAAATCTTTTGTTTTTAATCAGGTGGTGGGTTACTGAGAGTGACAGAGATACCTTTGTGTTGGCTTTTATAACATCTGGGCTGCAGTTCACCTCCTCACTCCCAGCTACGCAGCAGGTGTTTTAAACACTCCTTGCTGTCAATCACCCAACATCATGGGGAATGTGTCTTGTTAACCACAGTAATCCAGTTCAATCTAAGGTTTGTTTAGCACAGGGGTAGCCAGTCTTATCCAGAAAGGGCCATTGTGTATGTGGGTTTTCACTGTAAATCCCTAATTGGATTACTAATTATAAGACTGGCTGCTTGAAGAGTTTTCACACCTGGGTTTGAACAGCTGACGTAAAGGTTATCCCAGAAACCTGTACACACACCGGCCCTTTGCTGATAAGATTGCCCACCCCTGGTTTAGCATGAGCAGTAAATGAACAGCAAGTAATCTAATAGTACTATATTGCACTTAGAAAACAGGTTCTCATGTAGTACTACCCCAAAGCTGAAATATTTTTTTTGTCAGCCCTAGGATTACTCTACTCACATTTTCACATCACCACCCCCACACGTTTAGATTCTTAAAGTCGTGGGAGTCCCAAAGCGCAGATTCAGCCAGCTTGACTGCTTCCTGTCACGAGTTGTGAGACTTGAAAACAAAAGGGGTTTATTGAACTAAACAGGAGCAGGGAAACAAAACAAGACCCCAAGGGGTCAAAACAAGAAGGCGAATATGGGGAAGGACACGAGCAGGCAGGGGGAGTGATGTCAATGACCGGACTGGGACTGATGAGAAAAACAGGTGCTGAAATACAAAGGCTAACAAGAGGTAACAAGTAACAGGCGCGGCTCATTAGGGCCACATTAGGGAAGAGGAAGGAGGGTCTGGCGGGCTTGACGGGCAGGACGTAAAACTTCCTTCACTATTCACTGTGACACCAGCCAGAACCTGCTGATAAAAGTGGCAAATTCTAAATCACACGTGACAAGCGACATATATGAGGAGCGTAAACCACCTGTCAGTAGAGCAGTGTGATACTGAAAAAAAAAATCACATCATGATAGTGGAAAATTTTGTAATTAATATAATTAAAACAAAATGGAGCTGAAATTTACACAAAATAAATAATAGCCAAATAGAACTGGTTATTATCTAGTAATAAAGTCTGTCAAATAAGTTGGTGATGTTGCCATGAGTTCTGCCAATAGACCGTACAGCAATGCCAGATAATCATTTGCCTTTGCTCAATTTCATTTTCATGGAATCCAGAATATTTCTTTGTATAGTGGAAGGCGAATGACTTTTGGCAACCAGTTCTTTTTTGCTTTTCTCCTCCTCGTTCCATTTTGTTAAAATTCTCACAAATGCACCACACTGTCTATGAGTGGTAGAAATGTCTGTGAGTAAATATATTCTTGATAATCTTGAAAAGGTGCCATCATTAATATTGCAATACTTGCTAAGTTTTACTTTCTATGACAGAGTTCAAATGTTTTAGCGAAACTTAATGTCTTAACCCAACTGAGCACTGCAGTCCTTGCAGTGTGACAGTTACATGGATTGTTGATATTAATAGTGCATGTTGTGCAGCTCTACCTGCCTGTCCTCCACCTGATAGTTAGCCCCTGTGGTGCCCTCCCCCCACTTTCCACCAACCCACAAAGCATTATTCTGCTACTGTAGCATATTATATATTGCCATTCACACCCAGCTATGCTGCTGTTGTTTTAAGCCCTTGGGGGGGGGGGGGGGGTAACTGGCATTAACAGAGGGGCAGGGGGCACATCCTTACCAGTTCACAATAAGCCATTACCTTGGCTCTAGCTTTGAAAGCGCCGCAAGCTGTAGGCAGGCGCATGGTCATCATCTGAGAACCACTTAAGAGCGGCAGGACCTGGGACTGGAGATAAATTGATGCTGACTAAAATTTACACTATAACACAGTTAAATCAAAGGTATAGATGCATGTGCAGTAACTATATGAGCTGCCCGCAAAGCAGGTTATGGCAATAGGAATCTAAAACATGAGTATTTGAACACCGAGCTTGATTGCTATATCTTGTTGTATTAGAATCATCCTGCTTATAAATGACCTTTCTAGCACATAGCCATGATACAGGGAAAACAAACAAAGTCATGTTGTCCAGTTCAGCACATTTATCTTGTGGTTAGACCATAACTGGTAATGATTTGATCAGAAAAGCTTGTCAGAAATGCATTTTCCCAGGCAATGCTTTTGGCATACCCTTTTTATGTGGTATATTGGTTTATATACAGTATTTTGCAGTGTATAATCATTAATCCATTTTAAACCACGCTGGATTCAAAACTCCTCTGACTTAGTCACCCAGACATACAAAAATACCTAATGGGGAAAAATAATGATGGTAACATTTTCTATGAATGCCATGTCTATAGCAGTCTATGAACAAATTCATAACACATTATGATACATTCATAAAGAATTATAAACATAGCTATAAATATTTATGAAAAGGCATAACACATTATAGCTATGTTTATTATGCATTATGAATGCTTTATGAAGCTCTCATCTATAATGAAGTGTAGAACCCTTCATAATGCAATACGAAGCATCCTTAATTCTTATACCTATATATTCTTATATCATTATCATGCATTATGAAGGGATCCATAGTGCATTACAGGTGAGAGCTTCATTGGAGCTTATGAAGTATTATAATCAACAGGAAGGTATCTGTAATTCATTATAGATGACAGCATCAAGTAAACTGTTACCTTAAAGACAAAGAAGTAACAAATGGTTTCAGTGAACTTCACTGTCTGTGGTTGGGGCAGTACAAGCAGAACATGTAATAAATATTGAGACAAGTATTGAAATATTGAGATCACAGGCTTGCCTACTTTGCAGCTGATGGTTTTAAGTGTGACTTTCCCACAGTTTTTTTTTGACTGTCTCAAGACAGCTCAAGGCAAACTTGTTTTTGCATTTGTACCAACTAGCGATGTAAAATTAGTGTTTTTGTATGTCAAATCGTGTAATTCTCTCTCTCTTTATGGGGAATGAATATTTTTGTTTTGTGATTTAGTTTTTTGATTTCAATAGGATGTCATGTATGTCAAGGTGCATAATGTTGAAATGCTTGTAGCCGTCCTTCCTGTGGACAATAGAATGTTATAATGGGTTCTGAGGGCCCAGGGCCCCATCCCTGGCTGCTGAAAGAGGGCGGCTGGCAGAGCAGCATCCTGTGGGGAGGCTATCGATGTTGGCATCAGGCCTTCCTGTTAATCTGGCTCCCTTCTGACGGAGCCGCTTTGTTCCTCTGTTGGCCTCCTCCCTTCTCAGCTGGACGCCTTCTATTCCATCTTCACCACCGAGCAGCAGGACCATGTGAAATCCGTGGAGTACCTAAGGAACAACTTCCGCCCGCTGCAGGACCTGGATGACCGGGTGGTCTTCAAGTCAGCGGTCAAAGATGCTTGGGTCCCGGACCTGTCAGATGCCAGGGAAAATCTGCATGGCACAGAGGCTTCCAAAGGTAGACAGGAATTTCACGCAGATTCTCATGCCTCTTCAAAGGAGCTCCATGTTCATTACAGTCACGCATGCTGTCTCATTCTTTCTGTGAGGCGATTAGACAAGCATGCAGAGAAAGAAATGCTGGACCATTTATTTTGAGAGTCTTAGTTTATAGCACTATTTGAACTTGCTTTTCTGATCTTCCCGAAGAAAAGTGCCGACATTTCACAGATTTCACAATTGCGTTCACACCTCTCAGCGCTTGTGTCCACGTGACTCTGGGAAGGGCTTTTCAGAAGGAGCTTCTCTGCCTGCTCCAGCTGTGTCATTCATGTGGCAACAGCAAGAAACCATAATGACCGGAGGGAGTCACTTCACACCTTCGCTCAGCACAACACAAATATAATAGGCCTGTATACACACGGCGTATTCAGTCACTCACAAATGAACGGCCTGCCATCACAGCAGCGCTCTGTCAGAGCAGAGAAAGCTTGTTTTGGTGAATGACAACAGCCAGTGTCACGGCAGCTCCCCGCCCTCTGTCTGCTTCCTCCCCTCTGAGACAAATAGCTCAACTTTGTTATTAACTGTAGGAAGATAAGTAGAAAAATGTAGCAGGCTTTGCTGTCGATACTCGGCTCGTTCATAGTCAAGTCATAACTGATGTTTTTCTAATATCTTTAGCACTTCATTGTTCATTTATTGGCTTCATTTCATAAAAGTAGCTCATTTCCAGCAATGTGCTTCAGGTTACCCTCTCAGCGATACTGTGAAATGCAGTTAAAGCCATGTAGTTCAGGTTGTTTTTTGTAACAGTCGACACATCAGTATCAGAACCAAATTAGCCATGTGAAAGTAACTTGCTAATCAAAACAGATGTGCTTCCGGGATTTCCTTCTTTCTTCAAATAATTATTCTTTTATCCATTTTGTCTCAGAAAATTGATTATGAGCTACTTGCATGCGCGACTCTCTTCCTGGCAAAACTGATGAAGTTAGAGCAGCCTAAATGAGCAAAGAGTTTATGATAATTCGCACAGCCTAAAAATAGGCTAATATGGATTTAATCTGTGGTGTGAAATTGCCTTTGTGGTGTTAAGACATGACTGATCAGAGAAGGAAACATGTCACAGAGTGGACATGGGGGGGGGGGGGGCGAGGCTTTGGTGGAGGCAGTGGTGTTTTGGAAGGAAGGGGCTGGTGTGTTAGGGGCATCTTAAGTAGTTTTCTTTAATTAATCACACGATTGGTGCCCATGTTTGATTTTTGGCCCCCATCTATGGAGTGAAACTGCTTTTTGTCAGCACTGAACTAGCATGTCATTTGTTAACAAAACCAGACGTGGTCCTGATTTATTCAGTACAGTCCCATGAGCTGCTCAATTTGAGTGATTTTAGCTTAGGATTATAGTCGAAGTGGCACCTGTGCAATAGAAAAGGCAAAGGCTCTGCAAACACGCATGGAATTCTGGGACATTTAAAAGATGCACGTCGTCTACGATTTGGGATTATCCTACTTATTTGTTTACGGAGACTCAGCAAACTCCACAGCTGCTTACTGCAGTGGTGTTCAAACTGTGGGTCACAACCTCCTCAGGGGGGGTCTCTAAATAATTGGGAGGGGTCGTGGAATTATGTTTTGGATATACAACAAAAACTATCATTAGCAATCTGTTAGCCAACCCAGACATAAACATAACACTTGGGAGAAGAGCAGAGGTTTCCACAGTAACTGTTGGGAATGACATTGAAAGTCACATACTTTGTTGATTGCTGTCACTTGGAAATGTCTAGCAGCATATTGTGTGCATGTAATAGTGTATATCACATTAATGAGCGTTTCTGAATCCTGACTGATATCTATTTCCCTACAATGACAATCAACATGAAGTCACTATTAAGGACGTCGAAGTAGCAATGAAAACTAGGCAATAAAACTATTCTAACCATCTCTGTTAAAAAATAATAAGAAGAACTTAACAAAATATGCCACATATGGCTATGAAAATTAGAGGTTCCTTTTTCACTCGGTTGCTCTTCCCCTACTGTTCTCTGGTAATTGGAGCTTAGACACAATAATTGATGCACAAGGTCACACACTGTAATATATGAAGTCAAGAAATAAAGTGCCTAAGATTTTGTACAAAATAACAAGCCTGAACTTTGAAACAAATTTTCAAGTATGTACAGTACTATAACTCTATAGATAAAAATCTACATTCACTATATTTTCTCAAATGTAAAGAACAACAAAGAAAAGTGCCCCTATAATGGTATTTGAACAATATTCTCACTCTCTAAGATTGCAACTTTTTAAACAAAGTACATGAATAGTACCACTCACGGCCTAGTCTGCTTGTGTTTGCTAGGCAGTGAGGTCATTTTTTTTATCCATTTGTGAACTATTTCCATATATTTTTTAACATTTATTTTTAGGATGCTTTTATCCAAAGTGGCCAACAGTAGAGGAAGGGTGCTCTTTGGAATTTTTACCCACAACCTTTGTACTGTTAACACAATGATCTGTTTGTTGAGCTACCATAGACTGCCCCATGTTTCCTGGTTTAGGTACGGATTAGAATTATATTACAGTACTTAACAGACAGCTGTTTTTCACATTGTCCCACTGCTGTGAAAAGTTTTGTTGAGTCCATTGAGGCCTGTGGGGTTAGGGGGGCTGTTACAAAAAGTACCTCTTACTTCATCCTGGGTTTTGTGCATCAATCTTCTGCCAGTGACGGGGAGCCAGTGCTAAGCCAGGGTTTCATTATGCAGTGATTCCTCACAAGCTGGACAAGCCTCCCTAACCTCCTGGAATTTTTCTACTGCAAGGGTCAAGTATTTTTCATGTGGAGCCCCTCCCTATTCCACAAAGCTCTCTGCATCACTCATTTTACTGTTTCACTCCAGTCACTTCAGATCTACTGCCTCCTGCCCCCCCGTGTGCCACCCCTCCCGTCACCTCTGAGTCACCGAATCAGGGTATCCATCCATCTCGCCGCCGAGCTGCCTGAGCGGCCGGCAGGCTAGGAGGAGAGGGGTTCTTGTGGGGCATACTGTCTGGGGTAACATCTGTGCTGGGCTTTGTACCAGCTGCTGTCTCTGCCACACACACACACACACACACACACACACAAAACACTGTGCATTCTGCTGTTCAAGGACCAACCAGCCACTGCACCCCCTTAGCAACCCATGGCACATGGCACATGGGGAGGGCATTGATCAAAACAAATTGGAGTAGGGACTTCTGACCAGCAGATGTAAGACTTAGAATTCTTGGTACTGTTTTCTTTCCCCCCTATTTAACCATTTAACCTTTTAATTGGGCAGTCCTTAAAAAGCAAGTAATGGAAGTCACCCTGGATAAAAGATTAGGTAATTATGCATGTAAGTCTAGGAAACATTCTTTAATCGCTAATGTTCAGCAGCTGAGCAGAACGAAGCCATATTGGTCTGAGGAGGGGACAGAGAGGATGCCTGCCTGACTTGTATGATTATGTCAGATCCAGGAATCCACAGTTTTACCCAATTTCCTGACAGGGTCAGTGATTAAGCACTATTCACTCTGGAGATCATGGGAGCCTGGCTACTGACATCATTTGGGAAGACATGATGTAATATCAGCAGGAGGTTCAGTCCCACGTTTGGGTCTGCAGTGTCACCTGGTGGCTGAGTGTCATAGCACAAGCACTGAAATAATAATTTAAAAATATGACAGTAAATAACTACAACCCAGCCCTACCCCTAACCATAAGTATCCAAATTGAATACGATACTTTTGGCATTTGTAGTTTTTTGATTGCATTCACAGATCTTTGTGGGAACCTGAAAAATGGTCAGGTTTTTATCAGATTGTGGGGGACACGCACACATACAAGCACACGCACACACACACGCACATACAAGCACACGCACACACACACACACACACACACACACGCACACACCATATTAGCACAGACATGGTGCTGGCCTTTGGCAGCTTCGGGGTAAAAATAACACAATGAAACTCTCTACCTGACACTTGCAATTTTCAGGGGGCTATTACACCATTTTGGTCAGAAATTAGGATCAGAATGTTGGAGATGAACAATCAAGCCTTCCCAGAACAGCGGGACATCCGCATTAAAGCTAACCCACGCTGCACACACTGTAACAAAGTTTGCCTTTTTCTTGATTTGTTATGTGTTGTGTGGGTTTTCAGATTTCCTCTGTGCTCTCTGAGCGGTTCTTTGTTGGCTCATTTGCCTCTAATTTCCTGGTTTGTCTTCTGTCGCTTCTGTCACACAGTGTGCAGTAGCCCCCCTGTCAACATGAAGGTCCAGCCCCTGAATAGAACAGCCCTGGTTGTGAGCTGGACCCGACCTCAGATCGTCTACCACCCCCCTATCATCAGCTTCATGATCTCTTACAGTTCGTCCAAGAATGAAGAGTCGTACGAGATCACCAAGGATAGCCACCAGGAACTGGTGAGACCTCCCCTGGGCCTTGTAACTCATCCTGAGAGGTGTCCCCTCTCCAGGGTGTGAGAAGCACAACCCAGGATGCTAGAAGATGTGAAATCAACTGCATCACTACTGTCACTTTGTGTCGAATGCTCACTGCAGTTCCTTTCTAGGGTTTAAATGTGGGTGGTTTAAATGAGTCCATCCACAGAGGCACATGGACCTGAAGTTTACAAGAGCATTCACAGCAACCACAGTACAGACTTTTAATCCTCAAGCTATTTCAGACATAGCTCGTGTTCATCAATCAGAACAGTGATTTAATAGGAGAGACTTTCTCTCAAACAGACGAGGTTCCTTGGCTCTCAGTTTATTAAACAGAGGCGCAGAAGCTGATGAAGTAACTAAACCAAGCCCTCCGAAAAATAAAATGCCTTCCCAGGCACCTGCTGACTCTCTTGAACAACAGATATACAGAATCAGCCATTGAAACGTATCTCCCTGTTTACTACATGAATAAGTTCTCTTTCTCTCACACTCCCTCCCTCTCTCTTCTCTTTCCTTTTCTCTCTCCATTTCTTCTTCTCGTTTCCTTTACACCTCATTTCCATTTTTATTTTCAATTTCCTGCCCAGACATTGTTATCTAGGTCACATTAGGGACTGGCAGGCTTTGCACAATCAGAGTTGAATCAATTTTTTACCCCCTTAAGACCTCCATATTTTATGGTCTCTCGCTTGTAATAACCAGCCATTTTTGAAACGATCGTTAACAGAATAAAAACTGTTCTGCTCTTGCATAAATCAGAAAGGAATACAAAGGCAGCAAATAAACTGCAATAATTTAGCATGAGATATACTTTTGCTGTGGTATCTACCAATCAGCTAGCTCTCAGTAATTCCAAATGATGATTCCATAATGAGAGCATCTGCCCTGTTTATGTGTTGAATTCCCACCTAAGTGTGGTCCGAAGTGTCTTTCAGTTCCGAAAGCCGGACAAAGCACGGGATCTGGTTTCAGGCATCTTCTATGGGCCATGTGAGCATGTTTTTCAGATGGGAACATTCAGGATTTTTCTGGATTCCAGCTCCATTATCTGTCACTCTTTTCATTCCTTTATTCATGCTTCATCCTTTTGTGTCATACCCAACTGACACAAAACGCTCTAATTAAAATGTCACTGGTGATACGTGTGTGACTAATACATTCACCCATGTCCGTTTGTTATGGGTGAATCTATTAGTAGACTGTGTGTTAAACAGTAGCACACTAAGGACTGTCAGTCAATTGCAGGTTTTATCATGCTGTTTCATAATCATGTGTGCCATGTGTGGACAATTCAGGGTAGCGGGATGATAATTCTCTTTGAATAATACATACGGAAAGGAAACATCCTAGACAAGAAGGTATGTGACACACGTGCGGGTTGTTTGTTACGTCATACCTCATGCTCGTGGTCATGGCCGCCCGTGACGGACGGGTAGAATATGGTGCCACAGGGCGGACCCCACGGACAACGGCGCCTCAGCATCTGGCTCTAGTGCCTCGACGTGTCAGCGCGTTCGCAGGCTCGGGGAAGGTAGAGCGTTTTAAAGCGCATGGTGTCTGTCTGTAGAGCAGAATGGCTGTCAGCTGTGGCCACGTTGCTCCATCCCAGGTGTCTCCTGTCCACAGGCTGCTGGGAGAAGCCATTAAAGCCCTGACATCAAAGTGCCACCTGTAGCAGAG
This sequence comes from Paramormyrops kingsleyae, assembly GCF_048594095.1. Classification (NCBI taxonomy): domain Eukaryota; kingdom Metazoa; phylum Chordata; class Actinopteri; order Osteoglossiformes; family Mormyridae; genus Paramormyrops; species Paramormyrops kingsleyae. The sequence continues at coordinate 23,012,329 of NC_132802.1, read as the reverse complement.
TCTGTCATCTTTTGTCACTTGTGTAAAAACAAGCTTGTGTGGGGAGAGGCAGGGCTGCCCTGTCAGTGTAGAGCTCATCAATCAAATTCACACCCCTAGTGTGACTTTAAGTACCAAGCACCAGCTTACTGGTGATAAGAGTCGATCTGCGTGGTTGTGTTTTTATGAGTGTACTTGTTTATGTGTTTTTGTGTCTCATTTGTGTGTTTCTCCTACAGGAGGCCATCATCACACATGTGAATCCTGACAACCTGTACCTCTTTAGGGTGCAGGCTGTGTGTCAGAAGGATCTACGCAGTGATTTCAGCCAGTCCATAGTATTTAGGGGTGAGCCTCAAATGAAGTCTGTTCCTGAATGTTGTCTAATCATTTATCAGCACATGTATTCCTTTTTATGTTTTATTTTTTTGTTATTCTTATTATTTAAATGATGGTTATAAACCTCTTATTCTGGAAGCCATATGGACGTTTTTTGCTATATCAGGAATGTTTGGGAATCACTGATAAAAACTAATTTGCCTCATTTTGTGTTTTGATCCATTTTAATCACTATTTATATGAGTGATATTGCCGATGTTAGAGATTATATTCTGCATTGTACGTAACAATATCAAGATTGTGTAACCTGAACTGCAGCTACCTTGGGTTTGTGTCCATGAGAATATTTTTTCTCTATGCTGTGATTATGATGCAGGTTTTTTTTTTTTTAAATATAACAATGTATATAATCTTGTACTGTTTTAGCGAACACTACCAGGATTTTTGAGGGAACCAGAATAGTGAAAACCGGGATGGTATGTATGTGAACCCGCCACCCAGCAAAGAATGTAAGACTATGTGCAGCAGATGGGGTCCTTGTAATGTGAATATACAGTACATTGTCATACGTGATACCTTGAATGTGACTTTTTGCACACTTTTATAGTTTACACATCTCTACAATTTTCTCCTGTACATCTCTACATTCCTCAGCCAACAGCTTCAGCCTCCTCTGCCGATATGGCTCCCATTAGCTCCGGCTCCTCAACTTGGACCTCATCCGGTCTGCCCTTTTCCTTTGTCTCTATGGCAACCGGGATTGGGCCATCCTCTAGTGGCAGTCAGGCCACGGTGGCGTCTGTGGTGACCAGCACTCTACTGGCGGGATTGGGATTCAGCGGCGGAGTCATCACATCCTTCCCCAGTTCCATGTGGCCCACACGGGCCCCTCCCTCAGCAGCCAGCCCCACTCGCCAAATGACCAAGCTTGCAGTGCCCACCCCGGAGCCAGCGGCATCCCAGAGTTCTGATTCGGACACTATGACAGATGCTGAGGGGGTTCAAAAGGGCGAGAAGGCTAGAAAGGGTCAAAGAGAGGAGGGAGAAAAAGAGGGAGAGGAGGAAAAAGATGAAAAAGAAGATGATGACAAAACAAAGAAAGATAAGACAGCAGCTGTGGAAGGGGGTACTCTGGTCAACAGCACGGTGGCCGGACAACACACTACAACAGGCACTGCATCAACAGCTAAAGAGAGAACAGGGGAATCTGTAATTAAGGAGACAAAGACGGAATTCACAGCAGCGCCATCTATTGTTGTGGAGGACAACTTGCTTACAAACACAAAGAGTTCCATGATGGATATCCAAGAGCCCGACACCTGGGAGACACAGAATGACACGCTAAAGGTGCAGCTTCCTAATAGTGTCACTCTTGGGACCAAGACCGAAAGCGAGGAGCGGAACCGTTGGCCCTTCTCCATCCACACAGGTGAGGGAACCCAACAGCCGATTCCCCACTCAAGTGACAGAGTGTAATCAGTAAAAGAAAAGAGGAAAAAATAAAGCAATGACCCGCGACGGCTCCTGCCAGCGCCATGCCTATGTGCACAGTGTGAATTACTAAACAGTCTATTGATGAACTGAACATTACTGAGTAGCAGGAACCTTTGTTATGTGTTTGTTGTCAATACTGTATTCAGCATATACTGCATGTTACACCTACAATTTTGGCTCAAACATAGCAAACACAGCTCTGTGAAGTATTTTGCCTGTGATTCCCTTTTATTACATTAATCATATTACCTTGATAATTTCAATAACATTGTCTCTGGGCAAAGCTGTTTTATAATTTCTCATTCATAACATTTCATTTAAGTTGATTTTAGTTACGTTTTTATTGCTTTGATTATTTTATTGACTTACTATTGATTGCATTACTGAGTAGGCACACATCTTACAATCTGAAATGCTCTCAAACATCAGTCCCATTCATCTCATTTTCAGCAGAATTTCCATACCTTTCCTGTTTAGATTGACCAGCATTTATGAAACTGGGGAGAGTTAATTGTAGGCATAATATGTCGATAGCCGATCTTTGTGCTAAGAGCTCTCCAGCTGCAGATGGGAATAGTCAGTGTGATAGATCTACCTGCATGTCCCTCCTGCACTGCATGTCCCTCCTGCACTGCATGTCCCTCCTGCACTGCATGTCCATGCCGTAGCTGGGTGATGGTATCCTGCTGCTGTGAGAAGCCGAAGCAATAAGCTTGGAATAAGCATAAAACATTTTTAAGAGAAATGGCTACACATCTCCAAGGACGAAAATGTAATTGGAATAGTCTGGTTTCTGTACAGAAAGATAGGATAAGTGAATACATTCTACCCATGGCTGTCATTCTGTTCCCATTCTTGACAAGATTTCTTTCTTTGCCAAGTTCCGGAAGTCTGCCTACATGTGCCAGATGCTAAATCAAGACCACAGGGAAGAGAATGCAGGCCAAATCATGCTTTTCTTACAAGTTAATAAGTAACTGTTGTAGTGTGGCATCCTCCTCTTTATCATGTGTGGGAAAATTGATGGAAAAACATAGCTACTGTCCGTCAGAGTTTCTGTGAAGTCCTTCACAGCAACTTGTGGTTGACCCATCCCTACAGAGGAGAACAGCATCTCCAACATGACCAAGCACCCCCTGCATGGTTCCAGCAAGATGGTCTGGCTCATCCCCCTGGTGCTGGTGTCTGCTCTCACCTTTGTGTCCCTCATCCTGCTGCTGGCGTTAATGGTGTACTGGAGGTGAGACATGGCCTTCGGTTTCCTGTAAACACCACGTTTCCTTTAGGCGGACATTGCAGGTAGGGAACGTGCAGCTCAGAGTGTCCTTGGCATTTTCACGAAGCTCATTTGTGTGCACCTTCTAGCTGTGTGGGAGACGGAGAACGGCTTTTGCACTGGTGGCCCTGTCTTTGAACTTGACCCCCGTTGGTCTTCTCTGCAAAATTACTTAGCTACTGCTGTGCAGGTTTGAGTCCCCTAGCTGACTGCATATTTTTCTGTGAAATACCAACATATTAAGATCTAAGTAAATAAAAAGATAAATCACTGGGGAATTGCCAAGACTGCTGTGTATAGAAGTGGCTTTGTACCTGTGATCACAAGGTTGCTGCATCCAATCCTGTGACTTGCAGAGCAGTTTCACTGTTGGGCTATTAAGCAATATCCTTAATCCCCAATTGCTCCAGGGATACTGCCTTACGCTGTTCTTTCATCTCTGCTTATACATCACATTGGATAAAAGCGTCGGAGAAATGAAATGTATAGTGTAGCGCTTTTGTCTTATTGTCCACCTGATGCCCCTTGCACTGGGTGTGTGGAGTTTGCGTGCTCTTCTTCCCGTGTAGCACACATGTGTTCTAGGTACTCCAGTTTCCTCCTGTAGTTCAAAGACATGTAGTTAGGCTAACAAGCTCTGTGCCTTATGCCCTAACACCCCCCTCCTCCCGCGAACCTGATCAGGATAAATGGTTAGAAGATGGATGGTTGAATGGATGGATGGATGAATGGATGAATGAATGGATGAATGGATGACCAGACGAATGAACATATTATTGCTATTATATACAGGGATGCACATAAGTGATGAACAAGTACACATTTGCCTTGTAAAGCAAGACGTGCGGTAATATATTGTCATAACATCGTAAATGGGTACTTATTTACTGTGCATCTGCACTGTTACAAGAAACTGCCAAGGATTTCAACCTTTATATGGCAAATGCGCACTTGCATACCAGGTATGCGCATCCCTGATCGTCTAGTAATTTCTCAGAAAAGATTCTTTATTGGTATACTCCTCCTTTAACACTATTGCATTCAGGCCAAAAAACAAATTTGCAAATATTTTCTTTTAGAAAATCTGTAATTAATATTTGGTTGCTGTGGGAAACTGGGTATCATTATTATTTGCATGCAGAAAGACTCTTGCCAAAATTAAGCATTTTCGTGTTTCAGATGGCCAGTTACCTCCCATCCACTTATTACTGCTTTCATTACCAGAGTGCATTGGCAATTACCCCTGCCACAGCTTGCAGCCCCCCTCCTAATGCCCTCCCAAGTTTAAATTCCTGACACAGTACTCTGGTGGGATGCATTCTCAGAACCCTGGGGTGGGGGGCTCATACACCATCTGCTGTCTCTCACAGTGTGGTGTTGATGTACAGTGATTGGATGCACTGGGTGCTGGCCCCTCCCCCTCCCCCTCCCCACCCTCCCCTGACGTGAGACCTGGCTCTGGAGCAGGGCCTCAGGGTCTAGGGGCCTAGTTGCCTGTAATTACAGCCAGTCATGCAAATCAGCCATGTGACTGATTCAGAAATACAATTGTATATGGCCACACACTAATGAATGAGCTGGCCTGCTACAATCATGTACTTATATATTCATACTCCTATATATAAGTTCAAAATATAATATAATATAATATAATATAATATAATATGAACATACCTGAATCTCTTATTTTCTGTATATGCTGATGTGTTTATTGATTTTTTTCTCCAAACAATACAAAGTGTAAGAGTGTACCTCCTTTATCCCAGCGCTGTGGTAGTGCAGGATTCCTGAACAGAGGCCCAGCTCAGTTCTTAAGCCACTGGCCTACATTTCTAGCTGCACCTCCCTGAATAACAAGTTACACGCGCACCTTGTGGAAGCCTCAACCTCCTATGCAGCTCTTTCCTGATTTGAATCTATACCATGGCAAGAGATAAGGTCAGGGCCTAGAGAGGCGGGAAGATGGATGAATTACTTTGGGTACCAGACTTGGAGCTTAATGCATGTGTTGTTATGGGCAGACAGAGCCAAGCCAATGTGCAGTCTGTGGACTGTGAGAGTGGCTGAAAGTGACTCTGGCTTGTTGATGTAAGAGGTTGGACTGAAACATTAGCATTGCCAAAATGATACACCCTGCTGGACACAGAGCCCCCCCAATGCTCACTCAAATCTGTTAACCCAGTCATGTGAAATTTAGCATCAGTGATCAAATTTTGCAGAAAACAGAGGGATCAGTCAGGATTTATATTTCAAAAGTTTGTACTTAATATTAAATATACTAGTACTCACAGAGGTGGTAATGATAAATAATATTCGTCTCTTCTCTTAGTGTAACTTAATGTAAGAGTAAGTTGACCACACTCATTTCCTCTTATGGCACATCAGCCACTCCTTATTCTTTATGTGTCATGATTTCACTGTAATAATATGTTTGTTTTGGCCCAACCTCTCAAGTTATATATGTGTCCATTGACTGGTTTGAGGAACAAAATTGACACTGAAGTCAACGTAAGTTGGGCTTGTTTTAAATTTCCATTCAGTCTGAGGTTATAGGGGTTTAGCATGATGGCCTTTCTGGGACGGAGGTCTTACAGTAGGTGGCATGTGGGCTCCATGCTGTACAAACACTGCTCTCCTGTGATGCCTGTAATGTCCCCACTTTTTCTTCTGCTTTAAAATGAATCTCTAATCTGCTGGCTTGTACACACATTCCTCATCTTAGGAAAAAAAGAAAAACATTGTGCCAGCAGGTTGTTGAATTGCAGCCCAGTGCCTGTTTGTGTTTTGTGACTAGATCCAGCAAAGTGCCAGCGCTGTGGCCAACTGAACTTTGTCCCCGACTGCTTTGTGTTTGCCATGGTGTGGCTAGGTGGTCACTTTGATAGCAGGAGCTACATTGTGCAGGTTACCTTCCTTTAAGCTCCACATAGTATCCAACTAACTCCCCTAAAGGAAGTCACTCCTTGGGAAACTGGTCTTAGCGAGTAATTCTGAAAAAGTAATTTTTCTACAAGACAGTGGAAGGGAGCAGCGTTGCACAGTGCTGGGTGAGAATATTGGTGCATTTTTTCATGCTTTGCTTTATTTCTTTCGAAATTTTGAACTTCTTTCTCAAAATGAGTTTTTAAACTTACATGGTAAAATTAAAGGAGGAACGGGAGCAGGTGCAGGAGGAGAGGAGTATATTAAGGGAGCTGTAGGAGAGAATGGAATGCTGCTCAATGCTAATGCTATAGAGGCTGGCTTTTCCCTGCCTGGGAGAACCCCCCCCCCCCACCCTAAGCAGCCAGAGTGACTCTTTTGATCTGCACTGTGTTACATCCCCCCAGTGTGTAGTCAGACTCTGGGTGGGGGATTTTTAAGCCACTCCTCTTGCCTCGCCTTGCACCTCTCCTCCTCCTCCTCCCCCTCACTCCCCTCCCCAGTGCCACCATCCTGCAAGCACCATTGGTGGCTCCTTCCTTTACTTCCTCCTTTACCTCCTTTACCTCTGTCCTGCTCCTGCCTCTGGTTGTCCAAAATGACTGATCTGTGCTCTCTGCTGTGCTTCAAATACAGGTAGGAGAGGGCTAGCTGGTCTGCTTAGCTGGGCCTCGAAGCTGAATCTGAGCTTCACATTGCCCATCTTTCTTGTTTCGTCACCTTGAAAGTCTGTCCTTAGGTGTTACTTAATCGGTTTAAATTTTAAATGTTGTCATGTTGTTGGTATTTTTTTGGAAACTTTTCAGAGGTGCTGTTGCTAAATTATATCAAAGTCAAAATATGCATTTTAGAATTAGTTTTTTTTGTCATTAATGTGTACTCTGTATGTAAATGAAAACATGTATGTGTCTACTGAAATATGAAATGTCTTAGAAATTGAATTTTTTGTTTCTTTTTTAAACAAAAAAGATACTATCGCCATTCCTATGATGCTGAACTTTTGTAAAGGAGGTGGTGGTACAGACTTTTGAATGTGGTAAGAGGATAGTACAGACTTTCGGGTGTGTTGTTTGGGTGATACAGATTTATGGATGTGAAAATAGGTGGTTTAGACTTTTGTATGAGATGAGAGGGTGATACAGACTTTTGTATGAGATGAGAGGGTGATACAGACTTTTGTATGAGATGAGAGGGTGATACAGACTTTTGTATGAGATGAGAGGATGATACAGACTTTTGTATGAGATGAGAGGGTGATACAGATTTAAGGATGAGATGAGAGGGTGGTACAGACTTTTGTATGAGATGAGAGGGTGTTACAGATGTATGGATGAGTTGAGAGTGAGGTACACTCTGCGATTCTACGAGTAGGCAGCTTTGCAGTTCTGATTTGTTATTAACACACTGATTTGTTATTGTTATTCTTGATTCCTAGGAGGTTCTTCCAGACGGCTCACTTCTACGTGGAAGATTGCAGCTCACCTCGTGTGGTGGTCCATGAAAGCACCCCTGTTATCACCATCCCAGGTGAGCTGTTCTCACCTTTCATTTTCATAAGCTACTCTCCCTGGCCTTCATAAGTGTTTTCTGTTGTTACCTCTTCAGTTGTATGTAAGTTCAAATTCTTGAGTAAATGTTTTCACTTGAGAACATAAAATATTTTCTTATGCCAGACTTTCCTGATTCATTATACAAGCTTCACTATGGCTTCACTTCACGTGGCAAATGTCTTATCGACCAGGAGGGCATTCCCTAGACTGTTATTAGCATGTGTCTAGGTCATCTGGCTTAATTTGCTTCAGTCAATATGACAAATTCACACAAATCTGCATCCACCATTTTTTCAACACAAAACAATAAATTGAGGTTCATACATAAGATTTTAAATGCAAACAATTGTAATGATTCATCTCTAGGGGTGGCAGGGGTGGTGGGGGTTTGGCTCGTTGGTTGTACCATCTCCTAATAAGTTTCCTGTAGATACTCCGGATTACCCCTGCAGGCCTAAGACATGCTGCTGAATTAGTGTGTATCTCTAAACTGCATGCATGTGTATGTGCTCTGTGATGGTTTGGCATCCAGTCCAAGGTGTACTCTTGCCTTGTGACCTATGCTGCCTGGGACAGGTTCCAGATGACCCTGTCCTGGGTAAGTAGTTGGGAGATGGATGAATTGTCTGTAATTTTATCATAATTAGTTTCTGCACTGCAAGTTCCTCAGTTCTTGACCGTTTTTCATGAACCTCAAAGCTCCATTGAAATGATGTCAGGCAGTCAATAAGAAGACATTTACAATCTCTAGACAACAGGATGTGTTGGTGACTGTCTGTTTTATGGCTGGGGGATGCTTTAGTTGAAGAACAATGCTGCTGTTATTGATCCTCCATCTGGTTAGGTTTTATTGCTCTTTGCATTACCCTTGAAAATAATTGAGTACCTTTTGTATGGAGTCAATAGGAAAATTATTATGATACCATATTGTGCAAATGCACATAACAATAATCATTTTATGGTTCTCCGTATGCAGGAATGTATTGGCTCACAAGTCATTCCCCAATTTGATTCTAATAACTGAGGGGTTCTGGATGGAGTGTCACTATGAAAACAATGAATCGTGTCTCTCCACTTGTGCTTAATGGGGTATGGTCTCAAACCGCACTAACGTACTTTACCCTCCATTATCACTCTGTAGGATTAATGGGCACCTACATTGTGACTTTGGTATTGACCTTTGATATTTAAGGATACATATGGGATGATATGCTTCCTGTTAGGGAGTGTGTGTGCTTTGGTTTAACACTTGGCAGTTCATTTCTGCAGAAGGTTCATGTGAAGGCTATTCTGAAGAACTGGCCGTCCCTCCAAGATTGTCCAGACACTCAACACTGGCATACTCACACTCATTAAGAAAGCAGCAGCAAGTGTAAAGGACGTATGGCTCGTAGGATTATGGGAAACTGACCAGCAGTAATTAATTTCTATTTCATACTCGTCCCTTGTTGGTAAATTTCAGCGGATGGGTTTGATTTAAAAAAAAAAAAAGCTGTCAGTCACCCAATAAGATCTTATCATCAGCTCAAATTGTCATCTTATTTTAAATTAGCCTCCTGTCCATTGCTATTTTCCCCAGTGTAATATTACAGACCATTGGCCCTCCCACATGTGCTTATCTATCATTTTTATGTGTTGTTAATTTGGTCTTGTTTTCTCATGATAACTGGTTTGGAGACACCAAACAGAAATTATACAGTTATGTACTATCTCCTCTGATGAACTGTTGAATTTTAATTTGAAGTGTAACTATCAGTATATAATTTAATCAGAGACAAATATCGGTTGAACGAAATTCTTTGTCAGCCTTGTGCAGGATGTGTGTTTTGAATCCAATTATATTTTGTTTTGCCTTATTACTTTGGAATTGGCTTTTCAAGGTATTATAATTTCTTTACCAAGAAATTATGATTTCACACAATCTTTAGCTGTTTAAAAATTAATCCATTTGTTGTTCAAATTATTCACTTTTGTGGTTTTTTTGAGACCAACTGTGTTCCCCTGGTTCTGAAGATGACACAATTTTTATAGGGGGATGTTTAAGACAGGAATGTGAATTTGATTGGTGTTTGAAGCAGTGCGGAGGTGATATGAGAAGCTTTGCCTGTCGGTCTGTGTGTGGAGGTCTCAGGGTACCTGACTGACACAGCAAGCAGTCACATATTGTGATGCAATAAATTCAAATCTGTTTGTTTGTGCACGTTTGGACATCTATAGGTATCTTTCAGTGTTTGTTTCTAACTGCGTTTATATTGTGAAACCAAGAAATATGTATATGCTTGCTTATTTGTGTTTGTGTGTGTGTGTGTGTGTGTGTGTGAGCGTGTATCTGTTCACGTGTAGCCTTGTATGTGTGTACGTTTGTGCTTGATTATGGGTACACACGTGTGCATTCTACACAGCTATATGCTTTCATGTAAATATGTATCCATGCAAACATAAAAGTATTACTATTTGTTCATATGTGTATGTGTGTGTGTGTGTGTTTTATGTGCCTTTCTGAGTGTGCCCTCCATGTCTTTATTTGTTTTCATTTCATTCTATATTACTGTGTAGGATGGGGCCCTACAGGCCTGTAGGGCTGTGAGACAATGAACGCAATGAATCTTGGCCACCTTATCCAACAGCAATGGGGCTGCTGATAGTGCAGATAATTGTCTTCCCTAATCTTCTAGTAAAGGTCTCTGTGGACCTGGATCTTCTCAATGCTGTGGTCACACCTAACTCTTTTCATTCTGGGCCGAATGTAAATATTAATGTGGTTGCTAATACTGTGATTACGGAGTATGGTTACAAGAAATAACATTAAATGGCAACCGAGCTCTTTACAATAATGATGTGAGCAGTGCAGTGGTTAAAATGGCATCTAACATCTAGCATGTGACATGCAACCTCTCTGATATGCTCCACTAAAAGCAACACAGTACAATAGCGCAGACAGTCTCCAAGGTTGTGGTTTAATGCTGGGTTGGAACTCATCTACAATCAGAGTATAGACATCATTATGAATTCTGAAAGATGCCAATCTGCTTCTCTTTTTACTAAGAGCCAAGATTTCAATCTCATTTAAGCCATAATAATGTTTCTTTTCTTCAACGCATAAGGTTATAAAAATAAAATTAAAATTAATTTAAAAACTATTCACGGACTGGCCTGAATCATTTATGGGGATTACCTCACCAACGTGTGAGATATGAAATGTGTGTTTGTATATTTGTCTTAGCGAAATATTTTACAAATAAATAACAATGAAAACATCATCAGGGCACAGCGTTTGCTTCTTGGTCATTAGACTTTACGCATTTTAAGTGCATTTTAAGCACATTTTAAGCTTCACTGGATCTGGTGACGTCTTTATTCCAGATGACATGGACGCCATTCCGGTTAAGCAGTTCCTGAAGCATGTCATGGAGCTGTACTCAAATAATCAGCATGGCTTCTCAGAAGAGTTTGAGGTGAGCATTTGATCCTGGTTTACCTCTCGATTGATCGGGATATTGACAGTGAATCTGGATGCATTAACAGACTTCACCTGGTAGAGTGGGGAGCATATTTATTACCCCCATGCGAATGGCTTTGGCTCTTGATTCCTCTGCTGCTTAGAGCCAGATCAAGGAGTCAGACGGATGGCTGGCCGGCATGTGCTAAATCTGCCCGTGACTGTCTGCGCACACGTGTGCATGTGTGTGTTTTCGCTAATGGTGGGAGCAGATGGCTATGGAAGCAGGCTATTACGTTACTCATTTAGGCTCCTCTCCTGGCTGGTTGCTTTGGCCTGAATGTTGAGTCACATCAGGCAGGTTCATGCGCATGACAAATATTTACCTCTAGAGAGCTTGGCTGTAATTGGGGTCATCCAACGTGAAGCAAAAAAATATATAGATTATTTATGAGTCCTGTGGGCAATTCCATTGATCACAGCTGCGTCTCTGCTGTGATCAAACAGAAATTGATTATCCCCTAGCTTAGTCTTTGTGCTCTGCTATTGTTTATGGCATACCATTAGGTTTTTATAGATATGGGCAGGATGCATCTGGCCTTGTGGGATATGACACTGATGGCTCTTATTACAAGTCCAGGTCTCTGCCATATGAGTCACTGCATTGTAGATTCCTCAAATATTATGACATATTTTTATTTGCTCGATTTACCCAGTTCCAGATATACGTCCCTTCAGTTCTTCTCACTGCACTTAAATGACAGGACTCAGCAGCAATCTGCAGTTGTCAGTTTAATTGTGTGATTCAGAAGAGACGGAAGACGCTTCTGACGGCTTGTCCATCAGATGGCGAAGCGCCAGATTAGCCGACAGAGCCGGTGGATGCAGAAGGTGTTTCCTGGGTATAACTGAGTATAGCAGGCTTTCTGCTCAGCATAACTGGTCCTGAGGCTTAGTGGACAGTGGTGAATAATACCAAATTTGCACTGGCAGCTGTTTGGAAGTTCATTTTATACATGGGTCATGTATCTGTGACCCCCCCCCCCCCCCACCCCCGCACTGCTCTTTCCAGCTCAACACTTGTTATTTATCATGTGTGTGTCTTCTTATGTGTAAATATAAGTATAACAATGTTTCTTTATTAAAATCCTTAAGTAACATCTATAATATTTAATACAGCAGCCAGGAAATGTGCAATAAATTCACCGCAGTGATCAGTAAACATTACGCAAAGTTCACAAAAAAAAAAGAGGCGTATCGAACATATTGAAGCAGATGATTCTGAGATTTTCTATGCAGTGTGTAATGAACTCATAGGGTCTGTAAACGGCATCTGTCTCCAGAAAGCAGACAGCTGCCTGCCGCATGATGTGTGAATTGCCAGGGACAAAGCAAGTATCAGTGCACAGGGCGGAGTAAAAGCAGATGGGCCTGGAACAGAACCCTGGGTCTCCTCACTTCCATCCAGTCAGTGGTCCACAGTGTGTATTGTGCCACTGTGCATTTCCCAGCAAACCTTTTTTTTTTTTTGCATTAAATCTACAATAATATACCAAAGACATTAATGGGCAATCTCCAGCTGTCCAAATTGGTCTAAATGTTTCTAGTTGCTGTTTTTTATATCCATATTGGCTGTGCTTGGCATTAGAGAGCTGCGAGAATTAGCCAGAGGGTCATGTCCTGCTCTGCTCATTGCTTTGTGCTAGAGGGTTGAGGAGTGTCTCAGCAGGATTTTGCGTACCTGCCATTTCTCTCCTCTCTGCTTCTCCTAGGCGGTCCAGCACTGCACATCTGACATGAAGATTACAGCGGAGCATTCCAACCACCCCGACAACAAGCACAAGAACAGATACATCAACATCATTGCCTGTAAGTGGGCTGGCGCCCGTTTCATAGACTTGGGGAAGAAATCATTCTCGCATCCACAGGAGTTTCACGTAGGCATCCTTCTGAAGGCTGTCTGTGTTTTTTTCCCCACTGGGTGAAACATGTTGCTTTCTTCTGTGCTTCCTGATTTTGACGCAGATGATCATAGCAGGGTGAAGCTCCGCCCCCTAGCAGGGAAGGATGCCAAACACAGCGACTATATCAATGCCAACTATGTGGATGTAAGTTACTGTAGGATTTATTAAATTCATGCATCTTCTATGCTTTGCAATGTTGGACCATATAAATGAATCTGTACCATCTCTATTATCCCCAGGGCTACAATAAGACTAAGGCATACATTGCTGCCCAGGGTCCATTAAAGTCCACCTTTGAAGACTTTTGGAGGATGATATGGGAACAAAATACAGGCATCGTCGTCATGATCACAAACCTTGTTGAGAAGGGAAGAGTAAGTGGCCCATTTCCTTAAATGCAGAATATCCTGAGGCTCGGATGCGGCTGTGATCCCTGTATTTTGAGGAGCCGCTTTTTCTCGGCTTCGTGCCCACGGTTATAAGATGACTGACCGGTGCTGAGGGCGATGCTCCCAGAGAGGTCCGCTGAGATTGGCAGGTACGCTACAGAGCTGACTGGCCGACGTGACATTGCAATGCTGATAACTATTGTTATGCTCTTCCACTGCCTTTCAGAGGAAATGTGATCAGTACTGGCCCATGGAGAACAGCGAGGAGTATGGGAACATTGTGGTCACGCTGAAGAGCACTAATGTTCACGCCTGCTATACAGTGCGACAGTTCCTCCTGAGAAACACGAAAGCTAAGAAGGTGTGTGTGTGTGTGTCCACCTCTTCCAGGGCTCCACCTTGCGCTTTAGGTTCACATGCCCGGTTTATATGTCATTTGTGCAGTTTAATTTCAGTTGAAATGCATTATATTTTAACCTGCTTATTTAAAGAGGTATGCTGTGCCAGTGTGGTACAGCTGAGACCAGTTCTCTAAGACCCAACAGCAACAGTGTGGTGATACCTCCCGGGTTCAAATTGCCTCTTGATCAGTGAAAAATTGCCACCCACACCTGGCAGCCAGTGTTAAATCTACCAGCTCCTTTTCTCAGGAATTTTTTTAGACTGTTTGTAAAGCAATACGTCTTTACCTGTTAAATAATAACCACTGTTGAGGTTAGTTTTGAGGTTTTGCGGACACGCCACACAACACACCATAATTCACCTTTTAGATAGAGTCTCCGTTTTCTGTTGTTTGGAGAGAAAAAAAATGCAATTTCATCTCAGGGCCAGAGGGGACCAGCGAAGGGGAGAGAGAACGAGCGCATCGTGATGCAGTACCACTACACGCAGTGGCCTGACATGGGGGTGCCGGAGTACGCCCTGCCAGTGCTCACCTTCATCAGCAGGTCCTCAGCAGCACAGAAGGCAGAGCAGGGCCCAGTGGTGGTTCACTGCAGGTAGGAGGCTCTTTGGGAGCCAGAGAGCACCATTAGAGGCATGCTGGGAGATGAATGGTGGCGTTCTCCTGCCAGTGCAGCTACGGTGGCCCGAAGGCCATACAGTTCTTTCAGACTTGAAATGTATTCCTCCACACCATTAAATAGGCTGCTTATTTTGAGCTGACACTGCTGGTGTCACATTTGGGTCTTGCGTGTATTTCTTCCATTGTGTTACTTATGTAACCAGGATGCCTTCTGTTTGTATTAAGGGATACTACATTGAAAATGCGTGCATGCATTGTGAAATATCTCCTGCTTTTTGCTGTCTGTGAGGCTCTCCGTTTCTCTTCTAGTGCTGGAGTGGGCCGAACAGGGACATATATCGTGATTGACAGCATGCTCAAGCAGATAAAGGATAAAGGCACAGTCAATATTCTCGGATTCCTAAAACACATCCGCATGCAGCGCAACTACTTGGTCCAGACAGAGGTGCTGCATTTATTGTTTACATACACATTTCACTATATATATAAACCCTTATGTCCAGGGGCATAATATGGCTTCATCCTTCCCCCTAATAAACAGACTGTCGCATTTAAATGATTAAATTGTGTCCCCCCCATCTTGCACTCTCACCTACGCCTATGCTTGTGTCTAAACACCCTGTTTCGCAGTGCCCTGTGTTTTGCCCTCTGAAGGTTGGTTTCCACCTCCTGCAGGCACATTCCTTCATGGACATCCATACATCTTGTACCACTGCAGCTGGCCACTGCGTACTTTGATGCCAGTGCTGGGGGTGGCACTGTAGGGTAGCACTGTAGGGCAAAGCTGCTCATAAGTCACATGGATATTATACTAAAAATAAGTATTTTTCTAAAACCGCACGTTATCTACTAACAGTATGCAAGGACACTGATATGTGGCTTTGCATTTATGAATATATTTTATTTTAGTTAAAAGCTTCTGGGAGTCTTTACATTTCCGTAGTGAGGAAACAGAAATGTCGGTATTGCTGGAGTTCCTCAGTCAGCCATCTTTCGAATCCACTAGCCTTGTTTCCTTTCAGTCTGATTATAGAGGCTACAAAAGGTATTTATGTACAATCTTCGGTCCAGCTCTTTTCTGGCTTGCTGGTGCTTTTCGCCTGCCCAGCGAATGATCGTGACGCGTTTTTGTCACTGGATGGACCGTCCACATTATTCCAATTTTCAAATGGTCGATGACTTTACAAGCAGCCCCCAAATGAGTCCTTCGTGCCTGACCTCTGTGACAAAAATGACGTCACAACAGCTGCCCGCACCGCGGCACATTCACAGTAGGTGGACACCTGCTCTGAGTTCTGTGAAAACCACCCCTTGTCACATGCTGCTTTTATGTTGCACCGTGCTGCTTGGGGGATATAATTTTAAAATAGACGCATGTGCGTCTTTAGTTGCCTGCATTTGTGTGCCTGTCAGCATGCATTTTATAGAGAATGAAAGTTCTATTTTGAAATAATTTCATTACCCCATAATAATAGGAACCCTGTGCCTTGTATTATTTTTTTAAACTGTTCTGAAAGGCAGAAATATGCATTTTCAAAGCCATTACATGCTCTTGTTTCAAGTGATCCCCAGGCTCTCTTCTTGATAAATGACGCTACTGATATTTAGTATCGCTACTTTCTTTGCATAAACACTAACTAAAGTTTGCTAAATGAGATTCCTCAAGCTCCCACTGCTTCCGTAATGGATAGAAGCAGCCTGTCAGGTCAGAGGTTTCCTGCAGCCCGCTGCTGATTCTCCGCGGCTTCTCCTGTATAGGAGCAGTACGTCTTCATCCACGACGTCTTGCTGGAAGCCGTTCTGGGCAAAGAGACAGAGGTGCCAGTCTGTCAGCTCCACAGCTACGTCAACAGCATCCTGACGCCGAGCTTGACTGGCAGGACTCGGCTGGAGAAGCAGTTTAAGGTAGGGGCCTTCATGGAGGGGGGGGGGGCACTGGTAACATTCCTTCTCCACTTGTTCAGCCTGTCTATTTAACTTATCACGAATGTCAGTGTTAATATGGTGCAATGACAGAATGGGTTCTGTTTGAGCTGGACACCCTGGATATCAATGTGAAAATAATAAAATGAGAAAACCAGAACAAGCAGGAGGCACATGCCTTGGCTTCATTCTAGCTCCACCGTAAAGTTCCCTGCTTCCCAACTTTGCCATGCGCTGATCAGAAAATGTCCGTTTTGAAGGCACCCTTAATTGACCATTAATTCCTGCGCTTAAGTCTCTGTGATCCAGCAGCAGCTGCAGGCAAAATCCTCCTGCTGTCGCGGAGGATTGCGCTTCGGTGCTTTTTCAATACAGGATTTTTAATTGAATCCCTTTCCTCACTAAGAGTCTATCCTTCCCTCTCCTGGGATGCAGGGAATGCACGTATGGAGAGCTCCTCATCTCATCTCGCCCGGCTCTTTCAGCTGCAGGCTGAGCAATCCAGGACATGTAATTAAACTGCATCTCTAACTAAGGTTTGACCTGGCCAATCACCAAAACCACAAATATTAAATTTCTAGCTGTTAAGGGAAAACACACAATACAAGGCTAGCTAGCATAGGTCCCTGTAAAATGTCTTTTATACCATTTCAGCTCAAAGGAAGCACTTTCCAATGTCAGGCATTTGATCTTAGATGTTATATATTGACATCCCCCCATCTCCTGCTGCACAGAAAGGATCATTTCTGCATGAGCATACCATGAATTATATGATTAAAACTAACAGCACACACCATCCTTTGCACTCCTTAAAGACCTAATTGATTTTCACTTTCAGTGTGGAGATGCCCTCGGGAATTCGTCAGAGTTTTGCTCCTTAAATAGACGTTAATGCCCATTCACTTGATTTGCCTTAGCCTTCAAGATCCTGAAGCTCTAGCTGTCAAAACATGACTTGTCATAGATTAGCTGTGCTGAGAAGCACGTTTCCCAAACCAGCCCTGAAAAAGTGAACAGCATGAGGGAAGATTCTGCGTCAAAGTTCCCAGCCCTCATACAGGTGTCACGTGGGCGTAGCTTGTCACAGCTTATTCACGTGGCGCTGCTCTCTTTGTCACTGTCACAGCTGCTGACGCAATGCAATTCTCGCTACGTGGACTGCTTCAGTGCGCAGAAGGACTGCAACAAGGAGAAGAACCGCAACTCCTCTGTGGTGCCCTGTAGGTATCAGCTACCATCCTTTGCTTAATTCCCATAGTTTGCATTTATCCATTTATGGTTCTTGTATCACTAAAGCTTTAGTATTACAGTCAATGCTGCTAAAATGCGACTAATGCATTCCTGAAATATCTCACTTTCACAAAAATTGCATGCAAAAATACACACATTCAATGGAAAAATAGAGCAAAGAGAACGCAGCTCCAAAACTTAACATGCCAAACAAAATAAATTTCATAACAAAATGGCCAGTAATGTTATTATAGTGTAATGTCTGGCAAGAAAGGAGGGGAATTGCTTAAATGGTAAATAACACTTTTTTATTAATCCTTAAATGGACAAACAGAAGCACCAAACTACCGCCACACAGTTAGGCACACACATGGTGGGTAGTTTGGACAACAGCTAAAAACATGTGAGCATCGGACAGGGTTCACGCATGACACAGGCAAGGGCTCACATGACAATTGAAAACACAATAAGTTTTTATAATTACACAAACAATACTATGTGCTATTTACACATTTTCCCAGCATGTCCTGCACTGTTACTGGGCTCCGCTATACATAGCATCTCTCCCCAACAACGTTATGCATTTTAAATAAGAAATAATATTACTTTAATAAATTATATCATAAACACCTTCTAAGGGTCTTATGGGTCTCAAAAGAATTTCCTAGTAACTGCTTCGACCAAATGTGCTGAGTAGTGAACCACAGTCACCATGCAGTCGGGCATGCACACAGCACAGCTACAACAGTTATGGTATGTGGAGACGCACAGAAGGCAACATGGCTATTGACAGTCTACAAAAAGCAAAGTGAATTAAAAAGGTTGCTGTGTGTTTTTATATAATTTGTCAAATATTTTTTAGACTTCTATAATTTAAGACTTTGACCTGTGCAATGCGAGGATTGCACTGAAAAAAACTGGCTCAAAAGAATAATTTGTTCACAAATTGGACATCACTATGACATCACATCAAGTGGACATCACAATGACATCACATCAAGTGGACATCACTATGGTTCACTTAGTTGTTTTTGCATGCAAGTAGTATTTCTTACTAAGACCATATTGCGTTGTACTTCATGTAGTGCTTATCTCTCCAACTGAAAATCGTGCAAATACAAATATCATGTTGTTCTGGACTTAGCTACTAATATATCAGTCATGTTAAAACTGATTCACAGTGTGATATCACACATTGTAGCTGGACTGACTATAATATGTCTACCATGCCTAAGGTAGAACAACACCAACACGGACGTTTGCATGATTTAAAATAATGCAGTAAATGATGCTGAATGAAGCTGTTTCCCCCCAACCCCTCCCAACCAGCTGAACGAGCACGGGTGGGTCTGGTGCCAGTTCCTGGGATGAAAGGCAGTGATTACATCAATGCCTCCTACATAATGGTATGGCCGTCCTTCAGCTATGTCCGATATGCTGGATGGACTGTGTTTAGGGCACCATTATTCATCTGTGGCCCTAAAGAATGTCTTACTTAAAGCCCTATAAACCAAGACATGTCACAGTAAAATGCTTTATAATTCATTCAGTTTAACTAATACTGGTAGACTCTAAGCACTGATACACTTCAGCAGAAAATGGCACGATAAATAATTTTCTGTTTATAAGTCATAAAATGGTTACCTTTTTTAGTAAGGGTTATGTGTCACTGAGGGTCATTTTTTATCAGGATTTTTATCACCATGATATTTGATTCTGACTCGTATCCTTTGAAACCTTGTTAAAAAAATAGCATGCATTGTTACTCATGAAATAGAAATAATAATTTGATAGATGCTGATGTTTCGGATTGTTATATGTAGTAACTTATAAGGAGCAGAATGTTAGCTTTACTGGAAAAAACACAATACAGTGGAAACTGCATATAGTGATCACAGTTATAGCGATTGACTGCTTATATGGATCAAAAAGCTTGGGACAGAATGCAAATACTGTTTAAATAATTTGCATACAATAATCAAGAAGTCCACTTACAATGTTCATTTTGGGGGTTTTATACATAACAGCATACGGAACAATTAAACTACGATAAATTTATTGTTTTTTACTTTTCTGTCGGCAACCCATCTGCTTCTGGCTAACTATCTGCTGTATGCACAGAAAACATGATGGGGAAAAAAGTAATTTTCTCTCAATGTCTATCAAAAAATATAGACTCATCAAAGCTTACAGTATGATAAACTGCCAAAAATGAGCCAACGAGATGCAGTAGTGAAACTACAATAAGCTATATTTTATATACAGTACTGTATTATAGCATATTTGAGTTAAACTGTTGAGTGATTTAATTTGTACAGTACTGTAATTTGAAAAGGGTTTTAAACAGAGTCAATGAAATTCACTAAAGAGTGATGCTGTCTGTTCTATTACCTTATATTCATGTAATAAATACACAAATGTCAACTCGATAGAAATCTGCCTGACACATAAAGAAAGAAATAAAAAAGAAGGTTATAATGATCAATTTCACCCAGATGGAAATGATCACTATATCCGGTTTCTACTGTATGTTCATAAGATTATATTCATAAGATATCAGAGTGGTTTTTAGTGAATTATTTTTACAAACATTTTTACTAAAAACATTTGTACAAATGGTTATATCCTGAAGTAATTTGTATGTCACATTATTAATAATTCAATCAAGCCTCTAATTAATTATGACATAAAACCTGCATACACTTGCTGCCAGTACAAGTAGATAAGGTACAAGTTTGTAGCACATTTATGAAAAATGCATTATCTAACCCATTTCAGGGCTACTACAGAAGTAACGAGTTTATCATCACCCAACATCCCTTGCCCCACACGACAAAGGACTTCTGGAGGATGATCTGGGACCACAATGCACAGATCATTGCAATGCTCCCTGACAACCAGGGTTTGGTGAGAACAATGCCAGCATTGCAGTAATCATTTTAGCTGCTCAAGTTTCAAGAAAGAGTTTCTCTGACTGTTTGAGTTCTTCCTCTCAGTCTCACTCTGTTTCTAAGATATTCTTCTATTTCCAGCTATTGTCTATTGCAAATTGACTGCGAGGAAGAGTGACTTGCATTCATGTTCTTTTCCTGACACTCCACATCAGAGTTAGTTTTCTTGCTGGAGTGATTGATTTTTCAGTCTGCAAGCCAAGTGCACTGGAGTATTGAGCTCTGAAAGAGTTTTCTCTCGCATGGCACTGCTGGATCCACTTAGGCTGAGGACGAGTTTGTGTACTGGCCGAGTAGAGAGGAGGCCATGAACTGCGAGGCTTTCACCGTCACGCTCATCAGCAAGGACCGACTGTGCCTCTCCAATGAAGAGCAGATCATCATCCATGACTTCATCCTGGAAGCTACGCAGGTACACCTAAGAATGACCTTGTATTTCTCCAAAGCTCACTTTTCCTCCCACTTAGCCAGTACCGATTATCATGTGACATTGTTTCTATAGCCAATGTACAGTCAGCCATCGTGCATTCGCGCTTCGTGATTCGCGAATTCACAGATCCACGAAAATTACATGTACATGTTTCCTTTACATATATTATTGAATTGTACCTTGGTTACGTATATGACTTCTGTCAATAAGTTTACAGCCCCATTCGTTTACTCATTTTACTTTACTGTGAATGGAAAAGAAAATGGCAGCCAATGCTGTGTTCTATGAATCAGTAGGGGTAACATTAGTATACTGTACGGTAAATGTGCTCGTGTGACAAATATCTGTTAGGCGATACTGCACTCTATTTTTACATTAAACATTTGTTTTTTTTTAAAAGGTAATGTATTAAGCTAACTTTTAAATGAAATTAAAGTGTTCTGGGAGCATGATTGGGGTCATATTTTGCAGACAGCTTACTCTACAAAGAGCAAGTTGAGGGAGGCGTAAAGACAATTTCCCCACGGGGATCAATAAAAGCATCAATTATTATTATTATTATTATTATTATTATTATTTAGGGTTTAAACTATAGCACATATTGGCAGTTTTTGTAACTAGCAAACATCGAGAATCCTCCTCTTTCGCAGCGGGTTCTGGAACGTAACCTCGCGAATCTCCGAGGTCTGACTGTACTTCATTCTCCCTTCACCCCCTGACATTTTCATATCAACCACTGTGGATTCATTTGCACAACAGGCTCAGTAAACAGTAATTGTTGTATTTGGTGGACGCTAAAATGTATTGCTAAATTATATTCATTACTCTCTGGCATCAATTTGCCTTACCTTCAGGATGACTATGTGCTGGAGGTACGCCATTATCAGTGTCCTAAATGGCCCAATCCAGATGCCCCGATCAGCAGCACTTTTGAGCTCATCAATGTCATCAAAGAGGAGGCCATGGCTCGAGATGGACCAACCATAGTGCATGATGAGTGAGTGGCTAACCTGTTCCATCCCTGCTTCCTGCAACAATGTTGGGGTCAAACTGAATTAGTGTAATCTATTTTACAGTCACAAGTACTTATGGATGTTAAATAATGCTCACTGCTTACTTTCTTGCATTCAGTTCTATACTCTGGGAATGCCGGCTTGCTTTTGAGGGGATGGTTTCTACTACAACATTAAGCTATTCAAGGGCTCCCTGAGTGGCTTAGTGAAGATAAAGGTTTCTTTGTGAGCTTAGGTTTCTTTGTGAGCTTAGATTTCCTACTACACCCCCAACCGGGGACTGAGTCCCAGTTTGTGTTATGTCATCTTCCAGTTCTGATGGGGAGTTTCTTCAAGGGCAAAACATAGCTGGCTTATGTTATCCTTTTGTCCCGGAATTTCTATCAGAGAAGACATTGGAATATATTCATCTGAGTATGAAGGTTTTAGACATCAGTGTCTTGCTCCCTCTAGTGGCACCTCAAGGTAGCTGACCCGATATTATTTATGCTCTGTGCAGATTTGGGGCAGTTTCAGCTGGAATGCTGTGTGCCCTCACCACTTTATCACAGCAGATGGAGAATGAGAGTGCTGTTGATGTCTACCAGGTGGCCAAAATGATCAACCTCATGCGACCTGGAGTTTTCACAGACATTGTGAGTGAAGCGTGTCCTCTAAGTGTTTCTGTTCATATTTAAACACAATTTTATACAAGTGTAGTTAATGTTATTATGTTGATGAAAATAGCCAGTAGCTTTTATAGCAGTAGCAGTTCAGTTCACCTCAATTCCACAATATTGTGTCTAATTGTTATTGAAAGGAGAGGAAAAGATATGTCATGTCTAAAATTAAATGTATTAATTGAGTATTTAAGTTTACTTGCTTATTAGGTAGTAGTACACCATGTATTAGTATTTTTTGATAAAATTAAAAAGGAAGTAGTGTTACTAATGAGATCATAGCTTTATTGTTTGGTTACACTTTAACCTCATTTTTCCTATTTATCCCTTTTATCCCATTTTAGGAACAGTACCAGTACCTTTACAAGGCTGTGCTCAGCTTGGTCAGCACCCATGAAAACGGGATGGCTCCCATGTCCATGGACAGAAACGGCACTGTGGTGATTGTTGACGAATCAGACCCTGCGGAAAGCATGGAGTCTCTGGTTTAATGACCGCTAGGTGCAAAAAGGCACTTAATTTGTACAACTTCATGGACTTGGCAGACTTTTTGAGGCCTTTTTTGCCAGACTCATGGTTAAATAAATAACCTGATTACTTTTTTACACTGAAAGAAGTTTTTTATATTTATTTTTGCCATTTTTGTCTTAATGTTATTCTACTGAGCATTTGCACCAGTTTTAAGTTCCCCCAATGAAACACAGTTCTCACTAGTTTGCACTATATTGTCAGTGTTACTGCCTTGTTACAATCCAATTGACAATATTGATTATTGAGCCCCAATTTGACATTCCATGGCAATTCTTCACTCAATTGTTATTGATTGATTCTTCTGTGAGAAGGAATAGTACAGACAATGTAGTTCTCAGCAGTTATCTTATCTATGTAACATATATAGACCGAATTACCAGGTCATAGCTGACAGCATTTAAAAGTGACAGTTTGTTTTTGTATATGACAGCAATGTTTACTTATTTAACTTTATTATACCAATTTATTAAGACACGCAAGGAATAAATATTTTGCATCTTATATATATTTTTTCAAAATCCACTTAATCCATAATTATTTCTATTCATAATACATGATATCTCCTCAATTTAATATCTTTTAATTCATCCAGATATTCCTGAAGGTTTGCCCTCTGAAAGTAAAAGACATGCTGCAGTTTGTTTGAAGCATGGCTTACGCTCGTCATTTTGCAGTTGAGTCTTATTTAATATTACTTGTGGCCATTGAGACAGCAAAGTGCCCGGAGTATGTGGTAATTTTTTGGAGAATATCTATATTACAGAAACTGGGCAAA
Organism: Paramormyrops kingsleyae; assembly: GCF_048594095.1. Classification (NCBI taxonomy): domain Eukaryota; kingdom Metazoa; phylum Chordata; class Actinopteri; order Osteoglossiformes; family Mormyridae; genus Paramormyrops; species Paramormyrops kingsleyae. Next base: position 22,988,441 of record NC_132802.1, on the reverse strand, counting down.
TATTCATAGAACACATTTCATAGGTATACATCATAGTGACCATTTGTTCTATGCTGAAAAATCACTATGGAGTGACGTGATCCAGTTTGTTAGATTCAACATTTTTCCCATCTTTGCTATATTTTACTCAGTTTTTATTTTATATTTCATGGTTTGATCTGAGGTGGTTTGGTTTGTGGCTTATTATATAAATATCTATTTTTTTTCCTCAGCAGACAAACAGGTTAAATTATTTGGTGTATCCCCTGCACTGTTTGTACTGTGAGGACTAATTTCATTTCTTGAAATGGTCCAAGGGTAAAACTGCTACAAGTATTGCTGTTTGTGTTTAACGATGCCTCATTTTTCTCTATCTGGCTTCTCACTTTTGCCTATACAAAGAGTCTAATCTAAGTCTTTGTCCTGTTAGATACATAGTGGAACAATACAAGTTTAATTAAAAAGAAATCTTTCATTCATCATATAGCTGCCTTGGTAATACTGTTATTGTGATGAAAAACATACACTGAAGAAAAAAATAATATATTTTACCAAAGATATAAAAGGGAGCTTTTTTTAGTTTTCTCTAGCTATGTTTTTCTATTCATGGATAAAAAAAAAAACCCAGCTGACATATACTATTACATATATCTTGTTGTAACATTGCTGTGACATGCCTTTATGTTGTTACAATGTTGAAGCAACAGTGTCAGAATATTTCTGCTAGCTGAGACAAATATTTTGGATGGTTCATTCAATTGCTTTAAATAAAATGCATTTTACCTTTTTTGGCATTCTTGTTTCCACAACATCTCATTCTCATTTCATGCTAAAAGTAGAAAACTGCTTTGACATCTTCGTACTTCCTTTGTTGCACTCTAAGGTTTATTTTTTATTTACTTGTCATTTAAGCCACAAGAAGTTACACATGAAGCTAAAATTGTGAATAAAAATATATTTTTTACTCTTGACAAGAATTGACAGGCAAACCTTCATTGAGAAAAAGAAACACACACATTTTGAATCATTTATTTATCGTGAGGACCTGTAGTACATTTCTAACTTTCAAACAAAACAATATTGGTTATAATGTATTGCACCCTTTTTTGGTCATTTTATTTTATAATAAAATGTATTTTGTTGCCTGGTATTCTAAAAATGAATGTCAGTAAGTAATTCACAACCTTTTATCATTTGGGCCAACGGTCTGGTTTTTATATTAACACTGTGCTGCAATTGTGTTGCATCTACTTTGTTGACTATTTTTCATTTTTTTCCGAAGTAAACTTATGGATAAATAATTCCCTAATATTTTGTTAATAACACCAATATACGTATAATTTAAAAATATGTATATATTTTACTGGTTATACCCATCCTATGAACTTTGAAGCATTGTTGTATAGTTTTAAGAATCAAAAAATTTAATATGGATAATTCATTTTTTTTAACCATTACTTCATTGTGTTCAAAGTGGACCTGATGAAGCAGATTTTTTTATGGTGTCTCCATATTCAACATTCCAAAAACCAGACACCTTCTTCGTATTCCCTTTACCTCATGTCCAATCTTTTCTTCTGGTTTTCATTTTTTAATTCTTCAGTTATACTCAGTTGTCAGTCTGTGTGCAATAGAAATGTAAGCCACTGAATCAGTTTGTCTCAACAACCCACTTTTAAGAGATTGGGTAATGCCTCTTTTTTTAACTTGGATAAAGGGAAAAGGTTTTGTTGAAAGCTATATTGAATCATTCTATTATAGTGTTATTTAATATGTAAATTGTATTGCTATACATATAATAAAATATGGGTTTTGATGTACTTTATGTAATTCTTGTGTGGTCTGTGATTTGTTTTTTTTTTAAGTAGAAAAGGCACAGATTTTGGATTCTGTAGTTATGAAGGTGATTTTAAAAAGCTGTTATTCTTTAAATTCATATTATATATTACTATGTATGTTTTTTTTAACTTGAGGATAGATCAGGTTTCACAATAAGCTATGTTAGGTTAACCACTGAAGACTGAAGGTAACCAGTAGCCAATAGTAGTGAGGCAGTGTCCGCAAGCTGAAAACTTAATTTGAGCAGTTTCCTAATTCCAGGCATCAATGACTCCATGCTGCTCATCACTTCATTAGTGAATTAATTGTTTGGGTAAAATATCACAATCTCTGCCTGTTAGGAATAAATCATTTTTTCATAATGACATCAAAGAGCCAATATGTGGAAACCCCAGCCACCAGGGGTCAGTCAGCATTTCCTTCCACTGCCAAAGAGGAAGTTTATCTACATGAACAAAAAGTAGTGTCGTCACCACTTGTGCAGACAGACAGTTGTATGATGAGTGTTTGTAGCTTAATCGTCAATAAAAGTCTAGGAATTCAATTTTAGATTGTAAGGCAGGGGGTGGCATGGACATTCTTGGCTGTGACGAAGTTATGGGATTAACACACTCATTCAGGTCACCTGCCCCTCATTCCAGATCATTATATAACAATGAGTTATGTTTTCACTCAATCCCAGAAAATGTGTCCAAAGCCTGAAAGCCCAAATCTAGGTTTTGTTCTCCATAGTGTTTTCTCTCCACTGCTCCCTTCTGTTTTTGTTAAACCTGCTTCTGCGGCTTCCTGTTTCACTGAGATGACAGAGGCCAAATTCCCCAAGTCGTTCATCAACATGGGAGTAGAGAGTAGAATGACAAGAGACAACAGTGTGTCGACCTTCATAAATCAGGCAATGGCTAGAAAAAATATCTATGGACTCGGAAATACCTAAATACCTAAATGTCCCCCACAATGTAATGAAAACCCATTTTTTGACATTGGGGGGATCATTTATCAGGTCCCCACAAAGATCTGTGAATGCAATCAAAAAATTAAAAATGCCAAAACTCTCGTATTTGTTTGATTACTTATAGTTAAGGTTAGGGCTGGGTAGGGGTTGTCATGTTGTGATTAGAGTTTTCCCCATAGAAATGAATGGAGAGTCCCCACAAAGATATAATTATACACCTGTGTGTGTGTGTGTGTGTAAACACACTACAGTTCAAAGGTTTGGGGTCACTTAGATATTTCCTTGCTTTTAAAAAAGCAAGTTTTTTTGTCCATTAAAATACATCAGATTGATCAGAAATACTGTGTAGACATTGTTAATGTAAATGACTATCATAGCTGGAAACGGCTGTTTTTTAATGGAATATCTATATAGCTGTACAGAAGCCCATTATCAGCAACAATGGAATGTTGTTTGCTAATGGAAGTTTATCATTTTAAAAGGTTAGTTGATCATTTGAAAACCCTTTTGCAATTATGTTAGCACAGACGAAAATTGTTGTGCTGATTAAAGAAGCAATAAAACTGGCCTTCTCTGGACTAGTTGAGTATCTGGAGTATCAGCAATTGTAGGTTCGACTGCAACCTGAAAATAGTCAGAAACAAAGAACTTTCTTCTGAAACTCGTCAGTCTATTGTTGTTCTGAGAAATGAAGGCTATTCCATGCAAGAAATTGCCAGGAAACTGAAGACCTCATACAATGCTGTGTACTACTCCCTTCACAGAGCAGCGCAAACTGGCTCTAACCACAACAAAAAGAGGAGAGGGAGGCCCTGGTGCACAACTGAGTAAGAGTTTAAATATATTAGAGTGTACAGTTTGAGAAACCAGCGGTACCCAAGGATTCCCTGAAGTGACACAGTACCGAAGGAGTCCAGTCTTCGTCTCATGTCACTGGACAGGGTCCATGTCTCACAGCCATAGAGAAAGACAGGGAGCACCAGGACTCTAAAGACTTGGACCTTTGTCCTCTTGCAAAGATATTGGGAATGCCACACACCCCTTTCCAGCGACCTCATGACCCCCCATGCTCTTCCAATCCGTCTGCTGCCTGAAGTCACCAGCGACCTGAATATCGCTGCCACGGTAGGTAAATCTCTCGACAAGGTTCAACATTATCCCCGCAGACAGACACACTACTGCCTGGATCTTGGTCTTTATCCAGGACACCTTCAATCACAGACACTCAGACTCCTCGCTCAGTCTCTTGAGAGCCCCAATCAGAGCCTCTATTGACTCAGCTAAAGATCAGTAAATCTTTCTTCACCAACGGACACCCCACAGCTGCTGGACCCCACGACCCTGCCCAACACACAGTCCATACAAGCATTGAACAGAGTAGGAACAAGGCCACACTACTGGCGAACCCTAGAATCAACTGGGAAGAATGCAGAGGTTCCCTTTCCACTCTGCACAGCATTCACAGTACCAGTGTATAAGCCGGCCATGACGTCCAGCAGTTTTGGGGGGATCCCGGGAAGTCTCAAGATGTTCCACAGGGCAACTCGATCAACTGAGTCTAACGCTTTATGAAAATCGACAAAGGCTGCAAAGAACCTCTGCCGATATTTGTGCTTGCGCTGATGAGAACCCTCAGTGCAAGTATACGGTTGTTGGTTAACTTTTTAGGTATAAAACCAGACTGATCTGTTCGCTGACAGGTATGTGATCACGGATCCTGTTATGGATGACCCTAACAAGGACCTTACCCAGCACTGAAAGCAGTGAGAAAGCATTGAGTCCAGAAAAAGACTACAAGTCCCGTTTCCTAACCCCACAGCTCGGTGCATTAACAACAGAGTTTACCCCGGTGAACGAGAGGGCTGTTTCACTGCGCCTTCGGGTCGGGGATAGGTCTCTGACTGACATCTGCGCTTATGCACCGAATGTCAGTTCAGAGTACCCGGCCTTCTTGGATTCCCTTAGCGGTATGCTATTTGGCGTGCCGCGGGGGGATTCCATCGTTTTGCTGGGGGACTTCAACACTCACGTGGGCAATGACAGTGTGACCTGGAAGGGGGTGATTGGGAGGAACGGCCTCCCTGATCTGAATCTGAGTGGTGTTCTGTTATTGGACTTCTGTGCAATGCATGGTTTGTCCATAACGAACACCATGTTCGAGCATAAGGGTGTCCATAAGTGAACATGTTACGAACATGCCCGGGGCTACAGGTCGATGATCGATTTCATAATCGTATCATCTGATCTGCGGCCTTCCGTCTTGGACACTCGGGTAAAGAGAGGGGCAGAGCTGTCAACTGATCACCACCTGGTGATGAGTTGGCTCAGGTAGCGGGGAGGAAGCCGGTCAGACCTGGTAGGCCCAAGCGCATAGTGAGGGTCTGCTGGGAACGTCTGGCAGAGGCTCCTGTTCACCAGAGCTTTAACCCGTGCCTCCGGCAGAATTCAAACTGCATGCCGGGGGAGGTTGGGGACATTGAGTCTGAATGGACACTGTTCCGGAACCTCCATTGTGGAAGCGGCCGTACGGAGCTGTGGCTGCAGGGTGGTCGGTGCCAGTCGTGGCGGTAACCCCCGTACCCAATGGTGGACACCAGAGGTGAGGGGGGCCGTGAAGCTGAAGAAGGAGGCTTACCGGGAATTATTAGCCCGGGGGTCTCCGGAGGCAGCTGACGGGTACCGGCGGGCCAGGCGGAACGCAGCTCGGGCGGTCGCAGAACCAAAAACCCGGACGTGGGAGGAGTTCGATGAGGCCATGGAAAGTGACTTTCGGTCGGCCTCAAAAAGGTTCTGGCAAACCATCCGGAGTATCAGGAGGGGGAAGCAGCTCCTGGTTCCTACTATTTATAGTGGGGGGGGTGCTGTTGACCTCACCTGGGGACATCACCTGGAGGTGGAAGGAATACTTTGAGGATCTCCTCAACCCTGCCTCAGATACATCTACGCACACTGCCTTTGAGACATCTGAGGGCACAGAGCCCAAGGGTGCTGGGGGGGGGGGCTTGCACATCACTGGGGCTGAGGTGGCCAGGGTGGTTAAAGAGCTCCGTGGTGGCCAGGCCCTGGGGGTGGACGAGATCCGCCCGGAGTACCTGAAGGCTCTGGATGTTGTGGGGCTGTCGTGGCTGACACGCCTTCTCAACAGTGCGTGGAGGTCAGGGACAGTGCCACTGGATTGGCAGACGGGGGTGGTGGTCCCCTTATTTAAGAAGGGGGACCGGAGGGTGTGTTCCAAATGCAGGGGGTTCACACTTCTCAGCCTCCCTGGGAAAGTCTATTCCGGGGTACTGGAGAGGAGGGTGAGATCGATAGTCGAATTTCGAATTCAGGAGGAATAATGCGGTTTTCGTCCTGGACATGGAACACTGGACCAGCTTTATACCCTTGCAAGGGTACTGGAGGGGGCCTGGGAGTTTGCCTATCCAGTCTATATGTGTTTTGTGGATTTGGAAAAGGCTTACGACCGGGTTCCCCGAGGTGCTCTGTGGGGGGTGCTTCGGGAGTATGGGGTCCAGGGTCCGCTGTTGTGGGCGATTCGGCCCCTGTATGAACGGAGCAGAAGCTTGGTCCGCATTGCCGGTAATAAGTCGGACGTGTTCCCAGTGCGGGTTGGGCTCCGCCAGGGCTGCCCTTTGTCATCGGTCCTGTTTATAATATTTATGGACAGGATTTCTAGCCGCAGCCAGGGTGTTGAGGGTATCCAGTTTGGTGGCCTCAGGATTGCCTCGCTGCTTTTTGCAGACGATGGCGTCCTGTTGGCTTCATCTGCTGGGGATCTCCAGCATGCACTGGGGCGGTTCGCAGCCGAGTGCGAAGCGGCAGGGATGACGATTAGCACCTCCAAGTCCGAGACCATGGTTCTCAGCCAGAAACGGGTGGTTTGCCCTCTTCGGGTCGGGGAAGACGTACTGCCTCAAGTGGAGGAGTTTAAGTATCTCGGGGTCTTGTTCACGAGTGAGGGTAGGTGAGATCGGGAGCTGGATAGATGAATTGGAGCGGTGTCTACAGTTTTGCAGGCGCTTAACCGGTCCGTCGTGGCTAAGAAAGAACTGAGCCGAAAAGCAAAGCTCTCGATCTATTGGTCCATCTTCCTCCCTACCCTCACCTACGGTCATGAACTACTGTATGGGTAATGACCAAAAGAATGAGATCGCGAATACAGGCGGCCGAAATGAGGTTTCTCCACAGGGTTTCTGGGCTCTCCCTTAGGGAGGGTGAGAAGTTCGGATATCCGGGAGGGCCTCAGAGTAGAACCGCTGCTTCTTCACGTCGAAAGGAGCCAGTTGAGGTGGTTTGGACATCTGGTGCGGATGCCTCCTGGGTGGCTACCCGGAGAGGTTTTCCGTGCATGTCCAACAGGGAGGACTCGCTGGAGGGATTATATCTCTTGGCTAGCCTGGGAACGCCTCGGTGTCCTCCCCGAGGAGCTGGTAGAGGTAGCTGGGGAGAGGGAGGTCTGGGTGTCTCTCCTGAAGCTGCTACCCCCGCGACCCGAACCCCAGACCAGAGGCAGATAATGGATGGATGGATGGAACAAGGACCTTACCCAGCACTGAAAGCAGTGAGAAAGCAGTGTCCAGAAAAAGACTACAAGTCCCGTTTTCTAATCAGTTAGGATGACGCCTGACTCCCAAATGGAAGCAACAATTGCCTCAATTGCCTGCAATGCCAGGAGGACAGCCTTACCACCAGCCTGGAGAAGTTCAGTCCGGATACCACAGATCCCTGTGGCCTTCCGTACCCCCAGCTGATTCACCACCCATGCAAATCTCTGTGAGACTGGGTGGTTCACAGCTGATCGGAGGACCAGCTTTGAGAACCGTGGACCAACAGATGTCCAACATCCTAGCTGGAGTGTCAGCTTTAAACAACTGCTCAAAGTAGCTGGCCCAGTGGGTCACAACTGCAGTGTCACCCGTAAGGACCATTCCATCACCTGCCTTGACTGCAAGTCTTAGAGGAACAGATTCAGATGTATGTAATGCTTCGATTAATCTGTAAGCTTATCTGCCCTCACAGCTGTCCTTCTCAGTTCCCAGTACAGACTGGACTTCTGGCCCTTTTGTTCTTCCGGTTGGTCTGCATTAGGCACTCAGGAACTGAGCTGTGGGCACTCCACTGCATTCAGTGCAACTGAGCTCCCAGTGTACAATGATTGCAGGTGGACAAGAACAGGTGTAACTTCCCAGTGTAGCCTTGCGAGTGTTATGGGAAGGCTGAATAACATCAGGTGCTTGCAGAAAACAAGCAATGATGCCTTTCTTCAACATCACAGAGACAGTGCCAGGGTTGTAGAGCCTCATGGAAATGCAATTGCTATGTTGAGCACTGACTATACCCCATGCTAACAACAGACAGTGCTTCTCCACGAACCCTTTAGTTAGATTCAGCATGAGGTCTTATTGGATTCCTTCACAGAAATACGCATTCCTGGCACTATACAGTCAAGCCCTGACTCTGGAATAAGTGTGCGTACCACTCGGTAAACATAGGAATAAAATATAGTACCTGGTGACTAATGAGTAACATTTTCTGGCCACTAAAGTCCAAGCATGCCCACAACTGCTCCAAGAAGGGATGACCATGGATTGCCTCCATGTTTTCTGTCACATCAGCAACGAAGAAGTCAGCATTCACCACATGCATGCCTATTTGTACTGGCAGGTGAATTTCCCCAGAAACCTCAAAATTCTCTGGACTAATGCCCTGAAGAAACTATGCAGCAGAGGGCTGAAAATGGGGTTTACCATCGGAAGAAAGACCATCATAGCAACACCATGGCAGCATCTTTCTGCACACTCATGCCTCTGTGTCATACATTAATAGATGGATACACATCTCAGAGGCCGACACTTATGGTATCTTGCTCCTTATCTGAACGATCTGCATATACAATGGTCATAAATATCATTCCTCAGAGTGTGGAGAGGTTCTCCTGACTTCTGCATTCTCTGCCTCAGCTCTATGCCAACAGCAACAGCATGCTCTGATGATGGTCCATAAGCAGCATCAACCTCCTCCATTATGCAAGTGCAGTCTCCATGTGAAGACCTTAGGTTACTGCAGCACGCACTAAGCATAACTTCAATTGGACTGGCTTAGTCTCTTCTGACTAATAATTAGCCCTAGCACAACTCTTAAAATAGTGTAGGAACTTCTTCCATGAACCTGACCCATCAAACTGACCTGTTCTCAAGGTGGGAATTACCTCCCTCCATGAGCTACATTCACCCTCACTACCTGAATCAGTGTTATAGTGCACATACTGTGGTCACCTACAGTGTAAATCAGACTTTGCACTTTGAATCTGCACTTGTTCACTTGCAGTTGGGTACTGTTCACTGTCTACGGTGGACAGAGTAGGACACCAGTTGCACCTGTAGCCCTCTTGAGAATGGGAGTGCCTGTCACACCCTGCCTGTACCGCCCTCATGTGGACCACGCCTACCTCGTTAACCCCGTGTGGAATCCTTCTGTTTACCTGTTGTGTTGCGTTTCCTGCTTGTAGTCCTGTGTATATTAGTTCGCGTTCAAGTCTGTTTCCCCAGGTCTATCACGTGTTTCCCTCTAATAAACCGCGTTCTAGCGTATTTCCCGGCTCTCTCCTCTGATTCCCCGCTCGCCCGTCACGCATCATAACAGAATGACAGACCTCTACAAGAAAGGATCCCCCCTAGCTGAGGACGAGTACCTCGGCTTGGTTGACGAGGTCCTTAACTGGCTGGCCCAGCCGGAGGTCCCTCGCTGAAGACGCACATCTAGCGGAAGATGTGCGTGAAAATCTCCGGTAGCTGCGGGAGAGGCTAACCGGACAGGAAGCCCAGCCAATCTGTGTCTCCGGAGAATCTCAGCCTCCACCAAAAGCCCAGACCCGGAGGAAGAAAAAGTGGAGAGGGGGTAAGAGGCTCGAAGTGATGCCGGCGATCCCCTTACGGGCAGTAACCCTCTCGCTTTCCTCCCCCGCTGGGTGCTCGCCTGAGCCCCGTCCTATCCTGGACCCGGCAGTGTTTGAGACGGCTGAAGCGCGTGCAGAACCGGCTTTCGCCGAACGCTATTTCACCCTCCTGGGGCTCTACTGGAGGGTGATCGAGGACCCGGCCATACAGGAGTCCGCTGAAGCTGTCCAGCTTTCTGCACAGCTACATCGCGAGTTCTCCCTGTTCTCGCCAACTTCTTCTCCAGGCGAGATGGAGAGGTTAGCGGACGGCCTGAGAAGGCAGCTCCATTTATGGAAAGTGCAGCCGCCTGTTTTACCTGTTCAGCCCGTCTTGCCTGTCTGGCCGGCGCCTGATCTGCCGGAGCCGGGAGGCTACCGCGTCGCCCAACGAGGCTCTGGCTGTAGCTCCCCCTGCTGGTCCTGACCCGGCGGTTCCTGCAGCGCCGCCTGAGGTGCCTGCTGCGGTCTCTGCAGCGCCCCCTGCTGGTCACGAGTCGGAGGTGCATGCTGCGGTGCCCCCTGCTGGTCACGAGTTGGTGGTGCGTGCTGTGGCGCCCCCTGCTGGCCACAAGTCGGCGGTTCTTGCTGCGCTGCCCAAGCTCCCGGCTCCGCCTGCAGCTGCTTCAACCGCTGCTTCACTTCCTGATCTGCCCGTCGTTCCTGACCTGCCTGTTCCTGAACTGCCTGTGCCGGGTGCTGCGCCTCTTGCTGCCACACACAAGGTCCCTGCTGCGGCGCCTCCTGCTGGCTGCGTGCTGGTGGTGCCTGTAGTGGCGCCCTCTGCTGGCTGCACGCCCGAGGTGCCTGCTGCGGAGCCCCCTGCTGGCCGCACACCCGAGGTGCCTGCTGAGGCGCCCCCTGCTGGCCGCACGCTCGAGGTGCCTGCTGAGGCACCCCCTGCTGGCCGCGCGCCCAAGGTGCCTGCGGCCCTGCATGATTCCGCTGCTCTGCCCGTGGCCCTGCCTGATTCCGCCGCTCTGCCCGCCTGTCCAGTCCGCGGCCCTGCCCGTCCCGCCTGTCCAGCCCATGGCCCTGCCTGTCCAGCCCGGCTCGCCCGTGGCCCTGCCTGTCCAGCCCGGCTCGCCCGTGGCCCTGCCTGTCCAGCCCGGCTCGCCCGTCCTGCCCTGCTCTGCAGTCCAGCCCATCCTGGCCTGCTCTTCAGTCCAGCCGTGTTTGGCCACGCCTGCAGCTGCACCGCCTGCAGCCACGCCTGCTGCTTCACCTCCAGTTCCCCAAGCCCTGGTCCCAGTCTCCAAGGAGGTCCCAGTCAGCCTGACCACCGCTCCTTCCTCCTTGGAGGAGGAGGACCTAGAGTGGGACCCCTCGGGGACCTCCCTGATGACTCCCTCGCCCTTGCCCCGGTGAGGCCGACGCCCTTCAAGACCTCACCTGTCAGTGTCCCACAAGGGATGGGGCCACAGGCGTCAGGCCCGGTTCCCGCACGCCTTGATTGGGGCTCCGGGGTCGCCTGCTGCGCCTCCGGCTCGGGGTCGGCGGTTGCCTTCAGGTCCCCCCCCCGGTGCCGATCCTCGGCGTCGCCTCCGGCTCCATGTCGGTCGCCTCTAGGCCCCACTGCTTCGGTGGGGTGTCGGACGGCGCCTTCGCCGGCTCTGGCTGTGCCGTCGCCTGCCGCGGCTTCCCCCTCCTGCCTGCCTTCGCCGGTGTTCCCTCCTGCTCCCTCCATGTCCCCTCCGTCTCTCCCTCGGCCCCTGTGTGGTTCCCTCCTGCTCTCTTCTCCCTCTCGCCTGCGGCCCCTCCGGCCGCCGCTCGTCTCCCGCCTGGGCTCCCTCGGGCTCCCTTTTGTCCTCTGTCCCTGCCTGTCTGGTCTCCCCTGTCTGCTCCTCGTCCCTTCGTCCCTCCTGTTTCTGCTCCTCCTCCTCCTGTGGGTCCTGTGTTCACTTCTGGCCCTTTTGTTCCGCCTGCTTGTGTTCCCCCTGTGTCTCCTTTCCTGGTCTGTCTGTCGGCGTTTCCCGTTCTTTGTCAGGTCCTGTCTTACTACTTGTCCCTGTGCTTGTTCTGTGTTTCAGTTTTGTTCCCTGTGCCTCGTTGATGGTTTTGTCCTGTATTTTCCAGGTCCTGTTTTCCCGGTTCCGTCTCTCTGTTCACCCGAGGCACGCTCGGAGTTCACGCCTTTGGGGGGGGGTTTGTCACACCCTGCCTGTACCGCCCTCATGTGGACCACGCCTACCTCGTTAACCCCGTGTGGAATCCTTCCGTTTACCTGTTGTGTTGCATTTCCTGCTTGTAGTCCTCTGTATATTAGTCCGCGTTCAAGTCTGTCCCTCGAATAAACCCAGTTCTAGCGTATTTCCCGGCTCTCTCCTCTGATTCCCCGCTCGCCCGTCGAGCATCATGACAGTGCCAATCTTTTATAACAGGCATGTCTACAGTGAATGGTGAATGAATTGATGTTTTGCCTGGCAGTTGGGCAGAGAAAGCATTTATAGGTGTACTCATTGTATAAGACTGAGGATGATAGTGGGACAGAAAGGGTTAACCTTTAGTTTTTACTGCATCTGGGTAGCAAGCTGGGGAATTTTACATGGGCAACACTTGCAGGAAAGCATGTCATTTGCTCACCAGCATCATTTGATTGCAGCTGATTTGTGACTCAATTCCACTATAAAACACCCTGAAATTGTATGCCTGTAACCTGAATGGATTCATGATTCCCCTGGGCTGGTTTGATTCACTTGATATTTCAGCAAAACAGCTGGACTTGGCATGAATGGGTTATGACTGTGACAATTCCTAGCATCGAGCTTTTTGTCAGATTCATTCAATTATTTGCCAATGGAATGACATTTTCATTAACTGCAGTGAAGCACATAAATGGGTTAGTGCATTGTACTTTGTGTGACTTGGACGTTTTTTTCCTCTAAATGACTGGGTTCTCCAGCCATATCACACTTTTAGAAAATCCATGTCCACCATTATTTAAGGAAATAATCAAAAGCTAGTGTCCTACTGACGCAGATTAATATTTTTTTTTTTTTAAGCCACACAGTTCTTCCAATTCAACACTGCAGACGGACTGGTCCCAGACAAACCCTGGTGTTACCTTTCCTGTTTAATCTGTCTCACTGTAGTAGGGCTGCACAGTGGAGGTGTCTCTGCTTATCCTTGAAGTCAGCATCAAGGCCAGAGCGAGAATTAAGTCATTCTGTGATAATAGCCACAATAACTGGGCTATCTACTGTATCTGCTGCAATAAAAAACTGAACAAGCAGTTGTCTGAGAACTGATGGTTTTTTTAGTTGGTTTAATAATTAAATCGCACAGATTTCTCAAATGCTAACAATGATGAAACTCTCTATTTCAGCACCAAAACAATGCATTCGCTCTTCATATGTATCTTTTCCTTTTTTCTTTTTTTATCAGAACATCATCATACCCACAATCACCTTAGACCAGTGGCATGACAGAGCAAAGTCACCCATACCTCCCATTACCTTTTACCAGTGGTAGAATGTAACAAAGTATTTGTATTTCGCTACTGTACTTAAGTACATTTTTACGTATCTGTACTTTACTTAAGTAAAAATAATAATGCATACTTCTTATTTTACTCCATTACATTTTGTGGCAATTATCTGTACTTTCTACTCCACTACATTTCTACAATTTATGCCGTTAGTCGTTACATTTTATGAACACAATTTCCTCAAAATCTTGCATGAAAAAATAGTTATCCTATTGCGTTCTGGTATTGTTTGCCATTTCCTACCAATCAGGTGGCTTTATTAGCTCCAATGATGGCAAAGCGTGCGTCAATTAGCAGCACGAGCTGGTATACTGGCTTGATTTCAAGAAGACGAGACATTCAACATGGACCCAGAGCCAATACACATATACTGTATAGTTGCTTGTAATTATTACGAGCAATGACATCGGTAGAGGCGTAAGTCAGTATATCTACTATTCTTTTACAAACTGGTACACCCTAGACGTTGAGACAAACCATTTTGTGAGTCCTTTTACTTAAAAAAATACTTTAAAGTAAATTTAAAAGTAAGTACTTACTACTTTCACTTAAGTAAGATTGTTGATGTAGCACTTCAACTTTTACTTGAGTACATATTTTGCAGGATATTTGTACTTTTACTTAAGTACTAAGCTTCAGCACTTCCTCCAACACCACTCAATTTTAACACACTTGTTATAGTGTTGATGAATAAAAAGTACAAACACATTATATTACTGTAATTATACAGAACAATAAATGAATAATAGAACAAAAAATTGTCGGTCTTGGTCAGGATGCCAAGCTTCAAAACAGTTTTTCTCTGGTTGAAGGCTAAGGTAGACATCACATGCTTTGAACTCCAAGGGGTTGCTGATTTTGCTGGGCCATTGTGGAATATTAAGACCATGTTTGCTGTGATCCCCCAAAAGTGTTCCCTCGTCCAGTGGGAGATGAACCTCCTGGGCCACGTCATTAGTAAGGAGAGTGTGGCCACCAACCCAAAAAAAACTGTGGCTGTGCAAGACTGGCCTACTTCACAGACTATTGCTGTGTTTGAAATCTATCATTTCTGGCTCCAGTATTGGTGCAGACCATCATCTCTAGGGTTAATATGTATAGAGGCACCAAATGTAAATATCTCATCTGTAATGAATGAATCTCCTCCTGGACACCTGGTCTACAGCAGTTTGTGCACAAACATTAGTGTAACATGCCCCACATGGGCTATCATGAAATTCCATTTCTCCAGGGACCATGTACTTTGTGATGAGGTAAAGAGCTAGTAAAGCATCGCACTAGCCATACATTCACGGTTATACATCCAACATACAACAATAACATATTAGGAATAAATAATACATTTGCCTAATTGCATGCATACATACTACTGCCATACATGTCATATATACATACATATACAGTATAAACATGCTGTACTTAGACTCCAGAGGATGAAGGCCACTTCCACCTTCCCTCAGAAGCAGACTGTGAGAACTGATGCTACTTTCAGCCACAAGTTGGGGAGAACTTATACTGGAAGTAGGTTCCAACAGGTAAGTGTACTGCCAGGAAAAAATAGTATAAAAACTTGTCTGAAAGCCTAAAGTGTCAACTCACCGTTTCTCTATCCAGAAGTGACACGTTTAAACATTTTTTATTATTTTAGCTGACCTTATGTCTTATAAAAACTGAAATTATCCACTGAAAGGCAACAATTTTTCAAAAGTTTGACCAAAAATATTAACTTTACCCTTAATTTTTTCACAGAAGCTTACAAAACACTTACAAAACATTGACTTTAAATCTGACCTTGGCCAATTTTCAGATTTTTCCTGCTGGCACCAACCAGTAGTTCTGTCAGTAGTACTGTTCTGCCTGATTTTCATATTTATTGAGCCATGTCCTTTCAATAAAACCCAACCATATTCATCACTAATCTTTTCGGCAGTAGATTTTAGATTAAACCATAATTAAAGATAGCTAAGTTACAGTGCATTGGCTGTAGAAAAATCATTAGCTAAATACACCACTCCTCATGTCTAAGTTAGTATCAGTTAAGCACTAATAAGGTAATGAAACAATTTTAATCCAACAAAGGCCATAAATGCAACAAACAATCACAAATTATAGTTAACAACACAGAAAGGTAAAACTCATGTTAAAATTCAGGACAGCAAACCGCTCTTCTGGAATTTTGGATGCTTGTTGGAATAAAGTAAATCAAGAATTGTCATGGTTTTAAAACAGCATTAAAGAACTGAGTAATTTGGAATCAGGAGTTTATGGCAAATTCTGATAGCCATTTTGATCAAACTGTAATTTTTATCGCGGAGATGGTATTTAACTCCTTCATAGCCTACATAGCTTTTTTTCAACCAAAACATTTTTGTCACAGACACATACAAGTCTTTCCACAGACATGGACATGTTTGTCCTTGTACGGACAGGCTGACAATCCCTGGGTGCAACTGCCCCCAAGCCCAGACCATGGAACCCATCACCTACTGGGGGGCTTCTTTGGTAATGGGGGGGAGTTGCACCCATAACAATTCCCACTTGGTTAGATGGGTTAATTTAGTTTGCATTACAAAGTTTTACCAAAATTCTGCCCACTAAATGTTATAGTAGGATACTGTCACGCCCGGCTCGTCCGATCCTCGTGTTAATTCCCGATTGTATTCACCTGTTACCTGTTATGTTCAACCTGTTCTGTGTATTTAGTCCGCGTCTGAGTCAGTATTCCCCAGATCTGTCATTAACGTCAGTTTGCCGTGTGTCCCCCTTCGTCCTGTCAGCTCCAAATAAAACCCTGTTTTCTAGTATTCACGGCTCTCTCGCCTGATTCCCCGCTCGCCCGACACGGATCCTGACAGATACAGTAGTTTTATCTAGTCAAATGTTCAGAGCCTGAAGTAGTTGGATTTATGAACTGTATTTTAACAGCGAAAAAATATATTGTCGCATTAATTTTGAGTGTTTGATGAAAAGTAGCAGCAAAGTTATTACTTTATTTGAGATTTAAAGTGCTGCTTCATTTTCATTTTGCTTTCATTTTCATTTGATACTTCAGTGGATTCAGAACATAGTAATTACTTAAATAACTAAACAAAAGCTTTAAAAGAAGGCGAAAAAAATGTGATTACTTTGTTTATTACTATTTGTTCATAAAAATCCTCTCATTGCTTTGATTATGTGTCCAAACATTCGAAAATTTTAGTCTAGGAGCACTGTAGCCTGATTAATAAAAATATGACACTGAATCGGTAAAAAAACACTCTCTCCATTAATGTATTTACAATTTTTAGCAGTATTCTGAATAATGCATTTTTATGTATTCTGCCAGAAAAACATACAGAAAAAGAAAATACTGAAAGCAAGTCATGAAACAAATGTTTGGTATGGTGGGACACTTAGCACTTCGGAAGGAGTTCACTGGAATAAGGTGTTTTTACAGTTTGCCAGTTGATCAGGTTGATGAGGTGTGTCTAGTACTCAGGTGAGGTGGAGCAGGAACTGATCAGTTATGGCTGGATGGATGCGTGGCTTGGTGCAAAGGTGACACACATAATGCCTCATTCTGTTCATTGTGTTTGAATTCCCTTTCTTGACTGTTATCATTATTATTATTAATAATAATAATAATAATAGTTCAGAAGCACTGACATGATTATCTATGTGAGTAGATGCATGGCTACTTCAAAAGGATAAAATATTTGAAATATAAAACTTTTAAAACTTTTGACTGTTATAGTCTTCTGCACTTTCTCAGAGTGTGAATATGCTTTTTATGATAAAACACAGATAAGCAAAATGCTTAAAAGCCAGCAATTTGGATATATGTTTTTAGATTGAATGCAAGATGTGGTTTATAAACTGATCTACTGAAGGACACTCCACTTAGAGCGGCACTGGGCCAGTTACAGAAATGAGATGGTACATCTGGCTCACTGCTGGCGAGCGCAAAATGTCCAAGAGTTGTTTCTGGCCCAGTGTCAGTACAGCCTGCTTGAGTTATAGATTGTGGGGGAGGAGCTGACATCCTGCCTTTAAAAGGCAAATGTGATACACTAAATGTTTCTGTTGAGTTTTTAGGGACAACAGAAGGAATGGGATGTATATTATATACAAATCCATAGTCTGGTTCAACCACTTTTCTAGTACAGAGCACCATGCAGGGGACACTCTGGACAGGATACACCTTTACAATCATTTTGTAAAACAGACGTAGGAAAAGAAATGCCTTTCGTAAGTATATCTTTAGAGTCTTCGTAAGACACTAAGGGTCTTTGTTATTGGGAAATGCCCCCATAAAAATAATAATAATAATAATTTTTTTTTAAATTATAATAAAAACCTTCCAGTCAATCTGGAGAAGTTCACATATACTGTAGCTAGTTTCAGTGGACTGTTAGGCATCAGCTGAGGTAAATCATTAACAAATGATATTCACTTCTATGACATGATAAATGTATAATATTCAAATCTGGGTAAAAACATTTATGATGTATTTGTGAATATTTGTTTTGTTAATGACTTTGTTAGTCCAGCCGTCTAAAAATCTCCCATAGCGGCTTCTCCAGTCAGGGTCAGGGTCGGTGCCCGTCCATCCCTGTCCTATGTGTTTGGTCCCTGTTTGGCCAGCAGGGGGGGTATTCTCCGTATGTGGATTACTTGTTTAGCCGGATGTAATTGTTGACGATTTGGCATGATCCTGGATCTGTCGGTTTTTTTAAACTCTTGCTGGATGTGTTGTCATAGCAGCACATCCAAATCCTCAAACCTGCTCGGAGCAGGTTTGTTCTACGTAAACAAGGGTTAGCTCGCACACTTAATCGGTGTCCGTGCATGGAAATCCGTTCAGTCATGGCCTCACCATTCATGGATGAGCAACCAATTGCAATCGGTGCACAAATAATAAAAAGGCAATTTCAAATTGAGAAGGTTTTGCGCGATCGGCAAGATCCTTTATTGTTGCCAGATGATATTCTTTTCGAAAGATACCGTTTCAGCTGAGATGGAATATTATATCTTAAAGATTTATTACCTCCATATAGTAGAGGTCCAACCAGGCGAAGTTGGGCTCACAGCCACATAGACCATGTGCATCGCCTTCAGTTATTTTGCAAGCAGCACTTTCTTGTATACTGTAGGCGATGCGGAAAATATATCAAAGAGTACAGTTTGCCAGGCAATATGCAAGGTCTGTTTGGGCCTGAAATATTTCATTGTTTCATTTCATGGTTTTCATTGTTTTTCCCGGACACCTGCGAGTGCATGCAATTATAGAGGCTTTTTTATGCCATTGCAAGTAATGTACAGTACACGCAATAAAATTACAGTTCTATAAAGGATTTAAAAATCACACTAATATTCTCATTACCCAGAATTTCCAAAGGTTTTGTCTGCCTTCTTCTTATTAGCTTCAAAAGGAATGTTTTATAAATATTACATTTCCTACATTTCATATACATAAAATTAAAATACACGCACACACACATATGAATGAAATGTCATGTTTACTAGTTTGAAGTATATTTTTGTACTTGAACTTGTTCCCATGTCCTGCATTATTGTGCTTGTATTTGATCTGTAATTATGACAATAAAATAATAATGAAACATTGGAAATGTAATACTACATTCAAGTGATAAATACAATAACTAACTACTTACACATTTAATCTGTCGGACACCTTTTGCCAGCCGTCTTTTCTGGTTTGGGCCGCTTTTGATGTGTCTCCTTTAGCACATATTAAATCTTTGAATTCATCATACCCTCTAATAAAAGGTCCTGCTCGGATTGTGTGAAAAATTACGGCCTGTTTTTTGAAATTTTGTGGAAGCCAATGAGAGACTTACTGATCAAGTTTTCTAGACTCTCTATATACGGGCTTTTCAAGCAGCATGGCCATGCGCAATCATCTCGGATGAATGGATCCAGCTAGACTAATCTACTACACGGCTGCATTTGAAAATCCGAGTTATCCTGGATAAGTTTCACTGGCATTAACTCATCCAAGATGAGGCATCTGATCTTTGCTGATTTAAGAGACGTACGAAAAATACCCCCCAGGTGTTGCTGTCCCCAGTGTGTTTCCCTTCTCCACCAGACTGGTGTATAGCTCAGTTGGTTGAGTGTACAGTACCAAGGCTGTAACCTTACAGTCATGGGCTCGAGGCTAGCTTCACTTGGGTTTTTCTTTTCCAGTGTTTCAGTTTTGTTTATCCTATTTGTGTCCAGTTTACTTCTGTTGTGTTTGTGTTCCTAGTCTCTCCTAGTGTTAGTCCTCAGTTCTGTGTCAAAATTTCTAGTGTTTATTTCCCCGTTTGTAGTTTGTTTCTTAGTTTTGGTAGTAATCCCTAGTTTTCTGTGCTTGTTAGCTATTAGTTAAGTTTCTCCACCTATAGCCTGTTTCCCTGTACTGTGCTCATTGGTTATTGTCTTGATGAGTCACACCTGCCCTTTGTTAGTTCTCGTTATTTGTATATTTAAGTGCCTGCCTTTGTCCTGTGCTTCAGTCTGCTATTGTGTTTGTTCCTCTGTTCTCCTGCCTAGTTCTACTCCATGTGGTTCTGCTTAGGTTCTTAGTTGTGCTTCATTTCATGGTTTTAGTTAATGCAGTATTTTCCCTGTTTGTTTCCTGACCCTTCGTCGGACCTTTTGTTTTGTAGTTTTTGCCCTGTCTGTTTAGTTTCCTTAAGAAACGCCTGTTTGTCTTGGAGCTGCTAGTGGATCGTCACCTTCCTTTCCACGCTAGCACCATGCCCCGCAGCTGTAATGAGTAACATGAGTCTGAAGCCTGTCCCAGACAGCACAGAGCACAAACCAGGTGATACACTTTCCGTGTACCATTTAATCATGCTGTCAGGAGCAGCATTTCTCATTTTGTAGTGCATTCTCCCAATAAGCACTTCAGTCAAAAGAGCACTTAAAAAGTTGCGCTCTTTTGAGTTAAGTGTATTCTCCACTCATCAGCACAGACCCTCCCATTGCACTTAACCCGAAGGTGCCGCTGTGCAAGAAGTATAATTCATCAAGCAAGAAAAGGAGGTCACGCCTTCAATGGTTCTGGCAACAAGCAAAAAATGGAACATGAACTACAGTGGAGGTTCTCTAACTTAATCTGTTCCAGAAGGCAGTTTGAGAACTGATTTGGTTGAAGACTGAATCCATTTTTCCCATAAGAAATAATGTAAATGAGATAAATTTTTTCAAGACCTATATAAATACATATATATTGCTTAAAACATAAATAAAAACTTTAAAACCCATAAATACAATGAAAATTAATTGCTTTGTCTGTACTTTGGAGAGCTAATGACACACTTATTTTTCTTTTTAAAGTATATCATGGTTCTCACAAATTTCCTTTTTGGTTTGCTGCTATCACACACCTTCTTAGCCTTCATGGTGGCTTATTTAAAAACAAAAGGAAAAAAAAACAATATTCGCAGCACAATTTGGTGGAGATGTTCACTATGTGAGCGTTAGCAGTAGACTGACATCCCTTACCAAAAAAAAGTATACTTAAAGTTAATTTTATTAAGTATACTTCTTGGGACTAAATTGGTCCACTTTTAGTTTATTGAAGTATATATTTTAAGTGTATTTATTTAGTTAGCACAGTGGCGATATGACTACATTTAGATTACACTAATAAAAATTTGCAAAACATACTTAGAGAGTTTTTTTTCTTAGTCACTCAAAATGAACAAATATTGTTTTGAATGCCAAAATTAAAGATAAAATACATGTTACATATAAGCTAGACTTTTCTCAATAAATGTCAGTTTATGCCAGGTATACTTAAGTCAGACTTTGTTTAGTATATATCATTTAAGTACATAAGAAGTTTATTGAGAGTATACAAATTTTTAGTTTAGAAAAAGTATACGTACAGTACACTTAAATATACTTCTTTTTCATAAGGGATATACACACATTCTTTCCTGTTTGTGCGTAAATAGACTTATGCTTTCTCCGACACGTTTTAGCAAGAAAGGGTTGGTTTATTGAGAACCGAAAATACGTTTGACAACTGAGACATTTTTTTACCGAACAATATGGTTGAGAACTGAATTTTATGAGATAGGAGACCTTCCAGAATCCCCGGTTCAAACAGGTCAAATAACACAGAGATAGATAAAATATCTTTATATCTTTCAACTTAACTGAAAATAACCCACAAAAGACAATCAGTATAATACGACGTATGGTCATATCTTCGATGTTTTTGCAATTGTTTCACTATTCAACCGCTTAACTACAACAGAGGGAAAAATCAACATCTTAGACAATGTGTCTGTCGTCAGACTAATTCTGAGGATTGGAGAAAATTAATATGCGTTTCTGCGGTGGCTGCAATGTATGATCATAAACTAATTGCTATAGTCACTGCCGCTAAAACAGCACATGTACATCACTAATTGTGGAATGCTTACTAATTAGTCAGTCAACTTGTCAATTCATCGCAATCTGGTATAAAATAGTGCCTGTGGAATGGGGGAAAGACGCAGATCATGATGAGTGTTAGTGGGTGTGTTTTGTTCTGGCAGCAGACAAAACCAGACGAGACTGTTGTTGGAGCGAACCAGTTTAATCCGGAAAAAAAACACGAACTTATTTCACCTCCGTAAAACGTAAAAAGGATCTGAACACGGCATTGTCGTAGCAATGCCCGACATAACAGGGTGCAAACTCAGTTTCACTGAGGAGGAGCTGGACACTTTAGTGTTGGGGTTGATGGCACACTATCAAGGTCTAACTGGTTCTGGACCACCGAGGGCAGACCCAGGCAGAAGACGGAAAATATGAGAGGAAATGGTGGGGAGGTGCAGATGGAGCGTGTCAATCTAAAACACAAGTGGCGAGATTTGTATATTTCTGCACAAGGCGAGCTCTCCAGAAGCGGCAGAGACACCTTAACCGTGGGTGGCTGTCCGCTTTCCTCACCAGTACATATGACTCTCCTGGAGCAGGAAGTGACGGCTACTCTCCACGACTGATGGCCTTAGGGACTTACATAATTAGGAGGAGTTGACACCAATGAAGGTAACGCCCAATACAATGTCCATTCAAGTAGCTTTGTGGGTCTTTATACAATGATATACAGAATAATGAAGGACACATGCATCAGTTGTCATTAAGTATTAGTTGGCATTAATTGGCAGGTCTGAAGCTGCAACTAAACATGCACAAGGCTAACAAACGGTAATTGCACTGGGGTGACTTCGCCATTCTCAGCAGTGGCAGGGTCATTGGGCAGATCAACACGGCCCCCACTGCCACACAACGGCAGTCTTCCATCTGCAGAGCCAGAGAAAGCATTCGACCTGCCTCGGGACACTGCGAGATCTGGGGAAGGCAGTGCAACGGCAGCAGAATTTGATGATACTGGCAGTGTGACACACTGAAGACCCAGCAGCAGGGGTCATCTACTGGAACAATCTGGTTGCCTGGATGGACAAAGCGCTTCTGACTTTAAGAAGTACCGACAACGAATGGGGATGACTGCTGTGGCTGGACAGTCATTCAGCCAGGAGTTGGCACAGAAACATGACAGTTTCATGGTGCGTGTGAAACAGCGTGTTGCATTCTGTGTCCATTAGCTGCAGTAGCTCACGACAAGCACGGGTTATTTTTGGTCATCTTTGTCTCTGTAGTCTTCTCCATCTGTCCTGTTCTCACTGAAGAGCAATGGCATGCAATGCAGGCATTATAGTTTATGATTTTGAAGGCACAATACTTTATCTAGATTGATACAAGAATTGTTTAATTGATCAGTCATTCAATCTGCTTTTTTCTCTTAATTGAATTATTGCTACATTTGGCTTTCTAAAACCTGCAATATTGCATTTGGCCGTGTGGAGGCACTTGACTTAATAAAGCTTAGCGAAAAATACATTGAAGGGCCCTTAAGTCCGTGGCAGAATGCGCTTAAGGGCCACGCACATGTGGCCTGCCCACATTTTGGAGCTTCTCCACCCAAAGTGAACAAATCGCTTAAGTGCACTTAAACCCTACACTTAATGATGGGAGGGTATTGGGTGCATGCATGGAAACCATAGTAATACCAGTTAATTAAACCCCTTTTTATGTACTGGGAACAATGTGAATTGCGGCTCTTATTAGTTTTTCCACAGCAGATAATGGTAAAACAGACTGCAGTGTGGCAACTGGCAAGGTTTCCATGACATTTATCCAGCAGCGTTGTGTTGAGCCTGGAGTCTGCCCCAGAAACCACAGGCCCAGAACAGCCACTCACAAACAGTCACAAACTCTGAGCAATGTGGACGCCAATTACTGAATTCAAAATTAAAATATTATCACTTTAAAAATAAAATGCTCCTCTTTTCAAGTGCAACATTATCATTCAAAATTATGGGACTGTAATTTACTGTTCAGTATAACTTGGTGACCACTATTTAAATCTTGTATGAAATTAGAGAATGGAAGCCTCACAATATCTAGATCATATTTCAAGATAAAAGAATAAACTATAATAAGATCATAGAAATATGATATTTTATTGACACAATATTTCTTTTTCATAACACTAATAATTAAGGGAGTGTGCCCACGTATTTGTGTTGTGACAACCAGTTCATAGTTAAATAAAACACAGTTTGAATCATTATTGCATTTGTACATTTATGTTTATTCAGAGGCCATGGCTCTTGCATATTACAACTGTAGGCTTTAATAAGGCAAAAGCAAAAAAATAAAAAAGAAAAAAGAATTTAAAAAACCACCAGTTAATTCACATTAAAACTATGCTTTTGGTGAGGACAGGAACTCAGGGCATGCAGCTACAAGTCAGACTGCAATATACAGCATCTTATTTACAGAAAGACAGTGGGAGTAATGCTGTTGGACATATTTACCACCAATTTACAAAATAAACATGTAAATAAATAAAGCCAACCAACAGATAATACAAACAGAAGTTAATTTCTAGAAATGGCTAATTAACTCAGATAAAAAGGAATATCAGGTTCCTTTTTGTTATGCTGTCTTCATATAGATTTTGAAAAAGTGCTATTTAACTAAAATATAAATTTCAAAGTTTTAAATTTATTTAAAAAATAAAAATAAATGAAACATTCCAACAACACACAATGTGGCTATGAGGATATTGCATTACTATAATACCAACTCGTATTGTTCTTTCATGGTATCTTGTTGATGGACAGTGATGTGATTATGTGACCTGAACTGCGACAATGAACTGAAATCTCAAGAGTTACAACAACGGTGGCGCGCAACAGATGGGAAACACAGAAATCGTAACAGCACTGAACTTAAATACAGAGGATCCTTTTATTTTTAAGCTGTTGGCATCCACTTAAAAATGGACAAGACAATTAAAGGGATCCACACACTCATCTTCACAACATGTACCATCAATGTATGTAAAGAACGTTAAAGAAGCGCCATATAGGTTTGCATTTAACAGGGACACACCTAGTATTAAGTATTCCTAATTATCTCACTCAACATCGTCAAACAAATGGTACTCCATATTGCTTAGGAACACATAGAAACCAGTTTATAAATCAATGTCAGAGATCAGTGCTAGCATGATTGAAACACAGCTAAAATGTTAATTGTGTTTTTATTTCATTTACAGTATTATTATTATTTATTATTATTAGAACATTATTATTTTATGGTTATTAATAATAATCTATGTATTCTTATCTTCATTATTTTAATTATTACTGTATAGTTATTTTCCTTCATGGGAGTTTACAGCGGACATTTTCCTAGGATGGCTAACTGAATATCAGAGTTGGTACATGCATTAGTTCTTCAGGCTCGGAGGAGAGCGCAGGTGCCCTAGTCATCATCCTCATCTTCCTCATCGCTGTCTTTCATGGAGATGCCCTGCATGCCTCCCTCGCGCACAGATGCCGACGCCTCCTCCATCGTGAGGCGATTCCGCACCGTTTCATACGCCTTGCTGTTGAGAGTCGAGTCGAGCACTCCTTGCAGACGGAAATCCCTGTACGTTTTCTGGGAATTAAAAAAAAAGTTAAACACTGAATGTGTCATTTCCATGCAGGGAGACTAGGCTATTTATCCTTAACAACTGGATTATCCCCAATATAACATAAACAGTGATCATACTGTATGAAAATGCCTTCTGTAAATGTTGTGGGGTACAGGCCTATGTATCAGTAATGTTGACAGTAAGTGACATATAAATGCACTTTGATTTGTGATTACCCATGTGCGCAATGTAGATTTCCCAAGTTTTAACTCCTTAAGTCAGAGAAGAACAGATATACACATGACACAAAATGTCACACTCATTTTTCCACTAGTGCAAAATTAATTACTGTGGAACAACAACGTCATGATGTTTTAATTAGGTCAACTACATCCTACTTCCATGTAAGAAATCCAAAGTGGTTTCTTTTTTTTTGTGGCACATTCACGTTACCTTGGCAATCCTGATAAGAATTTTAAGCTGATAGACATGGAGCTGAAGGTCCATACGGTCAGTGAGCCAGGTTCCCAGGAGGTTCATGGTGCCCGTGTACCATTGCTGAAACACAGACAGACAGCGTTCTCCAGCAACACACACAGACACGTACACTGAGAGATGGAATACGGACACAGACAAGCAGCAGGACAAATGGGGAACAACGGGATTGGTCTTATGGTCTCATTTATCTGGATATGCATTAAGTAAAGAAATTAAATTGAAATTGAAAGATGGGAAGTTACCAGGGTTATTGTGTTGGAAAACACAACTAATTTACGCCTTGTCTTTAATCCAATTAAAACTGGATGGGAGAAGTCTCATTATGACAATGAATACAGTCTCTGATTAAGGGTATTTGTTGAGCTTATGGTCAATAAAGTAACGGTGCTCTTCTCAAAAGTGTTTCATAGCTCAAACGGTGGCTGTGACTGAGCTCTTTCACCCAACCGACGAATCCAGGGAGGCTTGGATGATCTCTCCTTAAGTTTCCCTGCAGTTTTTTAAAGACTGGAGTCTGCCATTGGCGTTACCCAGCGAACACCATTCCGCTTGGCATCCACAGAGATGGATCACCTGATCAAATATACGGAAGAAAGTTGGTGACCTTATAATTATTCCTATAGGCCGGCCGGTTAGTATACTTAGTACTGTAAGCATAGTTTTAGTCCTTCAAGGGTACAGTCCTGAAGAGGTGTTTTCATAGCAACTCAGCGTTCAGATTCTGTGAAGGATATATTATTAAAAGTAAGTTAACTAATAAACAAACAAACAAACAAACAAAAATTCTAAAGTTCTAAAGGTATGAGGCAGCAGTGCCACCAACTATAACACCATGATATAATAAAAATAAAATTGCTAAAAAATATTTAGCCATTTTAAAAATAAGGACTTTTTCACCATTCAGAGTTTGATATCAAAGTGGAGAAAAGTCTGCATCATGCGACAAAAAAATCTGCGGACAAGTATTGTAATCTCACATAACAGCTCACATAAGAAAAAGTATCAAAGAAGAAACTATTCCTCTCATACTGCTTAGGCACAGCAATAATAAAGCAGCACATACAGCAATAAACACAAATTTACACATCATAGGTTACTATTTGCTGACTGTGTGCCTGTGTTTCAATGACACTAAAAAGACTAATACAAATCTAACTAAAGACGGTTCCTGAACACACATGCAGTCACACAAAAGACAAGTTTTTTGTTAGAAACAGAATGGCAAGAATTAGGTTAGAGGCAAAATGTCACCCAGTTTACAGCATATTCTAAGAGGAAAAAAAAATCATTAGACAGGACGGTACCATCAACAAGTTGACTTTCTTTTGAATAGTTTGACTTTCTTTGGTCACTCCTGCTGACAGCATGGAGACTCAGCCATGCAGATTATCCTTGTCTACAGGCAGCTGCGGGAGCTGTTACTGGGTCAGAAGTCAGGTCACCTCTCCGTTAGATGTATGGATTTGGTCCTGGGCAGCTACCTTTACAGCTGCCGTTCCCCTTCAGCATGGCCCCTCCCCCTGACCACAGCAGATGATTTTTTTTCCATTCCGGTTTACCTGACATCGAGTTATCTAGTTTGTACTGCTCCTCTCCTTCAGAAAAAATGCAGCCAAGCAGCATTCAGATGATTTTTGTCTTTGCCATCAATTCACTAAATATGTGTTAAATTACTGACAGGATGCATTATGCAAAGTTAGTGGGTTTGCAGTGTGGTGCCACACAAAGACCACCGACCATGCCTGCACAACCACAGTACCACACAGGTCCAACAATCCCCCACTCCATCATCAACACCACCCCACTAATACGATAAGCTACCTTATCTGCTGGTTTATATAGCTGTTATAGTGTTATTGCATCATTAGACTTACCCACAGCTGACAATGAGGATTTTTTATCATATCTTAACAAGAATGTCCTGTAGATGTCGAATTAATCAGGATTTTGTCAAAGGATTCAGTCATAAATGCTCATATACAGCTACAAATCTTCCTATCTTCATTATATTTAGTGTATATTGAGTAAATAAACTTCAGATGTGTATGAGCTACTATTACAAATATAGGTTGAATCCAATTTGTGCTACTGGAAGGTATTAATGATTTAAATGAAATTCCAAATGAGAAAGTGCAGAAATGGTTTAGCAGGCAACAAGGAGTTGTGCTGTTTTCTCAGACTGTTTCATCACACAGAACTGATTCCTTTATGGCCGATGTTGTGCATTATAGGACACTGCTTCTGTCATTCGACCGGTCTGCCTTGCTATTTTGATTTAAAAATCACAGTTTAAAGATAACAGCACATGGAGTGAAAGCATACTGTAATTGTTTTTAAAAAGAAAAAAAAGTAATCATAAACAATTTTTGGTATCGTGAAGTGAAGAGGCTGTAGTTGAGAGAATTTGGATCAGGGCCTGCCAACCCCTGGGCAGGGTTCACCGTGGGAACAGAATTGGGCAGAGCCGTGTTGGTGCCGGTCCACTTCACACTGTTGCTTTGGGTGGGTTCTGCATGCAGAGCTGGGATTGGATGCTGGAGAGTGGGATGCATGTATGAAGGCTAGCCTCAGAAGAGGTGGGTCATGCTAGAAGATGTACACAGCGAGATTATTTGACTCCAAATCATGCCGTTCAACATAATGCGATAAAACCGCCTGACATGAGAGATAAGTTCCATTTCAATTTTTAGGGGGAGAGTAAAAAAAAGAATTGAGAGCAGACTCAAGGCTGAGATGAGGAAGAGGCAGAGAAAAGCAGAGAGAAAAGATGACAAAGGATGTGGCATGCAGACAAAACAATTCAAGAGCTTTTGTAAGCTACAAATAAAATCCACTCTTTGGCTGGAATAAATGTCACATGAAATAATAAAGACACCAAAAAGCCCTGTGTGGGTACAACCACTACTAGAAAACCAATACAAAAGAACATAGAAATCAAACGATATTGAGAGAGATGGCTCGAAACACATTGTTCAAACACTTAAAATGGAATGACACCAGGTTCATCTGGAAAAATGTAACAGAAGAACACATATCTGAAACAGAGAGAGTTACTGCTGAAAAGCAGACAGCGGCAACGGAAATGGCCGATGTCTGCTTTGAGAGTGCAAAAAAAAGCTGACTGAGCTGGACGCCATGGGAGGTGGGGGAGGGTGGGCAGCTTAGTGGACATGCATCACAAAGGATTCTGACCAGCTGATGTCTGCAGCCGGTCCTTAAGACAGTGCTCTCTACCCCCCCGCATACCTTAAACATTTGCTACATTTATGCTCTGTTGTGTGCATTTCTGTTTAAGAATAAAACCTCATTTTGTGCAGTGGGGGCAATGCTAAAAATATCAAATTCTTGATAATTATTACTTATTTGGGATTTTTTTCCTTGTCTGCCTTTTATTTATTTTGTGTATTTTACCATTATTCAATTTTTGTAGATTCTATCAGTTACATCTGAAACTAAATTGCAGTTAGTGTAACAGCACTGAACTTCAATACAGAGGTATTACCTAATACTCAAATATTTTTAAAATGAATAACTATAGCCACTTAAATGTAAAATTTCTATGTATATTTAAAAATTTTTATGTATATTTTAATATACATAACATGTAATTTATATGATAATTACATAAATAAATGACTATGGTCTGGAAAGTTTTAAGGCGTCTATTTTCTGCATTATTTTGTGTTTTCTCAAACTGTGTTTCACCCCTTCATTGCTGGAAGGTGTGCATGTCCTCTTTGTGTTTAAACATACAACACACTTAATGCTACTCAAAATACAGTTATTGTTATGAAGTCTCTTCCTATTAGGTTATAAAAACTATTTATGTGTATAAAAATGCATAAAAATGTGAGAATTTTGCAGTCTTTCATTTACTTTATACATAACAAAAGTACTTATTTTATTGGGTGAAGTGCTGTAGACATGCATTTGCTTATATAAGTATTAATTTGTTTCAAATTATGAATAAGAGAACACTGCTCAAGAAAATCCTTCTCAAAAAGCACCTAAAGATGTTCTCAAGGCACAGAGGAACGAAGAAACAGTGTTTCAACGGATGGAATCTTCCACCCCACTTTGTGAAAGTTCTCTGTTTTAAAGGTACATCCAACGAAACACTTTTCATTGGTTCCAGTTATATATATATATTTTTTACTTACTGTAAAGTGCCTTTTTTTAAAGAACAGCCTTCGGTACCCTTTAAGAAAATAAAAACAGCCAGAGACAAAAAAAGGTTGGAAAATACTGGGGCTGAAAGCAGACTTGAGTACAGGAAGGGGGGAGGCAAAAAGGATAGATTAAGGAGAAATAAAAAGAAAAGTCACGCTAATCAGTTAAAGTAGCAGCAGAGAAATGCAGCTCAAAATGTGACTTATCCCTCTTTGCCCACAGTTTTGTCACATTTTGGAGCACCTCCTCCTGGTCCAGGAGGAGCAGGCATCCTACTTACATCAAATAACCTTTCTATGTACACCTCCTCATTGACCTTTTCTCGGAGCATGTCCTGTGAGTGGCGCACACAGGTCACGTATCCATCCGCCACGTCCATTCCGGGCTTCTAAAAGACACAGGCAGCGCAAGAGAGAAGGGCATTAGAGAGGAGGGAGCTAGGGCGACGGCGTGCGGCCAGGAATCAGGAGAATGACAAGCTAAGGTCCATGGGCCAAGTCAAGGAGGGCACTGCAAGCGAGCAACCCTGCTTTGCTGCTAATGTGAGCATTTTTCAGATGTTTCCACACCTGTGGTTTATGTCGTCTTTCATGGGATACTCTTTGCCCCGTGATATAAGCTGCATGGGCAGGCCAGGTCCTGCCAATGCTCTAAGGCCAAGCCAATTTGTTTGGAGTATGTCAAAAAGGTCTTTCAAAGGATTTTTTTTTTATAAAAGGGGCCACATACAGTAGTTCTCTTGTGTGACAATGCATTTTACAGATATCTGCAGTCTGAAATGTGGAAGTAAGACCCTTCTCTGTGTGAACACAAGGGGGGTAAACAGGTGTGTCACCATCTTAATGTACATGTGACGGGATGTAAAATAAATACCAGTGGGTGAGTACCAACGTTTGTCCAAAAATGTTTACTTGTCATTGAATAATATTGAGAATGTTGCTTATGGCTCCACAAATAAGCTTAGTTTTTATGAATTTAGCATCACATTTTATAATCCTTGCATCACACTGCGTAAAAGACAGGGATGCAGTGAATGCAGTGGTATAGCAAGTAAGCAGGCATATGGATATTAAGCAAGTTTTCACTTACGGGAACATCCACATACTTTGAGGCTGCTTTTACCTTTGGTGAGGAAAAAAAAATATGTTACATAACCACAGAAGCTTTTTAAGCATGTGCTCGTCAAGAAAGTCCTGTTTTCTTTTTAACTGCTCAGTCACTAAAGTAAATCAAGTTCCAAGTGTGATTTTTTTTGTAATGTTACCACTACAAAGCTCTTGTGATCTTCGAAAATATTTCACAACTATAACTGACATATATTGTTTCTCATCTTTGTGTAAATGGAATACGGCCCATTAAGCAGAATAATGTAAGCACCTTTGCATCTCCTCGCAGTAGCAAACCCGTCGGTGGAATGACGGATGCATGTGTCTGCAGCGTGGTAATGAGTACCTGCAGATGGTTTGGGTCTGCGCAGTGCAACCGGAGGAGTGCTCACTTACTGTGAAAGATAAGAAGGACGAAAAGAGAGTGCCTTCGTCGTATCTGGACAGCTTCGCCAAGACGCTTTCCAGAATGGTTACAAACTGTCAGGTGGAAAAGAAATATGAAAAAATACAATATTTTTCCAAACACTTCAATTTTATTAAAGGTAGCCTTTAATAGTTGATGTGGACACTTTTTGTTTGGTCATGCAGGTGCTCGATGCTAACTCACCGTAGCACGACATAAAAAATTTTTTGGACATGCAGAGGAACGGATGTCATGCCGGCATGTTTACCTTTCCCACCAGGAGGGAAATCATCTCCTTAACAGAATCTTCGATGAGAGAGTCAATTTTGGAATGCTGCTGTTTCTGGGAAGGACAAGGAGCAAAAACACAGGCATTACACATACTATATGTATCACAGCTTAGTAAAAAGACAATGTTCAAATTTGAATACAGAAACCCAACAGTTTAGCATAAGGCTTCAGCAGTGACCGCAGTTCATTTTATCATGATGTACGACTGTGTTCTCTTCATATTCCTGGCGTCCTGTTATGACACCTGAAGGGCTATTGAAAACTGATAAAACAAATGAGTTCACGTAAAATTCTCACTCCCCCACGTTTAAACGGCACCACAAGCCGTCACTGAGTGCGCTGCTCGGACAGCGTGGCTGTGCGGAGGCGTTGAGCCCTCTGTGGTACCTCCTGGCCCATCTCCATGGCACACAGCTTGGCAGATTGGTCCTTGGCGTCCACCATCACGTTGAACATGGTGCATATTGACTGTGGGATGCGGAAATCTGTCGTCTTGCTGCTCTTCTGGAGCTTCGACTCGAAAGCAGCTCGCGTGCTGGGTGGCCGACACAATGAGGCAGGCAGACAGGAATGAAACACGGCTCCTTTTCAAAGTGGAGGTGGATATTTCTCTTTATATAACTCATTCTAAGAGGAACATCAGTGATGAATGATTCTCCTGGCTCTCAGAGCAATTTAAACCTTAATGTTTCCAGGTCACCCATATGCAAAGTCAACAATTAGAAGGGCCAATTTCTCAAAACACTGCTGTAATCTGCTTTCATATGGAACAGAAAATTACTGCTCTATGAATATTCAAACCAGTCTTATTGAGTGAGTAAGCCCAGAGTTGTGCTTTTGGCACTTGACTTTTGTGTCTTTGGTAGTCATTTTCATCATTATCAGGGGCACCATAGCCTCTGACCACTGACCGAGCAGTCAGTGAGGCATGGAGCTAAAGTAGTTGCTTCATTAAGGACACAGCAGGAGTTGTCGACTGCAAGGCTACCAGCCTGAGGGTATGGAGTGTGTAGAAGGCGGCTTTATGGACTAGGGCGGGCCTGGGACAGTCTCACCGTTTCACGCAGGATTCGATCATGTTACTGGACATTAGCTTCATACGGTTGTCCAGGTGCTTGGCAAACTCCTCCTCGGGCCAGTGCAGGTCCCGAATGAAGGTCTGCAAGGCATCCAGCTTCCAGAAGAGGTCCTCTGTGGTCCCAGAGCCATTGCTGTCCAGAACAGGAACAGGCAAAGGTTAGTTGCTATCACTCCTACATCAGGAAACAGAGGAACTATGTCAAGGAGCAAAGAAGGCCAGCACCATGGTAGGAGTAGAGCGCACTGCATTCCCATGCCTCCAATGCTTTGGGTCCATGTTTTTCATTATTTTTACCATACACTGATGAGGCCTAATTATTTTAATACAAACACAAGAATCTGTGCCATATGGAGCCATTAGCTGGTGAACATCAATTTGGACCATCAGTTCATGATAAAAATAAGAGGACATACATATAAGCCTGTGACACCTTAAAAACCACACAAGCACATGATTATTTCCACTGGGGGAGACCTATGAAATCATGCATTCTGAAATTGTCATTATATTTCATGATACTCATTGGGATACACGTTACAAGTGAGGCTGGTGAATGCAGTGGTGAGAGGTTGTATCTGGCTTTGAGGTTTTTACATGCTTTCCCTTTGGTGCAGATCTTCACACCTGACCTAGTCAGCATGGAAGCCGTCTGACCGTCTATGGAAACTTCCACAGGCATAATGGCTAACGAGTCAAACATGCTACTGTATTAAAGATACCATTGATAATACAAAGGAATAGATACCTTTCCCTATGTGAAACTTGCATGAGCCAGACACTGTCCAATTAAAACAGAGATAATCTCCTCACACCATTCATACCAGACCGTTCACTGGGTCTCTGGGACGTTGGACACTCCATGCATGATGAAGGGTTGCTGTCATCCTCAGTAGATTAGTACAGGGTAGAGGAATAGGGGTGGTTTGGGAATTGGGGGGAGGGTCTACTGTCTCGCATGCCAGCTGGAGCAGAGTGAAGACTATTGCCCACTGACAGCTTGAGTTAGGACTAAACACTCGGTGAAGTGTCTCTCCACCACTGGGAACTCCTACTGTCAACCCCTGGTGCTCTAAGACAGCAAAACAAACACTCAAGGCCCTCTTTCGCTCTAAGTTATTTTATGAAGGAAGACTGGAGGGAAATAAAATTCTGGAAAGATGCAAAAACCCTGTTTAAGGCTTTCATATTTAAGCTTTGTATCTGCATCAGTGTACCTAATGATTCATATGAAAGGTCTGAGCACAATTTGACCAAGCAATGAAATTCCGCATTGTTTTTTTTTCTCCCTTTTCACACAAAGGGATAATATTATTGCTACACAAATGGTTGATAGACACCTTGGGTTAACAAGAACTGAAGAAGTATATTGCAATCAATAAGATAATGTCGCACTGCATTGAACAGGTGTACAAAATCAAGTTCTGGATTTGCTTGTACACAGCTGTGAGATAACCGTCAGTGATTCTGTTCTGGGTTTGTATCTTTCCATCCTCCACTTGAACAGCATGCATGTTCAGGAAAGTTAAGAACATGTCCCCCAGTGAAAAAGTCCTCATCCAGTCTTCCGTTACAGTCTTGTCTTGGCATGAAAATGACTGTTGCAGTGAACCTTCGCCTGCACATTTGACTGACTATGTTTCTCCAGCTCCCAGTGTGCTGTGCTCTGGGTACACGTCTGGTAAGACCAGACCGAATAAGTAATGATGTGTTGAATAATGACAGGAGTTCATCAGTTCTGTGAACATCAGGCAGAGATTTTAAAGGGACCATGAGAGACCACATCACTGGGAAGTTTTGTTTAGGTAGCATTTTTATGTTATTGTTCAAATTAGAATTCATTTATTAATCTATAAGCTATGAATGTCTTTTCCAAACCATTATATAACTCTGTCATGGACAACAGACAAGACTGTCTTCCAAGTAAACAGACAAAACTGACCTGCTCAAAAATGACCTTAGCATTCATGAGAATTTTACCAGTTATCTTAGTTAAACATAATATGTATTGTTAATATGCTATAAGCCATAAACAACTAGTAGTAGGTCCATTATAACACAGCAAAGCAAAGCAAAATTTTGCAGAGTATTTTCAGGAACACTCCATTTTAAATACTCAGCTTTACCCACCAAGATAAATCTGTCCAGCCTGTATACTACTCAACACATCATTACAAGTTGCCAAATATTCATCTTAGTTTACCCATTTTTTACATAACAGTAAGCCAGGGAAAAGATGAAAAGATCTTTTCATGCCAAGGTGACTTGCATTAATTAATCAGATCTGAGGGGAACTCGTGGAATACACACTCAGAGTCATATATAGAGGCCATCCATGACGGAGTGGAAAAGCTAGGCATTTGTGGGAGATTAACTGACAGTCCTGCTACTGGGACGGGCAGATTTGGTACTTTGGGAATTTGGAGGTTCACATTTGGCAGATTCACATTGGGCAGATTACTTGTTAAACTCCTGCAGGGAGAAACAGACAAAAAGAAAATACTATAACAGTGACAATGCAGATGTTGCAAAAGCAGTGTGATGCTACTTAAGTACTCAAGTTTAAAAAAAGAAATCAAATGAAGAGCTAGAATATATTAGCTTAGCAATGGAAATTCTGGGCTAGCAGTGCTACCAAGGTTTATATATATTTTTTTTTTTCATTTTTGTATGGGACGCATGACAGAGATGCATTAGAAGCTCTTATGGTGAATGGAGAAGCTTGCAACAGAAAGATGAAAGTCAAGACACAACGACATAACAGAGGAAAAGAACAGGCAGCTTGGAACAAGACAGTAAACATTAAAACACTTTGATTTGCTTTAAAGGCACAGACTGTGAGGGTAAATTCCCAAAAAAAGGATGAAAGCCTTTATTAAAATGCTGACCTTGCGCAAACACACAGTATGTAATGTTTTATATACACAATAAACCTTCTTGTAGCAGTCTGTAGACTAAGGTGTGCACTGCATACAGTAGAAATTCTGTTTTCATGTACCTTAGCTGAATATTTTTTTTCTATGAAATGAAAACAGTAGTGACATACCTTATGTATAACAATTATAAACAAGATTTATTAGTACCCATATTGATTCTAGCTTACCTGTATATAGCACCACATAAAGCAATTGAAGCAAATGTCTAATTGATACGATTAATGTTTCATTGACATTATGTGCTGCTTGTGATGTTGTTACTAGCATCCATTGATTCATAGCAGGCTCACTGTGCTTCAGAAGTGATACAGAAATGGCTTCCTTACTTCACGGGCTCCCACGACTCGCGATCAAAGCCCTTATGTATTGACTGTGCAATGGAAGACTCCATCAGGTCCACATATTTAACCACAAGCGGGGCATATAGGTCCTGCAGGTGTTTGTGGAACTTCCCGTTGCACAGGTGGCCTGTGGCAGAGAGATGCAGAGGGTACGTGAGACACTGTGTGACCCGTTCGCACTCTGTCGCGTAACATTCAAACAAATC
Organism: Paramormyrops kingsleyae; assembly: GCF_048594095.1. Lineage (NCBI taxonomy): Eukaryota > Metazoa > Chordata > Actinopteri > Osteoglossiformes > Mormyridae > Paramormyrops > Paramormyrops kingsleyae. The sequence continues at coordinate 22,952,244 of NC_132802.1, read as the reverse complement.
CGTTGCCTTCATACTGCAAGGCAGGGAATGAATATGATTCACTTTGGTGTATCTTCCTGGGTTCTGAGTATGAGCTGTTTATATGCGTAGCTCAAATGTAACAAATGTACAAATCTAAGAGGCACTGCATACCATTGAAAATATCACTGACAATTATAAATTTAAGTGCTACATTGTATATACTTTTCCAAAATGTAATAAGGTTCCAGTTTTCAGCGTTTTCTACATTAAAAACATTAGCATTAACAGATAACATTTTAGATAAGTCTCAGAAAGTAAAGATTCCCCAAGAATCTTTATGAGGAGCCTTTGAGTAACCTCACAACTTAAGGCTTAAGCATAATGTTTCTTTCAGTTTCAGATAATACATTGACAAATCCTAAATGAGAGGCAGAGTTACTCACAGTCGATCCGGAGGAAATCGTTAAGCAGCTGGAAGAGTGGAAAGCTGTCCCAGCTCTCTGGAGACTGTATCTCCAGGGCAGAATCCATGTCCACGGCATAGAGCGACAAGAAGTGCTCAGCGTGTTCCACCATCAGGTCGGACCACCACGCAAAGGCCTTTTCATCCCAGGGGAACAGAAAGGGGTGGAGCGGGGGGAGGGGGGGGGACAGGAGAGGGGCCAACCAGAGACAGCAGTCAGTTACAGAGGCAAAAGTGGGGCCCATCAGAGACAGCAGTCAGTTAAACGGGCAGGAGAGTGGCCAACCAAAGACTGCAGTCAGTTACAGAGGCAGGAGAGGGACCAACCAAAGACTGCAGTCAGTTACAGAGGCAGGAGAGGGACCAATCAAAGACTGCAGTCAGTTACAGAGGCAGGAGAGGGACCAACCAAAGACTGCAGTCAGTTAGAGGCAGGAGAGGGACCAACCAAATAGTGCAGTCAGTTACAGAGGCTGGAGAGGGACCAACCAAAGACTGCAGTCAGTTACAGAGGCAGGAGAAGGACCAACCAAAGACTGCAGTCAGTTGCAGAGGCTGGAGAGGGACCAACCAAAGACTGCAGTCAGTTACAGAGGCTGGAGAGGGACCAACCAAAGACTGCAGTCAGTTACAGAGGCAGGAGAAGGACCAACCAAAGACTACAGTCAGTTACAGAGGCAGGAGAGGGACCAACCAAAGACTGCAGTCAGTTACAGAGGCAGGAGAGGGACCAACCAAAGACTGCAGTCAGTTACAGAGGCAGGAGAGGGACCAACCAAATAGTGCAGTCAGTTACAGAGGCAGGAGAGGGACCAACCAAAGACTGCAGTCAGTTACAGAGGCTGGAGAGGGACCAACCACAGACTGCAGTCAGTTACAGTACAGAGGCTGGAGAGGGACCAACCAAAGACTGCAGTCAGTTACAGAGGCAGGAGAGGGACCAACCAAAGACTGCAGTCAGTTACAGAGGCAGGAGAGGGACCAACCAAAGACTGCAGTCAGTTACAGAGGCAGGAGAGGGACCAATCAGAGACAGCAGTCAGTTACAGAGGTAGGAGAGGGACCAATCAGAGACAGCAGTCAGTTACAGAGGTAGGAGGCATTAAGAGCCCATGGGAGAAAGTTCGCTGAGCAATTCTCATAAAGATTAGAACAACAGCTTATAAAGTATTAAAAAAACACTACCGATGCCAAGAGAGCGTTTCGTATCACCCTGGCTGTCTGTCTGTTTGGATGTGTCTTTCAACAATAAACATTATATTATTTTAATTTAATGAAAATAAAAGCATATATGAGTGTAATTTCAACTGTAATATTTCAAACAAAGCATAAATGAATGTTATATTTCACACAAAGCAAGAAACTGTAACCCATCAGTATTTGAAGCTGCCCACACCTGGGTTTCACACAGTCATTCCTCGGAATGTTGGCATGCATAAATGCCTTTAGTTAGATTGTGCTCTCCTTACAGAATTAGCATAATAAAACTCAGACCTTGTTTAATGCATATTATGCAATGTCTGTCTCTTGCTACAGGATTTTAGATGTAATATTCTAATATTCTTAGGCCAAAGAAATTGTGTATTACATTTCCATTTTTTGTATTCAGCAGGGTGACAAAACTTGTAAGGGTTTTTCATGCAGGCAAGGGACTCCTGGCATGCCGTGTCCCTCCAGGCCACTGGAGGGTGCTATAACCGGGTATCAGTTTTCCACCATTCACATCAAGAGCAAGTGAGATGTGAATGTTTCACGTCTTCATGCATCCATGTGTTTTAATGTGCCAACGACTGTTATCATGCAGCATACGGTTTTAGTAGCAACAGGACCTTGTAAAAGAGATTATTTTCCCAAAAATAACCTTTTAACCTGGCATTGTGAAGAATGCCACCATTATCTCAGATGAATTTTCATTGAAAACATTTTTTCAAAGAATTGGCTTTAAGAAGAATTAAAGAGTGCAAAACGTGGTGCACTAGGCTGAACAAGGCTGTCTGTTGCTAATGGGGCCGATCTGCTTGCAGTCTTGGCCTTTTATCTCTTCATGGAAAGCTGATGAAGTACATTAGAGAAATGCAATAGGGAATTTGTTACACAGAGAAGTTCACCTGGCGGGTGAGCAGCATGCTTCCAGCAGTAATAGCGTCAATAAATCAGGCGAACGTTGGCGATTATACCCCCGATGCGTCTTACCTTTCCTCACTTACCTCCACCCACCTAGATACCACCCATCCCACCAAACATAAAGGACTAATTTATTTTCATTTGTGTCACAGGCAATAAACACAACTCCTGGTGCAATAGCAGGTTAGAGACAAACCACAAGTAAAATCCGACTACGGTGGACAAGTAGAGGGGTTGGGGGGGGGGGGGGGTGGAGGCGGGATTTTTAGCATGGGGAGGAGAATGCGGGCAGGAATCAGTAGGGTGGGGAGGGACGGGATGCTATGCATCTTTGCTCTTCCCCAAACATGACGACTAAACTGGCAACCTTGCAAAAGGGTGCCAGGACTGAGGACTGCATGAGCACTCCCCACAGAGATGAGGAGGGGGTGCTGGGGGATCCAGAGCCGGGGTGGGAGAGGGGGAGTGGGGGGGCGTAGGTAACGTCCCAATTACGTAAGGGAATGGGACACCCGCAGGACATGCACAAACTGTGATGTCATCTCATTCAGCTGAGCCACATACCTCTTTTCCCTGATTGGATCATGGCGTATCGAACGAAAAGTTCAATAAAAAGAACAAAAACAAAAAAGATTTGAGCAGAAAAAAATCAGGCATTTTTTCTGAGTATTACTTCTATCTGTCACCACAGGGATTTCAAAAACATTAAGCACGAAAGAGAACCTAAAACATCACAGAGTACCCTAAGACAATGGCAAACATCATACTATATTAAATTATTAAATTACCAAAGGGAAATGAAGGACATAATGGATTGATTTATCTAACATAGGATACTACAGTGCTTTAGGATGAGACCTGGAATACTTGACTAGTCACTCAAGGGGACAGGGACAGGTGGAAATATTTCACAAGCAGTTTGTTATGACAGGAGAAAGGAGCAAGAGTGACAAAACGGCCCGGGAGCCTTGGCAGGCTGGCAGAGAGAGAAACTGAGGAAAACCACATCTCTGTGCCTTCTGCCGCCAGCTGCTAAGCCTTAAAGTCCGAGCCACCATGATGGGGAGATTCTGATACTGCTTTACAGGAACAAGTCAAGTATAAAATGTAGTTCTCATCCTCTCATCCGGAAAAAAAAAAAAAACTGTGCAGAATAAATTAAATGTTTTCAAATAAGCCAATTTGGGAAGAGAGATGAACTCCATCTTGGAACGATGGCAGTCTAACCAGGGATATGGATGCTGAAATGACCTGAGCAAATTTCCTGCCCTCCAATCAGCACACATCAACTACAGTAAGTAAAGAGCACATGTGATGCGCTATGGAGTGACAGGGTGAAGCATGATCCTATTTGGTGACCATGGTCACATGACTGTCCATCCCTCGCTTCCAGCAACCACCCCCCACCAAAAAAACAACAGAAAACCCTATGTGGCTGTAGCTTACTTACATGCGCTAAAAGTCTGATATGCTATATGACTTAAGAGAAAAAAATGTGTATACTGTACCGATTGATCTCCTGTACTTGTGACTGCAGCCTGTTAAACATATTCAGAAACACAAAATAAATCTGCACATCTTAGAATGGTTAGACCTCATCTGCATCTCGAGACTATTTCAAATACAAGTACGTTTCAGAGAAAACGTAAAAGTAAAGTCCCCATTTTGGTATCTGTGTTTAACTTTTATAAAAACAAATGTGTGAATAAAGTCCTTGTTGGTCCTGCTGTCTAATACTAATTCATGTTTTTCTCAGAATATAATTTTATGAATGCTAATACTGTAAGCATTAACGCACCCATCGTGGAGAAGCTGCTGTATGGCACAACCAATCTACCCATCTATCTATCAAACAATACGGACTAAAAAGAGACATTTCTTTCATAAAACTGCACAGGCAAACAGATCTTTAAAGGACTGTCATTCTCCACCAGGCATGCACATCAGTGTGCCAGGACTAAAGAACATGTGTGTCAGTCATCTTGCCCTAAGAGCTTCACGTGTGTAAACTGCAATTCGCACGACACTGGCAGCGCGGGTGAGTGCTGGGGGCGTCCTCAGGGGGCTATGGAGGTTTCGGATGAGACGGAGCCCACTCACCTCAGCGTGGTGATCCTCGTTCTGCTGAAGCACCTCAATGACTAACTCTGCCATACGGATGGTGTCTTCCAGTCTCTTGGCAGGTGTGGCCAAGCGAGCGGCATTATCTGGGGCAGAACGACGGGTGGTTACGAGAGCAGGTGGTGCCAATCGACTGAGTTCATGTTTTTTCTTAATTTTATTTTACTTTGATGTTCATTCATTCCTAACTCATGCTGATAATTAGCATGCAAATCATCCAGGTTTTTTAACTGTCAGTTAACTATCAGTGCTCTGGATTTAAAAAAAAAAAACATATGTTCTCTCCAATACTAAGCACAACCAAGATTCAAGATCACATTCTTAACTGAGATTACTATCATTTTTAGAAATTATTATTATTATTATTATTGGACAAGAATAATAAACTCAAAAAGCTTTAGAATTTTAACAAGCCATTAGGTAAGATCAGAGAGAACAGAAGAAAAACAGTCTTTAATGACACAGTGATATCTGACGATTATCATCACAGCACGGACCATAGTCATGCACATGATTATCAGAGCACAGAGCGGGGAGTGTAACTCCCAGCTTAAACTGGTACCAACACAACAGGAAAGTTAACAAGAACAGTACAGGTATAATGAGTCAACCAAAATAATAATAATAAAAAAAGAGCAAACATGTTACAGTCATCATGCAGAACACTGTGCGGCAAAAATGTTGTTTCGTGTCAAACGCTGAGTCAAACATGACAGACGCTGTTAAACATGGAGAATGCATCCCTCTTGTGAATATATCAGCACAACATCAGATCAAAGCCCCAGAACGTTGGTTGCCTACAGCAAACTTTCAGAAAGCAAATTTGTGAAGGGAGGTAAAGTTATATAAAGAGCAGCAGGTGACTTTAAATGAAGATTGTATTCATTCTTTCGGCTAATGAAAATAAGTCAATTGGAAAAAGAAAACAGAAATGCATAAATGATTATCTTCTTGGAGGGGCTGTCCTATCTACCTGTGGCTACAGTATGTAGGTATAGCTGCCATGAGACTGGGCAAAACACAGGAAAGGAAGATGAGGGCATGGACCTAATGATGAATAAAGCAGGCGTGTGAGTGGACGGTAAGCACACCGACGATGTACGGCATTGGAGGGGATACAGATGTGTTGTGATCCAGTACCACAGCTGTGATAGGGAAGCTCTCAAGGGAAGAAGTTGTGATGTAAAGGGTCTGTCACATATTTCCAAGGGTTATCACAATGTGATGACACAGAGCTAAGCTGGTGGAGGCTCACACTGACCTGCAGTCATTCTTTTGGCTTTTGGCTTAACAAACATGAATTGCCTGAAACCAGCCACTTAAGAAATCAAATACTGGCTTATATTAATATCTAGAACTCCCACTGTGTAATCTCTCTTTCTCTTTTTCTATTGCAGTTATAACCATCGTGCATTCTGCTAATGCCAACAGGTAATACAGGGTAATTCTACGTGAATGAGCAAATGCCGCAATTACGTAATTATCTCCAATTTTAATTGTTTCCCTGTTAACAGTAAAGTCAAATTATTAAAGGATTAACAGATGTGCCAACCCCTTTTAAATCTGACTGAACAGCTAAAGTGGCCAGAAACTTTTGAGCAAAGACTTTCAACTATTTCTAAAACTCATAGTCTACCCATGTAAAGAGGCCCACACAATTAAGGCTCTCCGTGGCTCCGACTGTCAGTCACAGAAAGACAGCTCTGTTAAACTAAACTTTTTCTTTTTATCCTGTTGGTGAGACTGATTTGTTCTCCTCCATGTATGTCACGCCGATAGAGCCCCACCTAGTGCTAGACAGAGAGCATATGACAAAATAACAGCCATGAAGTAAATGTCGCTCTTCATTTTGAAGCATAAAACAGTTAAAATCACACTCAGGACACTGAAATACATTTTCTAGATGTGAAAAAATGTTAGATGTTAAAAAAAATGCTGGACCACAGGTATACTGTGACTGCTGGAGGATAAAAAAAACAAGAAAAATGAGTTACAAATCTCAAAGGACACCGAAGCAGACAGCGGAAGCAGAGCCACTAAATCTAAAAAGTCACTAAACAAAAATCCTCTAAACTCTGAACCTCTAGTGTTCATCAGCCTTCCACTTCCAGCTTAAATTACAGGAACACTTCTAACAACGAAATCTTTATCTGCCCGCAGTCAACATTCCTCAGTCGGGCAAGAAGATTCTGGAAGGATGGGGGTAATTGGAGAAGAACGTAACAGGTGCGAATGACCCTGGTTAGAGCCTACATAGGTGCTTCCTCCTCGTCGGAGTGGACCGTTGCTGACTTTACAGCAGAATCCTGCACACAGTACCGCCCTCTAAAAGTAAAGTGAACGGCCTTAATTTGATTTATTACCCTGAGTGCAGTGTGGGCTTAAGGAGAATCATTAAAAATGAGCAGCGGGAGAAGCTGGACTTGGTGATATGGAGCAACATCCGAGGCTCTCGGGGCTTTTTTACGACACCAGGATGCAAGATGATGCCTACAGCAGCCTTCAGAAAGGTCACCTCTGCTTCTAAGACCTCTGATTATACTGCACAGCCTGCGTGCAACATCCTGTTAGAGGATAATAGCCAGATTTCCTTGCCACTCGCAAGATGTATTCCACAGAAAGGTGTCAAAAAACCAGGGTGTGCTTCCTGCCTTCCATATAGAGCACCAGCAAGTGTGTATCAGCGAATAATATTTGTAATAGCTGAGCAAAGCCAGTGAGACAAGTCAAAGGGACACTGGCAACAGTGATATACAGTAGCGATATTATTTTAGTATTGTATTATCATTAAAAATTATCCTACTTTCATGTGCAGCGTATTAAAGCAATGATTATGATACTGAAAATGATTAATATATTAGTGAATGAATTACCATATTTATGAATGAGAGCGTTTTTAAGTATTTCAATATGAGTGCCTTTGAGAGACAGTATAACTTCATTCACAGTTTTCATTCAAAGTTTTCATTTGATCTTCTAATGAATTTGCCACAACGAATTTTGAATCAAGTCACAGAAAATAGTGAAGAAATACCATCTCTTCTGTTTGGTATGATGAAGATACTAAAAAAAAATCTAGTGATGGATCAGCGGGAGAATATATCAGAATTCACTAACTAAAGAGGGTTTCATTTCAAAATTTCAAAAGGCGAGAGGAGAATGATGTGTGGATTGACGCCATACTTACTCTAACGCGCTAAGCTTCACATTATGTGCTGCTGCATTTGCGAGAAATTCAGTGACGTGTGAGTACCGTGTGAGTACCGTGTGAGTACCGTGTGTGTGTATGTTTCATAAACTAGGCTAGAAATCAGACAGAGGGCTTCACCTGGATCCTTCTGATCCTTTTGATCTTTCTCAACTTGAGATAGAGAGAGACCGAGGAGGAGAAAAGAGAGACAAAAAAGAAAAGATTTCAGGATTAATGAGAGGCGGGCGAGAAAGGCATGTCTCCTAAAGTGGCCGACCAGGTCGTCGTTCCCCTCTGTCTGACCCCGACCCCAGGGGACCCTCCCTCCGGTGGCTTCATATGAAGGGAAGACTTTTGTCAATGGAAAGCCAGGCGATGGACAGACACCTTTACAGTCCCATAACTACGAAGAGATGTTAGCCTGAGTAGAAGGGTACAAATCAACAGACATCGACAAAACAAATACACACAAATAAAAGGTTACAGATGCGGTAACAGGTAAGACACAGAAAGCCGTGGCAACTCTAGACAAGACACACATATTTGTGACTGGCAATTGAAGACACTTATAAGTACTCAATATGCATACACACAGACAGCTTTCCTCCTGGCAGTTCCCAGCTGCAGCTGGCTAATGTCCCTCGGCTCCCAGAGCAAAAGCACTGTCATATCTGTCCTGCACTGTGTACCAGTGACAAGTGTTCAAAAAACTGAGGGATACACAGAAGCAGAGTAAAAATGCATTCAAGTCACAGGAACGAGCATCAATGCAAAAAGCTTACAGGTATTTCACGTCTCTCACAAACAGATGGACGCTCCCTTAGTTCCCGATTACACAGTAGAACCCCCCCACACACACACACCTCCCCCAAGGACCGCATCGATCTCTCACAGCTGGTTTCACAAACAGAAGCAAGGGATAGGGAGGCAAAAATACTTGAAGCGAGAATGCGGCATCGATCGAGGGCTGTTTTTGGTGTCGGGGGGGGGGGGGGGGGGGGGGAGAGAGAGAATGGGAAACAGAAAAGGTGAGAAATGAAGGACTGGGATGGTGAGGCTGGTACTCACGAAGGGTTAATTCCATCACTTGTGACGCCAAGCGGAAGACAGGATGCTCAAATATTTCTCTCTTTTTCCCTATAAAAGAGGATTTCGGCATGCAAGAGGCTTCGGTCAGAGGTAAAGAGGGTTACAGGTTGGGGGGGGACACTGTGTCGGGTCAGAGGGTGACAGCTTCCTGGCCAGGTTGGGTGCAGGATAAAACCACCAAAAGACTGCAGTTAAAAACCACTGAGAGACCGGCTAGGTGGAGCATCCGCTGGACCAAGCTCAACACAAAATTTTGACCTTGAAAAATGCCGCTTAGATTGAAGCTTTCCAGGTCATGGCAAAAATATGAGAGCAACACAAAAAGTTCAATTGGTTTGCTCCCAAGATACCATTGGAATAAGATTTTAGTATCTTGAGCATATGTGGGTATTTCTTTTTAGGCATAGACTGCACCAGGCTGGTATCAACACTAAAAAGATCACTAATGCAAGGTGTGGTTAAGCAATGTACACGCTAACGTAAGCCATTAGTTAAATAAAAAGATAATTCAGAAGAGTGGTGAGTTTATGCCTATTAAAGAAAACCTGCATAGAAGACATGCATTTGACCAATGTTGATCTGCCCTAGAGGGCAGTCCCAGCATGCTTTGCACATTGGCTTCTTTGCCACTGTTTATGCAACCATATAAACAAGTCACAAAGCCAATAGTGAGGAAGGGGGAAAAGAGAGGGAGCAGAAAGGATCTGGAGGTGGTTGAGGGAGGGGTGAGGGTTTTTCTTTTAAGAGCTGAAGAACAGGACTGCTCCCTGAATGTATTATACATATTATATATTATATATGTTATAATGTACACAGGGCCACACTGGCAGCAATAAGGAAAACAGCACAGGTGAAGCCAGCATACAAAAATAAAGAACAGTGCGAGTTCTTCAGATATAGAATTGAATGCATTTTTACTTACACACTTCTAATAAACTGTATATGACCTGCGGCACTATTACAACAGACCTGAAATAAAGCGTACAGTTAAAAATGAAAAGTGGAGCTGTCTGCCGCACGGGGCAAGACGCACCGAAACAGCCGCTGTGGAAAAGAGAGAAGTCAGGAGGCGGGAGCAGAGGCAGGAGCAGAGGCAGGAGCAGAGGCACCACAGGGAACCTGGGATTCCAGGAGCCGTTCTGCGTGTTCTGATCTCCGGTACACAGCACGCACATTCACCACAGTCAACGGATGCTGCTTTAAACACACAGCAGAGCACAGACTCATGTGGGCCCGTCACGCTGCCGCTGCTCAAAAAATATCGATTCGTCTTCGACATCTGTCGTGTCACCTTAAATGAACCCGAGTTGGGGGGGGGGCGTGGCCGCCGCACCTGCAGACGACACAGCGGCCAATCGCCAGTGACCGTGTGGGAGGAGCCTGTGCGTCACTGCCATCTGTTTCATAACAGCACCCAATCGAGGTAAAAGCTGCTCTTTGACCCAGCCTCCGTTTTTAATACTGCATCACCGACAGAGCTTTGCTAACCAGAGAAAAGAGACGTGACAGCGCTGGAGATACCAGAATTCTGCTTGTAGATGAAAATGTGTTATTAGCACACTATAAAAACAAAAATGAAGCTATAACCTAGTAAAACACATTACTTAACAATTACTCGTACAATACAGGCTGAAGTACATGAAGGTTACCTGAATTAAGTCGTATTCTAGCATTTTCTCAATGTAGACATGCGACCTCAAATAAAGAATATGACCTTCGGGAATCCACTGTGGGTGTCCTATGGGCTGAAATAAAACCTAACTGCGAGTGAGTATTAGTTACCTTCGATTTTGGCGTACTCGGTGATGCGCTGGTAGTTAAGCAAGGCCGCCTGTTCCAGACATTTGCGAATCACACCTTTCACCTCTTCCTGTGGCACTGGGGTCACAATATCTTTCATAAGGACCTGGGAGGGATTAAGACGCACTTCAGAAAGGAAACACACTCAGATCATGTGACTCTCCAGTGGACAACTGGCGGTGCTGCTCTTCACATTACATCAGGTCTGCAGAGCTTCATTAAAGGCTAAACGTGTAGGAAGTTAATCTCTTAATGTCACTTTCTTCACTTTTATTGCTAAAAAACAGTCAAGTCCGGATTTCTGTATCGCAAAGTAATTGAAAAATAGAATTACACACCCTTTCTAGTAAAGACAGAGTAGCTTTCAGAGCTCCTTCGGGACGGCCGAATGGAAAGCTGTATCTGTTGGATAAATCACAACATGGCAGGATGCTCAACGTCTCATCTCAATACTAATATTATCATAAATATTCCATTTAACTTCTGATATTCAACATAAAGTGTGTAAAGGCATTAAATGAAAGAGACAATTTAATTTTTCATTAGTTATTTCTTTTACCCAAAACAGACCATAGAGTATGAAATGTACCTGAAGTTAGTGATCTTGTCCTCCAGAAACACACGCAACTTCTCCTTGATATCCTCAAACCGTTCCTTCTCATCCACCTTGACGGTCCCTAATCCATCCGGCCTGAAAACAACATTCACTTTACTGCTCTGCCCCCAACAGTCACAATCCAATACTTTACTCTAAACACTGATGTTATTTTGGTGAAAGGTTATGAATCCATATTCTGGGGAGATTCAAAGGCCTGTCCAGTGGCACATTTGGTATGCATATTAGCGCTTTGAGATTTAGTTTTAATGAAAACTGAAAATGAAAAAATCTTGTTATTATTATTAGCTTATAAAACTAATTTCATTCGTCTTTAAAATTCATTGAATTACCCCTAATGATTCCTGGCCACACAATCCTGTCAGCAGGGGGCAGTGTGCTTCCACATCATCTGTCATGACATGTATATCTCCCATATGCATAGAAGATCAAATGTTGTTCAGTTATGTGGAAAATGATTTTTTTTTTTTATTTAGTTTTTTATTCATTTTCAAGGACCACTCTGACTGACAGACCGACTGACTGTGAGGCGGTCTTCACTTAGACCGGCTTCTGCTCACACAGCCACGGGCTGCCACCTCAATCCCCGCAGACCACGGGCCCCCGGCTTCCTCGCAGTCTCCTTCCCCGGAGCTGTCTCAGCACCCCCTACAGGGCTGTCACAGTCCCGCGGTCTATGTCCCACTTCGGTCACTCTCTGCCAGTGGGGGATCATACACACCCCCTCCATGTCACAGCAAAGAGTCACAGGATGGGTGGATGGGACTGCTGTTACAGGGAGGGAATTTTCTGGGTGGTGGGGGGAACCTTTGCCAAGGTTATGCAGTATTGCAAAAAATAAAAGGGCTGAAGAACACCAATCTGGTACTTTCAGACTGTACTGACATTTCTGTTAACACTAAGTAGCTTCATATTGTGCAGTATTTTTTATCTTTTAACCCCGAAATCATTTGATACAGTCAACCTGGCTCACATACTATATTTACTTGATGGGGCACAAATAATATATTATACTTTTACTTATGTATTAATTAACCAAGTCTTAGTCTTAGTTACATACTGATCTCATGTTAAAACCTGCATCACAATTTCTTAATGATCTCAAGCAGTTACTGTATTCGTTACTATATCTGTTAATTTTACAGTATAAACATTTGTGGACTATTGAAGGAACTATTGAAGGAATAGGTAATGAATGACAAGTGGAATACTGATCTCACGTTTGTTCATCATTAACAAAAGTGTGACACTTTTTTAATCTCAAGTAGCAACTATATTTGTTCATAATTTTTTACTTCAGTAGTAATTGAGTTATTACTAAGTATTTGTGCCCCATCAAGTAAAGTGTTACCCAATGTTTTTATCAGGATGGTGATCTTGAGTCAAAGGTTATGGGAATATACGCACTATTAATAGGAATTATTCACCCTTGGGTAGACTAGGGGAATGATATTAAATACCATAGTGTTTGGGGAAGAAGGAAGGTAGAGATTTGCACACCACTGTGGTCCTGCAGCATGTCTCAGTTGGTTACGGCTGGCCGATGCAGGCCTTTCTAAACAATCAGCACCTTCTGCCTGAGCTGCTGCAGCTTGGAAGCATCCAGACCTCTATGATGCAGGATCCTGACAAGCACCTGCCTCAGCCTTCTGTGACAGTGTGCAACACAGAGCTGCAACCAAGCACCGTGTACCGACATGCACAATAAATAATAAAAGCATGTGCACGCAAAAGGTTTCAGGTTGATTTCCATTGTTTTCGTCTCTTTCCATAGGGCTGCCACTGATTCCGATTGGCCGCTGAACGCCATTAGGCCACATTCAACTGCTGAGGGGAGAAGGCGTGAGGCCTACCTGTTGCCATGGACGTGAGAGGCGCAGAAGGCAAAGCTGTAGTGCAGCAGGGTGGGGTCGATCATGGCCCCGTTCTCAGCACGCTCCAGCAGGTCCCCCAGATAATGCAGGTGTCTATGGCAGCCCCGCACACCATTGCGGGCGCAGTACTCATCCAGCACAAACACCTGTCCTGGACTGAACCATCCCTGCGGGTGGATAAGGGGGAGCTAAATACCATGAGAGGTAATGAGGGGCTATATGCTCAGGAATTAGAAACTGGGCCAAAGTTACATACATTACATTAATTTATTTAGCAGGCACTTTTATCCCAAGCAACAAAAACTTGAAAAAGTCAGAGTCACTGGGGTTAAGAGTCTTGCTCAAGGGCCCAATGGTGACATCACTCCACCGACCACGGGATTTGAACTGGTGACCTCCTGATCACGAGTCCTAACCTAGTGCCACATACTGCTCCGCTCACACAATTTCTACAAGTTTAACTGCTTACTAAGTCACATAGGGAAAGATTTGGGTATCGAGGCTCTCGCAGGAGAAAAAAAAAACTCCACGACGCGCGTCACACTCACCAGACATGAAAAGGAGTCGTTGAGCCTGTGATCCAGCGTCAGCCGCTGCAAGATCTCGAAAAGGGAGGCGTGGTCAAAGCTACACGGGTTAGCGGAGATAAACTCATCCATCCCGTGTTTCTGAGCTCTGTCCGCATCTATCCGGTCAATCGCACATAGAAGAGGCAAGGATTCAGAAGAACAGACAGCATCAGGGCCAAGAACTGGGACAGCGCTCTTTCAACAGCTACAACGTGACATGGAGCTCTCTGCTCCAAGGGTGACTGATCTACCTCTACAGCAAAATGAGACAGTCACAGCATTACATTGTCAACTTGCATAATCATACAAGAGCAAATGAGACTGAAACTGGAGCAAAATACTGTTTTTTTTTTTTTTGTTGTTTTTTGCAAATCTTTTGTGGGGCATGAGCAGCGTGGACGTGCGAATCTGAATGTGTGAGCATGCATGAGTCGCCTGGGCGCAACCAGCTTCCCAGCGATGGAGATGAGCTGCGGGAATGTTACCATCTCCCCCGGACAGAGAGCTCACCAAGCCAAAGCACAACGCAAGCTTCTTCAAAGTGCTACAATAGATTCTGCCATTCGCTAGAAGTAGAGTAAATTGATTTCCTAATGCAAGGTGAGTATTGTACTGAAAGAAACAAAAAAGTGATTTATTGTTTTGCTGAGAATTTTTTTTTTTGGAAGCGAATTTGTCCAAAAAAATCAGGAAGACTGTATCCTAGAGTTAAAACAAAAGATGGTTCGCCGGAGGATTTGTGATGGTAAACATGTAGTAGCTGCCTAAGGAAAAAAAAAAGTTTGACGCAGCTGCTTTCCCAGTTTATCTGCAAACATAAGCCAAGGCAGTAAAATACTCTGCTGTTTAGGATGTGGCAGCGACATGCACGCGGCCAAGGACAAGACGAACCCCAGCCTCCTTCCTCAGCAACATGTTGGGAACACAGAGGCGGCGAGGTGGGAGGGGCAGGGCAGGGCGGGGAGGGGGGGTGGAGCCCACCTCTGGGACTTAACCTGACTGAATTAATTATACTCGCTAAACAGGTTGGCTTGTCACTTCTAAAATTAGTACACCCTGCTGCCTAGAATACATTAAAATATTTAATAGCATTATGAAATAGGTTAAATACATTCGAAAACTTGATTTTAGACTGAACAAATTGCACCTGTTTGGACAGCTATAAAAATATTTCATGAAGATAATTAAATGAGTACCCATATTTAACTCTATGACACTAGTAATTAATTAATCATTTTAATAATTAACCTAAACTTCCTGGTTCATGACCTGTGTAAGAGCTAAAATTAAATTTGCTAATGCTATTCATCTCTCCTGAACTGAGCCCTGCGTTAAACTGCCTATTTATTAAAAACAACAGCAATAAAAGAATCTAAAACAATTGACAGGGATGCGCTACATATGAATGAAATCACAAAGGAAAAGGTGGCTCTGTTTCCCTTAGCAGGATGACAGTGAGCTTGTCGTGTGCACATGTGAGCCAGGTCACATATAAAGATGAGGATTTGGATAGTAATGAAAACACCAATAAACCATATGCACAGAAACAAATGAAATTTAACAAATGATGGTGACTGATGCCTGCTATTCAGTAATACATCCTTTCAAAAAAGAGAACTAAGAACTAAGTATAAATTTAATAAGAAAATAAACGGATACATAATTGCTAGAAGAGATGGCTCCCTTTTATTCTGAGAATGACTTTCTCTCCATGGGTGATCAGGCAACACGAATGGCACCTGAAACTTACTCCAAGCCACCAGCAGAGGGCACTATAGCAGGAAGAGCAGACTATACTGATCATGTCACTGAACATGTGACATTCAGCTATATAAATATTTAGGTTCACATTTTTATACTTTTGCATATTACACTAACTGAAATCTTACATTTGTGTAATATGGTTTCTGATATGACAAACGTACCAAAAAATGATTCAAAATTAATATTTTTTTTAACCAAATGTGATCTCCCAAATTATATAAAACATATCCGTCAATTTAAAAACTCTAAACTCGAAATGTATTTCACACCAAATGTGTTTGGGCTGTGTTTTCATATGTGGTGTAAAACTTGGAATCTCCTTTAGATTAGATGGTCTGAATTTTACTCACTTATTGATTTAGCATTTGCAAGTTGACAATACTTCAGTATTTTTTTCTATTTTGCAGTGTACTCATGAATTCTACAATGCTTTTAAAGCACACCACGACTTACGATCATGTTCTATTAGGAGAGCGATGCATTTTGGTGCAAATACATGGGTAGAGCATGAATCCAAGAAAGTGGAATTGTTTCATTCTTGGAAAGATGGGGCAAAGAAAATTCTGTATTTCCACCAACAAATGTATAACATCACATTCTTTGTCTCCTATTCAGGCATTCAAAGAACAAACAAACCAAAGCAACAGGAAATAGATTTAAAAATCCTTCCTGAAGGTGGAAAAAAATAAAAATAAAATGTCTAGTATCTATCCAAAATCCATCTACAGTTGGGAAAGCCTGGAGTATTGCATGGTAAGGACTGGCCTCACCTACTCCTTGTCATTAGCATTCAGCATACTCCAAGTACATATTTGCCAACTCTCATGAAAAATACATAAAATAAAACAAATTGAGGCCTCAAAAGTAAAGCAAAGAACAGAGAATTTTACAGCAAAACTGACATCTGAGTGGTTTCATAAAGATCTCCACTCTGCCTGGAAATAACTGGTTCTCAAAACACATTCAGTTCTAGATCAGCCTTATCTAACTATGTCCAAAACATTAATCATGCTACTGGTTTTTAATTTATTTTCTTGCACTTATATAATATATTAGTGTAAATAAGACATAAAGAAATTTCCAGAAAATAACATATATATGCCAGAGGTTGGACTATATGTTTTAAATAAAAAAATAATCCATCCATCTATCCAGCCTCTTATCTGATATAGGGCTGCAGAGAGCAAAAAATAAATGAATCAACATTATACATCTTCAAAAAAGTAAAAATAAATTTTCCAAATAAAATCATATAGGGTAATTGATCCACTAATGTCAGAACTGGCTTAAACTAAGCTAACTGCTTTACTCTGAGGAGCCTTTACCACCAAATACAATTATGTAGAGAGAAGGCAATTATGCAAATACATAAATAGATAGATAGATAAATGTTTAACCAATATAATATGACTAAAAAAACCACATGCATCCTAATCTGGTAAGAATGGAAGCTCATATTCAGAACCTAAAAACCGAGGAAATCAAAGAGGACAGATCTGTCTACAGAGGTCTAGATATGGAGAGAGAATTAAGGAGGACAGAGAGAGAGTATAAAAAAGCACATTGCCTTAGTCAGATAATCTTGGCGAGATTATCTGAGCTGTGCTGGCTACAGGGATGCACTTACCCTTCAGTCCAGCTAGAAGATAGCGGGGTAAGAAGGAACAAACCAGAATAACATAAAGACTAGCAACAAGGCTGAGGAGAGCAGACAGGAAACCTAACCTAGCAGCTGTAGTAGTAAAGGGTACAAGCAAAGCATGAGAAAAGAAAACACGAAAACACAACTCGTACCAACATGAGAGAGAAAGTGGTGGGTTAGAAAGAGACAGGGGGAGCGACAGGAAGTACTACTGGGAGGGGGGGGGCGGGAATTAGGAGTGACAGAAGGAAAAAGAGAGAAAAGGGAGCAAAACAGAAGGAAAGAACGGGAGAAAGAAGGTTATCAGAGGGTCTGGGCATTCGCTTCATCACTCTGCTGTAGATGATTTGTTTGCTCTTCCGGCGCTCAAGTAGTTACTAGTACGCTAGTGGCCAAAATTGTGGAAACACTACCAATTTTTAGCGATTACAGAACTTTATTCCAGTTACTCCAGTTACTCATTTAGTCATCCAATGTATGATATTTGTAAACAT
Source organism: Paramormyrops kingsleyae (assembly GCF_048594095.1). Classification (NCBI taxonomy): domain Eukaryota; kingdom Metazoa; phylum Chordata; class Actinopteri; order Osteoglossiformes; family Mormyridae; genus Paramormyrops; species Paramormyrops kingsleyae. The sequence goes on along the minus strand of NC_132802.1, from coordinate 22,934,537 downwards.
TCTATGATTGTTTATAAACATTACTGCCAATATTTGTGTAGTAACTTTTAAAGCGTAATGCCAAAAATGCTAGCTCTTCCCACAATTTTGGCCACTAGTGTATATGTGTACAGTCCAATGCAATACTTTACTTTTCAAACTCATCTTGCCTTAGCCAGTAAATATGACAGTAACATTATATTTCTCCATCAGTGAGCAAAAATGAAGAATAAGTATTATTGTTTAAGCAGAAGCTACATGATTACGATTACATGATTCTTGAGTCATGAAGTGATCATATGAATCCCTGTATCATCTTTACATTCCTCACCCAAATATTCTGCCTAGTAACTATGTTTGCATGCAGGCTGTTAGATAGGTTAGTAGTAATATTCTCCTAGACTGCAATTGGCCAATATAGTCATGGTGCTTGAGTTTTGAGGTCCCTACTGGACAGTCACATGAGCAGACAAATGCACTGCAGCAGAGCTCTGAGCGAGATCTCTGTTCCCTGACCCATGCCATTCAACCCGACCTAGGACAGAAACACCTACGAGGGACCACAGTGTTTCGGGGGGGGGGGGGGGGGGGGGTGTCACAGTGAGGAAGCTTTGAATGGCATCTGCTGGCCTTCAGAATCAACAGGTCACAGAAAGTCGAATGTTCACATACTTGACGAAACAAGCTAATGAACAAACAACACAGAACTTATGTTTATAGATTCTGTACAGCAGTTTATACGTTGGCTCTCACTAGGAAACCCTACTTTTTACAGATTTTTCTTTTTATTATACCGCATGTATTATACTTTAATCCTGAGGTTGCAAAGCCATACACCCTATGGCTGTTATACACCGAAAAACTACCAGTAAAATGAGCATTATAAAAACTGCAGCCTATTCTTAGATTTTTGCAGAAAAAATAAGTAAAAACATTTGCACATTTTCTCTGCATGCCATCTATTCTACTAACTTGTGCAGGTTAACCTTTGACAAGAATACTCCACTATGAGCTTATTAGGACACACACCAAAAACATGTTCTTCATTTGTTTCTGAATCGCAGGATCTATTATGGTTTAACACTCTGCTACCCTTCGCGTGTACATAGAGTAGAGTGGCCTTTCATTGTGCACAGCCCAGAGGCCCAGAGATACACAACACTGTCCACTGTCTTTGTGAGTGTACCATCAAGACACAGCACTAGGCAGGCTTACCTTGGCTCAAGTACCAGATCAATAGGGCTACTTAAGAGGTGAAGGGTAATTAAGAAATGTGTGGGACACAGCCTCATTGGGGTGGGGGGGGGGGTCTCCCGCTCTTAAGTACTGTAAATGAACCCTGAAAGCGCGCCGTGTGACGCTACTGCGGGCGGGTTGGCGCTGTCTGCTACACCCTGAGGAAGTCCCCACAAGGTCTAACTTCAATTGCGTCGTCACTTTCTCAGTTTTGTCACTGCGGAAGGCCACAGAATCGGAACGGTGTGCGGAGGACGAGCTTGTGGCGTAGAAGCGATTCCTTCGAGCATCAGTTAGAGAGGACTGTGTGGGGGTGAAGTACTCTGTGAAATACTCTGTGAAGTACTCTGTCTTCCAGAGTGTGGCATGGAGAATCTGGCAAAAAGTGCAGGTGAGAGCTACACATCTGGACTGGTACTGGTTTACTTACAGAACTGGGAAATGGGTGCGTCCATCTGGGGTGCCGCCCCTCCCTTGGCGTTGAGCTTCTGCACCTGGGTGGGTGGGACAGGCTTGTGGGATTGCCCGGTGGCCCGATACATAGCCTGAACCCACAGGATGCGGTCTTGCTCGTCGTCGCTGGCAAAGATCACAGTGTCTCCCTCCTTCACTGCGTTGAAGAAAGCCCTCCCACCATCCAGGCCTGCAGAAGGGTAAAGTATGGGCCGTTTCAGAGAGCCATGTGGCTCAAGAGCTCAGAGGTCAGTGCTGGCATGCTGAACATTCATCACTGTATGACTAGTGGTAATATACTGAACCTGGGTAATATGGCTGACATGTTAAATGGTCGTGTCTGTCTTTTAGACCAAAAACCAGATGTCTTCACCACTGTCTCTGCTCGATTTTCCTTCAGCTCACAAAACACAGACTCAGACGCTGAGCTCCGAGCCCAAGTCCCACCGCACCCTAAATTCGTTTGCTTTTGTCTCTTGTGCTTTCGCTTCCATTCCTCCCTCATATGCCCGCGTCTCTTACAGTGTGAAGCAAAAAAATTATCTCCACGCATTCGTACATTTAAGGGCACAAACGTAAAGGCTGACTTTCAGGCAGGAATGGGGGGGGGGGGGGGTTTCTGAGAGCCTACCTGGCTGGGGGTCGGTGTAGTCCACCGTGTAGCCGTCCAGCTGGAGCAGCTCCTGAGGCTCCGCCTTCTTCTCCCGGTAGCTGCACATGGCAAAGGTGTACTGGCTCACCTGGCGAGAGGGAGACAGGCTAAAATCAGATACCGGCTTAGACCTTAGGCGGAGAGGAGAGGCGAGGCGAGGAGAGGCGAGGAGAGGCGAGGAGAGGCGATGAGAGGCGAGGAGAGGAGAGGAGAGGAGAGGAGAGGAAAGGAGAGGCGAGGAGAGGAGAGGAGAGTCGAGGAGAGGCGAGGAGAGGCGAGGAGAGGAAAGGAGAGGCGAGGAGAGGCGATGAGAGGAGAGGAGAGGCGAGGAGAGGAGAGGCGAGGAGAGGTGATGAGAGGAGAGGCGATGAGAGGAGAGGAGAGGCGAGGAGAGGCGAGGAGAGGAGAGGTGAGGAGAGGAAAGGAGAGGAGAGGCGAGGAGAGGAGAGGTGAGGAGAGGCGATGAGAGGAGAGGCGAGGAAAGGAGAGGCGATGAGAGGAGAGGAGAGGAGAGGAAAGGAGAGGCGAGGAGAGGAGAGGCGAGGAGAGGCGAGGAGAGGAAAGGAGAGGCGAGGAGAGGCGAGGAGAGGCGATGAGAGGAGAGGAGAGGCGAGGAGAGGAGAGGCGAGGAGAGGTGATGAGAGGAGAGGCGATGAGAGGAGAGGAGAGGCGAGGAGAGGAAAGGAGAGGAGAGGCGAGGAGAGGAGAGGAGAGGTGAGGAGAGGCGATGAGAGGAGAGGCGAGGAAAGGAGAGGCGATGAGAGGAGAGGAGAGGAAAGAAAAGGAGAGGAAAGGAGAGGAGAGGCGATGAGAGGAGAGGAAAGGAAAGATGAGGAGAGGTGATAAGAGGAGAGGCGAGGAGAGGAGAGAAGAGGAAAGAAAAGGAGAGGAAAGGAGAGGCGATGAGAGGAGAGGCGAGGAGAGGCGATGAGAGGAGAGAAGAGGAAAGAAAAGGAGAGGAAAGGAGAGGAGAGGCGATGAGAGGAGAGGAAAGGAGAGGCGAGGAGAGGCGATGAGAGGAGAGGCGAGGAGAGGAGAGGTGAGGAGAGGAAAGGAGAGGAAAGGAGAGGCGATGAGAGGAAAGCAGAGGAGAGGAGAGGAGAGGCGAGGAGAGGAAAGTAGAGGAGAGGAGAGGAGAGGCGATGAGAGGAAAGGAGAGGAGAGGATAGCCCAAAACCAGCTCATACGTGTCATATGAAATGCTTATATTCCATGGTGTTATGTCTTTATCTTTGCCTTAATGGTGAATTTATTCTTAACCAATAAAAGAAACATGGAAGGAGACAGAGAGTCGGCTTTGTTTTTTTAAATACTTTCAAACAAAGCTATTTTCAGCTATTTCAAACAGGAAGCAAGCTTGTCACTGAGTCTTTTATGGGAGTGTGTGAGTGTGTGTGTGTGTGTGTGCATAGCCATCCATTCCCTTGTCCTATTGAGGATCCCAGGGTGTATCTCAGAGGCTACAGGCACAAGCGACAGAACAACCCAGGACGGCACACCAACCCATCGAGGGCACAATGACACTCACACTCACACACACAAACACACACACAACATTCACACCTACAGGCAAATTATTAACTCTGCTTAACCTCAGGACGTTTTTGGACCATGGGGGGAACCCTGAGTATCCGATGGAATCCCCATGACATCACGGAGAGAACATGCAAGGTGGCAGTGTTCGGCAACAGCGCTACCCAGTGCGCCACGAGGTTTGCATGACGTGTGACGTTAATATCGACATGGCATTCCATGCGCATGCCATTGTAACAACGCTGGGATTTTAACTGGTGGGTAACTAAGCAACTGTTAGTCGGGAGTGAAGGGAGCCAAGATGTTGTTGGGCTTGATGCGAGAATCCGCCAGGCACCAGCAGGGGGCGATCAGCACCACGCTGACCGACAGTAACTGTAGCCTCCTTACTGTCGGCCACAAGGAGTGCCAACAGGACATGGTTGGCAACTAGCAATTTCACCAACCGGGGGTGATGAAGCCTTCCCCTGCATGCAGACTGGATGTGAAGGCGAGAGAATGCAGAGAATGCTCCTACGGAACCCCCATTATATATCTGTACCCTTTTTTTTGTAATAAACTTCCCCCAAGAGGTATAGTATTCATCTTCCATAAAATAAAATGAATTTTAAATATGCTTTTGTGTCCGTTAGTTTTTTTTACCTGCACTAAGACGAAGTACCTCTTTTTCCATCGCTTCCATACATTTTTCCCAAATGCCCACAGGTACCTGCAAAAATGAAATTTTATTAATGCAAAAACAAAATTAAATAGCTAAAATTTCTCAACACAGTATGATACAAATGAAAGCAATTTTGCTTTAAGAATTGGATCCTGTACAAATGCAAAAGCAAACAGGTGCACAATTATTGTGCTTCTAACAAGCAATACATTTGCTAATTGGCAGTAAAATGATAAAAAATGTAAAGCTCCTGCACACAATGAAAAATAACACCATGCTTATATTATATTATAACATGTTCACTCTATATATATAGACTGGAACTTGTTTTTTCCCGCAGCCAAAATGAAATCTTCACTGTACTGTGATCTTATTGGCGTAAACAGCTTTTCTTTCTTTTGCATTCCACTGCTGAATTATACTGGATTTATTCCATCTGGCTGCATAAACTATACAGTACCACACTCTGACATCCCTGTTCCGGTGGACGGTTCTGCGATATCACTGTATCACTCAGGTCTCCTGGAGATGTTTCTGCGAAAAACCGCCCCTAGGACGTCCAGGCAACACCGGCCGCGTGCCGCGAGAAAGCGCCGATGCCGAACAGCGACAACGGTGCTGCTCCACGGGGCAAAAGATCGCTGCCGTCTTACCCACAATGCTTCATGTTCTGAGGCTTGTCCATGCGGATGGCCAGCTTGATCTTCAGGTCGTGGTCAGGGCACGCCTTCGTCAGGCTCATTTTATGTAGCTCGGACTGCTTGGGACTGTTGGGCGTTGGGTGCAGGACAACCTGTGGGGATTATACAAATAACAGCATAAAAATAATAATAATAATGATAATAACAATAATAATAATAGTAGACAGAGGTGTAACGCTACTGTTTGCCCACGGTTCGGTATCTGTATCCGTATATTAAGAAAACACATCACCCTTAAATTAAAAAAATGAACTCTTTATGTTTCCAACTGACCATATATTTAGCTTGGTAGCAATATGTTTACTTAACCGATAGGCGTGTAACAGTACACGGTATATTGCTGAACCGTACGCCCCCAACGGTTCGATACTCACATGTGAACCATGGTACAGCAGTACCTTGGTTCTCGAACTTAATCCGTTCCGGACTCCGGATCAAATCCTAAAAAGTTTGAGTTCTGATCTAATTTTTCCCATAAGAAATAATGGAAAACCAATTAATTGGTTCCCGGCCCCCCAAAATTACACCTAAATATGTTTTTTTTTTTTTTTTTTTTAGTATTTAAACACAAAATGAACTGGATAAAACAAGAAGAGCATTTTTTTCTTAATGGCTTCCAAAACGATAAAGATCTTATCCCAACATTACCCCTGTCCTGCCCCGATCGTCCGCTCCTTCCGTGTGCCATGCCCCCTCGTTAACCTCGTGTGGGATCCCCATGTAATCAGCTGTTTCTGGTTGTTGTCATTAGTCCTCTGTATTAAGTCCGCGTTTCAGTTTGTTTCCCCAGTCCGGTCATTGGGTGCGTTCGACTTACAGCGCTGGCTTAAAGCAACGCATTCTGATCCTGACGCAATGCATTACGGTTAGATGCATTGCGACCTCTCACCCGGCTGCACAAACAGGAACTGCCTCCGTGACAACACACCTTTGCCCTTATTGGCTGAAGAGTTTAGTTACATGCATGACATTTGTATCCCAGACAGTTCTGATGCGTAATCTGCGTAAAGCAGTGAGAACTGGTTTTCAGTTAATTTACCTGGTAAAAAAGTTTAAATAAATGACATAAATGCTCTAATAGTACACGTAAGTCAGTGGTTTATTTATTGTTAGTTACTGTAATGTTGCGCTGCTTTATTTGGTTAATCGTCCAGTCTGTGAAAAAGCCATTCAAGTAAGAATTGCATTGTAGTATGACTCATTTCCTGGCACATACAATATATATTAGGTCAGCGTTCACGGTTCGACTTCTGATATTCAGATCGAGTTCTAGGTCAAACTGGTTTGTTCGACTTTCAAGAAATTCGAGTTCTAGTGAGTTCGAGAACCGAGGTACCACTGTATTATGATATGCTCCTGTACATAGTGGTAGGAATATCAGATGACGTTTTTTTAACCCAAAAAATACATCTGAAAAACTGGGGTCATCTTATTTTTGAGGGCTAGAATTTATTGTAGTCATGATACAACACCAGGTGGTATACCGAATGATTCGGTAATATATCGTGTACCGTTACATCCATAGTAGTTGATATTTAGTTTGTAATAAAACAGCAAAGAGTAAATTTATTCTGATTAAGATAGTGTTGATATTTTTTGTTTACGTCAGGGTTTCTACACGAACACAGTTAAATGTCACTTGAAATAGCTGCCCTAGGCAGACAGCACACCGGTCTTCTCTGCTGATGCCAGCACTAATCTTCTCCTCCTGCCTTTTCTCCCCCAACATGAAAGCGATCAGAAGCTGTATCTGGGTGGATGGGGTAAAGGGGAACCGCTCTCATTTCAAGACCTGTCCTAATCTGCCGTGAAAGCGTGCCAACGAACTGGGCCGGCGAGGAATCTGCCTCCACAGAAGCAGGAGATCCGGTCAAGGTCAGCAGAACAAGGTGACGTTTAATAGCTCCACCGCATGCAGGGAAGCTTCTGCCAAGGCTGTCAGTCTGGGCCAGTCGTAGCGGGGGGGGGACAGGAAATACTGAAGCTGCAGTATCCTGTCCCCTACACGCCAAAAGGCTGAGCTCTCAAATACGTCACTTAACTTCTACATTTTCTATTTAAAAACACATTTCTTCTATATATATAAATGCACTATTACCCCCAAGGAGATAAAACGCTTGCAGGCTCTCCAGTCACAATGCTGTGGAAATGAAAGATCCATTTCCACTATACACCACCCCATAATAATAAGTCTCCAATACCCCTATTTGTTGCAAAGAAGACACTGACCTGTAAGATTATAGTGAATTTACTGCCACGTTTATGTTTCTTATGTACAAAACTTTCCAGGTGTTTTTTCAATTGCTTCTCAGCATTTCAAAAAGCGAGTCAGGAAATCGTTTTTGCTAAGACTTTTTTTGTGGTTGTAACATACATAAGGCATAATGAGGCAGGCTGCCCTGGGTCCCGTCCGGCGGAGGTCAGCTGATATTACGCGGCGTGTAAAAGCGACGGCTCACCCTCCCCAGCTCCTTGTCCTCCAGGGCCAGCACGCCTGTGCTCTCTGTGAAGAGCTTCACCTTGACCCCAGGAAGTGGGTGTGTTGTGGTGAAGTCCCCTTGAGTGCCCCAGCTGGAAGATGGAAGCATTGCACGGTTACACAAAGCAGCCTTCTGCTCTGTACCCGTCGCCTGATTCAAGGCCGCTGTGACGCTCTCACCTACGGTGCACCTGAGGGACAAACTGACTGATGTCAAGCCATGTCAAATTGAGTTTTTCCACAAAGGGCGACCCCAAAAGTCATGCTGTGGCTGCCCGAAGATGGAGTCAGGGCCATTTAAAGAACTCATCCACTCATACGAGTCTTACAGCAGGCAAACTGTGTCCAATATGATATAAAAAAAACAAGCCAGAAATAGCAGCTAGACCCTGTGAGAAGAAAGGAGTATTAAATGCTTGGTCCTTTACCAGAGCCCCTGCGGCAAGAACATCTCAAGTTATTAGAAGAGAGGAAGCGATGCAGAGTGATGCTGAGGTCTCAGCGTCACTGCCGGGCGGCGGGGGACATGGCGGGGGGGGGGGAGCATCTCTAGCAATAAGAACACAGAGGGCAACACAGACACATGCATGCTGCAGCAGATACGCACACCGGCCTCCAGAAAAGCTACTTATCGTACTGCTACGGACTCTGATCGCCTTACTAATTTCAGCCTGATACAGGGTCAATCAGCTCCCCCACCCTCATGCTCCCCCTATAGGTACTATCTTAACAAGTGTAGGTACTATCTTTACAAGTCACTGGTACATCGTCCAGATCGTACACCAACCGTGTGAACTGTGCCTGAGGCCCTGGGACCCTGACTAGCGGTAAAGGATGAATGGATGGATGGATGGATGGACATGGGTAGAAAGTATCCGCCTCCCCAGGAGAGGAGTCTGCTGAGGAATCAGGCAGTGTCTCACAGCGCCGTTGTATCTGTGATCGGAAAGGTGCCACTGAGAGCCTTGGCAGAATAGTCACATGTTTGTGGGCCCCCCAGGGAAGCTGCACGCTGGCTGACCCTGGTCAGTGACCCCCCAAGCTTGCTCTCACCTATATGTGTGTGTCATGGGGAGCAAGATGGGGGAGGCGAAAAGAGAATTTCCTCACAGAGATAAATAGGCCATCTGTGTTCTATTCAGTCACAGCATCAGTAGTGTTTATCAGCTCACCCCCGCCCCCCCCCCCCCACACACAGAAATCACATTTTCAGAGATGTTATGTAGATAAATTTAAGAAGCAGTCTGGGACTTTCCCACCCCAGAAGTGTTAAAAAGGGGGGGGGGGCTGCAGTGCTGAGAAAAAAATCCGTCAGCAGCAGACGTGTCAGAGAAGCAGCTCTGTTCATCTTTCCAGCTCCTATGTGACAGAACAGGGCAGCAGAGCTCCACCCGCAAACCCCCACGCCATGACAGAGCTCCGCCCCCAAACCCCCACACCATGACAGAGCTCCACCCCCAAACCCCCACGCCATGACAGAGCTCCACCCCCAAACCCCCACGCCATGACAGAGCTCCACCCCCAAACCCCCACGCCATGACAGAGCTCCACCCCCAAACCCCCACGCCATGACAGAGCTCCACCCCCAAACCCCCACGCCATGATAGAGCTGGATAGCTACCAAAATTCTAACTTCAATACCAGCTTTGGTAGCTTGATATTGATTCTGTACTGATATTGAGCCGATACTGTAAAACTTTGCCATTAAATTTCATATTGGTTTGAAATAAACAGGCCAATTAAAGTAAACAGACATCAATAACATATAATATAGTTGTAACATTATCCATGAAATATGCATAAATTAATTAAACTCCATTCAATACACAGATTCTGATATTAATTTGGTCTCTGCTGTTACAAAACATTATCGATAATACACTAAGGCTAGTTTTATACTTGTTCTGTGTTTGTTCTGTTCATTTAGCCTAGCGTACTTTTCGTCCCTGGGGAAAGGGAAATGAATGAACCCACATGTAGGCTGAACCAAACTTAATAACCGCGAAATTACATTTTGCATAAATATTACTATCGTGTGTCTTAAATCTGTTATCACGCATACCTGACAATCATTACACTCCTCATATAAATAAGGGTGAGCGAGAGATGTGTTGTTGCGACAGAGTTTGCATACTGGGGCTGTTTGGGCTGCATGTTCACCCTCTTCGTCCTGTTTCCAAGCAAAATATCATATTTCTCACTTCTGCCATCCTGCTTATCAGCTAGAGGCAGGGACTGGGCAACAGTGCTTTCCATCTTCCATCTATGTAGCTTCTCCGTGCAAGAGACATGTGAAATGAGTGTGACTGTGTCTCTCGCCAGCACTGTGGTGCAGTGGTTGGTACAGTGGGTGGTGCAGTGGTTAGCACTGTTGCCTCACACCTCTGGGACCTGGGATCAGGTCTCTGCTAAGGGGTATGGAGTTTGCATGTTCTCCCCCTGCAACCCTGAATAGAACAAGCAGTTTCCCAAAGTCCAGATTCAGTACATCCACTTTTTAAATATCTAGATCATGGGTCACCAACCTTTTTGAAACTGAGAGCTACTTCACAGGTACTGAGCCATACGAAGGGCTATCAGTTTGAAACGCCCTCCTAAACTTATCTAAACTTCATGTATAATAAACATGTTTTAAATGTTTTTTTTTAGATATTGTCATTTTCAAATCTATGTAAATGCAAATGTGATTAAAGAAGAATAGCAACAGGATAAAATTAAATTTGATCATTTTAGACGCTGCTCACTGGTGAGTTGTGCTATTTTTAGAACAGGTCCGTTGTTGACTCATGTGGTCCTTGGGGGCTTCCTGATGCCTGCGGGCACCATGTTGGTAACCCCTGATCTAAACTTTGAAAATGACAGAATTGTACCGTTTAATTTTTTTGGTATTGCAATACAATACTGATATCACCATATTGCTTAACACTGATTACAATAGTTATTACATTCACTGTGGCTGGGATAATTGTCAGTTTAAACGGACATGGATCGAAAAGTAACCAGCAGGAAGTTAAACATGTTCATGAAATACAATAAACAGTAAACTCACCCCCCATTTGTATTATACACTGATAGAATAATACACTCCCAGTGGCCACATTATTAAGCAGTCGATGTGTCACCAGATACAACAGCCAGACCCGTTAAAGCTGTAGAAAAGCCACAAATGCAAAATTAACAGCTCAGTAAAACATTAGTATTTCTGTTTCCATAACCACTTCAGGGATTGATGAGTTGTGTGTTCAGAAAAGCCTTTCTGCACACTACAGTTTTACTGAGCTGTTAATGTTGTATTCGTGGCTTTTCTGAAGCCTTAACGAGTCTGGCCATTCTCATCTGACCCGTCTCATTAGCATGATGTTCCTGACAACACGCTGCTGCTGACTGGATGCTTTCTGGTTATAACTCCATCCTCTGTAAACTCCAGATACCGCAGTAAATGGAAGCTCCAGGAGATTAGCTGCATCTGAGGGGAAACACCTCTGGCACCAATAACGGAATTTAAAATCACATATCACACATTTTAGCTATTCTAATGCTTAACTAAACCTCTTGATGCCGTCTATGTGCTGTACCTATTCAATAGCAGCCATATGATTAGCTGTTTCAAGGAATAGGCTAATGAGCAAATGTACTTAATGAATACTGAGTTTACATGATTTTTCGGTGAAGCGAGTGCTCAACTTTCTCCTATATAAATCTTTTCAATCTTGTTTACAATCTGGTTTTTCCAAGCAAGGTAACCTTAAACCCGAGCTATGCATTTATTTATTTAGCCAAAGATTTATCCTTGGCAACATACAATGGAGAAACCCAGGTCAGACAGTCCCAGGAGCAGTTTTGGGGTTAAGGGCCTTGCTCAAGGGCCCAACGGTGAATCAGCTCTGGCAACCGCACAAATTGAAATGGAGACCTTCTGATCACAGGCACAGCATACTAACCCACTGAGATATATCTGTCTGAAAGCTTGATCTTTGGTTTCTCAAGGATTTCTTGGCCTTCAGAAAATTCCATATTCAAATTTCTGAACGAGATATACCACACTGCCTGTGGTCAACTTTGGAGCAGAACTTCCAGTTCTCTCAAGTCACATGAATTCTTTAGCGATGGGTCCAGCTTGACATTGAGCACTGTCCTCTAATACCTGTACATCAATCAGTCACCTTACAAACCTCAGAATAACCATTAACTCAAAAATTACATGGTAAAAAAGAACCTGACCTATCAATATTTTTCACGCTTCTTCTATGACAGGCAATTCTGCATTAAAAAATATCAGTTTAGAAGACTGTATTTCCAATATCATAAGAGCAGTTTGTGATTGGGAGCTGTTTTGTTTCGGTTCTCGTTCCTCCCCTCATTTCCCCCATAACCCCGAGGTGACTGCTCACATCTAGAGGGATTTTTCTGATCATTGAGCTTTGGAGTTTCTTGACAGGTCGTCATTGGAGGACCCTGCTGGGTTTCGCTCTCTAGCCGGCGGTCTGACTACACAGGCTCACTGCGATGCGAAGCAGTCATCGATTTTCTGCGCCGCGTGCGCTCTAGCGCATGCTGAACTGATGGTGCACGCCACGGGGCCGCACAATGGGGACGGCGTTCTTTTACCGTTCGCTGCTGAAGTGGTTTGGGGGAACGGCTATGGTTCATCTGTCCCAACAATTGAAAAATGTTAATTAATATTCTTGCCCCAAAACTGCACCATTTGAAATCTTCATTCATGTGTCATGTTGTATTTATCAAATTAAGCACGTAAATCTGTCTAGATGCTTTCTGATTTGAATCCTATGCATGACCCAGTAACTATACTGCTGTTGGCCCTTGAGTAAAGCCCTTAACCTCAAAAACCTTCTGCAAGGATAAACAGCTGATTCTGCACTCTGATCCCAGGACTCACTCTCTGCTGCATATGTATGTCTGATAAGTTGAAATATGCAAAAACCAAAAAAATTTCTATGCATCTTATTCTTATGTACCTGTACTGGTACAAATGACAGATAAAAGTTATCATTATTATTACCAATTACATCCTCTCAAACAAGAAAACAGCCGAAAAAGTTGGGTTAATGCAGGAAGCATTGAATGCCACCACTAGATGGCAGTGTTGCAAGTGATACAATTTTACAGAACAATGACTGTGTGACTTTTAAAAACGTTTTCGATGTCCATGCCCACATTAACGGACTATAAATGTTACCAAGGTTGTGAATTTTCCACAGAGATAATCCATAAATAAAAGACTGTAGGGGTCTAATTATTGTCAATGTATATTACAGTCCCCTAATGAAACATTTAATACAAATTATGTGTTGGGAAAAATCAATATTCATTTATATGATATTCTTGAATTGCATGCAAGTCAAGGAATAACGGCAAAAGATATCTATTGCTGGGCTAATTAGCTGTTTTTGTATTTAGGGGAGAAACCTATAAAGTGTATCTCCCTACCTGTATATGTACCAAAACTATTCTGTAATGTTTTACATTAAATGCACCTTCATGATGTATTCATAATGCATTCATAGAACATTCATAAGAAGCATGCAAGTATACCATAACATCCTAACATCCCTTAACAGCTTTAATATACATTAATAACAAACATTACATGAATATAGAATTATAATGTTTGTTATTATTATATAGTGTTTATTATTAATGTATATTGCAGCTGTTAAGGGATGTTAGGATGTTAAGGTATACATACATGATCTTTATGAATGTTTTATGAATACTTCATGAATACATTATGAAGGTGTACTGAACGTTTTATGAATGCAATATAAAAGCATTATGAAGGTGCAGTTAATGTAAAGCGTTACCAACTATTCATAGATGCAACCAGTATCATATAGCAGTTGAAAATTAAGAAATGCAATATTATTTAAATGATTAGGAAAGCATTATCTACAGCTGTACTCTGGTCGCGGATGAATCACACTGGTAACATTTTCCATTATATTTTTTCATATTAATGCAACATTCACATGTAATGGCCCAGTTGTCACTTGCTCCTGTAATTAATGGTCAGGTTTTTGCTTTTCCTTTCAGAATCTATTTTTAAACATTCATCCCTTTTCAGTGACGAATGGTAAGGAAGCAATTCATTGTAATCATGGCTGTATTTTGGTATGTAAAAATAGCCCCACAAATCTGCTTCGCTGATTTGGCAGATTATGCGACTCCGCTTTGGCTCACCAGCACTTGCTCGCCTTACTTAGGATGACTTGAGACTTACGGCTGATTTTATTCAAATGGTGCCAAGTGAGGCTGGAGATTCAGTAACCATTCGCATGCCTGCTGGAATGATCAGCCTGGTGATGCATCATCAGTGACACAGATGTTTACCCCTTGGTTCCGGTGTGTGAGCATTCTCTCTGGGTGTCATACATCTCAGTAAGACAATACACATCTACATTCAGCACACGACGTAACAGGAAACCAGGCTCATCTCCTCTGTAAACCGTTATAACATTATCAGGTTGAAGTGGTGAATCGATTTCAATTAACGTGAATTAGTAAATCCTCAGTGTATCACAAAAGTGTCGAGATTTGAAGTAAATGATTCTCATTGAGGGTGTTATAAACATTCTCTGTGTATGGAGAGCTAATCATTAGCAGGTGTTCGTAACGTCAAAGTCTAAAATCTTTTTGCTGTTTTCAGGTGAGGCTTTAACCTAAAGTGATTCATGCTACATATGTTACGTATGAGTTACAGTTATGAAAATATACTTATTTGCCTTACTACTTACATTTGGTGTAAGTACTAAGCCAGAACTGTGCACTTTATTATTAAAAAATAATAATAATTAAAAAAAATGCAGTCATTGTTTAAACCTGATTACAATTACGAATTTCATGTATGGATGAACAACATGGATGAATCTGCTGGATTCTCTGAACAGATATTCAAGGGAGTCTGGACCAGTCAAAAGTCTGGAGAGATATCAGAGTATCTCAGGTAGGTTAGTAGCCTGTTACATCCATCCCTCCATCCATCCATACATACATCCACTAATCCATCCATTTTCCTTAACCCAGGAAGCACAAGGAAGAGGTACACCATGGATTAGATGCTAGTCCACATACAATCTCTCACACACCGTCATACACTAATTTAGAAACAACAGTTAGCCTAACTGCATGTCCTTGGACTACCTACTGGACGAACCTTAACCTCTTTGGTGTCAGGAGGAGACCCACACAGCACGGGAAAGTCCAATACTGCAGCAGAGATGCCACAAACACACCTTAACCTACTAAATGTGGGAGAAAACAGTTAAAAAAATAGAATGATGACATAAAAAATACAGAGGCAATCAAAATCAAGCACTGATAACTCATAACCCAATCGTTTCAACACGTTCAATATATATTAGCCATTATCTATGGCCCCCCAAGTCACTATGACACGCGGTACTTTGTCCAGTGTCCTTTTCACCTTGTTCTCTTACATTCTATTCCCCCCAATAAGATAATCCTACTGATGTTGCACCTGATTACATTTTCCTTTGGTCATCTGTCTGTGTGTCAGTCATCTCCCACAACACTGAACCTGATTCACACATAACACATGTACATTTAGTCTCAAAGTGTGACTAATCAACAATTATTTTAATTATCATAATCAAAACAGGAGAATAACCCCAAATTTAGTGCTGGTGCTGTGTGGTGGGGACTGATGCTTATTTACCAAAACATCACTAACACCATGATGGTCACGTTGCAGCAACCCAACAACAGGCCGCAGCTTGAAGCATTTGTCACACGTAATGGCTGTTTAGAGCAGGAAATTTGCTTTCACCAATAATTCTTATACCGACATAGCAGCCAAACCATTTACTTGGCCAAGTACATCCCTATTGTGGCTACTGAAGAGGAAAGACTGGAACAAAAATAAAACAGATGTTTACCTCTGTGTGTGTTTGAAACATCAGGCCTCACATTCACATTACACTTAGATATTTAGCTGGCACTTGAACCAGTGACTTGCAGCTTTGCTCATGTATACATTCTGGGCCTTTTGTGTTGCAAAATGGGTTCAGATTAGGAACGTTCTTCAGTGTCACCTTAACCTCTTTGATGTTTCTTTGATACCTGTTTGATGTACCCATTGGCTCTTTTGCACTTATACTGTGTCGCTATCCTACACCAGACAGCACCATCTCTAACACTGCCATATATGGTCAAAGAACGCAGATTTTATATGCGTATGTCATTTCAGAGGTGATTCCTAAACCCAAAATAGAGGTAAAAACTGGAAATGGCATCAAACAGAATCCAACTCGTCCAAATTATGTGCACGACACCAACTTATACAAAATGGACTGAGTTTCTTTATCTCCCTATTTGTTTAAAACAAAGACATGGCTTTCTGAGATATAAAACTACTTACAAATGTGAACTCACTGTTGCTTGCAAAACTGCCTGGCTTACGTTTGTCCAGATTAGTTGTGCCAGTAGCAGCCTTACATTACAAAGAGCTTAAAAGCACTGGGTGAAAAGGCAGATTTGTCTGTTCCATCAGCAATTTAACATCAAAGAGTCTGGATTCCTGATCTGCCAGCGGTTCTCAAACTACACAATTCTCTGACTGGCCTGCAGAGAATCCAAATGGAGGTGCATTCTAACCACTGGCAATATAACAATATGAGGCATTTTGTGAGGCTATTGTTTGATGGTTTCCTCATCAATGGACAATCAAATTCAGCCATCTGCCATCAACTCCCCCCACTCCAATCATTTTATTTATGAATTTTCAACTGCATGAATGTAAACTGTGGCTCACTGGTTTGAATCCTCTGGGAAGGTTTCATGTTAGTCCAAAGGCATGCAGGGGCCCCGTAATGTACTCTGTATCCTCTCCAGGGTACGCCCCTGCCTTGTGCACCACAATGAATGGATAATCATGCATTTCTATTATCAAATTTATTCCAATAACCAATTTTCATGCCTGCTTTCATTATTATACCTAAAGCATTCCTTACTGTCTACTACAAATTAACTACCGATAGTTACCTTTGTCAAAAGACTTGTCGCCCTAATTTTTTACTGGAAATTAAGGCATATCTTATATAATCAATTACAGCTCATTGAATTTTATATAATAATATTACAGCTCTGTCTCTCACTCGACATACCGTTGACAAAGATGTACACAAACAGGTGAGACTTGGCTGGGCATAGTGTGTGAATCTGCCTGCGGCCACTCGGTGACAACATCCTCCTGTCGCTTGCGAGAATATTCTGAGAGGCCGGATTATTAAATTCAAAAAGAGAGGACCCATCTGCTGTTGCTTTTCCCTTTATACACTCATTACCCCCCTGCACCTGCCTGGTTTGGACACCTACCCGTCGAGTCCGCTGCTGGCCCTGCCTCTTTAGTAGCTGGATGGCTGTTTGGCACCGTCTGTTGTGATACCTCAGCATCTCGCTTTCACTGTCCACAAGTCAGCCAGTCCGACGGTGCCAGATATCAGGGACTGGGGAGGCTTTTTATAGCAACTGAGAGGCAGCTATATGAAGGACAGACCCACTTAAATAGAACCTAAATGCCCCCATGACTTCATCCTGCTACCCCTCCCTCCATGCAAAACTCCCATTTTTTTTTCTCCCGCCTAATATTCTGGGAGACCTCTACAACTAAGCCTTCCTGCCCCAGCAATGCTGAAGACAGCATCTCCTAGGATTATATTTAGACAATGTCGAGAACAGCCTGGCATAACCTAGAGACCAGCTGTGCTTTTCAGTCTCGGGGACGACATCTTACAATCTATAAGCCATATTCACTAAATGCTGGCAGCATCTCTGTTTAATCATTGTTTAAGAAAAGATCCCCAAGTGCAAGTAATACTGTCCAGTCCTCCAGCAGTTGCCCTGAAATGTTACTCTTCCCCAAGGGATTTATATCGCCTATTCCTGGCAACCCTGATACGATGCAGCCCTCATCTGGATGAATCTTGCCTGTAAGTGAGTTCGACTTCTTGGCTACTGCAGTGAATATGTAATAATTTTTAGTGTCACATGCAGAATGAGCTGTCTGATGCTTACATTACAGCCTAAAGTGTAGCCCCTCCCCCCTACGTTCTCCATTAACCAATGAAGTGAAGCCTCCCCTTCATCAGTGATTATTTATCTACTTCACGGCCAAGACAGGCATTAAGAGGGATTTGTGCATACAGCCTCAGAAGACTACTGCTTGGCAGGCCTGTTTGAGCAGAAGAAGGTCCTTTCAACCAAAAGCTATATGGTAACTCTAAGTGCTTTGCTGTTATAACTCGCAAATGCAACATCTGTCTCCAGTGTCCCCAGAGCGTGTAATCAACACCATGGGGTCGCTTTTCTGACCAACCCCCCCCCCCCCTCTCAGCTCTCAAACACACACTCTTTGAAACATTCTTTAAAAATAAATGCCTTGTGATGTCAGACATCCAGGGCTTGCAACAAAACACCTTTTATTAAAGGTCATCTTTCATGTCTTAACAGCTACGTCAATAAGACAATTTCGAAAGCATGCAAGATTTCGAAGGGACCGCTACAGCTGACCTCAGTGGACTCTGCTAAAGGTAATAAAAGCGAGTCACTCAACACCTGCTGTGGGCAAAACAGATACCATAGACTGAATATTTAAAAGACATGATTTATATTAGAAGTAGACACAGTGCTTAGTCTGCACTTTAATTAAAGCAAGAAAGGGGGAAGGAGCCGGGCCGTGGGGAAGGATGGCAGCTCTTAGATTCTGATGCTGAACATCACGCGGCATTTCCGTTCCCACCGAGTTTACAGCGGGAATTACATAAACTGGCAGGAAGCGGACACTGCGAAAACCGCACCAAGAAAAAACCTACTGAGGGAGAAAATATTCTGTTTTTTATTTTCTTTTAAATAGCTTATGGAATCTTTTGTGTTGGTAATGCTAACCCAGTCACAACAAACTCATTTTAAAAAAGCGTAAAAACACACTTCAATGGCAGCCAGGTGAACTGTTGCAACACAAGACAGATTCGGGATTATGGTTTAGGTATAGGGTTAGGTTTAGGGATAAGGTTATACTTGGGCTTGATATACTCCCTAGGAAAGTATTTTGCCAGCATTTACACATCTATTTTTGGATTTTTGGGTCAATCAACCAAGAATGAATCATTGCATAATCATAGCCGTGAAGAATCAGCACCATCATAGTTCATGTGTTGCTTACGTCGGTTTGGAGGCCTCGGCTTGATCGGTCTGCAGTTTCTCACCACCTTCCACTTCCATGGTACAGTAGACAATGCGGTTGGGAGCCAGAGACTTCAGGCCCTGAACCTCCATTATTACAACCTGGAAATTTAAAAACAAACAAAAATAAAACCCACAAAATGGATTCCAGTCTCTAGCATGTGCACCACAAATCACTGCTCCTTTTCAAACAGCACAACAGGTGTCTTACCACTGCCATGGTAATAACCATGGTCACCATAATACATTATAATCAAAGGCAGAGGGAAATATTGAATGTTTGATGGTATAATTAATACTCAGAGGAAGGGAATAGTTCTTCGGGCTATGCCACATTTACAGGGAGTCGTTCATCATGAAAGCATATTTTACTAGAGCTTACGTTTCAAAAGTCTCCACACATACTGGTTTACAGAAGAGAAAGTTTGGAAATGCAAACCCACTGAAGGAGAGCCAGTTACCCTTCACTGGTAGATGTTTTCTAGCCAATTCCTTTCTTAACAATGGGAGGAACTAGTCTTCAAATTGTAGTAAAGCAAAGTAGGTCGTTTAACTTCAATTGAACTAAGCCAACAATTGAGACTCTAGAATGAGAAGTGTTCATGCATGCCCTGAAAATTCCCATTCAGTAGATTGAGTAGTGCTCAAAAAGTAATGCATGGATTTTATAGTCTTGAAATTTACATTCTACTGGAATCTATTATTATTTTTTACTGTTATGCATTGGCTCAGTCTAGCACTCTTTCTATGAGGGCAAAGCTTGAATAGTCTTGTTTCTTTTTTTCACTTCCCAGAGCTATAAGGCAGGACTTTGATCGCACCTCCAAGGTGAAAGAGAGCACCACATCAGACTTGGAGAGCTGGTTCTCGTCCTCCTGGCCCATGTCGATGATGGAGGTATTGTGACCTCTTTTCAGCTTCTGCAGTTTAAACTCCCCGCCCTTGGACACCGGCATGCTTTCTAGGTTGGCCATCAGCTGGTTGACGGAAGACTTCAGCTCCTCGATGTACATGGCCTCCATTTCCTTGGACACAAACTTGGGAAACTTCCCTGCCTTTTATTTAAACGCATATAAGAACAGTCAGGGACACCTACATCACTAAGGTCAAAGTACATAAGATGATACTTGATATAACCTTCTGCCGACTTACTCTTGCGATCTGATCCGCCATTTGTAGTCGTCCATCCAACTCTCTTCTTATTTGGGCAGCTTGTTCATCTAGGTTGTCCAGCTGGGATTGAAGAGGGGTAAAAAAGTGATTAATGCCCAAAGTCATACTTAAACTGTACATTCACCCCAAAGAGATTTTCATTAGGTTGTCTAAAACTTTCCCCCGTCTTACAGTCTCCTGTCAGCCACACTTCACTTTATTTAATAGACACAAACCACAAGATGATTGAGCTTTTTTTGGAGAGAAGACACAATTGCCATTGAGTGCTATTAGGAACCTGAGGGAACTCAGGCACAACAGACACTCTGGCTGGAGACACAAGGTGCAGCCCAGGCCACAGAACTCCATGAACAGCCGTCATATTAAGTGTGAAAAATGAAGAGAGAACGGTGCCTTGGTGAATACCACTGTAGTATCTCCAGGGCAGGAGGCTTGTATCCAGCCTCTGAGTGTGTGTGGCTGAGGTTTGTACGTTCTCCCCTATTTCGACAGGTATCCCCCAGGTTCTCCACTTTCTTCGTGCCGTCCACAATTATTCAGTTAACTGAATGGACAAATCTAAATTGGCCATCGATCGTGCACGTGAATGTGTCCCCTGTGATGGAACGGCATCCCGTCCTGGATGCTAGCTGCCACATTCCTTGTTTGCGGGGTCACCGTGAACCTGAATTGGGTAAGAGATGGATGGAAGTAGAGATGAAGGAATAGATGTAAATAATGAATAATGACAAGCAAATGTAGCTGATGCAATTCCCATCGAAAATGATTCGGCTCATAGGGTGCAGTGAAAAGGTTATTGACCTTTGTGCAGTGATAGCTGCCTCTTAATTGGTAAGCTTAATTAGGGCCTAATAGCGTAATCAATCAACCCGCATGCCTCCAACCGAAGGGAGAGTTTATGCGTTACTTGAGCCGGAGGTTTGGGAAGGACACAAATCACTGCTAGCTGGTCTATGTTTTCATACATTACGAGGATCGGTGGAAAACACGTAGCAACAGCTGGCGAGAGTCACCTTGTTATACCCTTTGGGTGCGACGGTGCGCCGACAGCGGCCAGCAAACATCACGCACACAGAAGCGTGCATTTTCCCTTCGCATCGGCGACCCAAGTGCCCGGCGCCACCAGGCGAGGAAGCAGATCGGAGTGGGCGTAGCGCCGCCCACGGCTTCGCGGCTCCGCCGGAGGGCCGGCCTGTCAGCGTGAGGAGCATATTCCTTCGCGCTGAAGGGCTCGCCGTACCCCGAGTGATGGGCTCGCCCATCGCCAGCGTGAGTCACGGCCGTCAAAAGGAGGGGGGCAACGGAGCCCTCTGCTGTGGAGGGTCTGAGTACGTCTGAAGAGCTTTCAGTCACAATGCAACTGCAGCTAGAGTTTGGAGAAGCCACTACATATAATAAAAGGAAGTAGATACTGCGTTTAATCATATTTTCTCCCTCATTTTTAAAAGCTGACCCGACAAACATGAGCTTGTGGCATTCTTGGCAACGGCGGGAGAGAAAGAGAAAAGCTACGATTTATTGGTTGGCCGGGAACATTCGGCTTTCTGCTTGGTTAGTTCCACCATCTGGGCTGGTGGTGGACCCCGGTGCTTCACCCCTCCCCTCCCCATCTCCATCAAACCCCCCATCCCCACGAGAGCTCGACGAAGCGAACAAACACCCATCTCTGAACGGGCTCCCTTGAGCACCGTGCGCGGTAGGGGCCGGGGGAAGCAGGATGATGCTTTTTACCGCAGAGCCGCAAGTAATGATGGCTGTAATGATGAACAGGAAATAGCCTCTGTTTCCAGGTCCGCCTGCATGCCAAGTCCAGGAAGACGGCCGCCCACACTGCCTCCTTGAACTCATTTTGTGTTATTTATTCGCTCTGCAAGTGCCCTTCCCCTACTCCAACGTGGAGCGCGTGAGATGTTTCCTCCTCAAGCCCACATGGGCACAGTCATGGGCACGTGTGGGGGCGGGCTCTCCCATGCTCGTTCCCCCCCCTACGGATTGGCCAGATCACTACAACGGGCTCCACTTGTGTCACAGATTCTTCATCCGACCTGCCCCTCAGTCCAGACTCCAAGGTCACATCACCACAGGCTCTCTTTGGAATCCTTTCTGATTGGACAACGTGGATCACGTGATGGTTACGTGGGAATCCCTCATGGCATAGTCCCAGCTGGGGGGCACTGTAGCCTTATGCCTGTTTGGGTTCAGTTCCCATGCTCTGCTAGAGGCGTAATTAACCACCGAGCTTCCTTCATGCATAAAGCAGCTCCGAGCATCTCACCATAGTGATGTTACTGGGATGCTGTGGAACCAGGAGGATCCTGTCCGGCTCTTTACATCCTCTGTAAATGGGGCACAAAGACAGCAGCGTGCCGGGCAGCCGAGGTAGGAAGTGCACGGTGAGAGGAGATCGAGACGTCCCCGCCGACGTGGGAGGGGCCATCGTGATCTGAGCTTAATCGAATTAAT
The DNA here is from genome assembly GCF_048594095.1 of Paramormyrops kingsleyae. Taxonomy (NCBI): domain Eukaryota; kingdom Metazoa; phylum Chordata; class Actinopteri; order Osteoglossiformes; family Mormyridae; genus Paramormyrops; species Paramormyrops kingsleyae. The sequence goes on along the minus strand of NC_132802.1, from coordinate 22,911,990 downwards.
GAAATCAGTTTAACGCAGCCTGGCAGACGCAGAGCCGGCGGACGCAGCGTGGAGCAATGGGCTTGACAGGGATGCAGGGAAGCCGGCCTCCGCGGGCAGGACGGGCCAGAGCTCTGCAGGTCATAAGCAGTGAAATACCACTGCACCGTGTCGGGTCTTTAATGTCGCTCTCTTCATATTCTTCTCTTATGCTCAAGAAAGCTGGAAATGTGCCTTAATGAGGCATTAAAAGAGCTCTAGGGTAGTCCTGAATAGCTCATGTGAGTGTAGCTGTTTGCTTTTCCAAGAAGGTGGGCTCTATGGGCGGGGGGGGGGGGGGGTTACTCCGGAGACGGACAGTGCATGAGCAGGCAGGTGAAGCAGCCGCCCCATCCTCGTCTCAGCGGGAGGCACATTCCAAAAGAAAAACGACGCACAATAAAAGAGAAACAGACAAAGATTAAGCGTCCGAGCACCATGCAAGAGGTACACAGGGCACGGCAGGCTGGCGAGCGGGAAGGAAGGCGGTCCGTCCTCCAAGGGTCCGTCTCCCGAGGGTCCGTCTCCCGAGGGTCCGTCTCCCGAGGAAGTCTAACCTAGTTTTAAGAAACAGCGTGAAGCGGCGTACTGCTACAGGATGCGAAGGGGCGGAGTCCGGCGTCCGTGATGGATGCTGAGCGGGTGGACGGGGCGGGGGAGCCTAAGGAGCGCTGGGGTGTGGCTAGGGCTCCTGCCGTTTCCATGCCCCATCCCCGCTGCTTAAGAGAAACCCCTGCCAGCCCACTCCCCCCAGGAATTTTTTTAACTAGGCCAACGTGAATCAAAGCTGGGTTACGCCTCACGGTTTCACCTTCCCGCCTCCAGCCACACAGTCAGCCAGGGGACTTCATTAATCCCCATTAATGCAGGGTAACCGTGCCCCTCCCTGCCCTCAGCGGACGAAGCTTCCACCTCGTCACGCGATGACCTCCCCGCCCCCCCCCCCCCACCACCACGAAAGCGCATCACCAATGATCCCTTATGCCCACGTGCAGCTCGGAGAGCCTGTAGAGGAGCCCCCCCCCCGCGCAATTTACAGATCAGTGGGGTGGGGAGTCAGATCCTAGGAAATGGCTTTAAAAGCATGAGCAGCATCCAGGATGGGTGTAAGGATGAGGCCAGATGGGATGGCTTTCCTGTTTCGCGGTCAGACCCCTGTGCATGTGACTGTGTGAGAGGAGGGGGGCCCTGTCCAACGGCGTTTGCTCCGGGTATGGCTGCCCAGCCCCCACGACCCTCCCCCAGGATCATGTGGTCAGGACACTGGAGCAGCTGGTCTGGCCCCCACACCAATTCTCAGGCCTGGACTGTTACTACTAACAAAAAAAAATCTCAGGAGGCAAAAGTCTCCTTAATTATAGTAGCTGAACTACTGCTTGACATGTAACAGGCTGGCAGGCTGCCCTGACCTGGAATGGGCTACAGGTTCACTCTGACCCTGGACTGCATCACATTTACAATTAGCTATTTAGTGGATACTTTCGTCCAAGGAGATGTACAAGTGAAGGTCAGATATCTGGGTCTGAATGCAGCTTTGTAGTGATTTGGGGTTAAGGGCCTTGCTCAAGGTCCAATAGTGAAATCACGTAAATTAAATTAAATTAAATTAAATAATAATAAAAATAATAGCGACAACAACAACAACAACAATAATAATAATACATACATACATACATACTGTACCATCCATCCATTTTCGCTAGTCCTATTAAGGGTTGCAGGAGCATATCAAGGAGGCTACAGGAACAAGGCAAGGAATAACCCAGGATGGGGCACCAACCCATCACATATACATTACATACATACATACATACAAACATACATACATACATACATAAAATTAAAATAGAGCTGTCACAACTACTTGATTACTTAAACTCAATTATTCGATTATTAAAAGGCATGGATTAAGATTTGCCCGCATTACTCAGGAATATGACAGAAGGAAGACGGAGCGTAGCGGACGAGGGTCCAAATAAGAAAGCGAAGGCCTCAGTTGTATGGGAGCACGTCGCATTAAAAGTGAATGAAAATGCAGTCGTCGCAGAATTATCACAACAGCACGACTGCAATGGAACAACATCTTGAAAGAAGACATTCACGGTCTCACCAATAATGCGATTATCTCAACCCACGGACTCCCCCAGTGCAACTGAAATAAGCTATTACCTCAACAACATCATTTAGGTGAATCATCTCACATACAAATCATATATGAATTAATAACCATTATACACACACACACACAAAAATAAACAAACTATACTACTTGCTATTATCTACCAATAAAGTTTGTCAAATAAGTTGGTGGTGTTGCATTGAAAATCATCTCTGGAATGCAAAATGTTTCCATACAGTGGATTACGAATGTCTTTTGTGAGTCCAACGGCAAGGATGATGATTATGATTCTCTTAGAAAGCACATGCAGAGCTCGTGCAAAGGCAGTGGCAGTAAACATCAGACTGCTGTTTTAACGTATACTGGATAATCTTGAAAAGGAACCATCATTAAAACTGCAAAGCTTGCTAAGTTTTGTGTCCTATGTAAAAGTGATTTAGTGTAACTTATTAACTCAGCTGACTATCGCAGGTCTTTCGATGTGACAGTTGCATAAGTACAACATGCAGTGTCAGTGCCAGAACAAACCTGAGAGATGGCCCCATTCATCAATATATGCATAAAATATATATATATATATATATATATATAAACAACACCAATCAAAAGTTTGGACACGCCAAGCCACCTGCAGGAGAATGATAGTGTCGCATCACATGACCTGGCCACCAGACCAACACAGTAGAGAAGGTTTGGGGGGGATTTTGACCAGGGAATGAAGAAAAAATGGCCTAATGGTGCTCAGCATGTGTGTGGGGACTCCTTCAGGACCGCTGGGGAAGCACCCTGAGAGGGCAACTCATGGAACTGATGTAGAGCAGACAGTAGGGTCAGCCTGGCCCTGGAGCAATTGGGGTTAGGGGCCTTAATCAAGAGTCTAATGGTGGGATCATTCCACCAACCATGGGACTTGAACCCGCAACCTTCTCTGAGTTCCAGCCCACAGAGCAGCCCCACCTCCTCCACTCCAACAATTTATTTTTGTCCAATACTCTTTTGTCCAGTGCATAATTCTATATATGTTATATAATCATAGTGATATCTTTATGATTATTGTAAAATGTAGAAAATAGTATGAATAAACCTTTTTTTGGGTAGGTGTGTCCAAACTTTTGACTGGAACCACACACACACACACACACACACACACACACACACACACACACACACACACACACACACAGTGACAGAAAAAGTTAAGCACCCAGTGTTGTATGCCAGAAATGAAATGAATCTGCACGTGGTGAAAGGTCATGTGATTGTATCACAATGATTATAATATCAGATCAAATGGACAACAGAGTTGGCAGTATGGGCACACTGCTGATCCCATGTCAGTAGAGTGTGGCATCGCCCCCCCCAGGCCTGGAGACATGTGACGATACGGTGTGGAAGGGAGTCGTACAGCCGTTGTATCCTCTCCTGTGGCAAGTCGGCCCACAGCTGTTGTAACTGGCCCTCGAGATCCTGCAGACTGGCTCTGGGTCTGAGTTGATGTCTGAGCTGATCCCACACGTTCAATTGGGGAAAGATCAGGGGACCTGGCTGGTCATAGGAGGACCTCAACATGAGGCAGGCAGTCCATAGACACGTGCCACGTGGATGAGCATTGTCTTGTTGAAAGACTGTACCAGGGCCCTGTCTCAGAAGAGGTAAGACATGCGGATGCAGGATGTGACTGACGTAGCACTGAGCCATCAGGGTCTCCTGAGTCACTACCAGAGATGACCTGAAGTCACACCCTATGGCTCCCCACACCTTGATGTTAGGAGTAACACCAGTGTGTCTCTCCACAACATTGGCAGGATTGGTCCTCTCCCCTCAGCGTCGCCATTCGCGCACACAATGGCCATCCGTGGTCATGCAGAACCAAGATTCATCACTGAACATGGTAGGATGCCACTCATCATCCGTCCATGCCTCCCAGTTATGCCACCATTCCAAACACAGCCATCTCTGCACAGGTGTCAAGGGCAGCCTACGCATGGGACGGTGAACCATCCAGCTGACTTTCGAGACACGGTGCAGGATGACACGGGGCGCTGTAGAGAGTCCAATACCTGTGTCCGGATGGCAGGCGCAGATGTCATGGGGTTCTGTAAAGCTTTGCGCACAATGCGATTGATCCTCCCTTGGTGTTGTCTGTCTGGGGTGACCGGAACCTTCACGACATGCCCATTGGTTCCAACATCGGGCGACTGTGACATCTGGATGCCCCATATGCCAGCCAATTTCACAATACCACCACCCGGCCTCATGCGATCCCACAATGCCACCCATATCAAACTCCGTCAAGTGCTGGTAATGCTGTCTAATGCACCTATGACGCATCCTCTGTGTCTGGTGACTAGACCTGCCAGGTCCTTGGAAATCGATTCATTTACATACCTATCGCTGGACTGCATGTGTACCAAATTACATCCAAATTGGACCATTACTTCTGGGTGCTTAACTTTCTTTGTCACTGTGTATGTGTCTGTGTGTGTGTGTGTGTGTGTGTGTGTGTATGTATATGCATGTATGTATTTTTTCTCTTCCACGGAGCCTAAATGGCTAAATGTTTAGTTTTAAGATGTGTCATGAGCACTTTTATTAAAATAGTGCAGTTAAAACAAAGTGCAAATACAGGGTTTCCTTCCATGTTTGCAAATATACAACTATAACTATTCCATACAGACATTTTCATTGTTACAAACAGAGTTTCCTAGAGGCAAAAATAAATGATGCCTATATTTGTCCTGCATGGGTCCAGTAAAGCAGCCTCACCATTGACAACCATTGAAATTGTGCTTAATAATTGGAAAGACCCACATTTTAAGTTATCTCTCTTCAACATAATAAAATAAATACTGCAAATAACGTTATATACGTTATATATGGTTAACCTGTGTGCCGTTTGTCAATGTTTTGAAACAAAATGAACCAAGTAACAATGACTCTACGCCTTCCCTGTGAGAGGCTAGCTGAGGAGATGCTCCAGATCTTCTGGTTCCCTCCCACAGCCCAAAAACATGCAACCTAAGTAAGGTGGAGATGCCTAAACTGACCGTATGTCTGAGTGAGTGTGCATCCTGTAACAGGCTGGGGCCCCATTCAAGGCTGGTTCCTGGCTCACAACAACTGCTACATATATTACATAAACGACTACTCAATTAATCAGCAAATTAATCGGTAGATTACTCAATTATTAATATAGCCTATAGTGACAGCCCTAAAATAAAGTTGCATAATAATATTTAGTATTTATAAATGTTAATGTTACACAAACAAGAATCTTCCCCTGTTGTTGGCAGAGCTATGAAGGGGAGAATTTAAAGCACAGCATTTATAATGGGAAGGTTTGCGCTGTTCAGCTGAAAGGAAGTAATGGCACAAATTAGAATATCCATTCATCCATCTTCCAGCACTGGATCACACCGAGTCTTGAGTCTAGCCCATGCAATCCAATTAGCCTAATGCAGATTTGTTTCAAATTTGACACATATAACTCTTTCTTTAAAAACACATGCGCTATCAAGAAGTTAATGGATAAGCACCTCCATCCATCCATCCATCCATCCATACAGGGTTGCTGTGGTGGATTAAATACTAACTTCTCAGCATTTCAGAGATGGAAATCAGTTACGGCCAATAGGAACAGCCCAGTCACTCCTCTCCCCCTCATCATCCCTCACCGTGATCAGTGAACCATCAAATGATATTTCAGGACAACCGCATGAGAGGGATAGCAGGACAAAGCACGTTAATCAGAGCATCACGCACTCTGGACGCACCTATGCTGCCGATCTGCAGACTCTCGCCCTTTTAATCCCCCCTCGCATGCTGCAGTGCAGGCCGCTTAATGGCTCAGCTAATATAACATCTCCAAACACTCCACCAGACTGCATGTGCAGCGGTGCTGTCGGGAAATTTTCAATTAACAGAGATGCGTGCTGTAACCTTTCACTGGGGAATAGCTCACGCTACCAGCGAGCAGGAACAGGTGCTTGCTTTGGAGTGAGCTCCATTGCATGCTGCGATTTTTTTGCAGAATGATACTAGGGACTGAAATGACACTGAACGTCCCTTTTACTCAATAAATATAAGACCGCTGTGTGCAACCACACCCCGTGGTCAGATGCACAGCCTTAGATGGACGTGGGGAACACGGTTAAAACCGGCCTGCTGCCCTTCTGCATCTGATCTTCGCACGGAATCGCAGTCGACACAAAGGTCACAAGCGGCAGGGGGAGGGAGAGAGCACAGGTGGGTGACGAGGCAAAGTTACGACACCCCTGAGAATCTGGAGCGGCTTCAACAGAGCAAACAAATGACCTTCTGTCAAGGATACCGCGAGAAAAAAAACGCCAAGAGCATCCAGGAGCCAGTACATCATCCGGCAGGAGATTTGTAGAGTAAAGGGCATAAATAGCTAAATATTTATACATTCTCAACAAAACAGGGAAATCGATTTGTGTTGACGTGACATTTTTCATGCAGAATTTCGATATTCTGTGAAGGGTTCTCTCACATGTGATGATGTTCCTACTGACAGCAGGTGCACTAAGAAGGGCAGAGAGAAGGAGAGGATGCAGGATCATCCTGGAGGGCAGGATGTGCCGGAGAGATGAGGGATGGCCGCACATCCGCCCTCCTCCGACCTTGCGGGTGTTTTTTCCTCCGGCAGGTTGCTGCAGGGTCTGGCAGAGGACAGCCAGCCGGATTGCTGGGGGACGCGACAGCGCAGGGGGGCAGCGGGGTTTGAAAAGCTGGGAGCTGGATGACAATCTGCTGCTCTATTTATATCCGCAGCCATGTGCTGACTGAGCTGATCACTTTAGGGGAGGAATTCCGCCAGTCTATGCTTCAGTACCTCTAAGCCTTACTTCCCCCCACACCCAATACGCACCTCGATTCCATCCCAACCCCTCCCACTCAACAGCTGGAAACAGAAGGGTTTGGGGGTAAACTGCTAAACGGTTGTGTGTGTGAGGAGCGAGGAGTGAGGGCAAGGTGAGTTTCGAGCGATCAGGACCCTGACGGCACCTCCAGGAAGACGGCGTTGTTTATGGAGTCACTGCCGAGTCCCTCTGACGTGAGGTCAAACAGCAAGCTTGTTTCAAAACGAGCATCAAAATGGGGGTCAGATTTGCCCTCCTAGCTAATGATTCATAAAATGATTAGTTTGTACCGAACATGCCACAAGACGTGGGTGCCTCTTACAATGCCTGTCTAGAAAAATCACAGTGGGTGGAATTCTATTTACATGGCTTTCTAGTCAACCTAGAGACCTAAGATTCCCAAGAAAATATTCAGATCAAAAGCTATGTTAGATATTTTAACAGTTTTTATACATATTAATAGATATAACAGGATTTTATCACTCACCCAAGATGGAAAGCACCCCACATAATTTGATGTTTTGCAATAAAACACTTTGTATCAGTAGTAGGGATAACTGCAACATTTCATTTCAGATGGTTATCTTGGTATTTCAGAGGCCAAATTAACTGGGTAACATAACATTGCTAACATACGAAATTAAAAGTAAGTGCATTGACTTGTTTCAAGGCCAGCAAGAAAGACAGCTAATCAGCAGCAGACACTCTACGGCAGGAGTGAGATATCCAGGATCCAGTTTGTTAGACGCTTCAAATAAATATATACATTTCAGGGCTCAAAGACACCTTGGGCGAGAAAAGTGAGTCACTGAACTCGTGTGTCTCCTCTTGAAAATAGAAGACTTTTTATTATGGTAGTAATATCAAGTTCTGGATTCAATTGTATTTCGGTCCAAATGAAAAACAGAAAGCACCAGCTGGTGACCACTGCTATAAAACAATATACCGTACAAATATAATGTCAATTACAATAGGTGTTTCGCACCTAAGCTGCTTGGCCTCTAAATATAAAGTTAGTTAAAGTTTCACAATAATTCAAGTAAAACAATAGAGATGTTTCATTCTGTATATTAATTTTATGGACTGTATATGCATAGTCGGATAGCAGGAATGGATGGCTTTGATGTACCTTATTGTCATGTATACATAGTCATTTGTACAGATTTACCCATGTTTTTTCATGAAGCATTTACATGTTTTCTTCTGCTCCATCAGCACAGATCTGCACTGCTCACTGCATTCTTATATCAGCATAGATCCGCACTGCTCACTGCATTCTTATATCAGCATAGATCCGCACTGCTCACTGCTTTCTTATATTAGCATTGATCTGCACTGCTCACTGCATTCTTATATTTGCATAGAAAGACAAAAATGATGTTTTTCTTTAACTTAGGAAGGGTTGAAAAATGAGTATTTGGTGGAATAACCCTGATACTGTATCACCGCTTTGATGCATCTCGGCATACTCTCCACCAGTCCTTCACGCTGTTACTGGCTGACTTCAGACACATCTAACTTCTGGTATAAAAGTCAAACATTGCAGCTTTATTTGATGCCTTGTGACCACCCTTCATCTGTTTTATAATATTCCAGAAGTTTCTGATGGGGGTTTAGGTCTGGAGATTGGGCATGTTAGGGTCTGGTGGTCCTCCATCCATACCTTGATTGACCTGACTGCATGATACAGACCATTGTCCTGCTGAAAAACTCAGTCGTCAGAGCTGGGGGACATGGTCTGAGTAGAAGGAAGCAAGTATTCTTCTAGGACAACTGTATTCAGTGCTTGAGTGGCTTCCTTCACAAGTACAAATCTACCCGATTCCAGCTTTACTAAAGCACCCCCACATCATCAGCAACCGTTTGCCAAATGTCACAGTAACCGTGAGACACTGGAGCTTGTCGGCCTCTCCAGGTTTCTGTCAAGCCATCAGATGGGCAGGTGTTCTGCAGAGCTTAAAATCGGACTCATCAGAGAAGATGATCTTCTATAACCTCCAACCTGGCTCATTGAAGCCCTGCTTCTGGGAATCTATTTCAAGCCATCCTTGCTGTGCTCTTCACAACACTTCAAGTTTCTTATTCTTTTTGAAGGTCACTCAATGTCATTTTTCAATTCACGAGGCACTGTCGTATGAATTGGCGGTCATCTGTGCAGTCACTTCTGCTTTCTTTATGGCTGTTGGTCATTCTCAGTGTCTCCTGCTGTTCTTTTGTACAGCCGTGCTGAAAATCTTAAAGCCAGGAAACACCCAGCCTCTCACGGTAGCTGTCTGTCAGCGGGACCAGCATAGCCACCTTCTTCTCCTCACACAGAACATCAGAACATCTTTGGCATAGTCAATGGTTGCTGTTGCTAATGACATCTATTTGGTCCTATAAAAATAGGACGGTTAAGTATACGATGGAGCCGGAGGTAAGGTGGCATGGCAGTGCAGTGGTTAGCACTGTTTCCTCACACCTTTGGGACCCGGGTTCGAGTCTCCACTGTGGCTTCGTGTGTGGAGTTTGCATGTTCTCCTTGTGTCATGGTAGGGTTTCCTCCAGGTACTCTGGTTTCCCCACACAGTCCAAAAGCATGCTGAGGTTAACCAGAGTTGCCTTACTGCCCACAGGTGTGAATGGTGTATGAGTGTGTCACCGCAACCATGAATAGGACAAGCGGTTACTGAAAATGGATGGATGGAAGTCTGTAGATATGATTCCTGCACCATTAAATGTTCAGTCTGGTTCAGCCAATCAATACCTCATTACAATAAATCAGGTATCTTGGTGTTGAAATTCAACAAATACTGCGCACAGAATGGCTGCCATAGAAAAAAAAATGCAGATTTAAAAATATATTTGTATGGATTTTTTTCCAGAGCTGTACTGTATATAGTCGCTTACTGAATTACATTAGCTTTAATGATGGATTGCCTTGCAGTAGTAATATCTTACCTGCCTGTTAATCATTCAGAGTCTAACAGGATAATACTGCCTGCTACGCTACAAAGTATACAAAACTTAATGGTAACACTTTACTTGACAAGGCACAAATACTTAGTAATAACTCAGTTACTAATGAAGTATAAATCATGAACAAATATAGTCTGCTTGACATAAAAGATCTGGCGATTCATTAATGATGAACAAACATGAGATCAGCATTTCACTTGTGTTGTTCATTACTTGTTCCTTCAGTAGTTCCTTTAGTAGCTCAGAAAGGTTTGGTGAATTAACACATATATTAACAAATACAGTAATTGCTTGGGATAAAACATCACGATTCATTAATGATGAATTAACATGAGATCAGTATGTAACTAAGACTTAGTTTGTGGTTAATTAATGCCTAAGTAATAGTATAACTATATTTGTGTGTAGGTTTACATGTGATTTTTTATTATTTATTCTTATTATCTGGGTGGCTATGAGTTAAATAGCTTTCTCCTTGTTTTGTACAGCAGCTTTTGTATGCTTATAGTAAGCAGCTAATTGTGATGAGTGTGCAGTGCTTAAACAGCAGCGAAAACAGACTACAGAGTGTAATGTTTTCGAGCCACCTTCCCTGTCCACGCACAGTCTGGTCAGCCGGGTCATTCCGGCTGCCCAGTGTGTCCCACGCTCGGTGATATCGATGGTCTTTCGTTGCTGGAAAAGCGATTGCGCTAAATCGAATAACTTCCTCTGCAGATCGACTGATATGTCGGAAACGCAATTATGTTGCTGGCTGCTAGAACATCTGTCTGTAATGTATTCAGGGGAAGGGCAAAAAAACGGAGCGACAATAGGCTGCGCGGGGGCAAGGTCGATCGAGTGCACAGCTGCCGTGACAGCAGACAAAGGAGCAGAGCCTAGGATGGCAGATGGTCACCTGACACCCTGTGTCAAGGAAAGTGAAAGATGATTGTGAATGCTCTGTTTTTCATCAACACAGGCCCAGTCACGCCTTTATGCAAACACAGAGATATACCTGCGTAGTTATAACTAATGGGCCTATATACTGAATACTGAATGTATAATATTATTTTGAATATCTTGATAATGTCTTCCTCACAAACACAACCAAATCCCCCTATATAGCTGTGCCACACCATGTCAGTATAAAATGGCCAGTTCCCCCAGTAACCAAATCCAGAATGTGTGACACATTTACATTTAAGTTATCTGGCAGAGACTCTTTTCTGCTGCGCCAAAATGCAGCAAATAACATTTAAGAGGATGCAGGATAATATATCAGCAGCATGCACTTAAGCTCAAATACAAACCATATAAATTGATTTTACAGGATTATAAATATGCAAATCACACTGAAATGTACACCAGAAAATGCAAGAAGATTTTCACCAAGCATGTGACGTACCATAAAAGATTTAGTACCAGAGACAGGCTTCCTGGCAGCGTTACTGCTTAAATAAATGAATCGCAACCTAACAACAGACATTATAATGCACATTTTCAGGTCTAATGGACGCTGTCGGCTCATTCTGCTGCTGAAGGGCTAAGAGAGGAACAGCCCTTAACTGAAGGAAATACAGGACGACAAAGCGCAGAGCTGGGAGGGGCTGCTTTTTGGGCTGGCTGAGCCCATGACCTTAAGCCAGCTCTGCAACACCAAGCTGTGTGAGACTGGGCTCCCTGGAGGAGTATCTGTAAGGCTGTTCTGAGCTGAAGCTGACAGAGTGAGCTGAGCAGAGGCTGTGACGCACGGGAGGTGACAGAGGAGGGGGCGGCTGTTTAACACCTTAGACAGGGGCACCGAGAAACAGCGCCACGTGTCATTCACTCTCCGGGCATCTGTTTGAGTTTGCCCGCGACAAGCGCTCGATGCTTTGCGGCCCTCGGCGAGAGGGTCGCCTTCCCTGAGGCTGCAATCGGAGCAAACGACAGCATCGCACCCCTCCGGCTGAGCATCTACTGCTCCCACACCTTCACTGGCTGGCCGACGACCTTCACATTACATAAACTCCAGGTGCTCAGGAGCTGTAATGCAGAAAACAGCTCTGTGACACACGCCCACGTCACGGCGCGTGTCTGTGGGACTCGTTCACCCTCTCGCCCCTCTGGGCCGCCAGCCTGCCTGCTTTTTGCATCAACCATGTCAGGTCTGATATGCGTCCTACTGAAAAGGATGCTAAAACGAAACCTGCTGAAAGGTCAGCATGTTCACTGGGGACGCCATGGAATTCCTGTAAAAAGAAGCAGCATTGCTCAGGTTAACTAAAATGGTTCAGCACTGCCCTACCTGCTAGTTAACCGATTACTGCTGTTGGGTCACTGAGCGCACCTGTGCCATGTACATCCTGACCTCAGGGGTAAATACCTGGTGGTATGAACTGCAAACTATTTATAGTCTTTAAGTTGCTTTGCACAGAGTCATCTTATAAGATTAAAAATGTATAACAACGGATTTAGGGTTCTTACAGGAGCGGTGGAAAATAAATCACAGAACACTGACCTCAGGGACAAAACAGTAGACAGACATGGCTGCCCTAACTGCCTACCGGACATGACTGCCCTCACAGACTGCCAGATATGACCACCCGAAAAGACTACCAGACACGACGGCCCTCGCTGACTGCCAAACATGACCGCCCTCATAGACTACTGGACATGATCGACCTCACAGACGACTGGACGTGACCACCCGAACAGACTACTGGATGTGATACACTGATTTACACTGAGAGACTACAGGGTTTAAATCCCGCCTCTACTCTGTGTATGTGGAGTCTGCATGTTCTCCCCGTGTCACACAGGTCTCCTTCAGATACCTGAACTTCCTCCTGCAGTTCATAGGCTAACTGTCATCTTTAATTACCCACAGTGTACGACTGTGCGTGTTTGTTCGCCCTGTGATGGATCTTTTCTGGGGGGTTAGGGGATCTATCAAGATAAATCACACACAGAATATGTGCCAGAAGTGTGAATTATCAAAAGGGGTATTTACTGTGTTTCACACCATTCATCCGGTTGGAAGCTCATGTATTTCTTGCATGATACATACTAGAAATAAAAAACAGAACAGAACGTCCCATTTTCCCTCCTTTGGCACATTTACACGCAGTGAGAGGGAAGCTTGGGGTCAGACTATTTATCTGGGGCCCTTGGAGCATTCCAGGAGGTTAAGAGCCTTACTCAAGGGCCCAACAGAGACACAACCATCACGCCAAGGCTGGGATTGAAACCAGCGACCTTCTAATCACAGGAGCAGAGGCGTAACCTTCAGAGCCACATTGCACCCATGAACTGCTGAGCTGGTCTTTATATCACAGCATGCTTAAATACCCAGTTCTGATTGGTGCATAAACAGCCCAAAGGGGTTAGTGATTCTCACATGACTGCACAATGAACACTACAAATGCACAACCTGATGGCCATTTATATTTATCAATGTGTCCATTTTCTCCATTCATTTAATAAATTCATACTTACAACTGTTGCTTACAACAATGACAACAAGCAGTTACAACACAGCCAGCTGCAGCAATATGACAAGTGAAACGGAAAACGCCAACGCTTTTCCGAGTCGGACATTCCATATGTTTGCTGAATGTGAAGACTTATCCACCCAGAAATGACAGAGGCCAGGCAGGAGGGAGCCCAGACACCCCGACACGCGGAGCTCGTCTCTCTGAAATGCCCCCCATGTCAGTGGGGCTTCATCGCCACGAAGAGCGAACCCTCATCTGTGATGAGATCCCCAAGCCAATCAGCCACAGCTGCAGGCCTCCTAAAAGGCTACCTGGCCATAAATTAGCTTGTTTGCTGCTGCCTTTGTAGCTCCTGCAGGAACTGACGTGTTGGCTCATGCATAGACACATTTCATGCTCTTATCATCTATTTTAAATGAGCAAATATTTTCTCCTGGAAGAATAAATGTCTCTTTTGGCAGGTGGCCCTATTTTAAACGGGATAAACCACTCTGGGGGGGAGGAGGTTATATGGGAATAATGCACCTCCACCCCTCTGAGGTTTATGTTCATAAAACCCATCCTTCACCATACTTCACCCCTCATGTGTCAGTGCCTCTCCGCTCGCATGCAGAAGCACATCCCAGAATGCTCTCTTGCCTCTGGAATGACCAAGTTCAGTACAAAGACCATTCGATCAAGGTCAACAAAAATAAATAAGTAACTACTAAATGCAGCCAGCCAAATAACTAAGGCCGCCACCATATGGAAGCATAAAATAGCAATCGGCAGAATGTCCTCAGCCTTCATAGGTCAGCAGAACATCAGCTGTGCTAACTGGAACCTGCTTGGGGAAACGGCAGCTAAAATCTAACAGCTAAGGGGCCATCAGAATGCACAGCTTCGAAGCTGCAAAACACCTTGCATCTGGATGTCGCCAAAAATCCCTGATGGCACAGATTTCAGGCAATAACCCTTCCTAGAATCGCAAGGTAGTTTTTTCATTGTATCCTCAGCTTATACTGAGTTGAGCAAGCTGATAAGATCAGTAAATATAACCATTTTTGGGTCAAATTTTCGATGGCACCTAGCAGGTGATACGTTTACAAATTAAGTGTATGTAATCAACATTACATATTAAACATTAAACATTAAAACTAAACATTACCCGATGAAATAAGCTAAATTGTCAGCTCACAAAAAAATCTAAATATGTAGGAATAACAGGAAATATTAATCAAACATTCCAAACAGCATGCCAATCACTGAGCACAATTCACATAACACAAAAAGCTTAAAATGAGATTAATCCAGATATATGTAAACATTGCACTATTAACAACAGCTACAATACATCCATATCTTCGGGACGTGTCCTCCAGCCTACCGCTTCTAGCATGTCCATCAATCTAAGGCTAATGGTGCTGCAGGACACATCTCCATCACACAATGGCTGAAATTACTGACCAAACGCATATCACGGTAAACACTCATCCTCACTCAAAGGTCACAAAGGAAAATCTTCCTAGGACTCTATAAATCTTTACACTTATTATCAGAATATCATAGTGCTCTATGACACAAACACACTCAAATATCAAAACAAAATTATATGAATATGTATGAGGATCTCAGCTACTTAGCAATATTAAAACTGTTATTTTCATATTTTTGTCACCAAAAATAGTTTCTTCTTTCAGTTTGTGCACTTCTCAGAGAGCATTTTGTGCATGTAAAATAGCAATAATAATAGCCAGAAGGGGATCAGTATGCAGCACTTTGCCAGAGCCACACTGGGCTTTTTACACTGCGTATACGGCACCTTATTTGCCAGAGCCACACTGGGTTTTTTACACTGCGTATACGGCACCTTATTTGCCAGAGCCACACTGGGTTTTTTACACTGCGTATACGGCACCTTATTTGCCAGAGCCACACTGGGTTTTTTACACTGCGTATACGGCACCTTATTTGCCAGAGCCACACTGGGTTTTTTACACTGCGTATACGGCACCTTATTTGCCAGAGCCACACTGGGTTTTTTACACTGCGTATACGGCACCTTATTTGCCAGAGCCACACTGGGTTTTTTACACTGCGTATACGGCACCTTATTTATCTGTAGCCAGATATTACACTGGATTCATGTGTCTCCAACAGAGCAGGAGCCCGGTCCCTCAAGCGAATTGTGGGCCCAACCTATGATTTTCACTGCCCTTTTTTTCCTCCCTCTCTCTCCGCATTTATATGTAATATCGCAATATCTCTTTATTTCCTAACTGTCACAGACATATGAACACAGAATTTCTAATATTTTCGGTACGGTAGCTCATAGCAGTCTTCTTCTGAGATTTTACAGCTATATTACGATTTTACAAATATGTTTCCATATCATAATCACCATGTAGCATTATTATTAGGGGTGTATTGATACCTTTTCCCACGATTCGGTTTGTATCGTGGCTAAATATCCAGTTATTTGGCAAAATAAAGAGTTTGTTTTTTAATTAAATGGTGATGTGTTTTTTTTAATGAATTATAAGGATACAGAAACCTTACTGCTACCATGACCTGAAAAGCACTGTACATACCGAACCGTGGGTAAACGGTATTGTTATACCCCTGATTATTATTATTATTATTATTATTAGCCTAAACCAGTGTAACTTAATCCCTGACTCTTCATTTCTCAAACAGCCCTATCAAGATGAGCTGCTGAATAAAAAGTTGCAATTTTTAACAACCTTGTGGTCTTGCTATGCCACAGTGAAATGTAATCTCACATAAATATTATTACACGGAACTGCTCATAAGCATTCTCTAATCAATTATTTCTCATCTGTGGTACTTTGATAGATGTAAAAGGCAAAAAAAGTAAAAGCTCCGTAATGTCTAAGTGCCTGACTGAAACAAAAACCAGCTCAGTGTCCCCAGGACTAAGACTGCGTGTCGCGGGCACCTGGAACTCATTCAATATTGGTTCTTTCAATACATGTTTTGCTTGCTTCAAATTACTTCCTGTAAATTCTTCCCCTTGTCTGGAGATCGAGTGATTGATAATACTCTGCATAGCCTGTTTCCCAACCTTAATGCTGACAGCTGTTACCTGACAGGCGTTGTAGAGAAGTTGGTGCTCAAATTTCTTGATGCCCAGGATCTGCTGGAACATCTCGTAGAGCTGATCCTTGCTGAGGATGAGCTCGGAGGCGGCGCTGGCCGTCATGCGCTGCTGCTGCTTGCGCGGGTCCTCGTCGCCGCGGTAGATGGTGTCGAACTTGGCCATCCAGGAGCTGAGCACCGTCTCCTTGCTGAGGCCATCAATCTCCGGCAGGCTGCGCACGCGCTTCTCGATGTGCTTCTTGAAGACCTCACGGCAGTCGTTGGCCGAGAAGCCGCCGCTCTGCACCATGCGCGTCACGCGGTCGCTCTTCAGGAACACCTGTGATCACGGAAAGCAGGGACTTGCTGTCAGACTCTTGATGGTCTCTATTCTCACCAGGCAGTTGCTCTGCATGGTATTTGTGGCCTACAGTGCAAATTGCTTAATCACTGAAGTGCACTAAAACACTCCAATAAATCCATCTTGGTGCTGTCTGTTTCTGGACTCAAAGAAACAAACGAGTTCACATGGCCCAGAATAAAAATAAAGAATATATGATATGCGGTGTCTGCAGCCTAAAGAGAGTCACTTACTACTTTATCTCTTGGTATAAAGACATCGATTTATACTTCAGACAGTGCGCAGCCGTAATTCTCTAGAATTTATATAAATCATACACTGGTCAGTCCTTCATTATCATATTTTTTCTTGTTCTAGGAGAAGAAGGAATATTTTATTTTAAAACAAAATTTCTTCTCTTTAAAAAAAAAAAATTATAAATAATTGCCCTCAAACCAAATAGGTTTCATTATTTCAGACTTTTAAGAAGATCAAAGTTATGGGATATTCACACACACACACACACACACTCACACACACACACACACACACACACTATTAGGAAGGATGACCTCCACTCTGTTTAACTACTATCAATCTGTTTCATTTCCTTTACCATGTTCTTCAGTCCACTTTAACATGGCATATATTTTCATCCATATTTTAGTGACTCACCATTCTATCCATGACTCAGTCCATAAATGAAGATCTCATTTAGTGCTTTCAACAAAGCCAAAAAGTGAAGAAAACTTAATTTTGAACAAAAGCCATTTTGAACAAAGAATCCACAATGAGTCAACCTGATATTGACATATTGTGGAATATAGTGGAAAAAAAACGTTCCCTCTGGCTTAAAGTCTACAATGAGAGTAGCAAGGATATTTTGCAGCTGAAGGGCCAGAAAAAAGGCTGCTTAGATCCTCAAGATACACCTTGCTTGTTCATTTTCCACTTCAGTTACTCCATGAACACATCAAAGAGCTAAGACTGGAGTGTGAGATTCTGATACTACATTCAGTGGACATCACACAATGCTACGCACTATAATGTGCAGCAGACATCATGTTGTTTCAGTCTAATTAAAGGCAATACCCCCTACAGGTTTTGTTGTAGCAACTTGGCATGGAGAAGTAACTGTATTTCTGAGTAGATTGCAAACTTTGGACCACAACATTGGCCTTGTCGCATGGACATCTGACGTCTTCATACTCAGATTTCTGACTCACCCAGGACCTCAGATTTAGCAGAGTGAGATTGAGACAGATGCAGTAATGTACAACCCCGTTGATGTGGAATTATTTTAACACGAGCGAAAACAATGTTAGAAATGCATTTTGCAAACACCGCTCTGCTAAAATTTCACAAGGAAGGATCTACTAATAAAAATTTTGATACAACAAATTTGGCTGCTCACCTTCAGGCGAGACAATGAAGGGTATGAGTTTCTGCAAAACAAATCCATTCTAATAAAGAAGGCAGCAGTACTGCTGTATAATGCGAGTCTGTGAGTAAAGCAAGGGTTTGGTAACAAAAGAAAATTTAGCGATGACATTGAGAAAGCAAAATATATTTCTCGAAAAAATTTTATTAGTTTATCACACTTGTTGATCAGCCCTTCTCTGTTATAAATGTGATAAATATATAAGATTATAAACAATTATAAAACATAGTATTCTGGGACTGTTGTATGCCAGAGTTGATGTTTTCTTACCAAAAATAAATACTTTTTCATATTTTTGGAATGTAATTAATTCATTTTTTTATCTATTTGGGTGGAGTGTCCCTTTAAACTTATTTAAGCAGAACTTCCCAAACAACTGGTACTCGTATCAGTTTGAAATAATGGGATATTGGTATCGGTCAGAGATTTCCTTATTAGCGCATCACTAGTTTTCAGCTCAAAAAAACAAGCTGAATGAGCAGAAAGGAGATGACTAGGATGGCAAGAGGGTGGAAGATTTCTGGTAAATTACCAAAATGTTTCCATGGAAATTTTGGGTGTTTACAATGCATTATCAACTGGTGGTCATTTTGGACAATACTACATTTTGTTATTGTTTTAAATGTAAAATTAAACTGTAAAAGTAGATAAACAATGTTCAGAAAATTAATAAGCTGCCCCTCAAGTAATCCATCAAAGAAGCTGATGGTTGCACTAAAATAATTTAGCTAGCTAGCCATGTTACTAGCCTGTTGTTGTCACTGATGTTTTAGAATACGACTGATGTGTGGAATTTGGTAAAGAAAATAGTTCCTACATTAAATTGCTCACTACAAAGTCTGTGAGTTATACTCAATAACTGGGTCATGATTTCTGGTAAGAGACTTTGCTGTTGAATTTTTCTAATGTATGTTTTGGCACTTTATACACCACAGAAAGAATGCCATTATATTTGAGAGAATACCGACATTTCTACTGCAGATATCTCCAAAACTAGGCATCTCCCAGCAGAACAACCTAGATGAATAGACAGCACTAAAGCCTCTCTAAAACACATCTTTTTCAGTTTTGGGGTGAACTGCCCCTTTTACTCAGGTTCCTACATTTTGTGTGGTTTATATTTATATGGTCTATTAAAATGTTTTTGGTATTAAATTTTGTAATCAACACACATACTAGTGTATCTTCATAGATAAGCTTTCCAAATATTGTATTTCTACACTTTAAAAAGAAGGAAGTAGAATCTGTTGCTAATGGAGTCCATGCTTAGTCTTTATTCACTATTTATTTACACTATCTTTACTCAAAGCTCGTCTACGTTAGTAAGTGCCACTTTTGTATGATTTTATGCTAAGCACTTTGAAGCAGCCATTTTGAGAGAGATGCTATATGAAAGTAAACTGAATTGAACTGAATAAAGACTGGGTCCGATATATGATGTGCAATTCATCGATAAAGCAAAGTTTACCTCGTAGAAGCTCTGCACTGCATTGATGAAGGCTTCATCCGCCACAATCTGCGTCTCTCCATTCAGGAAGGCCTGGAAACGATCTTTCACCGTCTGGAGCTGCTGCTTGGTTATCTGCGGAAGAGACAGGAGTCCCACACTCTGAACAAAGAAGGCTGTCATTCGTATAGGCGGTGGGCAGACATGCCAACATCCATCATTTCTAACAGTCTTCAGTATATTGAGACCAGTAGGTACGGCACAGGTTCTGGTATAGTTTCCAGCCTACAAACTGCAGGAAAAAGCATCAGTTACGCAACTAAAGCACATGATGCCAGTGAAACAAAAAAGCAAAAGACAAATAAGTCGAATGTGACTCAAGTGGGACATGATCCATGCATTAAGATCATAAGAGGATAGAGAAGCACAACCCTGATGATGACTTTGATTTGAAAATTCAAGACCACGCAAGGAAAGTACCCAACAAGCTACTTTAATCAGAAGTATTTAGTACTATTTTAAAGGTTATTTTTGGTTATTAGTGTAGGTGAGCCACAGCTACTAATTCACTGAGACCACCACAAAATAAAATTCTACCGTTGTTTAAATACCCATAAATTTGGATTAGCGTGATGGGCTGGGAGGCTGTTCATTTACAGAACCCCCTTGTGTGCTCATCTTGTAGGGAGATAAAGGTCTA
The DNA here is from genome assembly GCF_048594095.1 of Paramormyrops kingsleyae. Taxonomy (NCBI): domain Eukaryota; kingdom Metazoa; phylum Chordata; class Actinopteri; order Osteoglossiformes; family Mormyridae; genus Paramormyrops; species Paramormyrops kingsleyae. Next base: position 22,891,551 of record NC_132802.1, on the reverse strand, counting down.
TCCAATGTCAGGAAGGGCTACACATGCTATTTTTAGGTTTGCGTGAGTGCAGCATGACTGACAATAGCTAGTCAAATTCTGCACAAAAATCTTCTGCTTTCTAAAGGACTAATAAATTCCTTTCTTACTCGCATTTACATGCAGCGTTATTTTTTCATCTGCCAAGAATGCATCAATTTCTAAGACTAGACCAAATGCGAGGGTGGGTGTTAGGGGCACCAGTAAACCTGATTATAGCAGTAATTGTTTAATGCGATGCTGCATTATCCTGAATAATGGCAGATTTTACACCTGTCCCACCTCAGCAGAACATGACTGATGGATGAGTTCAAGTCCCTGTTACCATGGTGACATGACACGTGTCACCGGGATGTTTTTGTATTAACCTTAATATTCCTCTGTCATTCCTGTCACAGGGGAAGTGGCAGCTGTGGTACAGGAAATGGTTAGAGCAGCTTACCGAGAACAGGCACTATGACATTTTGTTAAGTTTGAAGGTTTGTAAATTGTTTACAAATGTGGTTTAAATCAGTAAAATAGTTAGACATACAGCACTTATGTTTGTATCCTGTTATTAAAGATATCTTGACTACAATTGTGTGTTGTGTTGTCTGCTACTTATATACCAATAAATAATGTATAACTAATACAAAACTAACAACAGAGCTGAAGCTATGATGTTTCTCCTTGAAGTCCCAGCACTAGCAGAGGAAAGCGAATTTAGTTAGAAAACTATGCCAACAGTTTAGAGGCTGTTCTGTAGATATGTAGACAATACTTGTGTTTTCTATGCACTTCTTCAGAAGAGTGACGATTTTTGACATTTATAGTCTGCGTTATTAATTGGAGAGCATTGTATATTAATAGAATATACTTTGCATACTTTGCGAGTTCTTAATGCATTATTTTAATACTGCTGCTTCAATACACCTAAATTTTAAGACGCTTTCTTTAAACTGAACGGTTTGTAATAAACAGCCAGTTTTGTCAAATCAGCTGGGAATATTTTATATGCAAATTTCTGGTCAGGACCAGAAACACAATTCAAAAATGAATATTTCCAAAAATAAACTACTGAGTCCATCAGTAAAGATATAAGATGTTTCTGAAAAACCTCTTTGGGATGCGGATAGATCCAAAGGGAAAGGAGATATCGGAAATCACAGGATGCCAAAGGGTTTGTGAAGCGAACGGACACACAAAAATAGCCCTATTTTCAACTCAAACACACAGACTAGGAACTTTTGATAAGCTATTGATTACAGATGGATGGAGGAGCCTGTCTCGCACAGACATCCACAGCCATCCTGAATCGTGTGTTACTTAATTTCCATCTGTCTGCTGGTAAGACTTTTTATATTACTCAATGAGACTCTGACCTCATCTGATCATCACTGTAATTAAAAATATTCAATTCTGATTGGATTTTGACAGATCTGACACAATAAGACTGTCATCAAACAGAAGAAGGATATTAACCTTGTCAGAAACAAAAAAACGTCATTAATGATATACAATATTATATTAGTACACAATACTGGGGTGGCATGACAGCTAAGACTGTAGCCTGTGTGTGGAATTTGTTCCCTACATGTTTTCTCCCCATGTTTTTTTCCACGGTTGGAACAGCAAGCAGTTAGATTAACTGATGTCAGGACAGTGCCCACAAGGTGACTGTGTATGCGGCAGACTGTCACCATGTTTCCCCAAACGTCCATTCTTTTGAGCAGGTAGCACAACTGGCTCAGATGATATTTCATGGGAGTCTGGATGCTCATGGACTTAGATTTGAGCAGAAGTTTGGAAGACGGGTAAACAGAAACAAATTCAACGAAGAAAATCCAGCCTTAATCTTTGGCGACATCCCAGCTCTCCCGGAAGGTCCCGGAGTCTCCGGCAAATTGACGGCGGCTCTCTGACACCCACCAGTGATGTGCAATGTCCTGGAAATCTGTTGTTCCGGCAAGTTCTACCGCCGCAATCCCACCCCACCCAGTCGGCAAATTTCACTGCCAGCAACACCCCCTCCCCAGTCTGCACATTTTATTGCTAGCACCCCAACACCCCCTGCCCCCCCCACACACACAGACACACTCAGGCAGTATCTAATTTTTAATACCATCCAGGCATTAAACTGTGGTATACAGTATTTTGAAAAGCAATGACATGCTGGTATTTCCCAATAAAATCTGCCACACAGGGGTGGTGGGGGGGGGATAGGGGGCCGGGTAATTACCGTAATACTACCCAACCATAGCCAGCACCCCCCCCCCCCCCCCCAGTTCCAGTTGTCCCTCACCTCCCTGAAATCAATATGCCTAAGGGGACGTCTGTCATAGCACAAAAATAAATTGTGGGTTTCACCAACCGACCCTTTAATGTTCAACCAAATGTCTGCAACAGGCCAAGGACTCAGTAGAAAATGTACTCAACACATCCAGAAAGAAATGGCAAAATGAATGAAAGCTCTATTCACACGTCGGGCTGTGGGGCAGCCGTAGCCTGCGAATGAGCCACCATGTTCCTGCTGTTGATTGCTCATGAAAAAATTAAGCTTCCAGAATAATCAGCTGTTACACCATGACAGGACATTTTATGAATAAAACATGCCTCAGAATGCAGAGGATTCAGTTCTTTTGTGCCATTTATGCTTCCTTGTTAAATCTGCTAACATCAGCCGCAACAACAAAAAAGATCATGTTTAAAAGCAAAAGTGTTAAGCGCTCTTGGTGACATTGCAGCGCTGGATTATAGTATATGAAAAGGTCATGACAGCATAATACATTTCTGCCATGTTTATAGTAATACCAAGAAAAGAAAAACCCACAAAATGTTCAATGACATACCACAGCTTAAATACTAGGTTCAAAAGCTATAAAAATATTGAAAAGATGCTGCTTTAAGATATCTTGACTTGCCTGCCATTTATCGCTTCTCCATTTATTGACGTAGACTGTTGTGCACTGCTTGCTAAATATAGTAACCGTGCTAATCTAAACGGACCAGCGTGACTGCTATCTTTACACAACGCATTGCACTAAGACTTCAAATCCAGCCGCCATCTTGATATTACATAGTCATTTGCTGCTGTCACTGTTGAGGTCATGCTTACATAATTTGTTGCAGATGACAGACTGGTGCTTTGGGAAGCTAACCCACCATTTCAGGAGGACGTCCCCCTCCAAGGGTTATTGCAACAGGCAACTGCAGTTTAACAAGGGTAGGAGCCATATGGCAAAATGACCTTCAGTAGGGTTTTGGAACTGGGTCTGATCAGGCAAATGAACTGGTGCCCACAAACAGCAGAAGCAGCCACACTGTAGCACCATGGTCTCCAGAACTCCAAAGCAATGTCATGTGACTCAGGTGGGCTCACAAACAAACACAGGGGTAACGCAAAGCTAGATTGACTGCGCCTTCTGATGTGCTGTTGAAGGAAACAGGCTTGGGGGAGACATTCTACAAGACTATTGCGACTTATTGCTAATTCTAGGTCTGATATTATCAAAGTCAAAGTCAGCTTTATTGTCAATTTCTTCGCATGTACTAGACATACAAAGGAATCGAAATTACGTTTCTCACTTCCCATTACTCCTTCCTGAGTGATACATCCAATCCACTAATTTTCTCTGAAAACATTTAGCTACAAAGACATGTTAGTGAACGCGAAGGCACGTTGTCCAGAATACACAACAGGTGCAAATTAAAACAGGCCCAGAATCAGACTCCCCCAAAAGACCTGGTGCTCATATTAATACCACCATTTAATGTGGTGCTGAAGGCCCAGCATGCAAACTATTGCTAGATATTTTTCCATGATTATTGTCTCTTATTTGTGTGAACAGCTTATGACTTCAATTTAGGCTGTGCTTAAAAGTCACTGTCATCCATTATGACAGTGACTGTTAACCCAATCCCACTGGAAGCAACACCAAGTCTTATACATTCATTAAAAAACACAAAGCTTTCTCCACACATTTCATTTAATTTCCCCTGCAAAACTGGTATTATCATTCTAATGAGGAGCATCATATTAAAACGCAGGCTAATTATTTGTAATCATCTCATACTAACAACGGCAGGTAAACAAATTATGTCTCAAGCCTGTTTTAGCATGCGAGACACACACACACACACACACTTCCACGCTAAGTTGTCTTTTCTAGCAGCTCTGAGGCAGAAAAAAGCAATGAACTTTAGAGCAGCTTTGGGATTCCTGGGACTTCTGATGCACAGAGGATGCTAGCACCCAGGCAGGGGGTCGAGCTGTGACGGCCTTAAAGTGGAAACAGCACCGCTGAAGGGAGGTGATTCAGCCTCGTCTGGGTACATTCACTGGATTGGTCCCCCTTCGTCCCCCTGGGCCGCAGAAGCTTCCAGAAGAGAAACTGTCATGTTGGAATGACACTACATTTTAGAAGCATTCTTTAGACTTGTTCACATTTCTGATGGGCGTGTCAAAATGGCCGTGGGTTTTTACACCAATGGAAGACCCTGATTTGGTACCGAATCAGGCAGCACACAACAAGAATGGGCCCTTTGAGAGGTATATATCCTATTTAGGTCAAGTTAAATTGTATGATGGTAAAAATGTTTGTTGCATCTGGCTAACAGATCATTAACAGTCTGCAATATGGACTTCAAAATCCATCTCCCATTTACAGATCTTTGTACTGAATGCCATAAATGGACAGGACAATGCGCAACATACAAAACTGCAGTCATGTTAATTCATTCTGATGTCTTTACTGTTTGTCCTGCCATTAAACCGTAATCCCACTGATGGACTACATAAGCATCGAATCATCCTCATAACCATTTTTATTATCAACAGAAATCGTTATCCACATCAGCAAAATCATTCTGGGCATTGTCCTTCTGAGATCTCCTCCCTGCACACACTGGAATATTTGGACTCACTGTAAATTTGCCCCTGCTCAACATAACCATGTACATCACAGTGCATTTTCACATGGTGCAGTGGCCTGACACAGATGTAGGTAAAGGTCAAAGTCCTTTGCCCAGTAAGTTATCCAGTTAAACATAATACATTATGGACCTGAACATCCTGTCCGAAACCACCTTTTTGTTCTGCATTAAGAGTTTCCAGGGTGTAAAGTGTTGTTCATTTCTGTCATATTTGATCTGATGTTTCTCCTGCCATATCTGATATCCACTGTCTATGTATCCCACGGTTCATCGCTGCTTGAATCCAGAAGGCTGCGCTCCTCAATCCTACAGCTTCAGTGCTCATTAACTGAAGCAGTTCGTCTGGATGAAGTGCAGAGGCGAAACCCGAAGATTAACCACAAGAGGTTCCTCCCAAGGAATAATCAAGGGAATAATTGACTTTTGACAGTCCCTGATCTGGTACCCGGCAAAAGCCGCGATGAAATTGGGCACAGCACTCATGGAGAATCACACACACATAGAGGCGATGACGTAATCACTGTGTGCTGAGCGAGGCCTTAATAAAGTGGTCCTCCCCAGGCATCAGGCATGCAGTGAAAATACTGCTGAATGTGCCTGTTCCCAGCATCAGAGCAGCCCAGTGCGGCCATATGTATCTGACACACAACACATGTGGCCTTCTTAGAAAGAAGAAAAAGCCGATTACTGATTAAAGACCCTAATTTGTATTGGGCATGACTCTGAGGTAGCTGCACTAGTGCTCAGTCACACTGCCACCCGTGAGAGTTTGTGCTTCACGTCCACAAAGCCCATGTATCGCCCCCATACCAATCAGCACAGCAGCTCTCTCTTCTCCTTCCTTCTCTTTTCATGTAGCCCTTCCGTGCTCCACTGTCATCACTGATGTTTGCACATGCATTGTGCTGCTGGCAGAATCCCGACCCCCGAGCAGCAGGACTCCAACAGGCCGCATCGGCACACGCCGCAGACCCATCCTCCACGACTGCATTCACCAAACGCCGTATATCAAGCAACCCCCCCCCCCCCCACGCCCCTCCCCGCCACCCCCCTACAGCTTTCCTCCCTCCTACTAACCCAGAGCCGATTATAATTCAGCATGCAAGACATTTCATTTTCAGCGCCATTTCAACTCGGGCGGAGACACATGGGCCGATTGTTCTTTCTCTTTTGTACTGACGTTGATGTCATTGTTTACTGATGGAAAACAAGCGCATAATGGAGCTGCCTACTCTCTCATCGGCGCTCGCCTTTCACTTAGCCCCAGCACAAACCAATCAGCAGAGAGGAACAGAAATGGTCAATCAGCTGCACTCAAAACCCCGGCCTTGAAATCTGCATGTGTACAGAGTCAGTCGCGGCCTACAGCTAAATATTACTTGCAAAAAAATCTAATTAAATATACTTTCCACATCCTGGGTTCAATATTAAAAGGTGGAAATGATTTCAGAGAAGAATACCTGTATACACAGTAAACGTATAAGTCTCTGTAATACTGTGTTTTGCTTATAGTTTTCTATGACGTATATATACATATGGCTTAGTTTTTATATGCTTCAGCCTTTCCTGGAATTGAGGAAATTAAGTTTTATTTCATCACTAGCTGTCTGCTTGGCTGATTGCAGTCTCACTCGGCCATATACCGCCCTCTCTAAGCCCCCCCCCCCCCAAACAACAATCACCCTCTGAAAATGCCTGAGTAACGAGGCGGGTTCTGTAGAATTCACATACTGTCCGACAGGAGACATGACCATATGCTAGTCAACCCTGATTGGGTCACAGGCGCAATTACCCCATGGGGGGGTTTTCTTTGATTGCGATAATCTATGCAGTTGGTACTAATCTGAGGTGAACAAAAGTCCTCTTCCCAGATCATCAGGAGAAACTGATGTCCTCTCGGGCTCCCAATCACAGCGAAGGTGAATGCAGAGAGCAATCAGCCATGGAACGATGGCTGGTCTCCAGCCACCAACCAGCCTTTCGACTACCAAGAGTGGTACCCGCACGAGCCCCCAGAGCCTAATTGCAGATATAAGAGCTGATATAAAAATGACAGGCCCCCCTGCACTGAGAAACAGAGTCTGCTCTAATACAATTATATAAATAATCACAAATGCACCATCCTCATTAAGCAATTCAGAAAACCACTCACCAAGTGTACACAGAGCACAATCCTCCACACACACTAATACCTATTTCTACATTACTTAGTACCTCTAACAAAAAAAAAAAATCTTTCCGTTCTCTCACAAATTAAAGTTATTTCCTGGGGTCAGATATAAGACCAGAGGATGTTTCTTAATGGCAGGAAATTAGCATTCACTCTCTTTTTTCTGGATAGCCTCTTATTCAACCCATCTCAGGGCAAAAGCATATCTTCCAGTAATGTTTTGCTCTTGCTGACATTATTGACAATTATTCTTAAATATAAAATTTATGTTAGATTTACAAAGATTTCTGCTTCAAACTAGATATACGCAGTAGTTAGGGAAAGTTGCAGAGCCCTTTTACAAGGTTACATATATTAACATTATTTTGACCTCAAGTTACCTTCATAATAACAGAATCTTTTTCCATGTCTTCACTGAACAATTTGGTCAACATTCACTGTCTTTTTCAGTAAAAAGATGTGAACTTTTATTAACTGGTTAAAAGGCTGAATTAGGGTTTAGAATGTTTTTTCTTCCTCTTCCACATTTGACTTGCACTAAATATTCTGTAACACTTTACTGAAGGGAGCACAAATAATGAAGCAGTACACACTTACTTTATGCATTAACTAACTAGTAGCTAAGTGTTAGTTACGTACTGATCCCATGTTCGTTCATCATTAATCAATCATGATGGTTCATATATTTCTTTCAGGAACTATATATGTTCATGATTCAATGTTGAGCACTAATTGAGTAATTGAGTAAAGTTATTTGTGCCCCATCATGTCTTACCGAATATTATTTCAATAGTTCTGTTTTCCTCCTCCATATCCAACAAACAGGCCACTCTTGGTAGGTCTTTCCATTAGCGTGGGCTCACCTTGACATTAGCCACAGCAAAAGAGGCCTTTGAGACGGAACTCTTTGTGAATTCCTGAATTACTGCATGCCTTTTCCAGGGCCTCATTTCTGTTGGAGGACACACTGCTAGGAAGACTGACAATAAGCTATCACCTGCTTTAATGGCTTATGCATGGATTTTAAAACCTGTTTTTGAACAGACACTCCAGTGTACAATTTACAGTTTCTTGACTGAGACTGTGAAGTACCGAGGAGGTCCATAATATTCTTCACAGAAACACGCTAGTTGTGGAGAAGTGACTCAGTGACCCATTGGTATGCAACACACATGCTGCTCCTGTAGCTGACTTAGCATGGATGTACGGTGCACTGATCTATTTTAATGGCGCAGCTCCTCCTTAAAAGCTGGGAGGATAGACTGGATTCCCTACAGATTTTGGGGAGACTCTGTGTTGTTCCACAAATCAGTGACAGAATCTAGCAGCTCAGGGTGGGCAGGTGCAAATTTATTAGATTTATATTCCTGTCCATATTGCTACAAATCAAAAACCTGCACTGAAAGACCAAACACTGCTTATAGAATAATCTTATAAATTGAAGATTTATTCCTCTTTTAGAGCATTTCACTTGAAACACTAAACTGATCCTAGTCAGGTTTTAGAGTCAGACTCATAATGTTGCTCAGAACCATTTGGGTGCACAAAACACAAAAGTAAATGACAGCCTATTTTAAAATGGCTCCCTGCTAGAGAACATAACGTCCCAAAATTAAATAATGAAGTTACTCAGGAATCATTTTAAACAGGTTCCTCTTGAAGCAAAAGCATCTTACGTAATGGACAAAAATTGCCAATAGAAGAGTTCAAAATGCAAACCTTGAATAACAGTGAAGTATTAATAAATATGCCCCAGGATGCAGTGTTTTTCAGCGTTTGGTGTGGCTTCAACAGAAAGAATGGAAAGCTAAACAATGGTTTGAAGGTACAATAAAAGTAGCTGTTGATGAGAAATACTCAAAAATGGAGAACAGAAAGACAAAAGCCCCACACCACCCCCACCCTGCAGAGCCCCAAGAGGACAGCGCCGGTTTCGGCTGCTGCCATCTATCCCATGATGCCCCTGGGCTCTTCTGAGATGCATCCCCTTGTCACACTCCAGGTGGGACTGCACTAATGATCCTGCTACAGGGTATGAGCTCACGCCTTCTGTGTCCCTCAGCACCTGCACTGTTTACTACCAGTCCGTTTTCTGCATCTGGTGAAGACGGAGAAGCTACTTCTCAAGCCACTCATTATTTATTCATTTATGTTTTTTAAACAATGAACTTTTGAAACTCATTGCAGCTAAAGCGTCATACACAGAGAATTGTAAATTCTTGCCCGACCAGGCTGACCCCGGCTTTAAGCTCTGTGAACGGCAGCTCTCTGGGCAAGTACTCTGCCCGTAAGCGAGTTGTACATTCTCTCCTTCCATCCACTAGTTATTGGTCTCACACCTTCTTCCACCGTAACTTCCATGGGCAGTCAGCTGAGGTTTAAAGGAATGAACAAGCCGGCAAGACACATGGGTTTGGTTTGGTTCTCTTGGTGTTCAGGCTTTTAATTTGGCAGGATAACTCCTGCATGACGGGAAATGCCAACACGACAGGAACAAGGCCCAGCAATAGTGCGGCTCTTGGCATTGTGGGAAAAGAGTCATAGAGGAACCAGCTGGGAACAGAAGTACATACACCTGGCAGAAGGTGGCAAGCCCTGTGACTCAGCGCAATCGTACGCAAGGCTAATAAGCACCATAGAGGTCAAACACCTCAGTGCTCTCTGGAATCACAGGCAGGCCCTCTAATAGCTACCCTGCTGTCATGAGCGCGATGAGTCTCCGTTCGCAGCGAGAATGACTTTGCCTTTCATGGTGTCGATGCGGTCGATGTGGACGAGCCGCTAACATGCTACAATGAAGCCCTTAATGTAATTCCATCCCTTATTTTTAAACTGCCAGAGCAGAATCCGCTCAGGGAGATGGATGAGGAAGAGGGACAAACTGGTGAGAGTTACACGAACCCATAGCCGCCAGTGTGAGAAAAAGGAAGAGCTTTCTGCAGTAGCTTGGAAACGCCTCGCTTCCACGCTCACTAAACTCACAAATTATCCACCGTTATGAGCAGCATTTGCAAGCCTAGTTATCTATCAGTTTGTAAAAAATGCTTGTCTAGCAATGTCCAGTAATAGAAATGCTGTTTTTAACATGGTTTGTAACATTTGCCAAGTGCTAAATAATCTGGAAATGTGTTCCCAAAAGGAGTTACACAAAGCGTCTGAAAAACGTGTACAAATATGCTGAAACCCAGTTAGATAACGAGCAATAATGTGGCCGTCTGGGGCGCAGGAGTCCAACTTAGCCACGTTTCTCATTTCCAGTGTTCCCACTCGAATCCATGAGTGACAGGTAGGAGAGGGCAATCACAGGGGCACGCAGGAAGAGAAAAGAGATTAAATGCGCGGCTCTCTACCTGACAACTGAAACGCTAACAGCCCCCCCAACCCACTGTTCGGAGAGACATCACCTGTTTCACGTTCTCTTATGCGGAACGGAGCCAGAGCAGAGTGCCGCGGGTTTGACAGATATGCTGAATATCCAGAACCGGTCAGGTCTAACCTCATCTGGGTTGTTGTGGAGACCCAGCTAATTGCATTTCTGTATCACCTTGGTTTAGGCTCAGACCCAGCAGAGCAATCGGTTATTCTGGAAGGTGAGCACACTTTTCCCTATCCAGTGGACCTCTCTTTCATTATTCCTGTTCGTATCAAATTAGCTGCAGTGTTTAAAGCAGTTTTTTCAGATTATATTTATTTCTACTTTTAGCTATTACTCTGTGACACAGAACACAGCTTTGGGGTGTAGCAGTGATCGCCAAACAGGAAGGCTAAGGAGGGATAAAAGGTTTTCTTTGACTAAAGCTTGACTGGGACTTAACTGAGGTATCTTTAAAATCGTGACGTGCGTTACAACAGCTCGATTCTCCTTAAACTCAAAGCTGTTGACTGCTAGCAGTTTTACCAATTAGTATAAGTGATCTTTCAACCTCATTTCCAGAGAATGAGGAGCCAGCCCCAGGAAGCATCCGGCACACGGCACGCCTGCCCATCTCAGGCTACATACGTGCCAGTGAAATACTCAGTGGTCCACTGTTTATTAGGATTTACATTCCTCAGTGTAGTCAATACACAATGAAGCATATAGACAATATTATTAACCAATCCAACCATCTATTCTGTCCCCTATGGGGAAGTATTGGGAATGAGGCAGGAGAACGTAATGCAATCTCTCGGTGCGCACACACACACACACACACACACACACACACACACACACACGCACACACACACAAATTAGTAATTATCTTTGTGAAGATTCTCCATTCATTTCTATGGAAAAAAACATGATGATCTTAACCCCTAACCAGCCATAACCTTGCCCATAAGTAACCAAACAAAATACCAAACTTTTGATATTTTTATTTTTTATTGCAGTCAAAGATTTTTTAAAACTGAGCTTCTTCATGCCCACGACGTCAAACTAACAGGTTTTTATCACACTGTGGGGACATTTGGTACTATATCAACAACCCCACAAAGATATTAATACAAGTGTGTATGTCTGTGTGCGTGTGTGAGCGGGTTTGCCTATCCTTATGGGGACATAATGTCCCCATAAGGTGATAAATATCTGTTTTTTTCCCCTTGCAAAAACTCTTGTATTTTGTTAGGTTACTTATGGTTATGGTTAGGGCAGGGTAGGGGTTAAGGTTGTCATAGTTAGCGTTAGCATTTTTCCCATTGAAATGAATGAGCAGTCCCCATAAGGATATGTTTACCCTACATGTGTGTGTGTGTGTGTGTGTGTGTGTGTGTGTGTGTGTGTGCTCACCCAGAGATCCCATTACATTCGCCTGCCTCATTCCCCATACTTCCCCATAGGGGGCAGAATAGATGGTTGAATGATTAATAACAATGTCTATATACTTTATTGTGTATTAACTACACTGAGGAATGTAAATCCTTATAAACAGTGGACCACTGAGTACTTAACTTGCATGTGTGGGGGCTGAGGTGATTTATGAAGAAGAAACCTGAAGAACTCTGGCAAGGAGCCGATAATAAGCTCAGAAAAACGCAGAGCAAGTGAGCAAAAAGACTGTGGGAAGCTGGAGCCCATCCATGATTCTTCACCCTGCCTATGGCCAGCAAGGAACAGCAACAAAAGGAGAAGCTGTCTCTGCTGAATTTGGTCCAGGACTTTTAACACCTCATGCGGAAACGACGATTGCACTGTTGCTCCTGCATTACGAACGGACATTTACTTATATGAAATATTCAATTTACAGAATTCATTTCAAAATACCTTTGGGTTTATCTCTGCTTTTGACATCTGGTGCTATTCTACAGTAGTTGCAACATTTAAGTGCATCCCCCCCCCATCGATAAAGATCCCACTGTTAATTAAGATTTTAGGTGTATGAGCTCATGAGTTTGAGATGGAACCGTCCCATCAAAGGCATGTTATACTCAGTAAACTCAGCAACTAAGGCCAAAATTAAAGAGGAGCTCTTGGAAGTAATGTGACAGGCCATTCCATCAGCTGCCATAAGTCACGCTCTTTTTGCACACAGAGATATCTGAGTACAAAGTGCACTGAGCAATGAGAGCCAGCAGAGAACATCAAGGTATTAGCCACTCTCCTTTAGCCAAATGCTTGATTGAATTGGACGGAATGCTTCATGTTCTGCTGTGCTGAGCGAATGCATCACCTCCTCTGAAAAAAGTGTCAGTGTAATACACACCTGGCTATTACACACAAACCTGATGCACAGGTCACAGGTGTTATTGTGTGTGTGTGTGTGTGTGTGTGTGTGTGTGTGTGTGTGTGTGTGTGTGTGTGTGTGTGTGTTTTACCTCATGCACTATGTTTCGGTGTGTATGCTGGTGATAACTCGATGAATATCGTGAAATTTTATTTAATGGAAGATGAACAAAAGCCGCTGGCCATTTTTGCATGTTTGTGTGCAGCCTGTTCCCACAACTCATTTAACAGGCCATGGGCAAATGCATTCAATCAACTGAAATATAACTGAAAATAAAAACAAAATGAATTCCCATTAAGGCCTTTGATAAAATGAAGACAATTTATAAATAAAATATAATTAAAATATATAAATATGAAAACAGAAGGGTATATGGGTAAAGCAGACAGGTGATGTCATATGTACGGAGCAGGGAAACAGGCGAAGGAAGTCGTGGAGTCAGGTAAACGAGGGATTTATTAGGGGTCGACACGATCAGGAACACACAGCGACGTCAAGATGCTTAATGACCAGACTGGGGAAACATACTCTAATGCGGACCTAAATACACAACAGCAATTAATTAGGCTAGAAACAGCTGGTAACACAGGGATTCCACACGGGGTAGATGAGGGGGCGTGGCACACGGGAGGGTCGGCACGATCGGGGCATGACAGGTGTCTTCATGTTAGTTTCTGGGACATCATTTGTTGCCACTTTTGTCCCAACACTTTTGTGTACAGCCAATTAACTGCAGCTTGACACACTGGCTGATCTGTTGTAACCGATTGTGCAGGACAGTATTGGTCATAATACTTTCTTTAAGTCACCTAACTCTTGTTCAGACAAACAGCAGATTTTGTTTTTTAATTAAATGCCAAACCAGCAGCCTTAAATGTTAGGGATTCTAATACAGACTATCAGCCACGTTGTGAATGAACATGTGCACACAAGCTCTGAATTTTCTATCTCAAAAATAGACAATTAGCATACGGTTCAGTCATGGTTTTCTCTATGGCTGTATTTTTGTGCAGGTCGGTTTTCCACTGGCTTCCTCCATTCATACTTTTCTCTGTTAGCGCAAACCCACAGTGACCAAATACCCTATGGGGTCTAGACCCAGCTGTGAAAACAACGGAGCCCATACCTGTGCCTAGGAAATTTCACGCCCCTGAATTACCTTTCAATCACAGACATACTTAGAGTATAAAGAATGAAGACCACCGTAATAATCTACAATGTAAAGACGGTTTTATCGCTGAATCTTAATCTACATGGGGGTCAGGCTTAAAAGGACAAGTTAAACACCTATTCTTATTGATTCTGTCTAAGTAGCACAGTGCCATAGTGCACACATTGCTTTTACGGTGTGTTGTCTGTGATAGGCTTTTCTCAGCTTGCCCAGTTGATAGCAGCTACTCGTTTCAAAGTAGCTTTTAGTGAGGTCACCCATTACGGAGCCCGAGCCTCTGGAAGCAGCCCCTCCTCCCTCGGATCGAACCAGGAAGGCTGCTGAAGTGCCACTCCCTGCTGGGGCCTTATAACTTTACTCCATTACCCAGCATCGGAATGTGATCCTATATCGATTATGATCCCTGTGCCCTGTCCACCGTGGCCACTGTTCAACATCACCGTCCCAAATAATTGACCCTTTTTTTTCCTGCTGCAAAGGTCTACACGCGAGAACAGCATTTTCAGACACTCCCTCAAACTTGTTGTTTAATCAAACCTCGACACCGTTTCAAGATGATAAACATGGCGTCTTCTAAATGAATATGACCATTTTTAGCTAGATTGCTTCCCTTCCTCAAAAAAACGTAGTTACAAACAAGCAGACAGACAGTCAGATAGACATTAGATAGATAGATAGATAGATAGATAGATAGATAGATAGATAGATAGGCAAACATGAAAGGTGTGAAATCTGGGACAAGGGAATTTATGACACAACAACATATCTATTTTCTGATTCAACAAGCCGTGGCATTTTGTCTGCTATTAATATGAACTAATTACAATTAAAATACAATAGACAAAATAGCGAACATGCACTTTCTGTATTAAATGCGCTGATTCCCGTTTTGATAATCAGGATGATTGTCCTGCTCGCCGTGTTCTATTTTGCGTCTTCGTGCATTTTAAAATAGTATTGTTAAAACAGTTTTATTAAAAGTATCTCTATATTGTTTATATTATTAATAATAACAATAATAATAATAATAATAACAGGGGAAAAGAATGATGTGCGAGTAAATGGTTCCAGGATTAAATTAAATCCTTGTCAGGTCATCATTTCAGGGTGCACTCCTCCACCGCTACGCAAATATATGCGACTGCAACCATTAAAGGACAGAAGTAGTTCATGTGTGTAGGCCACACAGCAATGACACTTCGGGGTCTCTGTCGCCATGCTCTGCAAAGGGGTTAATTCCCGAAAGGAATATTCCAATATGATTGATATAACCGTTTGGATCAAGTAATGTGGCGATCAATGCAATCAGATTCACGTAGGGCGATGTTAGTCCTCAGGGCTCCGCGCGGCCTGGGTCGGTAATAACGCAGCACTAAGTACGGATTGTTCAATGACGACATTTGAAGGACCCGAAGATTGCTCATGTGCCTCATTTTACATTACAATGACAACTGAAACATGTAGATTATTCGCAGGCAAATCGATTAATTATTAACAGACATTAAACCTCTTTTTGATAGTAAATGGACATAATGCACAAATTAAAAGCGTAATCAACTATAACGGGCGAGCGAGTTTTTGCGCAGTTATTAATGCCGCTATATCACTTAATTCAGTAGCATCTCGGATACAAAAATCTCGGCCTCTAGAATGAAAAGGGGGTGCTTTTAATTCACAGAATCATACTTTATGAACTAGATCTTTGCACTTAATTTCCTTGGATAATACGGCGCAAAAACGCACCGTGTGACTGCAGGAGCATCACGGCGCTCGACGTCCAGCCTGCGGACCACGTGACTCTGCTAAGGTCTCCGGCAATGACACGGCTCGACTTTGTTCTCCCTTCCCTGTATTAATATTCGGGATGGGGTCTCTGTAAATGAATTTCCTTCCCCTGGCGATATTCTAATCTTGCAGCGGCAAGCACCGGTTTTATGCATCTTACGCTCCTTCGATTGAGGCAATTTACAGCCTCTCAAATATGCAATATGCATGGTGCTGCAGTCTCGAGGCAGCCCAGCATATAAATATCTCTCCAGCGCCTTCTCTTTCCCACATTGTGCATGATCTTATACACATGAATGAATGAATGAATATATATATATATATATATATATATATATATATATATATATAATTGCTTATATATGTGTGTACTATATTGGGGCTGAGGACCTCCGGGTTGCACATCAACATTACAAATTGCAAACCTAAACATATATGGGAGTATTATTTGATATTAAGTGAGGGCTGTGTTGTTGTTGTTGTTGTATAAAATCAATGCAATACTGAGCAATCGGGCCGCTCTAGCTCACTTCAGCAACTATTTGCGTGTTTTCCCCTTTGCACTGTCCTTACCTTCTGTTGCCGTCTGGCCATGTCGGTCGGCTGTTTTGCATTGAAAGGGTAAGCGACGCAGCGCATTACAAATACATAGAGCTGCAATTTCTTCTTCCGCTCCTCTTCCTCTCTATGCAGCTTCTCCACCTCCTCTTTCTCCTGCTCGCTGACGGCCGAGGGGCTCGGGCTGGACGGACGGGCGCCGCTGCCCCGGCCGCCGGGCTGTAGCCCGCCCGAGCTCTCGCTGGTCCGGCTCGGGGAGATTCGGGATCCGGCCTGGGGTGCCATCACCTCTTTGCTTTCTTCCTCCACTATCCCATCTGATTCCTCCTCGCTGGATGATGGATCCAACATCCTGCCTTTGAGTAAAGGTTACCTTTAAATAGGCAGTTAAATCTGGATACTTGGATTCGAGCGCCGCTCCAATGTAAGTAATATAAAGCAGCCCGAAAAAGTCCAACGATGGTTATTATAAATGGTAAAAGACGAGCAACGAAAGGAGCCCACGAAAAACAATCAGAGGTTGCGGCGAATCGGCAGGAGCAACGCCGAGCAGCTTCCGCCCAGACGCGGTATCTCACGCTACAGAGTGAGGCTGGTTCTGCTTACGTGTTTGCTCCCTTTTTCAGGCACTGGGTGAGAAAAGGGGCGGAAGGATGGAGAGGGTGGGAGGGGGGCAAGGCTGAGTGCGATCGGCTCTGTCAATGAAACAGTGCGATCGATGGCCGCTTCCTGCCGAATGGATCCTCTGCGGACACGGAACTGACCGAGGTGCTGAATCCCGGGACACGGGTCCAGCGAGCGGCCGCCCGGCTTGTGTCTGAAGGAGACCAGCAATATTCACATAACGCCACCTCCAGTCAACCGTGAATTGCATTAATGGATCTTTTGTTTTTCTATACCTTATTCAATGTGGATCGTATTTAAAACCGTAGTGGCTTTATTTTCCAGTAGAAAAAAGAACATTTACTTTTAAACGTCGTTATTAAATAAATATATTTACGAAGTAGGCCTAATGGATGTCCCTTGATACCACATACACACATATACGTGTGTGTGCCTGCGTGCGTGCGTGTGTGTGTATAAATAAATATTTTTTTGAAGGTCAATGTCCTATTGAAGTAATTGGTTTTTCCCTGGGTGCTGAATTCTGTCTCAAATTGTAATACAAATAGATTTTAATTAAGAGTTCTGGAATTTTTGTTTACTTTATAGTATTTTAGTAACGGTTTCTATATAGTTAGTTATAGTATTGTGTTTTAGATGAGTAAAATATTAAACTGCAGAACTCACTTTTCGTGTTTTTACTATGGCTCATGATCATCTACCCACAGAAAGTTCTTTACAGAAAAGAAACATGTCAGGTTCTCTGCATGGCTGGAACTGGGGTGTGTATTTTTAGAAACTGAGAAGGAGCGTACAAAACGATTGTTATAATCTTAAAATCAACGTTACATATACAGACCTTTCATACTGAGTGTCCGTAATACCGAACGCCAGGGAAAATATGAATCACACTAAACTGTAAATGCGCAGTCAGTTACAGGATTTAAAAGGAACAGAATTTCACGTTGCATCACCTTTGAACACATCTGTTTATCATTGGATAATCCAGTCGTACCATCAGGTGACAGTCTTGTGGCAGATGTGCATTTATGCACAAAAGATGAGATTAAAGTTTTAGGCATGCCAGGTGCTAATAATATTTTGAACATATGTTTGGTCTGGAGGGAGTCAGTGATTTTGCTTCATTTTGTCAAAAGGATTTATTTCAGTGTCCGTTGTGGGGCAGTTGTGGTTCCCTATTTCCTGTTTCCACTCTGACTATTACATTACTGGGTCATCCATTTTCTATTCCATTATCATGGATTTATTTAATTTAGCAGGTTATATGTTTTGAGCAGGCTGTGCAGAAGACATTTATCACATCCCAAGTATATTTCACCCTCATGGCATATTTGTGGTTTTACTGTAATTTTGGCTCCAAGGTCACCGAGACTCAAAGTCACCAAGGACTCTTACAATGGAAGGTTTCAGAGATATTCTAATGGGCATTCTGCACAAGTAGAGGAGAGGTGAGCTGTGGTAGAGAACTGGAGATGCAATCAATACACTTTGAAAAAAAAAAAAAAACATCCAGAGAGTGTGGTAGAAGTTATTTCCCCTTCTGAATCAGGGCTTTGGAATGAATGGTCAAGGAAGTAGCAGAACAATAGGTGGGGAAGAATGAAAGAAAAGAAGGACAACTGCACAGCTTGGTACTCCATTAGCCGGACATCATTGGAGGTGGGTTGGGGGAGGTATCTTATCCAAGCACATTTTTCAGAGTATGAACTGTCAGGCTGTCTTCCATTTATTTGAAGCAGGCTGAGACTCTTCTAGAACCTCTGAAATATCTGACAACTGTTGTAATGGGTGAATACTACACTTGGGAGAGAAGATTCTGCACAGAATTACCTCCAGGGGGTGGGATCCTTCAGAGTTTAAAGAATGTTTAATTACTGACTGATTTACATCTATGGCAAAATTGTAAAGACATAAAAACTAGAAAAACAAGTTAAAATGAAATAGAGCTCAGGGTGAATAGAAGGCAGCAGAGACTTTGACCTGTGCTACTGGAGGTGTGCCAGTACTGTATCACTTATACATTATGTAAGTAAATTCTCTGCATGGATTTCACTGGGTTTTGGTACATGGGGTCAGCGTATTAAACAAAATATCCTCTAAAATGACGTAAGAAAAAGCTGTTGTTGCAATTGTTGGAAGCTTATTTTTGTCAAACCCACAGAACACTCCAGAATGACAGCTATAACATCAATAAAAACATGCCGCAAGAGACAAAGGAAAATGTGAAAACTGTTCTTTTTCTCTCAAAAACAAAATTAATTGTATGCACCAATTTTAAGAGAACAAAGCACAACCTATATGTTGGTAATATTATTTGGAAACCCTGTCCAGGCAGTACCGGGCTCCACTGTTCCAAAATAATCCTCCTTCACAGCTTGTCTGCTCAGTCCATTTTGCAAGCTATTTTTAATTATAATTACAAAATATAGTCCTTTCATTCAATGTGCTTTGAGAGCCGCATGTTTCACCTGTTTTTGTGCAGCCAAATTGTAATGGGGGGTGATAATAGAATGATTGGGCATTTTTGTTTTTAGATATTCTTTAGCTTTGTTATTGTCATAAAGATCTGTCAAAAAGCATATCTGTACACTTAAAGGTCTATGTGCATGTATGCATGGGCAGCCAAATTATTTTGTTGGTTGTTCACACAATTCATTTTTACAATTCAGCAGTTTATGACCTGCTTATAGGTCAGGCTGATCAAAGTTTGTCATTCTACATGAAGATGTAGGAAACAAAGCCACTTCAACACTGCCAAAAGACATTAAATGATGTCACAGCCTGGACGTACAAAGGATTTACTTCTGCCTTTTCCCCTTGTTTCACATCTTGATCCTTTAGGCTTCAGGACTCCTAAAATCAGGTTGTTTTCCATAGGGTCCATGCTTCGGAATGTACCTTACTTCATCAAACTGCCTAAAACATACCCCCCCCCCCAAAAAAAAAAAAAATAATAATAATAATTTAAAGTCACTGAAAGCTTCATGGCCTACAAATGTGAAATTCTGCCCTCCAAGAATTCATTAGAAGGCATACCACCATACATCACAGACCAGCACTGGCCCAGCATAATGCAGTGAGCTTTTTGCTCTCACTGGATTCCCGATCATCACCCTCTTTCTATTTCTAATCCTTCTCTTCATTTTTGTGCACACCTCTATCAATTTTGCATGTTTATCCCTTGAGTGTCTCCCCCTGCACCGTCCCCATGACTCCTCCGGTTTGTCTTTCATTCTGGCCAAGTGAAGAATGCTCTTTTTTCAGTCACTGCAGCATGAGCTATTTGAGGCCTGCTTGGATACAAACTGATCCCTCTCCCTGTCCCTGATCCCGCTCCCTGTCACCCGGGGAGATTAGCTCTGTCAAGGACCATGCTCTGCAATCATGGGACATCAGCCACCAGGCTTGAGAAATTCCCATTTGGTCTGTATAAAGCAAACACGTGGGGCAGCTTCTTAATGCAGTGTCCACTGGATAAGTGTTTATGAGCAGGGCCCCTGTGGCTTATTATGCTGCATAAATTACATGCTGAAGGCCAGTCAGTGCAGTGTCGCAGCATTGCCATGCTTTCTCAATACACACAGCATGATTCAGGCAGCATGTACCATTTCATAGCAATGCCTGCCATTGTTCCGGTTCTATAATTACAAGATGGAAAACAAAACAAAGAACTGAGCACTAAACAGTTAAAAAAAACTGTAAAAATTTACTTAAAGCAGCCAAATATAATGCATTATAGATACCTTCATAATGCATAATGATGCATTCATAAAGCATTATAAACATGGCCATAACTATTTATAAAAAGGCATATCACGTTATAGTCATGTTAATTATGCATTATGAATGCTCTCTGAAGTTCACATCTATAATGCACTATTAATACCTTCAAAATGCAATTTAGTGACTTATGCTGACCAATAAAATCAGAGGTGGATAATTCAGATCCAGAAAGGAAAAATTCAGACAAAGATTTTGTTGCAACCAACCAGTTGAGTATAAAGAGTCACAGAGTTCTCAACTCAAAACTTGGTCCGGATTTTTACTTTCTGGACCTGATCTTTCCACTTCTGATTATAAGGCATTATGAAGGTATCAAAAGTATATTATAGATGAGAGCTTCACAGAGTATTCATGATGCATAATAAACATGGCTAAAACATGTTATGCCATTTTATAATTAGTTATAGCAGTGTTTAAAATACTTTATGAATGCATTATAAAGGTGTGTATATTTAATCAAGGAGACTGTTTTAAGTTAAGTGTTACGAAAAAAATCTTGTAATATGAAACATGTAAAAATGTCTCAACCAATCAATAGCAAAGATCCAGGAGAATCAAGACAGGATCACACAGAAAAAAATCACACACTTCTCAACTCTGCAACACATAATATGGAAATAATTAAATGCATTTTAGTTCAAATCAAAGGTCAGATGGATTTGTGTCATCTACAACATAGAGTTATCAACTGCGTATGGTTATTTTTAGTCTGGTTTGGAAGCAAAAGTAAATATATCTATATTTCTAATCATATTTTATTAAAACGTCTCAGGTTCATACGCATGCCCCCAGATGAAGGCTTAATGTGTGAGCAAGTTTTTAATCTCAGTTTTATTTGGACATTTTCACAAGAAATTCATATTAGAAACCAGAAGGAAACAGGCCTCTGTAGTAATCTCAGAACGGACCCTAATTCCTGAAGGTTTTGCGATGCTTCACAAATGTTTGCCTTCCTCCCAAATTTGGCCATTTTACATAAAGAGCTCAAGTAATGCAGCTCATTCTGCTCTACATTCTCCACTGAGACATTACACAAATTCAGTACAAACAGGAACGCAGAACAGAGATCATTTGTGGTCCTAGGTTTATCAGAGTCATCTTAAATGCTGTTACTGAGTCATTCTCATCTAGTGGTCGAGTGCCAGGTCAATGTCAGCCTGCTCCTAATGTACAGGGCCAAGGATTCGTAAAGGATGGCTTTTCATGAAAAATTCATGACACATTTAATTTACTACCTGCTTTTTAAACCTACACAGGCAGGCTGTGCTCCGTTGCCTTACCCAGATGCTAAATTTAGTGCGACTCAGCCTGGCCTGGTTTCTTCAGATACCTTAAAATGATACAGATGTTGCATTAGGTATTTTTATGCTACCAGTTCCAGCCGTTTTCTCATTGTGCTTAAGTAGGCTACGTTATCAAGGGGAAACAGAATTTAAAAATGCACTTGTAACAAGCCATGCTAAAGTATAACACCAACCACCAAAACCAGATCAGTTGTACCATCAGTCTAAATTGGACAAATGTGCAGCTATCAGTGTATTAAACGAGCTACAGATGATTTTCTTGTTCCTCTTGATAAATTCAAGATGCACAATCTATAACGCCTTGTGCCAACAGAGGTATTATGGATTTTTAGTAATTATACTTTTTTAGAAGTGCAACATGCAAGAAAGGATATGAGGGTCAGGAGGAAACACTGCAGATTGTGCTATATGTATTCTGCTTGAAGTGTTTAAATTAAAATTTAATAAATGGAGTAGTTGTTTCAGTATCAGTTACATGTATTGATTATAAAAGTAAGTGTAAGAGCAGGAGGTGTTAAAGAGATCAATGAATAATAGTGATTATTATGATGAATATGCTTATGGTGCGATGAAGAAGACATTGATCAGCATAAATGTGATATTGTGTTTTCTCCTTTTGTGTTGAATTACTAGTTTTTTGTTCTCATTTCTCAAATGTCCTGGATGCCCTTCGGCATCTATATTTCATGCCTAACGTCAACATTGTATTAGGAAATGATAGTAATTGTGCAATGATTTTCATTGGTCTTAGTGTTTACTACTGGCACTCAGACTTGTGCTTATGTCATGATTTTTCGCAACAGCTTTAAAGCTGAGTAAAGCTTAAGATTAAAAATGAAGGACATCTTCTGAGATCATCATAAGCTGTTTGGTATTTCTTACCGTGTTTGGAATTACTGAGAGAGCCTTTAACTTCAGCTCAGGGTCAAGTAAACTGTGTTTGCTTTGGAGTAGACACAGAGGTACCACTTCATCTTTTAATTGGCAACAGCAACCCCCTAGTGATGTGGCCTGTGTTAATCGCACTCCTCAGCAGGAACCAGAAAACATTCATCTGACCTCCGCTGCTGCCCTTAGATACTGACTGTTGTGCAAACGTATCCGCCCGCAAAGAGGTTTCAGTGCATTTGGGGAATTTTTTCAAGATTTCCAAAATCCGAGTTTCCTGAATGAGTTTGATCCCAAGCAGAAAAGTAATGTAATTTCTCAACTAGTCAAAGAATTAAGTCTGACTGAAGATGGTCAGTGTTTTGACATTTTGTTGTATTTCTTAGAATAAAATATAGGCCTTCTATAAAATTATAGTATCTGTCATGATCCGCTCCGTCCGCTCCTGATGTGTGCCACGCCCACCTCGTTACCTCGTGTTCAGCCCTAATTGTGATCGCCTGTGTCCTGTTAAGTCTAGCTTGTCTTTTGTATTTAGTCCTCGTCTGAGTCAGTCTTCCCCAGACTTGTCATTGTATTGTCATGTGCTGTGCTTTGTCCGTCAGTCTGCCTCCATTAAATCCCGTTTGTCCGTATTTCCGGCTCGCTCTCCTGCTTCACCGCTCGCCTGCTTGCCGCGTGCTGACAGTATCAGGTGTATTGTTTGTAATAAATTGGCTGCAAGGCTTTCTTTCTGATTCTCTATTTTATTAAATGTGTAATACCTTTTATGCAGACATCTAAGAAGTTATCATTTTTACATTAAATACTTCAACCAATTTCATTACTCCTCTATGGAATTAGAAGTAATGTCTGAACAATGCCTAGTTTTGTTTTTATTTACAGTGTTTTTTTCTTTCAGAATTGCTGCATTTAAACTTTGTTATTCCTACAGTCATTCATACAATCCTCTCGTGAGTTCTACAGTTTAATATTTCACTCACCTAAAATGCTAATATCTAATACAAGTTAACAAGGAGGAAGTAGATAACTGACACAGTTGTTCCTACTACTCTTAATTTGTGTCATATCTGAAAACAATGTACTTGCTCCTGAGGACCATGTTGTTAGACTTTTAGCAATATTACATGACTTGTCTGTGACGGCATGGGTGCTAAATGAAATGACTGTCAAGGAATTTATGATTGCTGTATCTATAGAGCGCTTCTTCTCCAAGGACAGTGGAGGAGTAGATGGGGAATCATGTACAAGTCGATAGCTACATATGAAACGTATTTCACATTTAAGAGTGCATGCTAGCTTGCTAAAATGTACTGTAAGTCATTGCAGTGCAACTGTTTTCATTGGTGCAGGGGATATTTCATAGGTCTGCTTGGACTGACTTTGTAATGCAGTTCACTGCAGGGAAACAGTGTGTCTTTCAAGGATTATCACATGACACAATACACCAGATCATCTTCATTCTGTTCTGCATTGATAAATGAGAAAAAAATGGCTTTTGTTTTGAATTTATACTTGTATGCAAGATAGTAATTCAATATTTGTTTTCCCCTAAAACTGACGGCAAAAAAGGACAACTTTCAATCGGATATTAAAACAGTTAGACATCAAGGGGCAGTCAGCTGCCTGGCAATGATGCATCTGATCTTAGATATCAATTCTCTCTCGGGAATTTTCATCAAAGCTGTTAGATCAGTTGGGTGTAGGTATCCAGAGAAAGACAGTGACCTTCACTCAGTCACTGAAATGTTACACCCACAGGAAAAGTAAAAAAAAGAAGACATATCAAATCATACGGTTAGATGCCTTGTAAGTGCACAAGCATGCATAATGCACTTTGTTGACAGGTTCAAAGTGGGGAAAACGACTGTAAATCGAGAAACATTACAGTTCAGAAAATAATTTTTATGCAGCTAAAAAGAGAGACAAGATGAAGATGAACACTCGAGGATGACAAATCAGTGGAGATTAGTAGAGATTTCTGCTCTTTCTAATCAAGAAAATTTTCATTCGCTTCATCTAATTATAATCCCTTAAAGTCATATTTTGAAGAAAAGCCCCTAACTCATAACTCAGGATAACAGATTAAGTGATGTCTACAGTAAATTCTGCAAAAGCATATATACAGTGATGAATGCATCCAAGAATCCAGAATTTCTTTTTTTGCATCACTGTATATGTTATGAAACATTGAGCTTACCATTAATTTAAATGCTTTTAATTTGTTATTACAGTCCAAATGTTGCATTTAATGTAATATATTTTAACATCCAGTTAGTTAACATTGTTATTCTTTTATTTTATTGGATATGCCAGGAACACTGTACTTACATTCATATTCTTCAGCCTACTCTACTGGGGACGTTCTTGATAAGAGACTTATCAGATCATATTTTGGGAAGATGCTCCTTTGAGTTTTTTGAGAACCAGAATGAATCAGTGTTTTTAGTGGTCAATTACACCTTGAGCCTCATTTTGAGCAGGCTAACCTCACTAAAAATAGAGTTCCGTCTCGCCCAGCATCCCTGCTGGTCCCCTTCCCGCTCATTACAGGGATACACATGTGATGGTCTTGCTCTCATTATCTCTGAGAAATTTTCGCTGCTCTCAGAGCATCAACAATGCAATGCTAAGCCCATCAATAATGCAGCTTGGAGCTGAAGCCTTTGCTCAGTGCTGCCGCGATGCACGCTGCACTGCACGCTGCACTGCACACTGACCTCCCCGGCCTCCTGCCCTGCGGCAGTGCTGCCCTAAACAGGCCAAATTCAGGTCCCGTTAGGAAATGTCTGCTTTTAGCACAGAGGATCACACAGCAGCGTTTGCAGGCACAGACTGAACAAGGCCGTTATGTAAAGCAGGTAAGCCGGCAGGATCTTCTGACGTAGGGGGGCAGCTGGGGCCACTGCGGAGGCAGGGGAAGGGGGAGCAGCAGACAGACAGTCAGTGCCTCTCGCTCACTGCTCTCTGCTTCTGCAGGATGAAGGCTATTCTCTCCACCCTGAACACAGCACTCCTTCGGCAAGTGTCTGGGGGGGACTATAGGGATGGGGGGGGGGGGGCAGGAGAGACAATGATCTTCATGGGGGGGGCCCTGTTGAAATGATTTTGTCCTGGACCCAATAGTTATTTACACCAGCCCTTGCTGCAATTCACTGACAGTCATTCACTCAGCATCTAACCAACATAAATGAAAAAATAAATAATGCAGTCTTGTCTTAATAGCTTTTCAACCAAATTATATTCATCACCTCTCCGCTACAAACAGGTGTGTAATGACATACTGTTTGCGTTGCTGTAATAACATAACTTACACTTACACTCTTTCATGTTTTAGGTTTGTAATTATTTTAGTTACTACTTCTGTGCGGCAGTCTGATTGTAATAAACAGACTAACAAAAGCACCCCACTGAATTCACGAACTCCGAATCCTGCAGCGATAACAACAACAAATAGGACCTTGGGCATTTAAGCTTGCAGGTCAGCAGTTTGCATCAGAAGTTATGGAGGCAGCCCTGAGGCTGGGAGTCACCTATTATTCTTCATCTATAGGTTCATTGTGTTCCTTCATTTGTCTGTTATGCTGTCCCTTTATATGTGCTCGGTAAACGTCTCTGTAATGCAAATCTGAATTCTTTGCATGTTATGCATCATATTTATTTTCTTAGCCATAAACATCTAGGCACTCTAAAGACCTTGACCTCTGCATTTATTTCTTTAGCAGACGCCTTTGTCCATCGTGACAGGTAATAAATCAGCTTTGACAATGTTACTTTTTTGCCTATAATTTTCCTAAACCTGCAGCTGGCAACTTGCTTTGCTCAGATTCCTGCTCCATTTGGCTGCGGCTTCACCCCACTTTGGCAGGACCATTGTTGCTGAGCTAATTTCTGTTTTTGTTTACTTACGTGTCAAATGCTTTGGCTCTTTGCCTGTCCTACTAGGACTGTGGTTGCACAGCTGGGATTTAGTTTCTGCTCCTGGAGTTTGGTAATGCCACTGAAGAATTAAAATGCATGTTCCACTTTCCTTTTGATAGTGCTTCTTGGATTTTTGGGTATTATGCATGTCTAAGTGTTTATTTTAGAATTGACCCTGTTCCTGAACACGTCAGATGATGTCTCAGGAACGCTCTGCTCCTCTCAGCCATGCCGCTCAGGCAGATGCTGTCCCTGATGCCTCAAGCACCCAGAATCACACGGGAATCAACCAGGTGGCTCTCAGATCGCCTCTGCAATGTCCAGAAAACTTACGTCAGTGAAATGAACTGGATGCCATTTTTTTCCCTCCTTTCAAACATTGTGCACACGGTACATTAAGTCGCCGTGGAGAGACCACAGCTGGAGCTCGGGAAGGAAGAGGCAGGATTAGTTCTGAACAAGCAGGATACTAGCAGACATTCCATGGGCCGGGTTATGAAAAAGCAGGACTCTGTACCAGACATGATTAATGAATTATCTTATTGCTCTCTGCAAATACAACAATTTGCTCTCCAAATGAATTAAGGTACTATACGTTCTTCAAAAGCTGGAAACAATTAACATTTATTTAGCCAAATTACATTGTCTAATTCCAATTTTTTAAGGGGCATGTTTGTGTTGCAGGTAAACTGTTTGCATACTAAAACTGTTATAAAAGGATAAACTTCTGTGAGAAATGCTCCAGTAAATGGAATGATATGACATGGAGATTGGGCATGAAATGAGAGATTTAGGCTGGTTTTCCATTCGTTAGGTATATTTCCGTTAAGCATGGGGTGTGTGTATGTGTTTGTGTGGGGGGGTGTCAACCCAAAATAGAAAGGAAATATGCAAATCAAAACAACTGCTGGTTAGAACAATGAATCTAACCTGAGAGGTGGGGGGTGGGGGATGATATAAATAGAACCACGAGTCGCAATGGGTGTCAGAGTCTGGTTGGGTTTTAAGGGCTGAGAAATAACCAAACACATCAAGCTGGACACAGAGTCAGGAGGACCTAATCAATACAAAGAGTTTCTTTATTAGTTTTGTTTTATTTATTTTGTTTGTTTTATTGAGTCATGTTCAAGTTATGAATATGACATATGAATATCTCATCAAATTCTAGGTCTGTCACGGTTGCAGGAAGCAGGGATGCCGTGAGGTCGGGTGAACGGGGGTTTATTTGGCATAAATAACCAAAAACCACAGGGCACACGCAAGGCCGACGTCAATGACCAGACAGGGGCAAGAATGACTAGGGAGCACTTAATACACAAGACTAATTAACAACAACTAGACACAGCTGGGAACACCGGGATTCCACACAAGGTAAATGAGGGGGTGTGGCACACGGGGGGGATCAGAGGAATTGGGCATGACAAGGTCAAATTAATGCAAGAATCCAGAATTTCTTTTTCGCATCACCGTACATTTATTGGAGCAGCTGATGCTGATATTCAGTGCTTTGCTCATTTCTACAGCTGAACTGTTTTCATGAGTAGTTCATGTTTAGGAAGTTGTTCAAGGGCACAAGGACCCCTTTAGCGACACAAGTACAAGCCGTCCCCGAGTTAATAATGAGCAACTTACGGACAACTTGTACTTCTGTGCAGACTCCCATGAAGCCTATTGTATTAAAAATTAAGATTGAATACAGTTGCTCGATATAAGCCAACATGCGCACTACTTTGCGACGCTCATGAAAACATTGCACGGCTTCAGGGGTTCATTGGCTTGAGGTACAGTATACTATCCTTTACTTTTATTATTACCATATAATAATAATACTTATTATTAGTATGTACTGTATTACTATTTTTGCAATTTAACTACATATTCAACTTAAAGACAGACCTAGGGAATGGGTCTTGTTCGTACCCTGTGGACTGTCTGCATGCAGCATTAGGCCGAAAGGTTGTGTACCTTTCATTTTTCTTGACTCTTGATTTTATGAAAGTAAACAGCTGCATCTAAAAAAATTTAATGAATATGCTGTATTTTACATCTGTCAGAAACAGTTGTGTTCCTTTGTCTTGGTTACATGCTTCTCTTTGGGGCTCTTTATCACAGAAAAATTAAAAATGTCTTTTTGCCATAGCAATTCATAATAGAAATTGTAGTAATCAATAAAAAAATAAATCTGACAAGTACCCCTGTTGCTGGAACCATATTAGTTATTGTGACCTTGAAGATTGCATTGAGGTTTCTCCATTTGTGCCAGGAAACTGACCCAGGATTGTGTATTTTAATTTTCTCTGACAAGCCACACAGTAGTCTGATGTTTGACATGTGTCTCTCAGACTGACAAAATAAACAATTGAACGTCATGCTTATCTTCAACTTGAAAATGTTCCCATGAATGTTTGTTGTAGAACATTTTCACAAAATAAACAAGCAAGGTATTTTTACAAATCAGCCATTCATAATATGCCTAATATTTTGGACCTAAATCAGAGGGTGCATGTTTATCTCAGTATTATTCTCTGCTACCTGCATTGAGTTAGTTATACCTTTTTTGTTTACTAAGAAACATACATGGATAAATTCAAGGAACCACTGGGTAATACGATACACAAAAGCTGCTTATAAATTTGTGAGTTTAACACTTTTTAATCTAAGTTTGTTCTCTTTATTCCAGATTTAGGTCTCTTTGCCCAAGGAGGCCTGATATTTTTTTTTCAATATCTAGGCACCTGCAGACAGCAGTATCTTATTTAGCAACGAGAAGAAAGAAATAAGGTCCCAAAGTAGTTTACCGACTGAAACTTTAGAGCAGAGTTTTTCATTTTAGACTGAATTAAAATGCATGAATGGCAAAGTTCACTGTGAAAAGAACGTGCCAGTGCAGCTAACAATATCTTCTGCTGCAAATAATTTCTAAAGCAATAAAGGTGAATACAAATCAGGTTTTGTATAGTTCACTGCACAGATATAGGACTCTTATGTAATCAATGGCAATATTTTATTTATAATCTATGTATATATGCAGCCTTTCATCAGACAATCACTCTTTGTTCCGCACAGATTGCACAGCAAGAAGCAGTAGAAGCCTAGATCAAGACTTAGTGGTCTTGACAATCTACGATCCCGGCTTTGATGGCTGTGAGCTTGTGAGTTGGGCATGGGGGTCGTCGTGCAGATCACACTGCACATTGCAGCTTCCTCAGTCTCCTCACTGCAGCCTTGTCGGGTCTCTCTTCTGCTCAGGCCTTTCGAGGGCCCTGAAGCCACAGGGTTTGCGTGGGTTTCTGGGAATGTTTTCCTGAGCTCATGGCACAGTTCCCATTATCCTCATCCTCAGGCACTGAGCATCTGCTCCTACCTTCATGGGTTTCGTAAGCAAAAGAACACGTGTGAACTATGCATGGTAGGAAGAAAAGGTCTGGAAATGAATCAATAAAAGGTAGCTAAATATTTCTACTTTTAATGTATGGTTAATATGCAAAATATAGTAGTTTACAGAAATGATTGATATTTATATAATGACTCGATCCAACAAAATCTAGCTGGTATATTTTCTTCTTTAGTATCTGAGCATTAAGCAGGCTGATGAAGATGCTCTATCACCGGTTTATATTTTGTATGACCATACTGTGTATTAACTGTGACCCTCAGCGGGAGCAATGGCAGCAAAAGGAGACAAGATGTGGTTCAGGATCTGTGCTGAGCTTTGCACTACACACAGCTGCCACCCTGTGGAAGTAAGCAGAAATTGTATATGATGACATATAACGTTGTTATATAATTCCTACATAAGAACTGTGAATATTTCTCAGATGATAAGAAAAAAAAACATATGCTTCATTTAGCTAAATAAAAGTGTAGTAATATGTGGCATTAGTGCTTGCATCTATCTATCTATCTATCTATCTATCTATCTATCTTATTTGCTTTTGTTTATGTGTTTATTATATATCTGATTTGCTTTTACCAAAATGCTGAATAAGACTCTGGCTCTTCGTGTCTTCCTGGATAACTCACTTTTCACCTTAAGCACAAAATGCAAGTGTGGTCATTCTACAGTTACGCAAAATGAAAATTCTGGAAAACTCGGCAAACCCGAGGAAACCAATTTAACGCAGCTCTGTGGTGCCTAACCACATTCTGTACACATTTCAGGATCTACACCCATTTTTCTAGATAATGGATACCAACTTCACAGAGGAATAGTTGTTACTGCGTTTCAGAATGGATAGGTCTCATTTGAATAACTGCTACTTGGCTTGAGTTTAACTGTTGAGTTTAATTAAATGATGGGGGTTCCCATTTCCCATGTCTGTACAGATCCTTACAGCCTTATAGGTCAGACACTTGATGAAAATTTATTAAGGAGAGACCTCTGTCTTCACACTGAAGTGTCCTTTTGACGTTACAAAACACAATTGCGACCTTCTGGTTTCTTTGAACTGGAGTCTTAGATGTTGTTACTTGTTGTAGTAAGTGGAATTGAGACAGAACATATGTCATTTAATTTTAATTGTGTACATTATGTGATGTCTGTGCATATGGAACACTATGAAGGCTATCTCCTGAATAAAAGCTATCTGTTGATTTCCAGGCCTGGGTCTCTGGCTCTCTGGCTATTATTATTATATTGTTGTTGTTGTTGATGCTTTTTTGCTATCAGACAAGCAGACAAACACTTTCAATTTTGGTATGCCTTAATGTATGATGACATTTTTTATTAATATTCTAATTAATATTGACTTATGGAAATGAAGGTAAGGTAAGCCTCAGTGCGCCCTAATATTTGGCACTGCTTTCAATCAGACTTATGCTACTTGCAATAGCTGAGAAAGACTGGAGATGATTATTGTTACCATTAGTTAGCGCAGACTGTCAGCATGAGCACTGGTTAAAGGAAAGCCTACAATTAACTGGCTGGTTTGGTCCAATATGGTCTATTAAAGTAGCCAGCTGGATGTGGGATACACGATTTGATGACTAGCGCAGCAGCACGATCGCATCCGGTTTGGAAGCCTTGGCTCTCTATTACCCAATTAGAAATCATATTGCGCGCAATGGCAGTCGCAATAAAGCCATTCTCCTAGTGATGGGTTAGTCTGAAGAAACCAGGCTTCACAAACACATTCCTACCTGTGTATTCAGCCAAAGACAGCCAGCTGCTGATCAGATTACATCATCATTCTCTTTAAGCTGAGAAGTGTGCTCATTCCTTACGTCTCATATCAATATTGATCCACACTTCTGCTGATGATAGTAAATAGTGTAACCAGTCCGATTATCTAATTGAATGCTGGCCAGTGTTTACCCCCATTAATCCTTCTTAGGATGTCTGGCATTTTGACTTTTCAGTAATTAAACAATACCCATCCATGTATATCAGGTCTGGCATTACTCACAGTGGCGAAAGCCTCTCTTACAGCCATCGCCCGCCGGGATACTGGACGTGGTTTTTGTCTGGGTTCTGCGAGTGAAATTAAGCAAGGAGATTCAGCTTTATCTACATTCTCTGAGTCCTGCATGGATTTCTAGAGTTCCTCTGGGGTCTCCACCATTACACTGGTGATCCATCCATCTTCTAACCCAAGCGTGGGCAATCTAATCCACAGAGGGCCGGTGTGTATGCAGGTTTTTGCAGCAACTTGCTAATTAGATTACTAATTAGAGTTCTGATTGGCTGAAGAGTCCACACACCTGGGTTTGAACAGCTGACCTAAAGGTTATCCCAAAAACCTGCATACACATAAGATTACCCACCCTTGTTCTAACCACTTATCCTGGTCAGGGTAATGAGGGTATCTGGGGCAGCACAGGGCGCAAAGGCTGGGGTACGCCCAGGGTGGAATGCCCATCCATGCACATACATGCATATATTTACATACGCAATCATACACTATGGGCAGTTTAGAGACACCATTTGCCTGACTGCATGACTTTTCACAATGTGGGGAGACCAGAGAAGCAACACAATGAGACAAAGAAGCTGCACAGAGTCAGAATGGAGAAAGGATTTAAGCCCTCAAACCCTGGATGTGTGGGACAACAGTGCCAGACACTAGGTCACTGCACTAATTAAGCCATAACTTCAAATAAAAAGAAATTCTACCGGATTAGTATTATCTGTGTACCAGTAAGTGTAGCATTTTCATTTTGTCAAATTCTTCTTCAAGCAGGAAAAAAGTGTGATTAATAAACAAAGGACCATATGTTGTATTTCTTTTTATATGTCTGAAATATAGAAATGTAATTTCTGTCATTTCATATTTGTCTGTTCTCTTTAAACCTTGACCAGGGGCCGATGGGTTTGTGGGCCAGCAATTTTTTTTTTAATCCCGGTGCTGCCATGAATTCCAATGTACTAGTACTTCGGTACCTGTGCAAATAGCACATAAAGTTTCAATTAAAATTCAATTTAATTCACGGTTTGTGAAGGCTCTGTATATTCTTTCCATGAGACTTCCAGACTCTCTGGCTTCCTACCATAGTCCAAAAGCATGCAAGAGAAATTACGTTTCTCCGTTGCCTAGCGAGCGTGTCTGTCTCCTGTCATGGACCGACATTCCATCCATGGTGTACCCCAGCCTTGGGCACTGTGCAGATATCCAGCTCTCCCACAACTCTGTACTGGATCAACTATTGACATATCTGTGGCTCACTATACATAAAGTCATCTCCTACAAATTTACTGGAGGAATTAATTGATTAAATGAATTATGTAGCTATAAGTAGAATCCTCTCTGGAGCAGTCAGCACAGGCTGTGGTCTCTTAATAGCGGGAAGTCAGAGCTGTTTGCTGCTCCTGGGTTAACCAACAGTGTTGCCATGTCACAATAATGAACCATATTCATCTTGTTCATGTAAAATGGTTTAAATTAATGTTTCTTTCATGAGCTCATCCTTGATTAAACATGGTCTTTTTAAGCCTATTTGACGATGATCCATCCATTTGTCCATTTTTCTCCCACTGTTAAAATGTTTGTATTACGGTACTGAGATGGAAATATTGTAGAAAGAGAAATATAGAAAGAGAAATATTGTGTGCATTATGTCGTCAATGGTAGGAGGGCTATTTTTACACTAAGCAGTAATATGAGTGAAACCGCAATGAAAAGGTGGTGAATAAGCCATTACATGCTTTCAGAGTAGATGAATAGAGGAGAGGCTTCTATACATTAGGAGCAGACTTGAAAACAGCAATTTCGATAAAGAGCTACTTAATAATGGGGGCTCTCATAGATTCGCTTTAGTAATGCGCTCTTGACCCATTCGTAATTTGCTGCCAACTCTATTGGCAGTTATATTTTTACAGCAAACGAAATCAAGGAAATAGTCAATACCTGAAAGTTAAAAACAAAATGTTATGTTATGAAAGTGGCATGGAGGAGCGAGCTGCTGCTCTGTACCTCTCAGGCTGTTTGAATCTGACTGCTGCTCTGTACCTCTCAGGCTGTTTGAATCTGACTGCTGCTCTGTACCTCTCAGGCTGTTTGAATCTGACTGCTGCTCTGTACCCCTCAGGCTGTTTGAATCTGACTGCTGCTCTGTACCTCTCAGGCAGTTTGAATCTGACTGCTGCTCTGTACCTCTCAGGCTGTTTGAATCTGACTGCTGCTCTGTACCTCTCAGGCTGTTTGAATCTGACTGCTGCTCTGTACCTCTCAGGCTGTTTGAATCTGACTGCTGCTCTGTACCTCTCAGGCTGTTTGAATCTGACTGCTGCTCTGTACCTCTCAGGCTGTTTGAATCTGACTGCTGCTCTGTACCTCTCAGGCTGTTTGAATCTGACTGCTGCTCTGTACCTCTCAGGCTGTTTGAATCTGACTGCTGCTCTGTACCTCTCAGGCTGTTTGAATCTGACTGCTGCTCTGTACCTCTCAGGCTGTTTGAATCTGACTGCTGCTCTGTACCTCTCAGGCTGTTTGAATCTGACTGCTGCTCTGTACCTCTCAGGCTGTTTGAATCTGACTGCTGCTCTGTACCTCTCAGGCTGTTTGAATCTGACTGCTGCTCTGTACCTCTCAGGCTGTTTGAATCTGACTGCTTCTCTGTACTTCTCAGGCTGTTTGAATCTGACTGCTGCTCTGTACCTCTCAGGCTGTTTGAATCTGACTGCTGCTCTGTACCTCTCAGGCTGTTTGAATCTGACTGCTGCTCTGGGTGTGTGGAGTTTGCATAGTTTCCCCGTGTCTTCCTGGGGTTTCCCGCAGGATCTCTGGTTCCCCCCCCCTCCGAAAGTGCAGAAACACACAGTCAGGCTAGATGGCATCTCTAGATTTCCTGCCCTGTATTTATGCATCACTGGGCACCAGGCAATAGGTTGGCATCCGGTCTAAGGTGTGTTTTCCTGCCTTGTTCTTTGAGCTGCATTGGAGAGGCTCCTCCCCCCCCCCCTCCCCCAACCATGTCCAGTATAAGTGGCTGGAAGATGGATGGTTTGCAAATAAAAATAGGTACTCTACATTAAATCCCTCTGTGCGCATGTTTGCACGTATAGATTTTCTCCAGAAGGCTCTGTGTTTCTCCTTAATGGGCACATGGACATGCTGGGTGAGCCCTCAGGGAGGGAAGGCATTAAGGTGAGTCGAGCATATGCACTGGGAGTGCTTTATATGCAGACCAGTAGGAACCAGTATATGGAGCATGTTTAGTGAGCTCGGGCACCATGACCAGATGGCCATAAGTCTGAAGAGAGTGATTTATTCATTCATTTATTTGGAGGTGGGACTATTCAAGGTTCAAGGTTTCTGAGGCTTAAGTTTTTACTGTCCCGTGTGATCTGAGGAACACAGTGAAATGCTGGTGCCGCACTTGCAGGGTAGCAGAATGTTACATGGAAGAAGTGAAGAAAGGAAAAAAGGAAGGACTCAAAAACTGCCTATTAGGGATTAAAAAAAGCTCTGGAGGTCCAAGGTGGAGTGGCAGCGCAGTGAGTGCAGCAGGGTGGCTCTGTGCAAACCTCTTGGGTTTGAACGGCGTCTCGCTGGTTCATAACCCCCGGTGCTGTAGCCCTGCCTCATGCCCCTTACTAGGTACCAGGGCCCCTGCAACCCAACCCAATTAGAACAGAGTTTCCCAATCCAGTCCTTGTGGACTAAGGGAAGTACTTAGAGATGAATGGATAGGGGGGCTGAATCTTTACTATGACTATTCATGACTTAAGCCAAGAAATATTTATTTCTTCCAACTGAGCAAAAACACGGACTGTCTGCAGGTCTACAAGGACTAGATTGGGAAACACTGAATTTGAAGAAGGATGGATACATATTCTGTTGGGAGTCATTTTATTCTTAAATTGCACACAGAACATATTTTATTCTGTGCTATGAGCGCAGGCAGCCATGACCAGGTGTTCTGACCAGGAGCAACAGGATCAGCTGTGATTTTTGGCTTCCTTCCACACCTTTGCCTCCTGGGCTCCTCTCAGTTACAGTAGCTACTGCATCTATGGTGCCTCGAGCCCATGGCCCGTGCTGGGTGCTGAAGGCAGCCAAGTTCAAGATCAAACAGGACAAGCAAGGAGTCAAAATCTGAAAGGTAGACCATGCAAACTCCATGCGCACGGAGTAGAAGTGAGACTCGAATCCCCAGCCTTATCAGCCCTTCTACGTTTACCATATTTGGTGAGACGAAAAAGAGGACGTGTCCTGGGATCAAAGCATTAATGAGTTTTCACGTTTGCAGAGCAATCAATCAGCGCTTCTCTCATGAATATTAATGAGTTTTCCCTAACCACCCTGTACAATGAAAATGGGGAAACCCAGATGTATGGCAGCCTTGCAGTTAACTTTCATTTTACAGTCTGCACACAATGGACAGATGCATGCAAGTCTTTTTCACATGAAAACAAAAATTAAGAGTCAAAGTGGCAAAAGTTTCCGGAAGTTGACCTCACTGGTGAGCAGGGTGACATGTAAGCACGTGCATATTGTTTCATTTTTAAAGTAAACGTGTGCATGAGCCTTGCAAACGCTGTGTGATGATACTGAGTGGCTGATGTATACTGAAAATTGGTGCCTTTTCCTTCACCTGGTACTCCGCTGTAACTTGTGAGACTGGGTCACACGGATCACAGCACTACACCTGCACAAATCGCCGATGTTTGAAAATACGTCTGGACACCTGGGCAGGGGCCCAAAAAGAGAATGTGTCTGGGAACCAACCCACCCCCCCCCCCGACAGATTACAGGCCTCATAAACATTACTCTACTGCTCTTTACGTCTCACTGCAGAGCTTAGGCCCTTCTTCTGAGCTCCTTCTCTGCCAGCGTCAGTAAGCCCTCGGTTAAACTGGCAGACTCTGCATCCTGGGACGGGACTCAATACACTCATGAAAGGTGGCAGCTTCACAATTGAATAGTAACGCGAGGAAATGATGGCACCCTAACCTCTGGGGGCAATCTCATCTCACCGGAACATGCCCCCCGAGATCCTGACAGCTAATAAAATGTGGAGCTCACAGATCCTGCTTTTAAAGGTCCTTCCCATAAACCGCCGGAGCCGCAGTAATGGAACGCAGCGCCCTGGAGCAGCCAAGCCCTCCTCCAGCCTCTCAACTCAAATTTACTGTGTGTCAGAGACAGACGGCGGTAAATGAGCATTCTCTTAATAGGGCCCATTCTGACAGCTCGCCTCCCGATTCTCAGAGGAGGACGTCGTCATTATAAGCTAGTCTATGGCCCTCACTGGTCCTTTGGTGTAGAGGATAAGTAATCCAGACTGGAGCATGAAGCAGACCCAAAGCACCTCATCAGAAGTATCAATGCATCCATACATTAGTTAAAAATAGATTATTTGTCAATCATCTATGTAAAAGTAACTCCCCTCGAACTGCAGTCCTTTAGAAAACCCCCGCCCCCCTCCCCGCACAAGCCCTGCTTTGGCCCTGCCTGTGACTTGAATGCTCAGGACACGTCTGACACCATTTCACTTGTGCATCATTAATTGAAGCCCGGCATTTGGTCACACAGCGATGGGTGTGTGTGGGGAGGGGGGGGGAACATCCCCCCCCCCCATAACGCTTCAGGGTTGTTGGGCGTTATGCCGGCCTGCGTGTGTGATTTAGGAAGAAAGCTGTGGCTGTTGCAACGAGTAAGCAGAGGGACTGGAGACCATCAGTGGGCCTACAGGCCTCACCGACATCAGCATGACATCCCCCCCATACCCCAACCTCTTAACAGTCTAACCCTAACCCCTCACCCCCCAACACATGCACAGAGACACACAATTATTTCACCTTGAATATACGCAGCAAATCATTGCATTAAGTGTTGCTCTTGTTCATTTAGAGCAGTGTTTCTCAGCCCAGTCCTCGGGGAACCACAGACGGTCCACGTTTTTGCTCCCTCCCAGCTCCCAGCCAATCAGGATCACCGAATGCCTGGAACAGGTGCACTGGGAGCTGAGAGGAAGCAAAAACGTGGACCGTCTGGGGTTCCCTGAAGTCTGGGTTGGGAAACACTGATTTAGAGCAGAGCTTGATTCCAAATCCAGGCCGTGTTTTCAGTTCTCCCAGGTAGTTTAATAATTACTGATTCTGATTGGCCAGAGGCTTCACACCTGGCTCAGAGGTAAAGGAATGCTGGAAAACCAGCAGTGCCCGGCCCTTGAGAATTGTGAATTGAATAGGCCTGATTTAGAGCAATGATGGTGAAACACCAAATGAGCTCTCATCTGATTTATTGTAATAAGTAAAATAAAATAAAACACATGTGGCAGCAGATGTCTTTAAGGTTAGCAGGTCTCTGATCTTCTGCTAAGCTTCTCCTGTTTTTTCATGACTCCTTTTTGGACAGTAAATCATTTTGCTGTCACCTTATCTCAGAACCAGTCAGATCACCAGGACGAAACTTGCCAACAATCCCTCCATGCTGTTTTTCACCAGTACTGGATTTCATGCCTCCTACAGAATGTTCTACAGTGATGGCAAGACACAAGGTTACAAACAATGCCTGGTAATAAAGGTCTGCAGCGTGTAGGAAAACAATAACTGAAAAGTCTATTTTACATCCCAGTGATAAGATATTTCAGATCTAGTTATCATATGTATTATTTATGCTAAAAACAAATATCAAAATCTCTGTTTCATGCATCTTATTCTGACCTGTCACTAAATTCAAATGGATGAAATGCCATGCAGTACCTGTTATTGTCAGAGGGTGGCAGCCATGTAATTTGAGCGCAATCTGGAGTGAGACCCAATCCATGAACTGACAGTTTCTCTTGGAGACACTGCTTATCAGTAGATGCTATGGCAGAGAAACACCTAAAGGTGTTAAACTCTGTTTTGCTCCCACGTGGTTCTGTATGTCTAGTGTGCTCAGTTATAGATAGGAATTATCTCTTCAGTGTTCATTTAACCATGAAGCCTTGATTTCTTTTTTTACCATAGGGAAATCCAGGTATGTGTGTATGGTAATAACAAAAACAGAGTTTGATTAAAGATATGATTAACTCTGAGTTAGCATTAAAATTGTTTTCTTATTGGTTCTTGAATTATTTCAATATATATTTCTTTTATTTTAAGATACATGAGCCCTAGATAGAGTGTTTGTCATTTGTTCCCCAAAAACCAGTTGAAGTATTTCCAAAGCTATAACCCATTGAACAACTGATTTATGAGATTGATCTAATAGAGATCAGTACAGAGAGACTCTCATCACACTGGGAAATGCTAATTAATGCTCTCAGGACAGTTGCAGCAGGATAAGGGGGAGGAGAGGCTGCGAAACAGGGCCTCTGTCAACGTCCTTAACGTGTACCTGGAGTTGGTGTTTCTGCGGTGCCTTATTAAAGCCTGGTTTGACGGCTCTTTGGAGTGCTTATAGCTAGGGGAGGGAAGCTTTCAGGCTTTAAATATGTCTGTGTGAGGCAAAGCAAATGACAGAAAGGGCTGTCAAAGCATGCGTGATGCAGAAGGGCTTAACCTGCATGTAAGTATTCTGTGAAACTTGTGAACGTCACCTCTTGTTATGCTGATTGTTAGTGGTGAAGGGTCTTATTAGGTTTAAATACACTCTTGTAAATATCAGTGTAATGTGCATGTGTATGGGTCCGTTGAGCATTCAGTTCCTGTGGTGATGTCTTATGGATATCTTATCTTCCCCCTGGTGTGATTGAGGTTCTGTTTTACATCTTCTAGGAAGACCAAACACTGCCAGAATCTGGAGAAAGCTGATTGCGAGGTATGTTTTATCTCCTCCATCGTGAAATCATTTCCTCTGGCAAATCACCACACAAGCGTTTAACATCTATAGTATAGATCACAGGTTGGCAGCCCTCTGTCTGGACCCCCCCCCTCCCCCCCAAGTAACTCCAGTTTTCCCAGATTTGCTTGGCCTTGTAGCCTTGGCAGCTGTGTTATTCTGTGAACTTCTCCTATTAAGAAGGCAGGGTGACTTGTGGTAGGCGCCTGTCATGTTAGTGACTGCCCCCAGAAGGCAAGAAGCTCTGAGAGCACCGATCCATCTGGGTGACATTACATCACCCCGCCCTCTCTGCCGTTTCCCTCCATTGCTTTTGAAAAGTGCGACACGGTGACATTTAATCACGCGAGTCTCTAAGAATGGCTGGCAAACGATCTGCGATTGTTTAATTAAACGGTTTGATGAAAGGCACGCAATGAGGTAAAAAAAATTGCAGCTAAACTGAAAATGCCATCCGCCATCAAACTGTGGCTTACAGGAGCAAAAATAGCCAATCAGTGCAGAAGAAAGACTTTCCACGTCTGGGTGCTGTTTGTTTGCTAGCGTCACCGGTATATTAAACCTGTGCTTAACATGGGGAGCCTTCAGAACAGCACCTGTCGGTCAGCCAAGACCGGGGTTTTGTTTGTATGCAGCGTCCTCCACATGATGGAACAGAGCAGCTTCTATCCAGAAACAGGAGGGGGCTTGCTGTTGGATCTCCTGCACCTAACTGACAAGTTCCTGTGCCTCCGGCCATATTTTTATCTTTAAATAAAACGGGGGGTGGCACCTGTAGCCTGAGAAGATTATTTGTGCTTGCATCCTTGCATAAAATGTACGACCTGTGTTTGTTCTAGAAAAAAACCTTGATTAAATTTTAACTCCGCTGACGTAAAAGTAAAGACGAGGCAACAAAATAATATTCATAACGAAAACGGTGATTGTATCTACTCTGGCAGTCAGGCTGCTCTCCTTTCTTGAAACCGAATGCAGCAGATCATTTTAGCGAGTATCCGAATAAAGGCTCCACCCAGGGACCATGCAGAGACGGAAACTGAGCTTAATTCCATCACAATCACTTCTTAGCCTGTAGAAGCACAGAGACATTCCGTTCTTTGCAAGCCCATCGGTGTAATATCAGTGTGCCTTCTCTGTCTACCTGACATCATTGCAAAAGCTGAATTCTAAGAATCTTGCTGAGTGTGACCCCAGCAGTGTTTGATGAGTTTGGGTGTCCTCTGAAAGTCAGTGTCTCATATAGTGCCTGTTTGAATGCATCTTTGCCATGGAAACGGCTGTTGTATGGCAGTACAAATGATCCTTTTAACACTCTCCATAATGCACACAATGTGTCTGAGATGTTATGCAGCACTACGCCTGTATATCAAATCAAATGGCTGTATATCAAATAAGGTTTTCAATAACAGTTTCTTTTTTAACTCAGCTGCATTGCATATGACCTCTTTCTCAGTACATAAAGAATCTCAAAAACACATGTTTTTTGGTGGGGGGGGCAAATGTCATCACCTACTGGATGGGGTCCTACGGATCATATCACCCACTGGATGGGATGCTGCGGGTCACATCTATCACTGCATGGGATGCTACGGATCACATCCTCCACTGCATGGGATGCTACGGATCACATCACCCACTGGATGGGGCGCTATGGATCACATCACCCACTTCTCGCAGTTCCTTTGAACAGCCATATGCGATCTTTTTTGTTTTCTTTTTTCACTGACTTACTGTCATGGGTGTCAGCAGGGTCTTCATTACTCACAGACATCATACGATCAAAAATAGGCCGAGAAAGTCAAATCTGATTTTATGACGAAGATGTCTGTTTTATTTTCTGTACTCTTGTTGCTGTTGGTCGAGATGTGCCCAAGATTCCTGGAATAAATGTGAAGATGGTGAACAAAAAAATAAAAATATACATGTATATATAGAGTGACTATGGAGTAACAGTGTGGTTCCCACATATAAATATCAACTTTACATCTTTTCCCAGCAGCCAGCCAGCTGCAGTGTTATGAATCAGCTTGACCTCCAAACGATGGCGACTTGGGTTGACTGGCTGGTATAGCTGGCGCACATTTGGCCAAAGAATCTTCAGATATGTTACTAAAATCTCTCAAGTTGCCCTTTTTCAGACCCATAGAAGCCAATAGCATAGATGACTGGGCCCTCTCCCATAATGTTCTGAACAAATAGGCTATATGAGAATATGTTAGGTACTATTCCTACTGTCTAGTAAATACTTATTCTTTGTGATTGGAGCATTTTCTTTCTTGGGCTTAATATGTCTCTTTTATTAGAATGCAGAATGAATTCTGTATAATTGTTTTGCACAGTATGATATCTATTTCCAAATAAAGCAATTATCCTGCCCAGAAAGTCAATGAGCAGTTTAACACGAATGACTTTAGTTACCCAACTTAAACCCATTCAGAATTTTTGTGCCAATATTACCATGGCAACTTAACAGAGGGGATGCAAGTTACTAACACATTTTTGTGTTAAAGTAAAACATTCTGTTCTGCGGTGTAGTGTTACGAGTCACAGCAGGAACAGTAATGCTGCTGACTGTTTGTTTTGCTCCCTGAAATCAATCAGTAAAAATATCTCACAAGAGGCACCAGCAACCAGTGAAGTACATTATATAACATCATGACTGTCTGTGAAATTGGGCAGAATATTTTACCAGTCCCTCACGTGTATTGTAATTTTAGTGCCGCGCCGTGTGTACGCGGAAGGGAATTCTGCAACCGAAAGAGTATTTATGGTCATCTAAACAACCCCCATCCATCCATCAAGCTCAGCGACTCTAGACTACTTTTTTTTCTGCTCCAGCAAGCTGGCTGTCCAGC
Source organism: Paramormyrops kingsleyae (assembly GCF_048594095.1). Taxonomy (NCBI): domain Eukaryota; kingdom Metazoa; phylum Chordata; class Actinopteri; order Osteoglossiformes; family Mormyridae; genus Paramormyrops; species Paramormyrops kingsleyae. The sequence continues at coordinate 22,848,653 of NC_132802.1, read as the reverse complement.
TGTTGCTAATAGTGAAAGGAAGCTGAATGTTAATTAGATGTCACCGCTAATTGCAGTGATTATGTTTTAAGGAGCCTTTGGGAGAATGCACTCCTTGACCAGTATTGCATTTTTGGAAGGAACTTGCTGCTGCAGTATAGGAGGATCCGGCTTAATGCTGCCTTATTTTGCTGCGATGCGAGCCTGGCCGCCTGAGATTCTGCCCCGCAGAACCTCTTCAGTGCACCTTCCGTTGCCCTGCTCCTCACCTCCTGACCTGGCTGCCGTGGTACTGAACAGTAAAGGTTAGCGATGCGCACTGAATCAGGATCCGGTGGTTAGAATGGCCTTCTGCTCAGAGAACAAAGTAACCCATATGTTCAGTCATGTCCTCTCCGCCCATGTAAGGTCTATTTTTGTATCTGGTGCCTCCTGGCAGGACGATATATGTCCTGAGATGTTAGCATTGCGTTGCTGAGCCTCTGGGAAGACAGACGCTGTGCTCCGACTGTTGCTATGTGACTGACTGATTGACACTTTGTTGGGGGTGGGGGTGACAAACCTACAGGGAAGCTTCGAGGTCATGTATGCCAAGCAGCATGGCAGTATGGTGTCCGCGCTCTCGTCAGTGTGAGCCACTCAGGCCGGCAGCCATGCTGGTTTTAATAAAAGCACCTCGCCTTGTTCCGCGTGTGTGTTCTTGGTGTTCTGGGTGACCATCGCCTCACACTAAGGCTCAGTTCACTTGAAAATCCCATGGATTTTAGGCGACTCCTTCCTGTAAGGGAGGCAGTTGCCTTTTCTTGTTATATTCTGCATTTCAATGCTCCACTTTCAACTGCTTAATTCCTCTCTGTATTTGTCCATTCTTTTTGCTGGTCTTTCTTCCAGTTTAAGAACTTCTATGTCCACGCAAGTGCTGTGACGGGCAAGCAAGCGGTTTTCCTCATGAGGGTAGCAAAAAAAGTGTGACATAATCCCTTCAGCACTCCGTCCTCCTACTTATTAATGCTTCTGAAATAGATTTACTATGGTTATTCTCCAATTCCAAGCCAACACACTGTGGCATATTATAATTATAAAGACAGACATTCCAGCCAGCTCCCTCTCTACAAACCAGTCAGGGACCAGCTGGCATGAGGACTTACAGTGTGAGAACAAGAAAATGAGGTGAGGACTCGGAGTGGGGTAAACCTCATAACTGGGAGGCAAATACCCCAAACTGTCTTTACGGAGATTCATCCTTAAAGTGGCCGTTCTCCTGTAGCACTTCAGAGTGTGACGAAACAGCTCTCTCAGACTTTTGAGTGAAACCTAAGGGAATTTTAATGGATCAGTGTGAAGATCAGCTAATCAATTTATCTTAAATATTTAAAATATTACTTGAACATTTGAGACGTTTTGCGATACAGAAATCCTTCCCAGTTTAAAATTCAGTCAATCTGCTTCAGGTGCATATCCAGCAAGTTCTCATGCTTTTATATTGTATTCTTAGAATTTTCTCTAGCCTTGACTATTGAAACATTGTCATTGTTTATTACAATGACTTTTATCACACAGTTGAAAAGAGCCTCCTCTTCTAAATGATCTTCATAACGAAGGAATGAGTTTAAACACCAACGCTAGGCAATACTCCAAAATGAGGATGCGGAGGTTCTGCATTGTCTGCGGATCCCATCACTTTCCAATCACCTTTTATTTGATTGTTCTGAGGTCCCTGAGGGATTGGGGGGGGGGGAGGCTACTATCAGCACAATAAAGCCCCCAGGAAATCCAAGCCAATAGAAATACAGCAATAACTAAAAACAGTCACATGCAATGAAATACACACTAACTAACTAACTAACTGAGAGTTTTATTTACCATCACATGTTTAAGTAGCATGTGGGTTACCTGTAGAAAATGCAATGAGCAAATTAATTTTCCATTATATTATGGCATGTATGTATGTGTTTAGGCTGTATTTTGCTGCAATTATTGGATATTTACGTGCATTTTAAGAATCACAGTCTGTGTTTTGTCTTAGTTTTTCTTTGTTGCCACATTCTCAGCGTAAGTGGTTCTGAGTGGCAGTGCGTCGCTTTTAGCGGCATAACGATGATGTCTAAAGCATGCCTCTCATTCAACGACGTCCACCACATTCGCCTATGGCGGCTTTGGTCAAGTGTGTGGATGTTTGTGTGTGTGGGTGTGTGTGTGTATCAGACAGAGAGAGAGAGAGAGAGAGAGAGAGAGAGAGAGAGACAGGGGGGGAGTGGGAGGGAGAAGCCTGAATGTCTGATAGGGGCTTCTTCTCACTTTGTCTGAGCACTGAATCTCAGCCTTTCTCTCGACTCAAAGGGAATCAGAAGCAATTCTGGAGGGATCTTTTAGAGACTGATCTTATTAGAGATCTTATTAGCAACAGCCACTATATTATGAGAAGGAGTCTTCACTCCTACTCTGGACTGAGTTTGGATTGTCTTCCATTTTTTTAAATGTGTATGGTGATATTTGCTCCGGTAAGTTGTTGATGGCTTTTAATTTCTCTCCAAGTTTCCAAATTGCCACACTGGTGATCAGGGACACATTTACAATCATTCTGCTTTGAGAATGTAGATTAAAATATTAATTATGAACAGAATTTAAGCTGTTTCACAGTAATTTTACCTAGGCAATGAGGCATACTATTTATTCATTTCTTTGTCATTCTTAAAATTCAAGTTTTATTGATTTATTCCTCACTGTCTACCAAGGCCGTTATTGTTCTCAGTTTAGTCTCATTGAGTACTGTCATTATTGTGAACTGCGTAGTATGAAGCTGTTATATTGATGTGAATTTGTGAGCTGTATGTAAGTCCCCCCCCCCTCACCCCACTCTGTGCAGTTGCTCCAACCCTTGATTTATTAATAATGTGAAATGGGATATAAAGAGATCCACAGATTTATATGCCAGAGCTGTTTACTGTCGAAGACCCAGAAGCACTGGAGGTGTCTTTATAAAGGGTGACACAGATAACAGCTGTGAGATTCATTATTTACCACTGTGTCACCCATCTCCATCTTTTGTGCAGTAAGTCTCTGCTGTTTCAACAGGTTAAGCTCCCCTACTCTGCCTTCTGCCCCCCCACCACTGTCTCTCACTTTGCACTCAGCTTCGGTCTGAATTATTAATTCGCTTGACAGTTTAGCTTGGCAGTGCAAAATTTTGGTCGTTAACCTCCTTGCGTGCGTCCATCAAGGGAGAAAGTGGAGAGTTTCTCCTTTCTTGAGTGCCATCAAGTCTTGAAAGTGTCACATTGTGTTCCTGTAGCTTTTTTTTTTTTTGTTTTACACTGAGATGTGTGTTTTAGCATTACTTTCATGTCTTGCTATTTCCATTTTTTAAATTTAATTTAAAGTTTATAGAGAAAGCAGAACAGCACCAAATCTCAAATGAGGCATGCAAATGAGAATGCGTGCCGTGTCGCAGTTACACTCAAAGACACGTTTATCGAAACCTGCATAAAGTCAGTCTTCTCTGGCATAATGTTTATTTCATAATGGCAATTACAATGTTTGAATCGATACAGCATCAGTCAGCAGTATTTGTGTGTATTTACGCCTTATATTTCAGCTCTCTGCATCCAATCAGGGTTTGGGGCAGTGAAAGGGTTAGGAAGCACATCAACCATATTTCATTAAAACGGAAAGGATGAAACTTAAAAGTTGAAACTAAGGATGGTACTTGTTAGAGTTTTTTGAGAAACTAAAATGTCATTGTTCCTGTGAACATATTGGTGTAGGGGGGCTTTATATAGTAGCGTTACGTAGAGTTAATTCATTTTGTTGTGATTTGATGCATGTCAATATATGTGAGAACAGTTACCCTGTTCTATATACTTCTAGGTAGTTATTGCCTGTACATCCATCTCCCAGTTGTTTATGCTAAACTGACTTGGGGGGGGGCGGGGGGGTTGCAGTGTAGTGCACAATGCACCAGACAGAGTTCCAGGGGCTAATTGCATTATTTTTAATAATGCAATAATGCTATAATATTTTTATAATTTTGTTCATCTCTAATATAATTACTTTTAAAATTCAATTTATTAAATACATACAAGTTGTATGACTCTGTAAGAAATCATGAGTAACCCATATTCAGCTACACTCTCACCAGGTTTTTGTAAACAGTCTAGCCAGCTAGATTAAATATTAAAGAAATGTACCAGTCTGACTGAGACTGAAGCCATGGAGATAAAAATGAAATAACCCAGTTATTGGCTTAAATATCCTTATCCTCAAACTTTGGAATAATAGGCTATGTACTAGAGTTACACTGATCTGAGATTAATAATGTATTCCTGCATAATGAAATAGCACACAAATTATTGTGAAATGATACGAAATTTTAAATACAGTTTATAAATGTAAATTGAAAAAAAACAAAAAACAACTGCGATTGTGTTGCAAGGAGCTTGCAAACCCTCCCTAATCCACTTTGAGCATAAACCTACGCTGTGAAATCTGGAAATCTTAATGAACATCCCACTAACAGCAATACTCCTCGGAAGAACTGACAATTTATGGAAAGCATTATTAGGGACAGAAGTACAAGAAGAATCCCAGCAAAAACATGAAGCTTGCCTAAGATGATGTTATAGCTTTTTAAAGCACGCTACTGGTTCCTTCAGAACATTAATTAGTAAATGAGAAGCAACAGAGAAGATTAGGGATGATCTGAAGCAACCAACAGCCCAGTCATCTAGAAGGTAGCTTTTACAGTGTCATATTGTGATTACAGTCATGCATAACATGACCTGCAACACTTCGCATATTCCAGTTTCATAAATTAAATTATTGGAAACTTGACACCTATTAAACCTGACAGAAACCCCCCAAGCTGCTGCCCTACCCCCTCCCACATCTTTCCTGTAATGCATAAATTGTTTTTTTCTCATGGGATTTCCGTCAATCCATCTCTCCATCCCTCATGTTTTATAAGCAGAACTTCCTGTGTGAAATGAAGAAATAAAAGATGAATGCAAACATGTTCCGTGAGCGTCAGACTGAGTTATGATAACTCCTGCCTGCCAATGTCAGTCCTGTGAATATTAACCTGTTACACTGGCCCTGGCGCCTGGAGTGGCCAGTGGCTGCTGGCCTTTGAACACTGTGGGCTGGGAACTATTATTAGACAGTTTTGAAGTCAAGCCATTTCATTTCTAGTTGAAGCCTCTATTGGGTCAGCCTTGCTGGTAATGAGGATATTCTGTTAACCCTGTATTCATTCATCAAACATGCTTCAAACATCATGTTAGCGCAGTTGTCTGAATAGCAGAGGGAATACTCCCTCCTTTCCGCTGTGCTGTACAGAAATCAGTACTGATTACCTGTTAACATGGGAGAGACGTGTCTTAATTGAAATTGACCAGCCTCATTCTGTCACCAATATCACAGCCAGAAATAAACCAGTGGGGGATGTGGCAATTAGCGGAATGTACCTGTTTACCCACATAGAGCAGACTGAGAAAACATTTTAACTGGGAGCTACAAACTTCTCAGATAAATAGAAGCAGACCATATGGCGTGTACATCTATTTTTACATTCGTGGTTATAAAAACATGCGTGTATAGCTTTTAACACATGTTAATTATTTCTTCTTGTTTGGCCCTATGAATTAAACTTTCTCTGAAGGTAAATAGGATTTTAGCATACTTCCACAAATACAGAGGATTTTCGATAAGTTATCCTGATTTTATCAAAGTAGAACTAGCTTATTATAAATAAGAGACTTACTGGGGTGAGCAATAGTCTCTTTTTCAGGTTACAGTAATTGTGTATATTGGGCCAAGTGGTCACAGGTAAGGCTAAGGAGAAATTCAACAGACAGATATATTACCAGACCAGAATCCTCGTGCCCTGCTGAAACACCCCAAGGTCCTCGCATTGCCGTTTCTGTGCTTTCCATGCTAACGGTTTCCACACTGACCAGGGGAGCTTTTGCAGAAATGGGATTTTTCCACACATGCAATTCCTGGGGAGGTACGGAGGACTGACTTTCTGGAATAAGCTCTAACCATCATACGACAACCATCTCCATAACGAGTGTGTGTCGCCCGAATGGGAGATGCTGATATATGCCGACGAAGTGATCTTTTTGGGAGGTGCATTTTAGTCCGATTGAACTTGTGGGCAGAGATAAACAAGTGTGTCATTTTCATTCCCCAGTTCAAACTAGCAATCCATATTGCAGAAGTGATATTTGGTTCCTGGCAACCTATCATCTCAAAGGAAATTTGACACTGAAGGGTTTGGAGTAAATGAATAAATGAATGAATTAGAATGAAAACTTTCCTGCTCTTTTCTTTCTCCCCCCCCCAGCTTTTTGCCATTTTTGCTTTTGCAACATGCGGCGGATATACAGGCCAGCTGCGGGTTAGCGTGGACTGCATCAACAGGACAGAGAGCGACCGCCACATCACCGTCAACTTCACCTATCCATTCAGGTGACAGTCCCCAAAACTAGAACCATTCTCTGGTCCAGGTCTGTCTTCAAACAAATTATTTATTTCAGGATTTCAAAAAGCCTGAAATAAGATACGGTGATTCATCATTGTGTTATGCCTAAGAAGGTATTTCTGTCTAAACTTCCATTTGCCACTGGCTTTTAGGTGAGGTCTGATTTTATTAAAGACTTGACACTGCATTCAGTGAGAACCATTAATGTATTCTGAAAGACGTGCCATATGCTGTCAGAAGAGGTGTAATGGACATTAAGCGGGTTATTCTGGTCATCTGTGTTCACAAGGATAAAGGCTGGATTAAAAATTAATAAACAACTGCTGCTTGCAGAAGAAACCAAAAACACTATAGCATCTAAACCATGGCTCTCCAAATCTGCTGTGTTTTCAGTTCTCCCAGTATTTAGTTTAATGATTACTGATTCTGATTAGCCAGAGGCTTCACACTTGCCTCATGGGTAAAGGAAGGCTGGAGAATCATCCGTGGTCGGACCTTGAGGACCGTGATTTGAAAAGCTCTGATCTAAACACTACAACAAGTAATCGATAAAATGCAAAGCAGTCACAAAGTAAATGCAGTGCTTTACCTTGCAACATAAATTGATATTTCATGGATATTACGACTTTTGACCTTTCTTAGATCAGGCAGTTTGCCCTAAGAAGCTATGTCCCTCTGTGGCCCTCTATGGCCCTCTATGTCCCTCTATGTCCCTATATGTCCCTCTATGGCCGTCTATGTCCCTCTATGCCCCTATATGTCCCTCTATGGCCCTCTATGTCCCACTATGTCCCTATATGTCCCTCTATGGCCGTCTATGTCCCTCTATGTCCCTATATGTCCCTCTATGGCCGTCTATGTCCCTCTATGGCCCTCTATGTCCGTCTATGGCCCTCTATGTCCCTCTATGGCCGTCTATGTCCCTCTATGGCCCTCTGTGGCCCTCTATGGCCGTCTATGTCCCTCTATGTCCCTATATGTCCCTCTATGTCCCTCTATGTCCCTATATGTCCCTCTATGGCCATCTATGTCCCTCTATGTCCCTATATGTCCCTCTATGGCCGTCTATGTCCCTCTATGTCCGTCTATGGCCCTCTATGTCCCTCTATGTCCCTCTATGGCCGTCTATGTCCCTCTATGGCCCTCTATGGCCCTCTATTACCTTCTATGTCCCTCTATGGCCCTCTATTACCTTCTATGTCCCTCTATGTCCCTCTATGGCCCTCTATTACCTTCTATGTCCCTCTATGTCCCTCTATGGCCCTCTATGTCCTCTCTTAACAAAGCCATAATTTGCCATCAATACCAGATTCATCCTTTAAAGAGCCTTGGATTGTTACACCACTTCTTTTTTATTGTTAATTTATTATCAGTCATGAATTAAGGAGCTTTCCCCAGCTAGGACTGGACAGCCGTTATTTGTAGTGGTAGTCTCCTGCTTTCTGGAGCAGCACTCTTGTGGGTAGTTAACACTCATGCTTGACAGAAAATAATCCGCCAAAGGGAGCATGTGATCTTCTCAAGGTCAACAATGTTGCCATCAAGGCTTTCAGATGAGGCTTTTGTTTTCTCTGAAGAACCTCAGAAGCTGCCTGCAATCTCTGCCTGAAGCACAGAGAGCAGTGATAAAACACAGTCTCATCGCCCCCCCCCCCCGTACCCACACACTACAGCAGAGGGTCCTTCATTACAGAGGCTCTGCGTGTGTGGTCTGAGAGGTCCTCACTGGGCATGACATTAAACCTGGGGTCTAGTGCACATTGCTTCTCATCAACCTCCCCACTGTGTGGCCTCAGAAAAAGTGATTTTAATAACCTGAGCCCTGTGGCTATAGCTGGTAATGTTGTGAGGTACACTTTCTGTTAGTGACAAACTGTGAGATGCGTAAATGTGCCGTATTTGTAACATTGACTGTACTGTTCTCACCCCCCCCCCCCCCCCCCGCAAAGTAGCTCAGATGAGGAGCTCATGGTGATCAGGGTATTGCCATTATGTTTATCAGTTTTGGCATTACTCACACTGGCTAAAGCCTCTCTTACAGCCATTTTCCGCCTGGATAATGGAGGATGTTCTTTTTTGGTTCTGCTAGTGAAATTAAGCAAAGAGATTCAGCTTTATCTACATTCTCTGAGTCCTGCGTGGTTCCTCTGGGTCCTCCACCCTTACACATGGGGAGGTATTGACTGCTCTCATCCATCCATCTTCTAAGCATTCATCCTGGTCAGGGTCATGGGGTGCTCTGCAGTCTGTCCCAGGCACCATAGGGCAGAAGCGTGGAGTACACCTTGGATGGAACGCCAACCTACACATGGGGAGGTATTGACTGCTCTCATCCATCCATCTTCTAAGCATTCATCCTGGTCAGGGTCATGGGGTGCTCTGCAGTCTGTCCCAGGCACCATAGGGCACAAGCGTGGAGTACACCTTGGATGGAACGCCAACCTACGGAATAAACACAACCAGACTCTACGGGCAATTTAGAGATGCCAGTCAGCCTCACTGCATGTAATTGGACTAGTTTCTTTGGACTGCAGGAGGAAGCCAGCATGATTCAGAGAAAACATGGCCACATGCATAGAATGGGGGCAGGATTCAAGACCCAAGCCCCAGATGTGGGAGGCAACACTATTAATGAAAGAGACACTATTCCACCCTACGGTCATCATTAACATGTTCATTTCTGGCACAGAATAGCAGTTTTACATTCAGTAAAGCAAGCTTCCAAAAGTCTGATATGGACCAGAAGAGTTGAGTTAGTTTAAAGGAAAAATCATTGTTTATGTAAGGTCAATGTATTTGAGGTTGACACTACATGCGCAGGAAGTGAGACTGCATTTTCCTGTTAGAGTCCTGACATATGACATCATCCTGACAGTCGTGTTGTCATTTGTCTGTGTTATGAACTCATCAGGAGCCCTGAAAGCAGCCTGTAGAGGACAGAACAGCAAATCAGTCCTACACCATTCTATGTTTAGTCCGTGCTGATTAAACAATCCACATCATTCTTCATTCATTTTCACCTGTTTTTAAAATTTGTGGGATTCCTTGCTCTTCATCTATGTCTACATAGAATTTCAATTCAAACCAGTGTTCTTACTGAAAATCTTTCTGAAAAATGCCACCATACAGAGATCCTTACCGTTCCTCCAGTTTTACACAGTATATTATGTTGTGCGGCTCCTGTTTGACAGAAGCGCTCACGCCCCGTTAAAGTCCCCGCAGCCTTAGCCACCTCCTCTGCCAACCCGCTGCCAATCTACCACCACTTTCGCCCACATCAAGCAGTCAACGCCCCTCTCAATGCTGTTTACCCTCCTCCTTCTTCACAGAGATTCCAGTACGGCTCCTGCCAGTAAATCATCTATTTTTTCAGATGATTGGGAGCCTTCTACCATCTCTGTAGCATAAGCTACACTTCACATCATTATGTGTGGTCCCTGATCCATGGAAGTGATTATGTGAGGAAACTTCAATACTCTCATTATCATACTGGGTGCTATAAACTCCAGTTCATTTCATTACCTGCATCTACTGATGTCTGCCATACTGTTGTGCATTTGATAGATAAACTTTGACTAGACTTGACTTTCCAAATATTATCAGGCAACTTTTTAAATGCATCTTTGCGCTGTCTTTTCCATCATTTCCATCGTATGACTTAATTAAACTACAAGTCATGCCACGTTTCATATGTAGGCTAACAGGAGAGAACTATTTACTGTAGTGTTTCAACAGCAAAACATACAATATTTTGATTAAATGAGTGACTCATAAAATGAAGATATCTTGCTACATTTACCTGCACGCCTAATTACTGCCAGCTTCTCTCTTTTCAGGCTGCATAACGCCTAATGTACTGTGCATGACATTTGTGTACATGATTTTACTGTCTTTACCTGGCCATCTGCTCAACTGTCAGCAATCATCCCACCCAGGCACTTTGAAATGAAGATTGCATTTACCAACATTACTGCAAATTGAATGCAACCAGAAAGTGCGAGACACAGCAGAGGTAAATTGTGATAGACATCAGAGTCCTGGAAGCCCAGCTGAGTTAATCGTTACAAGATTAGGACAGCACTTGAGTCTCTCTGAGCAAAAAAAAAACGCCTCCATTGAAACCTCTTACATCTTGCGTCTCCGTAATTTGTGAAGCTGAAGGATTTCATAGGAAACAACTGGATATGAGATTAAACAGAAATCTGTACCCCATTTTTCATAACTGTCGACCCAGAATAGGTTCTCAATGAGCCTGAAGTCTATCCCCAGAAAGACAGGATAGAAGGCAAGGTATACCTCAGATGGGATGCCAGGGATCGCAGTGCACATTCGCCCATGCATAAACACATACTACGGGCGTTTTGGAAGCTTCAGGCCAGATAAGCCAGTTAAATCTTTGGATCAGGGGAGAAAACCTGTATGCATGACAACTTTGAGACATACGCAAACTCCACACACACAGTACTGGTAGCAGGGATTAAATTCACAACCCTGGTGGTAAGAAACCACAACCAGTGTTGGGCATTTCAGGTTCAGAAGCTACAAAACCAGACCAGGATTCTGTTTTTACCAACCAGTTCAGCATAAGGAGTCACTGTCACAGAGTACTCAGCTGCTGCGTAGAAACAAAATCATGGTCTGGATTTGTAGCTTCTGGACCTGAAATGCCCAACACTGGCCACAACTCAAAAAAAGATATTCACAGATTATCCATTTAACCAAGCAACTAAAAATAAGTGCACTCTCAGAGGAGTGACGCAGTGGTGCAGTGGTTAGTGCTGTTGCCTCACACCTCTGGGCCCCGGGTTTCAGTCTCCACCATGTCTTCATGTGTGTTGCATGTCCTCCCTGTGTGGTCAAGGGGTCTCCTCCAGGTCCTCCAGTCCCCTGTCATAGTCCAAAAACATGCTGAGGTCAATCAAAGTTGATGAAATTCCTGTAGGTCTGTGTGAGTGTGCCCTGTGATGAGTTGGTGCCCCATCCTGGGTTGGTAGCCCATCCTGGGTTGGTGGCCCATCCTGGGTTGGTGGCCCATCCTGGGTTGGTGGCCCATCCTGGGTTGGTGGCCCATCCTGGGTTGGTGGCCCATCCTGGGTTGCTCCCTCCCTTGTGTCCATTACCTCTGGGATAGGCTCCAGACCCCCCCCCCCCCCACTCAGTGCTTTTAGTCATTCGGAGTTCCTTCATGTTTACCTGCTTATTTCCATTCACACTGGACTGTGTGCAGTATCAGGAAATGTCTGGGAGCTATAACATGTCTTTCCTTGGATTTAACCTTGATGATTGATGCTCTGTTGATCCCCATGGAGAAATTCTCTTCATGCCTCCCCCAACTTGTGCTCTGTAGGTGAGAGCAAGCTGACTGCAAAGGGCAGCCATCCATAGCAGCACCCAGGAAATGGGGGGTTAAGGGCCTCACTCAAGGGCCCGCAGATCTACTGAGGCGAGACTGGAATCTGCAACCATCTGATCAGGGGCACAGAGGATTAGCACACTAAGCCACTTGCTGCCCCCTTAATCAACATAGTCACCGTGAATTGAATGAATAAAAGGTAGAAGACAGGGGTAACTGGGAAAAGCAAGCGTTCCTCTGTAAGAATGCAGAGGGCAGGCAGAGGGACAAGCAGGAAGACGGACGGATGGGGTGATGAGTGCAGGTGTTTTTGTGGTCTCATCTGCATGCCTGTATGTTTTGGCTGGTGGGTCAGTTTTGCTTTAAGCTTTTGTCCTTTTGGGCCACAGGTTAGACCAGGTTTACTTTGACACCCCCATGTGTGACGGGAAGCGGCGCGAGCGACTCCACCTGACCGGCAACTACTCCGCCTCCGCCGAGTTCTTCGTCACCACCGCCGTCTTCGCCTTCTTGTACTCCTTGCTGGCTACCGTGGTCTACATCTTCTATCAGAACAAGTATCGGGAGAACAACAGGGGACCCTCACTTGTAGGTCACATGCATAGTAATTTGGACCTTTGCTCTTGTTATTCCAGCTTCTCTCTTTTCCAGGACACATATTTGTATTAATAAGAATGCTGCCAAAGGTTTGTGTAGGGGGTTAGGGAGTCAGAATTTAGTATCTGCGGAGTCACAGTCATTCCTCCCTGCCCAAAAAAATAAAAGGCAAAATTTATTGACTGCTAGCAAAGAGAATTTTAATATCTTTTCCTTTCTGGAACTAATGTAATGTAATTATGGATAAGGCAAATCGGTTGGTAATATTTCTGAAGTATGAAAAAAGATTAATGACTGTAATCAATTTTTCTGCAATAAAACAAAACACCTCTTCCCAGAAAAAGTCCTGTATCATCTAAAATAATAACAGGAAAATGGTTATTTCACTTGAAGTTGAAACATTTATTATGATGTTGTTACGTTCTGATGAACCCATCGTAACTGGAAAATATCGTAAGTTGAACATGAATATGACAAGTAAATAAATACCTGCTGAGTCACTGAATAAGCAAAAATATTACTGTAACTGACTAAATATCAGTAATCAAAAAATAAAGTAGTATAAGTTTATTGGCTTAAATACAGAAAAAAAACAGTACAATACGTTGTTAAACGCTGTATTAAATATCTATACCTGCGATTGCTGCAGAGACAGGAAGCCTGGATGCTGCCATTGCCCAGCATCAGACGGGAATTTTGTACAGCCTGTCATTAGCACAGAAAGAGATCACAGTTCAAAACTGGCTACTGAATGTGCATCACCATAGAGTTGTAAAGTCAAAATATCATAAGTCGAACCACTGTAAAGCGAGGCGCATCTATACTTTGGTTTTCAAAAGGGGGGGGGGGGGTGTTGTAATAAACACGTATGATAATCTATGTCCTGGGTCTCCTGACGTCAGACGTACAGCTTTCTGTTCCATCAGAGTGTGCGTGATCGTAGCGCAGACCTTGATCCAGGATGATTCACTGTTTATCGTTTCATCTGCTACTTATTCTACAAACAGTCAGAGCAGCTGGATTTTTGCTGATTCTTGGAACAAAGGTAAATCCATCCTGGATTCCAGCCACAGCTGTTATGCTCAGAAGTATGAATTAGACTAGATCAAGGTCTATGCTGTATAAATACACAGGGGCCATGGCACGCAATTCTGACAATGCAGATTACCCAGAAGCCAAATGTGTCCACTTCTTTGATAGGGGTTTGTACAAGGAATTTTAATTCACTAAAACTGAATTGCATGGTGATTTGGAGAGACCTCTTCACTTCCCCAGACATGATGCCAACCTAGTCTATTCTCAGAAGCTTTTGCTGGTCCACTGAGTAAAATATTCTCTCACACCCCCCACTACAAACCAGGATTTCATGGTGACTGTGGTCTTCTCCTTCGCGTGGCTGGTCAGCTCCTGTGCCTGGGCCAAGGGTCTGTCTGATGTCAAGCTGGCAACGGATGCCAACCAGATCCTGTTGCTTGTCTCAGCTTGCAAAGTGCCAGCTAACAAGTGTGCCTCTGTGCATGGGCCCGTCTGGTCTGGCCTCAACACCTCTGTGGTGAGTCACAGAACCACCGCTGAGAATGTTTACAGTTACATTCCTGCATCTAGTTGCAGCATGGAATGAGTTTGCATAAAATCATGCAAAATATTGTTGCTATGCTTTTTATTTTAACTTCCCAGCGCAGTCCTTAGCAGTGTATTCAGGTTCCACACAAATTTATACAAGTAATATCTAATATTACACTTCCGTGTAACCCATAGTTTGTGGTAAAATGTTGCCCAAAGAACCAAGAGTATTTCATTTATTACTGTATTTTCAACTGAACAGTTGGACTGTGTGTGTGTGTGTGTGTGTGTGTGTGTATATGTCTGTGTGTGTGTGGCCAACATTGTGGAAACACGTAGCATATCTGGCATTACGCTTTAAAAATTACTGCATACATATTCATAGCAATGTTTATAAACAATCAAAGAATGTTTACAAATATATATTGGATGATTAACTGGAGCAATGGTTGAATAAAATTTTGTAATCTCTAAAAATTGGAAGTGTTTCCACAATTTTGGCAGTTTTTTGTGTGGATTATGTTTATATTACATTGCGTACAATGCAATTAAAACCTGTTGTTTTGACGTTGTGGAGACCATTTTTCAGGTCCGAAAAAAGATCTGTTAATGTAATCGAAAAACTAAAAATGCCAAAACTGTCATATTGAGTTTGGTTACTTCTGGTTATGGTTATTGCTGGGTAGGGGTTGTCGTCATTTTTGGATGAGAGTTTTCCCCATAGAAATGACTGGAGACTCCCCACAAAGATATAATTACAAATCTGTGTGTGTGTGTGTATTATGTTGATATTATATTTAGTTTTCAAATTATGAATCAATTATCACCATATTCACTGATCAATAGATATGTTTTTCTGTTGTTTTCTTGCTCCAATTTTCTTTGTTGGCTCTTCATTCTCCCTCCAGGTCTTCGGCTTCCTCAATTTTTTTTTGTGGGCCGGCAACATCTGGTTTGCCTACAAAGAAACAGGCTGGCACCAGTCGAACCCGAGATACCCCGCGAGGAGCACCTCAGAAAAGCGTGCCAGCAGCTTCCAGCAGAAGCCCTTCGAGTCACAGGCCAGCGTTGACCACTCCGGTGGAAATTTCAGCTCCCAACTGGTGGACCTGGGACACCATGCAAGCTATACCCAGATGGGCGAATACAACCACACTGGGCCCATCACCTTCACCAATCAGATTTGACCGCTTAGCCATAATTGTATTTAGTGGCCACACTTGCAGGCAGATAGGTGATCAGAGGTTGTTGAGTGGTGACAGGATTACAGTGGACCACAATGCATTACTGGTGCTGATGTGGAAAAGGAACATAGAGAGGGTGGAGCGTGCCTGACCTCCAGGGCAAAGACAGGGGTGTGTACCAGAAGGACACATAGTCAGGCTGCAAAGCTGGGGCACTAAGGTTCACTGTTTTCAGTAATGTACAATGCAAGGTTTCTGTTTTCCTTCACCGTTAATGTATTCAATATTTTATTGTGTGTGATTTACAAGTATTTACAAGTGATTTCTGTTCTGCTATTCTGTACTTGTTCGTTTGTTTGTTTATTCATTTTCCCAATAGATTTTTGCTCTTGTCAAGGATACCTTGGTAATTTGTATATTTATTAAAGATCTGACTGTGGATTATGCATGAGTGTGGTCAATGCCTGTCTGAGCAAATTATAGTTTTTTTTACATATCAAATGGCATTATTGTGAAATAATGAATCTAATAATACTGCTTTCCACTTCTCATACCATATGGGCTTCATTCGTGGGGTCATGTTTTGATAAGATAGTGATTCTGCCTACATATGAGATATATGCTTATGGTACCAATTTTGAAGTATGACCCTGGGAGTTCTATGAAAATGACTTAGTGAAGGTCTTGGATATTCTGTTTAATTAGTTTATTTTTTTCACATCTGAACATTTCTACATGTTTAAAACTTACTATCTCTGACAGAAGCTTTCAAGTGTGTTTTCTTTCTACTTATACATTTATAATAATATGCATAAACAATATTAAAAATAATAACTGTGGATTATTACTAATGCTACAATGTACATCACATAAAAAAGAAAAAGGTTTACATACTGCTGATTTTATTTTGTCTTCTGCCTTTAAATTTGTGGTGGGTGTAATTACCACGGGAACAGTATTGATATAAGTGTTAAAAAGAAATTCATGATGAATACTATTCTCATACTCTTTGTCTTCTACCACTGCTGTTGCATTTTAATGTGAGAAAGTCTGGATTCCTATGCTTTCTGTAAAGTGTTACTAATCATAACGTGTGAGCAATATTGTTAAAATGGTTAACAGAATGTGAATAAACTTGCACAAACCTTCAGCGTAGAATGATCTGTTTACATGGTTGAGAACTCAAAATCCCAACCTGACAGTGCAAATCGTCTCAAAAATCCTGGTTTAAAGATGAAATTTACCCAGATCTTTAAAAATTCAGTGATAGCAACTGCTTTGCATCTGATACTCCAGTGTATGAGCTTCCTAACAACAGAAGTTGTGAATATTAGGTCAATCATGCTGCTTCTATAAAGATCCTTGGTTGAATGCACAGAGATGTCAGGGGTAACTGGCATATACGGTACCAGTGCGAGTTTCTGTATTCAGTGCCATCGCCGATCTGTTTGCTGGAGCCTCCGCAAATTAAATAGCCCTTATGATTTTGCTGTGCTGAGTGGACGTATGAACTACACAAAGATCAGCGAGACACTGCAACTCTTTTTGTCCAAATCTGTACACAAATGCAATATTTTGATTTTTAACATCTTTGAATTAACTCAACTTTAGTTTTCAATAGTTCATCCTGTTTGTGCTATATAAACATTTATAGCCATTTTGAATTGCCATTCATTACTAAGTCACCCGAACTGGAAAGTTGGGATGGAAGATTTGAACTCTGTAGGGTGCAATTATTGCCTTTGTAGTTCAGATGGCTGTCTCAGCCAATATGAATAATAACTTCACTTTTTTAAGTATAAGAAGTTATTTTCACACAGCTTCTTGTGTCTGCCCCTAAATATTAATGATGTAAAATGCAGTTTGACATGTCCTATTAGAATTAAAAACCACAAATGAATCTATTGCACTGCTTGACACAGAAGCTAGTAGGGGGTACTTTTGATGGAAGAACTCCTTCAGGAACACTTGAACTGATTAATCTCTGTTCCTGTGGAGTCCTCTAGAATGCCATTAAGCATTCCATGGAGGAACATACTTTCCAGTTACGTTCCAGCGAAAACCACTACACCTTTCAGATGGTGTATGTTCTGTGTGCTCTCTGTTTCGGATTAATATAACCAGAAAACGTTCTATTTGTACTGTAAACAAAAGAACATTCCAAAACATTCCAAAAAAGTGCAACTTTTCTAGATTTTGGACCAGCCTTTTAATCTCACCTCACTCTGATGCCAGTGTCCCTCAAATCAATGTACCATATGTTTAAGTTGTCATGGCTCACCACACAGGGTGAACACAGATTAAAGTGAGAAGAGTGAGTCACAGCTGTGCATAACTGACCATTATGGTATCCATGAAACTCTGGACTCTAAATGACATAATTAATGTTCTTTATTTATTTATTTTCAGCAACTGTCAGACAGCGATCGGAGACATCATAAAGTCATGTCTACACAGGCATGTTAGTGTGGGACATAAGGGGAGCTAATCCAATCTTAATCCATCCAGCAGCATCCGGTGCGTGCAGCCAGCCTGGCTAGATGCTGGCAGGCTCCATCCCTCTCTGCCTTTGCACTCCAAACTGATTGGCCGGCAAGCTGCTACAAGGTTCGGTCCAACCTGACATCCCACCGAGCTCCTGTATGCTCTGAGCACTCAGGCCTACCTTCTCCTCCAACTGGCAGTCCTGTTACCATGGCAATGGGGGTAGATGTGATGTGCTGCTCTTTCCTGTGCTCCTGCGAGGGTCTCGGCGTGACTTCGGCAGCCTCTTGGTGAGAGAAAATGAGACTCGCTGCTCTTTGTTTCCATGGCTGGCTTCGGGGGTGGGGTGAGGTGGGATGGGGTGGGTGCTCATCTCATTTGAATTGAATTGTGCTGTTGTGTCTATGAAGGACTCCTGATTATTACACTGAGATGCTGTCTTTAATCTTAAACCTTATTGTCCATGTATCCTCCGCAACCACAAAAACAAAACACCGCAGGTTGTAGAAAAAAAGAATGCAGTGGCGAATTCCCAAGGAACTGCCCTATACTCCCAGATCTAAAGAGTAATCAGACTGTGAAATACACTTTACAACTAATGAACTTCCATGACCAAGATTATCCAGAGGAAGTAGGATTCTTTTTGACAGCCTTGATTAAAACCAGAGGTGATGCAGCAGTTACTGCTGCTGCCTCACAGCAAGAAGGTCCAGGGTTTGGCCCCCGGTCTGCATGCTCCCCCCGTGTTTACATGCATTTTTACTGGGGGCTCCGGTTTCCTCCCACGGTCCAAAAGCAAGCAGGGTAGGTTGATTGGTGTGTCTCAATTGGCCCTCTGGTTGTGTGGGTATGTGCACCCTGTGGTGTGTTGGTGACTGCCCAGGGTTGGTTCCTGCCTGCACCCATCGTTCCCAGGATAGGCTCTAGTGACCCCAATTGGGATTAAGTGGTTTCAGAAAATGGATGGGTGATTAAAATCAGTCATAATAAGTATTGTTACTTTTGAGGTGGTTGTTGCTGTTATTTTCTTCTTATTATTATTGTTGTTTTTCTTCTTGTTATTATTATTGTTGTTGTTGTTGGTGTTGCTGTTATAATCCACCAGAGAGATTTCACCTGTGTTTTTGTATTCCTACCTAAACAGATTTTCCCTTCCAAAAAGATTGCAGTGTGGTGCAATGGGAAACTCATAAATAACTTTGTATTAAGTTTTATCAGGTGTCACAATAATTATGATGATGATAGTTATTAATATTGTTCTTGTTGTTGACATAATGTTAATATAGGGATATTATCCTACATTTCAAGCAATACATGAAAATAGTTCTGAATATATCAACAAGAATCACAGCCAGTGTTCCATATGTAGTTATTAAACTAAACTAAAGCTCAGTTTTGTAATAGGAGTCTTTTGTAGAACAGTGTTAGGAAATCTTAGACTCTGTGTAAAGGCACTGCATCGGTGACTAATAGAAGCAATATTATATGTGAATTGTCATATATTTGAATACTAGGGTTTTAAGTGGTTTTTCGCTGACGGAAAGCAAGATCCACCAGACTAGAGAAAACATATGGAAACAACATAAAAATCTTACTGCAGAGATCATTGGATATGAAGTCTCATGTGGTCAATGACCACATGGGTCAAAGGGTATCGCCACAAATAGTTTTCCTCAACTGTGTTGGTGGAAATGAGAACAGTATATTTCATCCACACCACCCATAGATGTAAATACAGCACAATGAAAAGTCATTACCCTTGCAACCTCACTAATGATAGAAGACAAGAGGGGTAATTATGGTCTCCCAGAGTCAGAAGAATAAACGCAATGTTTAGAATACCCTCTGCAGGTGGACAGGCCACAGAGCTGTAGATGACTCTGAATTACAGTATAGATGCCCCATAATATGTAACAATTAGGCTGAGGCTATTGACAGGAAATTAGGGGTTGCTTCGTTATTCCTTCTATGCTTGTCTCCAAGTAGCAATTTCACAGTAAGCAGCAAAGAGGGAACAAAGAGCATGGTCTCTGGTTGCGCTTGCAGATTGTGACCTCTCAAGTCTGAACAGTAACAAAGTAAATATATATAGCAAACTTAGTGTAACATAGGGAATCCTGTGAACCAATAGTGTTGACGTGTTAATACTTTTTCATTTTCAGTTAAAGATAATAGCAGTTAATTTTCAGATGTATAATGCAGTCAACATGGTGCCTAATTTGTTTATTCAAATATTAATTTCAGCGGAAGAGTTGACATCTCTTTCATGAGAACAAAATTATTTTGCATTATTTTGTGCAATGCAAGTCAGCCTTAAAGGTTAGAGGTATCCATAAATTCCCCTGCCCATTTACAAATTTTGCATCCATCCATCCATCCATCCATCCATCCATCCATCCATCTATGCATCCTCCAACCACTTGTTATTAGTAGCAGTTTGTTAATGATCAAAGGGTGTGACTTCACATTGGTGGCAAGGAACAGCCAGTCAGACTGCCGTTGCTGCTTCATGCATCTTTTAATTTGAGGAAAAGATAGAGAGAATGTAAAAAGGCCGGGAGGTAATGATGCATTCTCCATTGACATCAGCAACATTGATTCCTCTGATGATGTGATTCATCATCACTGACATACCTCAAGCGCCACGCGTGACTTTCCTTCCAAATAAATGGCCGCGTTCTCTCTGTAGTGAATTCCTTGGATATCTGAAATTATTTTAATTTGGCTCCCGTGGTCGATGTAAATAGGATATTTAATGAGGAGCCTCCAAGCCGGCTTCAGGTGTTCCACAGCCAGCAGTGGCATACTAAACAGAGAGAAAAGCTCTTAACAGAGCTGGCTGGCACTGTACAAAAACTATATTTTACAACTTAATTAGCCCCAGTGAATTGTCTGGGAATACTCATGGAGATGGCTTTGTCACCTGTGCATTACAGGTATCAGTTTAAATGCATAATTATGAAATAGATTCCCACATAATCAGGCGGGACTTCTTTTTTAGTCCCACTTCATTGGAATGACTGAAGGATGGAAGGCTTTGCTATTTTTTTCCATTCATTGACCCCCTCGTCCCCTCCTTCGGAACAGGCTCCAGTTTTCAGACCCATCTGTTGTCACTGGCTGGGAAGCAGAACTTCTCTCTCTCTCTCTCTCTCTCTGTATCTTACTCTCTCTATCACAATAAACTGATGAAAGCCTCACTGAGCTGTATTTGTGTCTAACGTAGCTGTTCTTGCTCAGTCAGAACACACAACAATCTGGGGCGCAGCAGACGGCTGGAGAGCATCCATGGAAAGACACCAGAGCTTCGTGAACCTGAAGCTCACCGTGATAAAGTAAAAAAAAAAAAAATGGACCAAATTTTAGGTGGTGTCTACTATCCTAGCATCTTTTGCTCCCACAGTTGTACATTTTAACTAAATGTGCATTTTATTAGCTTCTGTGGGCTTTAGCAAACACTGTTTTAAGTGGCCTCTTTAGCCAAATAAATCTCATTTTCTTAATTAGGAACCAACCAAAGACCTGTTCAGGTTACACGTACCAAAGATCTATGTAACAAACCACTAACTTTGGAATGAACTAACCAAATGGTTAATAATGTTTATAAGATGGGGAGAATATAACAGATGTCCAGTGAGAGTGGGCAAAGTGAACAGAAGAGCATGTAATATAAAATTAGCTTCTGTGTTTTTCTGTGTTGGTCGATCCTACACTGCTGTAGCAATTACCAAGACTGCACACCCATTTTCATCACCTGTATGTTTCCTTCATGCTGAAGCAAAATCTACTGTCTTCAATTTTCGGCCCTGCTTTGCTTTCTGAAATGGAAAAAATTAAGTAAAGCTTCATTTGCAGAGGCACAGAGGAGTTTTCACATTTTGCTCTTCTTACAGTAGCAACACACACACACACACACATTTTTGAAGATTGCAGTCAGGCGTTTATTGAGTGCCCATGGAGATTATGTAGGGAGTTAATGTCCTTGTTCAAGAGCTTAAACTAGACATAACTATTCAGTCGAGCAGTTAAAGCGGTGACTTTGCCAACAGAGGAAATGCTCCAGGACACAGGGCCTGTTGGTCCTCCTCCACAGTAAGTTATATGTTACTCTTACAGCATTTTATGAGGTACAGATTGTTTCATTTATGTTTATTTCAAAATAAAACTTAAAAAATGCATCAAATGCTATACAACAATATTTAAATATGCCAAGTAAACCATGTATTTTAATTTTGTAAGTGACATTTTAAAAAGATTTTATAAACATAACATAAATTTACATTATTTGACAGTTTATAAATTATTCATTGTAAAACAGAGGTTAATTGGAGTTGCCAAATTGCCCAAAAGTGGATGTGTGTGAGTGACTGGTGTGTGTGAGTGTGCCCTGCGATGGGCAGGCCCCCCATTCAGGGTTGTTCCCTGCCTCGTGCCCATTACTTCCGGGATAGGCTCCGGACCCCCCGCGACCTGGTAGGATAAGCGGGTTGGACAATGGATGGATGGCTGGACGTGTGTGAGTGACTGGTATGTGAGTGTGCCCTGCGACTGGTTAGTGTCCCATCCTGGGCTGTTCCATGCCTTGTACTGATAGGCTCCTGACCCCCCACAACCGTGAACAGGATAAGTAGTTACAGAAAATGAATGGATGGATGGATTGCATATTAGGCATTGATTAAGAATACACTAATGAATATGAAAACCAAGCCCTTTTTAATCAATGCACATTAATATACCATTTATGCCAAGCAGATTCATGACAGCCATAGAGCACACTCTCTATGGGATACCAGTCCATCACAGGGCATTATGGGAATTTCAGAGACATCACTTATCATACTGTAGCTGCATGTCCTTGGACTGGGGGGGGGGGGTGTTTGTGTAGCAGGAGGAGAACATACAGTGCCCACACGAAGGAAAGGAGGGATTCAAACCCCCACCACCAAAGGTAAAAGGCAATAGTGCCACCCTCTGAGCCACCATCAGACCGAACTGGAAGCCATTTTACTGCATTTTATTTATTCTTCTGTTTATCTATCTATCTATCTATCTATCTATCTATCTATCTATCTATCTATCCATCTATCTATCTATGCATTTATCCTCATCTGCCCTCAGTATTTTTCCAGTTCAGTGGGTAACAAAAAACTAAAATTGTGATGTACAGAAACAGTATCTATCTAACCCTGGTGTTAATTGACATTTTCGTGCTGGTACTCATGTCTTTCCCCATTATATCACTCATTTATTTCCTCTTCAGATACTGTGTTGCATCCTAAACATTCTTCATATACTGTTTATATTCATCCGTCCATCTTATCCAGTGCAGGGTCCCTGATAGCCAAAAGTCAGTTACATAACATAAGGTTAATTAAAACTGTGTGCAGTTTAGCATCATTTCCACTTATATTTAGAAACAACCACAGAAGTATCAGCAAATGCACTTTATTAAAAGCGAAACGCATTTCCTGTGTTATTTCGAAGAGCAAACTGACTGTTTGAAATCTTGATCTTCAGGACCACCCTACCTGGAAACATTACGGTATTGTGTTCACATTTCATATGCTTAGCAGATGCTGTTATTGGAAAGCACAGCCCCCTCGCCGGCTGATCCACAGCACCCTCGCCGGCTGAGCCCCAGCACCCTCGCCGGCTGATCCACAGCACCCTCGCCGGCTGAGCCACAGCACCCTCGCCGGCTGAACCAAAGCCCCCTCGCCGGCTGATCCACAGCACCCTCGCCGGCTGAGCCCCAGCACCCTCGCCGGCTGAGCCCCAGCACCCTCGCCGGCTGATCCACAGCACCCTCGCCGGCTGAGCCCCAGCACCCTCGCCGGCTGAGCCACAGCACCCTCGCCGGCTGAACCAAAGCCCCCTCGCCGGCTGATCCACAGCACCCTTGCCGGCTGAGCCCCAGCACCCTCGCCGGCTGAGCCCCAGCACCCTCGCCGGCTGATCCACAGCACCCTCGCCGGCTGAGCCCCAGCACCCTCGCCGGCTGATCCACAGCACCCTCGCCGGCTGATCCACAGCACCCTCGCCGGCTGAGCCACAGCACCCCACACTGCTTTTGTGCACGGTAAGTATGCCTTGAAAATATTTTTGTACAGGTGGCCAGAATTTTTCTGCAATTAAAGGATCCAAGAATGCACAAATCTTATTTATTTAAGTATTTTTCTATGAAATTATTTGTATGAAATACATATGAAAGATAGTTCTTGGTTGAACTTTAAAGTCACTTATGTTTTAATTACTCATTAATTACATTTTAACATGTAAGTTGTTAATCTGATTTTCATTCAGGATTCTAACACACCTGTACCATTACTGCATGTTCTCCATGGTAATGTTCATTATGTCACTTGGCCCTCCCAGGCTGACCTGGCCCCCTCCATCCAGTCCTATCTTGGCAATCACATCTACAGAAGCACTTCCATAGCTACAGTACTATTAGTTATTTTGAATATGTCATTACCTCAGGACCAGATGGCAGAGTCAGCAGTAGAAATGCAAAAAAGGGAAAAAAAATGATTGGCAGAGTTTCAAACATTCATGTAGGGTGGAAAGAAAATGCAATTATAGCCTTCTATTTGAAGAAAGACTTTCTAAAACTCTCGAGAAGTGCCAGAGAGGAGTGTTGGAGAAGCTCCTATTACATCTACAGTGTCACAGTCCATATCTGCTAAAACGCACACTCACCTGGGGAGAAGGTGTGGGCTTTTTTTTCAATTCGAAATATTCATGCTCTGATTTTGAAATGCATCACGACAACGGTCTCACAAAAAAATTGCTCATTGTCTAGATCAAGAATTGCAGCACAGGTAAAGTATTGAAAAAATATATTAAATCTTTTACTTTTTGCTGTTGTCAAAGGGGAAACAAATGAATGCAGTGACATCTATACTCAGCTAGTAATCACAATCTCCCTCGACAGCCTGTTCATTTATAAACTCAGCATACACCGTCACAAACACATCATCTTAAACACATCACAAAAGCTCATCACAGTCCATTTTGAGTCTTTTTGGTCATTTCACCTCTGCTATGATTTTAGAGAGGAAAATTACAAGCATACACAATACTACAGCTCAACAATAAGTAACATGATAAAAGAGCATTTATATTACATCATCCTTCCCGGAAATGCTTATAACAGTGACATTTCCATGTACAATATGGAGCGAGGCCACCCTCACCTGGAAGGGACTGGCAGAGCGGACTAACTGGAACAAGAGGTTCTGATCTTTTCTATGATTATTCCCTTGGAGATTCTCGTGTGAGTGGAGAATGAGATATGATCAATTGTTGCCTTTTGTGTGAGTATATATTTTTTGCATTAAGATGATGTTTCTGAACTGGATACTACTCAGCTTGCCTTTCTCTTAGCTGTGACAATATTCCTTCAGCATCCAATGAGACATGGAAGTTAGTTCACAACTCTCTAAAAGCTGACCCTATAATATATAATAATATATGTCCTATAATAAATATCAGAGGTAGAGATTTCAGGTCCAGAGATTACAAATCCAGAACAAGATTTTGTTTCAACCAACTAATTGCGTATTCTGTGACTGTGACTCTTTATGCTCAACTGGTTGGTGGAAACAAAATCTTGGTCTGGATTTGTACTCTCTGCATCTGAAATCTCCACCTCTGATAAATACCATCGACTAACATCTAAATCAGGGTTCTTCAAATCTGGACCTCGATTCCAAATCCAGGCCTGTTCTTCCAGGTAGTTAGTTTAATAATTACTGATTCTGATTGGTCAGAGGCTTCAAACCTGACTGACAGGTAAAGGAAGGCTGGAAAACCAGCAGTGCTCGGACCTTGAGGACCGTGATTTGAATAACCCTGATCTAAATGCAAGAATAGGGGAAGGTCAGTACTCAGTGTGCTCAAAATGATGCCTTTAATGAGGTCTTGCCTAAACCTTTTAGGGACTCTTGACCTTTCTGGAAAGCTATACTTAAACACTGAAGTTTAGTTGCCTGTTTCCTGTAGAATCTCAGAAAAGAGAGCATGTGGGGTTCTGAATCACACTTATCCTTCTTTCTTTGTTGTGATACATGAAGGAACAGGCTAAAACAGCACATTGTGATAATAACTATGAAATGTACACACATTGCAGATTTCAAGTTAACTTTCATTTGCATTTGCAAATAGCATCACAGACCAAACAAATTATCAATTGGGTGCATCAAACAAACTTGAATTCAAGACTCAATTAACAGGAATTCATTTTACATCACATATCACATATTTGCACAGTATTTCTAATATGGTGCCCAAGCTGGTATTCTTATACCAGCAATTTTGCCATTATCTTGTATATTAATACAAATAACAAGCTAGGTTTTTATAGGATAGTGCTAATTGGTATTATGATTGCATTAGTGCTTCTCTTTTTGTTGCAAAGGAAAGAAAGGATTGTGATTGCCATTTTGATATTTTAAAAGTATGTATTTGATGGTGATCTAAAGAGAGAACACAGCCTCAGCATATAGAGAAAATTAAACACCTCTCAGTTTAAGCAGTCAGAGTATCCTTAGTTGTCTAACACTCATTGAACTCCTGCCTCTGAAGATGCTTTGGATATGTTACTGTTTACCAAGGCAATTACACAGATGAAGAGCTTCTACTTAAATCTCAAACCCTTGCTAACACCCTTATTGAAGAGTTTTTCTTTAACTTAATACATTTCTAATGAGTTTTCAATATACATACATATACAGTGGTACCTCAGTTCTCGAACTCATTAGAACTCGAATTTCTTAAATGTCGAACCAACCAGTTCGAAAAAAAAATTACCTAGAGCTTAATCTAAATCTCAGAATTCAAACCAAGAACGCCGACCAGATAACTTGTACGCGCGGGGAAATGAGTCACGCCGCACTCCCTCAGCGGAAACAAAGGGTAATGCTTCAGTCTCAGCCTCGCATTCCTGTGATAGCATCGTGCATGTTTACACTAACTGAATGCATATATTTAGACAGTAAAAATACATTTAGACAATGATAGACAGTAACAGTAATTATATAATAAAATACATTTAAAAATAAAGATTTCTTATTAATTATTTTCATATTAATAAAAAACCATTAATACGTTTAATTATAATAATATTGTTGTGCCGATCGGGGATGGAATGGAGACAAAGGCGCAGACGTCAGGGTATCGGGAATACGGGGTTTAATTACAGGTAAGGCAGGCAAAACGCAGACGGATAATACAATGACCGGACTATGGAAACAAACTGAAACGCGGATGAAATACAGAGGACTAATGACAACAACCAGAAACAGCTGATCACACGGGGATTCCACACAGGGTTAACGAGGGGGCGTGGCACAAGGAAGGAGCGGACGATTGGGGCAGGACACATTGTTTGGATACATTTATTTTCTTACTTTACAAATTACTGTTTTCATAAATGTGCTTAGATGTGTTTAGTACAGTATATGCTTTTCTTGTTTTATCTGGTTCATTTTGTGTTTAAATGCTTAAAAAAAACATATTTAGATGTAATTTTTTGGGGCCGGGAACCAATTAATTGGCTTTCCATTATTTCTTATGGGGAAAATTCGATCACAACTCAAACTTTTTAGGATTCGATCCGGAGTTCTGAACAGATTAAATTCGAGTTCTGAGGTACCACTGTACATTCACACTCAAACACACATTGGTCTACCTATCTAAATGGGGACCGTCCATTCATTTATATGGGAAAATCCCTAATCCCAATCACAACACCCTTAACCCCTAACCAGCCCTAACCTTAAGCATAAGTAACCAACCAAAAGACTTTTGGCACTTTTACTTTTTTGATTGCATTCACAGATTTTTATAAAATTGAGGTTATCCAAATGGGGACCTGAAAAAATGTCCCCAAAAGTAAGGAATTTTCAGGTTTTACCACACTCTTTGGACATTTTGGTAACCAAATGTGATCTATGCAAACCCACACATAAAGACACACACACACACACAGATACACTCAAAGTGATTTATTTTGGCAACCTTTAATCTTTATGCTTATTTAATGTAATCTGTCATCTTCCCTAAGCAGTATATCACATATAAATTGAATTTGGTGCAGACACCTTTGTTAACTACATTATTTGAAAATTATTTTTATATTGGCCAAATTTTATATAGTTTTGTCCATCCATCCATCTTTCAGAAACTGTTTGTTTAGCACACAGTATTGCTGAGCTGAAGCATGTTACATACTAGAGACATTGTCTGTGGTAGGTAGCTGGAGAACTGGAGGAAAACCACACGAATACGGAGAAAACAAAGCAGCCCAACACACCACAGGGGCCGCAAACAAACAACCTGAGAGGCAGCTCCCTTTGAATCATTTTCTGCTGTCTATAAATAGCGACGGCATTACCTTTTAACGCGCCATTCCGGTGGCCTGAGGTAAATCAGTGAGGTAGGAGCATCAGGTACGCTTTGCCTTTCATTCATTTTAATCACAAGTTGTGTGTAAAATTAAGTCAGACTATTATTTTTCTCTTAGTCCACTGTGAAATCTAAACGTCCCTTTGGGTTTCAATTATGGCTATTAGTGTCAACGAGATAATTAGTAGTGCAATTACATTTTAAATAGTTTTGACCATTGTTTGGCTTAGGCTGTTAGCCCCTGTTTCATTGAAATACTGTGCATGGTTTATGTTCATCAATATGAAACACTGCGCTTCGCCATAGCTCATTAAATGACTACTGCCATCTACTGAGGACCAACGTGATAAACCTGCACGAGCCAGTCCCAGTGGACCATTACATCTCTTTTCTTATTCATTACACACCTTTTTGAAGTCTGGATTTTACTGTATACAGTATACAATGCACAGAATGTGATGCAAGTTTGAAACTTCCCGCAAGAATCAATAATATGCCTTTGAGAAAACGTTGGAGTTGTTAACCCTGAAAGACTATGTTTGTGGAAATAAATTATACTGTGTTTTGTTATTGACCTGCTCTTTCCAATATTATCACGAGAACCTATTTTTAGAAGATTGTGCCTTTCTTATCCTGTGGCTTTGCACAATAGCAGGCCATTTATAGTATTGGCACCACTCCATGAAATGGATTAAGCACCGGAGATCAAATAACGCTAGCTTTTGAGTAAACCGGCTGTGTGTCCAGCACAGAGGAATGTAAGAGGTTGCTTAGGAACATTTCTCCACACCTCAGTCATGCAGAACTTATGGGGTAACAAGGCGCTGGGCCATGTCTGTGAAATATTATTACTGAGGCACCAGAACAGAGCATAAGGTGAGGTCTGATGTATGGTGACCTACAATTAACAAGTAATTATATAATGTATATTATAACCAAAATGAGATTAGATTATTTTGGTGATGTGGGAGATAATGAGATAAATGTCCTGGTATAGTGCTATTCTACAGATAGAAAAATATATTTTTGCGATATTTAGTTATTGATTATCCTTCGCATTCATTGTTAATTGTAATGATTCATAATAATTTACATAAATTTAGGAGGAACAATGAGATCATAAGTTTCTCTGCAAATTTTTATGATTTCAAATGTAATCTATATATTTCCAGAAATAATTAAATTATCGATACATGTCTGTATCTTTCTTCAGTTTTAATTTTCTTTATATTATTTAAAATAGCCTACGGCCATCCGTGTTTATGGTAACTCAGCTATTTTTTTCACCATAATGGGTAATGAGTTTTGATACTCTTTCACAGACCGATTTCATTGATATGATGTTTAAGAAACAGCTACATGTTGATTCTCCTCAATGCAATACTTGATTACAGTTTCCAATAATTGCTATTGCTATTTAAATATGCTTTAAAATTGTCATAATGATACTTTGGAAAAAAAATTGCTTGGTCTTTTTGGGTTGTGCAGGATACACAACAAGTTTTTTTCTCATTTAAAATGATGGAGGTGATGTTTGGTGATTTTCAGAAACGAATCAGTAACTCAAATAGGGGGAAACAATACAATATTGTGATTTTTATTTTAGTTATTTAATATAATGATCTGATCTAATCAACCAAACTATGTACAAATATAGTACATTATCGCCACCTACTGAACCACAATTTTAGCAGCGCTACAAGTGCAAATATATCCTCTACTGGCCGTAGAGTTTCAATATCATTTATCTGCATTACTGCCCCCTGTTGTAAAACAGTAAAATCGAATTTATGAACAGAACTGTAGCCCAAATACACATATTAATGTATGATATAAAACAAAAATGTTTACAGGCAAATATATAAGCCTAGTCATTTACTAAATCACCAAAAGCGATAAAAAAAATAAAGCAAGAACCCATGAAAAACGTGAACTGCATAAGATGTAACTAAGTAAATCTCAACTGCAATTTTAAGAAAACGAACACAATTTTATTACTGTAAATTAAAGCTATGACAAAATAGTAATAACAAGTTTTTAGAGTACAGCTTTCGACAGTTGTTTCTTGAAAAAAAAATATGTAGAAAGAAGATATTTATTTAAATATATTTGAAAGCAATTACAAAAATACCGACTTCATGCATGCAATATCGGCATCGGTCACACCAGTCATCACATTTTAAGATGTCATCGTAACGTAGGACTATTTTTTAAATATTGTGCATTCTTATTTTATTTCTCTAGTGAATAGTCAAATCATACGACGAAGGTGATGTGATGGATATCGAATTTCATATTCATATTTGGTTCATATGCAGATGAGTCTTTCTGTACAATGAAACATACTGGGATATACCTGCTTCTTCTCATTTGGAATCACTGGCAAATTGGTCAATAGTCATTAGTTGGCGCCCCGCTTTTGAAAGTGGTGTCAGAAAAGAACCGAGGTTCTCTTTGATAACGTGAATAGGTAAAGCAACTACATTACATTTTCCACCATGTTGGCTCTAACTATATGGGACTTGTGTGCACGAAGCTCTTAGAGCGAGAACCAAAATGGCGTCAGTTTCCTCATCAGTGTGCCCATTCTGTAACTAGCTCGCTGACCACAATCGACGTGCAATGCGTGCGGGAAAAGTTACGTACATGTCCCAGAATGCAGTCCGGTAAACAGGCATGGAAGCACCTGGTTGAGACCTCTACTATCAGTAAAACGTTAAATTAGATCTTTATTTTCAGTATTCAGTATTATATTGTCCGCTACATTCTGCGAATAAGGAGCGACGGGAAAATATAGTCCCTTTGACAAAGTTCTGCAATCAGGTAAGGTGTTAGCAGTTAATGACTGATTACCCAAAGCTAGCTAGCTCAGCGGCAGTGTTGTTCGGCTTATCGTTATTGGTTATGTTCCAAGCTAGGTCTATAACCACAATAAAATTATGCACTTTTCAGGATAAAACCAACAAAGGTACTTAAGCCGCCTCTTTTGGCATGTTTGTTTGATAGAGCTTTGCCATTATTTGAGGACTTTTTAGATGACTTAGCCAATAGGAGTATAAATCAATGTTAGACTTCTCACTAGCATTGACATCTAAGAAATGCATTATATGCTACCCTCAAATTCAAAGTTATGTTTTTTTCAAAATGTCTGCAATGGAATATGTATGACCATTCAAACACATGGTACACATTCTTGACGTCACTTCATAATTTGTGATGGTTGACAGTAAAAGAATTCTCGGTGAACTTTTGCGAATTTTTATATTGACTGTATCAATTTGTAATGTGATAATTAAGACAGCTTACTTAAAATATGTTTCGACTAATCAGTAATTTTCATAAACAAGCTACCATTGATTCAGTTTCGCTGTACTACGTAATCATTATGACCAAAGCAGTTGTTTGCTTGAAGGAACCTTCGAAATCTGCTTTGTGAAAAACAGTTGTTTAGATTAATTTGTATAATAAGGGCGTATTGAACTGTGAACGTTAGTATATTTTGTGGTTAACAGTGGATACGACATATCGGATTGGATTGCTGGTTCTTGCTTAAGTGACCAAGCAGCCCTGTGATCTCTGTGGCCAGGTTTATTCAGAACAGGCAGGTTGTCTGTAACAAATGAATAGAATTAATCCCTAAATAACAATGAATTATTTGAATCTTTCCTACATTCTTTGTTTGATACTGTATTAGTTTAACCTGACTACTTTTGCTGGTGGTGATCATTTAGCAAATTCATTACTTATTAAACTGAGCTTGAAGGTCACCATAATTTAACAGCTCCTTACACTGATGATTTTATTATTTCAAACACAGATTGGACTGTTGTTAGATCTGACATGACTTCATCTGTTTATAGCTGTTTCCATCATGTGTCATATTGCTGTTTAATGTTTCTTTAATTGATTCTAAATTTGATGAAATCTTTGCAAAATACCACAGCTGCCTTCTCCCCCCAGTTAAATTACACCATAGAATAAAAACCAAAAATGCAGCATCAGCATTTCTCAACTGGGAAGACACTAATTAGCCTTGGAGGGCATGAAACCATGTCCACTGAGCTTGGACCAGGCTAAGGGTGTGTGACAGCACAGAACACCACATGCAGCAATTCTAGATCGGATTGACGGAGATCTACAGCTTTGCTCGCGTTTCAGAAATATTGCAGAATGTTTTTTTTTATTTGAGATGAATATTGTTATCATTGCCAGTGAACATAGGCCTATTATACATTCAACAAATTCATATATATTTAAGAACTTTTCTTGGTTCAGTTATATGTTCAGTTGATCTCATGTTGAAGCCACCCTGTGATTTTTTTTTTTTTTAGCTTAATGAACATAATGACTTTATTTTTAGTTCATAGTGCTATTGTATAGCCACTTCACTGTACTGGATGTGCTGGAATGGTATGCAGGGTGTACTTTGGCTGGTGCCCTGCCCATAAACATGGTTGATGAAGTATGTATGGATGGGTATTATTAGTGACGATGATAAGGATAATTATCATGTTCATATCATGTCTTAAAGAAGTATAGTGTCTGTACACTTAGAAGCCTCTGTTCATTGACTATGTTCAGCAAACTATTATCATTATTATTATCCAGTAACCAATTTATATATTAAAATGTAATCATCTTGGTGATTTTCAGTGGATTTTATATTGGAATTCTCGGGACTGTAATTAAAAGCACTATAATATATTATAGCTTAATTCATTCCCTGTATAGCGTCTCCGTGTTGGAATTTGCTTTTGTAGTTCACTTTCATCTTTGCACTCTTCCATTGCCACTTTAGCTCTGACTAATAGAATTACGAGTTTATACAGGCTACTGATTGACGGTGGGCATGGAAACATGTTACCGGCGACCAGTTAACGAACGAGAAATAATGAAATTTAAAATAAAATGTTTTAGTAAATCGACGTGTTCCGCAAACTGCATCTTAGACATGCGTGTTCTTGAGGAAAGTTAGCTTTTATTTCAAACTTTTTATTAATGTCTTGGACCAGTTGTTGTTTTATGGCACTTCTCTGTGAAGAGGCATTGCTTGAAAAACTGTCCTTTTCACATGTAAATCTTAATTCTCGCACCGAGTCCAAGGCGCTGCTAGATGCTATTGGTTTAAATGGACGCTAATGTAAAATGTGGATCGTTTACCCTAAACGCCCCCGATTTGCGCCGCATTTGTGAAGTTGGCTTGGCTTCGCAGGTGAGTCCCCTAAAGTTTCACCGCGTCAGTACACGATCGTGCGCCGCACACTGCGCGATGCGCCTCGGCGGCGGTGTCATTTGTCAAAGCGGCCGCGACATCCGAACACCGGCCGCCTTACGACTCGCCGACGTCCGAGCGGCGCAAATGGGGGCGGCGGGTGGTGTGGTGTTAGTGGGTGGCGGTGGGGCGGGGGACGCTGTTTACGCGGCATCAATCGGTCCAGCGGGATCCCTTGTTAACCAGCTGGAGCGCAGATCGCCGTTTTGTTACATTGTAGCGGAAAGAATGTCGGAAAGGGCCGACGATGACGTCAGGGGGGAGCAGCGCAGAGCCGCCAGGCAGCCAAAGCAGCAACAGCAGCAGCAGCAGCAAATCCAACAGGGAGAAGGATCCACAGCAATGGCGACCGTGGGGGAGCGCAGATCTCTTCCCAGTCCCGAGATCGCATTGGGACAGCCCTGGAGCGAATGGATTGATGCTGCTAAATTGTACGGGAGCGACGGTGAGTTGCCTGCATTTCAAACCGAACCATCTTAACGAGCACGGCTGATCACGATTTTTCTCTTTTAGATAACGTGCAGTTTGAAGATACGCGAAACGCCAGAGACGAATAGTGCGGCACCAGCAAGTGTAAGCTAACTATTCCTCTGTGTCACCCGTTCAGGTGCCGAATCCGAAGAAAGTTTGAAAGAGTGCGGGAAAAATCGCGAAGCAATGAGGCTTTGCAGAGATGGTGAGCGTTTTCTGTTTTTCTTCCTGATTATTTGTATGAAGCTGTTTACTTTTGCGGATTTTTGTATGGAAAGACCTACTGGCTGGGGGGGAAAACGCTGCGTTCACTTTGAAGCAAGTGCATTAGTTGAGCCAGGGGTGGCAGAATGGGCCTAGAGCGATGAACCTGATCTACGCAGCTGGGACAGCATTTAAATGTAGGGAAATGCACGCGCACTTCTGGAAACAAAGGCATGCAACTTCGAACACGCCAGTGGGGATGAGCGCTCTGGGGTAATATTATTAGGCTGTGTTGTTTACTTTGAAGATGAGCCCCTGACTTGTTAGAGATACGATTTCAAATGTAAAATTGGTGCAGTGCTGCCGGTTGACAGTATTTACAGATAAAAGAGCTGCGTTGATGTAAGCTTTACTGGGCTTCTGCATGAGCTGTCACCTATAGTGTCACTAGGCCAGGTGTAACCGCTGGTGCACGCTGGCTTGCATGTATTTCAGCATTGCACATTTAATATGAATTTAGAGTATTTTTGGATATGACAGTGTAACACAACAGTTTTTTTGCAATTCTGAGAACGTGTCGTCTTTTATAGTAATTTTTGCATGGTCTTTTTACATACTCGACTGCATTATGTGCACCTAATAAACCATAAACTAACTGTAACCATCATACCAAGTGCACTGCAGTTAGTCAAAGCTTTCTGTTTTGTATCTGTTCACAGTAACTTTTTATTTAGACTTGGTAGCTTTGTTGTTGGGGGTTTGGTTGCCTTTCTGTTCATTAACATACGGCGCTTAAAAGTCCCTAAGCAGCTGCAGGCCCAGTCTCCCGTCCAAGTCATACCGTATATTTAAATAATGCCGTCTTGGAATTCGGAGCCAGCTGAGGGGACCGAACCTCTTGGGACGGAACGGTGAGACTGTGGTACACAAAGCTGACTTGCATTACAGAAACCAGAAAAAGCCGGGAAGCTGCAGTCTCCTCCGAGCGGGACTCGGCATGTCAATGTGCCTCCGCGGAATCTGGTGATGGCAGAGTTTTGTGTCGGTCTGTGTCGTGACCCTTGGAGTGCTGGTGTTTAAGGTTTTGGTGCTTATGATGGACGCAAGACAATGTGACATCTTTAGGTTTTCATGTGAATTGTAGTTGTCAGTTGGCTTAGTAGGTTAGGTGTTCGATCCCTGACTCTGTGTATGACCTGATTGCTTGTTTTACATGGGCTTCCTCCAAGTCCTTTGTGTTTCTTCTGTAATCTAAAACATCCAGTTAGCTAAGTTGTTGACTAAATTACCAATTGTGTGTGTGTCCTGCGATGGGCTTCATCCTGCCTTATTCCCTCCGCTACGTGGGGTCGACTACAGAATCACCACAGCCCTGTGCCGGATAAACACTTATGGAGAACTGACGCATGGATCTAAGGTGAAGCTTCTCAACTGAACGTAACCAAAGGTATCCGACCATGGATTGAATCCTTTAAATCATGACAGAACGTTTTGTTTAACACCACTGGAACCTAGAATGGCACCTTCAGAAGATGAGCACACAAATACACCACCTGGAATTGCTATGGAAGTCTTGAGAAGTCCTGCTTCACAAGGAGGTCGCTGTCAGTGACTTTCTTTATGGACTCCTGGGAAGGATGCCGTGTTTTGGGACGTCAGTATCAGAAGCCAGGCTGTACATACAGTATCATGTCGAACATGGTAACGTTTATGCTGTTTAAGCCAATCGTCCGAAGAGCCTCACCAAAGCCCCACAGGAAATCTTATTTTCTGTCAACACCCCCCACCCCTGAACCTCTGTAAATTGGAAATGGGGAATAAGATCAGGTGGAACTGGGATGATCAACACTGAAACCGCTGAACATATAACAAACCCTGAACTCTCATATTGTTTTAATGTGCCGGAAAAGAGACTGACATGAGAGCTGTGGATGCATCCATCCTGGATTTGGGGTGAAAGGTGTTATGAGGAATTCCTTCCTGCAGTGCCTTCTGGGACTGTTCACTGAAAACCCTTTTCTCCAGATTGACCTTCACCCTGGTAGTCGTCATCACAAGGCACCCAAGAATGATCCACCCCTGAATGTGCAGGAATGCACATCATGTTCCTCTCTGGATTCTAGTGGAACTGGCGTCGGTCTGGGAATATGCTGGGAGCTGGGGAGGCACCTTTGCAGAATGTTATACTGCCTCTGAAGCTCCGGAGTCCAGTGGATTGACCAGAGGGTTGCAGATTAAATTCAGGGATAGCCAGGCTGACCCCCCTGTGGTCTCTATCGGCCCAGTAGTGGATGAAAGGCAGTCGTTTACTGTCTTCTGATATTGTCAAAGTTGCTGCAATGAAAAATATTAGCCAGATGAGTGGACAGTTCTTTTTGTGGTCCATATCTGCATGGAATGTCGCCTCTGTTTCCTTTACGAAGAAGATGGTCGAAAATCAGCTGCTGCATATGTAATATGCGCACTACTTGCAATTACACAAAATCACAAATCTGAATATCATCTTCTGTTACCTGTCTAACAGCTAAAAGTCAGGAAAAGGGGGAGCCCTGTAATAAAAGTCTGCTTTTAGCACCTTAATCAACGTGAAATGAGAAGGAACTGTACAGTGGCTTAGCGGTGGCTAGGTGGCGCGCTGCCCCCGGTGGCCAGGTCAGGTTTGCGGTTCTGTGCAGCATTCACCGGGCCTGCTGCGTGCTGCTTCACAGCTGCTGTTTTTGTCAGACACTGTGCTTCCCTCTCAAAGCCCTTCCAGGCCTGACGAGGCGCCGGAGGTGATACGCTGGGCAGGGGGCCGGTGTGGAGCTGCTTCAGGGTTTTATTAGAACCAGTAAAATGTCAATATCTCAGAAAACATAAATTCTAAGGTACTTCTGCATTTAATATTTTGGATTTCCTTTTTAATGATAAAAGGCTGTAGAATGTGTTCTGTAGAGTGTGTGTGTGCGCGCGTTCGCACTTACATGCATGTCAATATGTTTACATATATAATGTAATGTAATTGACTGGCTCCAGGGAGGTCGGGACGAGGACAGGAGTGGTGATGAGTTTAATAAAAACAGCAGGTAGGAAAAGAATTGGCAGTTTTGGCATCAGCACTAGGAAAATGGTCACACAAGACCCAAGAGGGGTATGGGGTTGGTGAAGGTCACAGATGGGTGTGGGGTCATGCATTGTATGGCTGTAGCAGTACACATATTCGCTTTGTCCAGTTCGGTACATTTTTTGTTGGTTCGGTGGGTATATATTCGAACCCGGATATATGTTGTTGGAAACGCATCTAATGTGCTAATTCGCTGGAGACGATGTCATTCGAATGTGTGTACAACTGGAGCAAAGGCAGAAACAGCCTCTACAAGTTGGTCTTCCTAAGGGATTTAAGGCGTTTTTGCCAGGAAATTCGGACCTGGCTAACAAAATAATTATGGCTTAAAGTGATGTTTATTGCTACAGATATGCAACCACGCTCAGTAGAAAATAGGATTTAGATGAGATTTAATTCATTATGATTATGATGTTATATTTTAGATTTTTAAATTTTACATATTAATTTTTACAATGTACTAATAAATGTCTCTTACATTTTATTCAGACACTGACAGATGCATTGCTTTGGTTTACAACTGTTCCTAGTTGATTTGCAGTGTTAATAATGATCTGGGAAGATTTTTTTCCCTGCTGTGCAAAAGTTGCACTGAACAGTGAACCTAAAACCAGGCTGCTGTGAATTTTGTGTGCCGTTGCACCTCTAATGCATTGGGGTCTGGTACACGGTGCACTAGTCGGGGCATGAGGAATGGAAACCTCAGGGTTGCATAATGATTGAGAATACCTCCCCAGGGGAACTACGTGAATGTGCTGGATGTACATGTGGTCTCCTGAAAGGCAGGTGCAAAGCTTGAGATTGATGCCAGGTGGAAGGGGACATCAAGACCATAATGTCTTTTTGGTGTGTTATGTCTGACTATCACCTTAAATTCAGGCTTATCTTAATTTCAGTAGTGTCTTGTCAGTGAAGCTGGTTTGGCCTTACAAGATTGTTACATCCACTTGGGTGAAGGTGAAAGCCAGAGTATCTGAGAGACGCTGGTAGCATCCTTTGTGGGAGGTGTTTCAGGATATGGCGAAAGCAGCATTTGCCTGGGGGCATTCTGTGGTCTATTATACCGAGCTGCCCCAACATCAGCCCGTAATCTGCTTCACGATGTATTTCATCCCAAGTACATTCAGCAAGCTGTAAATTTGTCACCTGCCCCTCTCATTATGTCGTTGTTATATCGGCGATTAAGGTTCCACAAAATTTCTGCCTCCCTGGTAGCCCTTCAGGCAGGCGTTCTTCAGATTTTTGTAGTTCGAAATGAATTTTGACTAGCTGGATGAAGACCATTTAAAAAAATATATATGCTGGAGAATGTGTAATAAAAAAATTAAAGAATTTGTTGTGGAAGCATATTTTAAAGGCCATTTTTGTCATTTCACATTACCAGCCACTATATGACAGAGGCAACATTAACTGGGCACCAACAATAACTATGGGATGGAGTAGTCTGTCAGTATCACGGACATCAGGAGTGGAGAGCAAAAAGAAACTCAAATAGTCCTTTCAGCCAAATGAAATCCAGTGATAAATCGATCAACAATTTACCTTTAAAACACATTCACTTATGTACGATCAATCCAGATATTTTGTAATAATGACAACAAGCACAGCACTGTAACATTAACATTAAAGCACAGAGCAACGTAATCGCTTAACGTGACGAAAATATAACGAAGACATATAACAAATGATGAATAAGCTCGAGATTTATAGTTGTACTTACCCCTGAATACAACAAAATATTTTGTCCACGCTTTTCCCCTCAGTTACCCAGCCAGAAATACAGAAATTAAACCTCCAGACTTATCTGCTTTCTTTTGCTTCACTGTTAGCCATTACATTTAAAAAATCAGACAATTAACAATATCCTCATTAATGAAAACAGGCGGCTCACAACCATTTGTAACCAAACTTTTACTGTGTATGGGTCCCACCCAGTTATTTTCTCTCTTTACCATTATATAAAAGCATTTATATTACATTATTTTGTATCACTATATGCAGTGTACTGAATATGACTGGTGTGATGATAAAGCCCAATGGTTTGCATTAACATGCTTGGTGTACTCTTACTATGACCGACAATGCACCAAGATGGCGGCGTGAGGCGATGGCGCAATAAAATGCAACCCTCCTATGAATCAGGCTTTGAGCATACACTTTATAGCAGACAAACCATCATCACGATCAACATCTTGTTTCATAGGTGATCAAACTTCCCCCCCCCCCCCCCCCCCAAATAGCAAGTCAAAAGTGTAGAAAAGGCTAATAAAGGATGGAGTTTTATTTTACTTTGGGGATAATTTTTGATGGCCTGTCTGGCAGGTTGTCACCCAATGGGGAAACTTGTTCGTCTTGTGCTGTTGGGCTAGCGATTTTGCGAGCCGTGCGCCAGCAGTCAAGGAATATGTTGCAAACTAGCAGAATCGATCAGGATATCGTGTTTCTGTGACTGATGAATGTTAAAGCTGGATGATTATAAAGCAGGACAGGAAGAGTATCTGCACCCTAGAACATCTAATAATACTGTGGACTGCAAGGGAAATTAATAACTGGGATCTTAATCAAATCAAGCCTGAATTTTTACTTTAAGCACAAATAATCAAGTTTGTGATGAGAAGCCCCAGTGCATTGGAAAATACCATAATAATTGGGAAAGTTGAAGGTAGAAGTGGAAATGGATGGGCTTAGTCTTCACAACAGTGAACCTGTTATTGGGAAAGCTCAA
The DNA here is from genome assembly GCF_048594095.1 of Paramormyrops kingsleyae. Lineage (NCBI taxonomy): Eukaryota > Metazoa > Chordata > Actinopteri > Osteoglossiformes > Mormyridae > Paramormyrops > Paramormyrops kingsleyae. The sequence goes on along the minus strand of NC_132802.1, from coordinate 22,808,830 downwards.
GAGTCAGACCGGAGACAGGATATTTTGAAGGAATGTTGGCTGTATGGGCGGCATCTAATAATAACATGCAGCTAATGGACTGATTTAATTGCAGTGTGTGTACCATGTTAAAAGCTAGTTTTAAAGGAATTGTGGACAGTTTTCCCCCCTTCTTTTCTATAAGGACGAAGGCCTCTCCGCTCTGCTGCTCCTGCCTGGGTGAACGTGGCTATCAAAAACCCAGATGGACATCTTGCCGAGTGGCAGAAATTCTGCAGAATATCCTCAAAAGTGAACCACGTCATGATCCCCACGGCGTCCCTTAAGTCCCTGGTCGAGTCGCAGATTACGCAGCCTTATGAAGGTGCTCACGAAGCAGTGCTTCAAAGGAGCTGTGGGGAAAAGCCCTTTCTGCCCTTGATGGAAATGGCAGGTTACAGCATGAAACGCACATCAGTCCAGTTTGGAATTATCTAGGGTTTGTTTGCCTGTGTGAATGTTCCTCACAGTGTTGAAATTTTGGCAGTTTCAGTATGAGTAGATTATTTGTCCTGTGGATGGTTTAAGGCACCGAGGCCTTTGTGTGCTTCTCCTTCTAACCGGCCAGTCTAGTTGGGTCTGTACACGTCCGTTTCTGTTTTTAGCCAGTGAGAACACCCTCGCACAATTGAATCCCGAATGGCTGTTGCACTCAAGTTTCATGTATCTTTTTCATTATTTAGCGTAATCCCCCGCCCCCCCCAAAAACTGAAAAACAGACCTCGATTGTGCCTCCACTCTCTTTGTCCCTCCAGCAGAGGTCACTGAGGGCTTACGAGTTTTTACACCTGAAGGCTGTGCTTCGAGATATTTAAGGACAGGAAATGATCTTTGTTAATTTTAGGCTGTGGGCTGCTGTACTTATTTAAAAATGTCTGAGGTGAGAAAATGTCTAAAAGTAAATGAGCAAAGACCCCTGAATATAAACAGTCCCGTTTGCTGTGGGTTTGAAAACTAGCCCAAGTTTTCTTTATATCACTGTATCCTTTCAGGCTTGGAGCTGAAGTATAGCTCATCGGTCTTCTCAATAACTACTTGTGTTCCTGCATTCTGTTTTTGTATTTAACATTTATGGTTATGTTTCTGCCAGGAGTAAATCTGTGTAGCTGATTGCCCTGTAGGTGAGCCCTTGGTTTATCTGCTATCATAACCATTTTTAAACCCTTGACAGTGCTGCTCCGTATGGAGAATTGCGTGGGCCTTGGGATGCGCTGAAGTGCTGTGAATATCCGTCCATTTGTTTTGGAAACGTCCATTGTTTTGAGTCGACCGTCAGCAATAGAGATGCACCGATTGCAATTTTCTTGGCCGATTCCAGGTTTTTTGTGTGTGACCGGCCGATCCCGATTTTTGCCGACTCTGATTTTCTTTCTAAGAACTGTATTTGACAGCATATAAACAAAAATAAGCTTTTCTTCAATGAAAATTTTTATTTTCTTAATAAAAGAAATGATTAAACTTTACATTTTCCCCCAAACTGCACAAAGTTATGGGATCTTCTCTCACTTAAACAATCTCAAAATAAAGTGCTCTGTAACCAGACAGAGGTACAACTAACACTTAACTGAAAACTGTTCACGCAGCTTTATCCGACATATTTTACTTTACCAAACAACAGCAGGTGCAACAGATTTTAACAACAAAACAAATGACAGTTACTTATAATTTTCTAGTATGTTTAAATTCATCAGATAATTTTCTCTTTATTGGTGGGTTTTTTCATGGGTTACAAACCTTCAAATAAAACTGAAGTGTGCTATACTATCTTCCAAATAATAGGTGCAGGGTAATGTTATTAATACCAACATTGCATATCATGCACATACAATTATTACATCACTAGTAAACAAGATTAAGATTAGGCTTTTTCAAACCTTCATACTGTATGGACATTATAGCGCAGGGAGTTAAAGTTTCAATAAAACATGTTTACTCTGCCATAGGGAAAAAAAAAACCTTTTGCTACCGTAGCTTTGCAGTTTAATGGTTTCTTCTTTTCAGGATTATCTTGTACATGTTTAATAATCAGTTTAAAGTTTACCTCTGTTTCACCATGTTTTTGTGGGGATTCCCCACGGTTTACTTTGGCTTCACATGTCATACAAAGTGCAAGCCTAGTGTCATCTTCATTCATAGTGAAGACCTTCCATGTTACATGTGACACTGTTTCCTGCGCCGTTAGGTGTATGACGTGTGTTGCATGCATAAAACGGTCCGGTATGGTATCAGAAATACGGGAGACTGATCAACTGAAAATCGGCTGATTCCGGTGCCTGGCTGATCGACCGGTGCACCTCAAATCGGCCAACTTGGTAACCTCATACGACCTGTTCTTGTGGACTGAAGTCCTGCAGGTTTTATGGAATGCATTTTAATTACTCTGAAAAAGATGGGTGAGGTGTTTTGGTATCTAAATAATGACCAAATAAAAAATTCATGGCTCAGGTTGAGTGAGATCTGACATGCTGTGGCCCTCAGAGATCAGTGTTGGGTTTCCACATCATAGCTGGTTGTCTGGAGCTGAGGTTGGGCTTCACTCCTTTGTTGTGCTTGTCTTAGACTGCATGGAATGAGTCTGAGCAGTGCTGGCTATAACCTTGTCCACATTATTTGTAGTGGTGCTACATTACTCACTAGTGGTATATGTTTACTAGGGCTGAACGATTTATCGATTTCAAATCGAAGCTGCGATTTAGGGATATGCATTGTACAGCACATTTGAACGAGGGTTAAAAACTGTCTGAGAACAGTTTTACAAATTCATGCCATGCTACTTGTGTGATAGTCATTCTCACCAATCAGAAGTGCCGTGCTCCTCACATGCTAATCATGCTCACCAATCAGAAGTGGCCCAAGGTGGCTGCAGATACACCCACAAACAGCAAACGTGACACCCAAGGAAAAAGTTACATTTGTGATGCAAATATTGATACTGCTGCTGAGCTATAAGTGAATTACCTACTTACTGCATGGTCAGAGCTCGGCAGTAACTTCCTTTAACCACATACTTCTGCATATCACACCTTTCGTTTTTGTTATTGGGCCATCGTGTTAAGAAAACAATGGGACAGTCAGTAATCCTCACAACAGCTATCACCCTCAAAATGACGTAAAACCCGTAATACTCGTATTTGTCAAATTGTCATATATTAGTAGTCATTGAGGCACCTCTTTACAATAAGGCTCCCTTTTGCCACTTGTAAATACTAATAGTAGTAACTCATTAATAATAAAAAAACAGTGTTATAACTTATTTAAAATTGTCTATTAATAATTTACAAAGTGTTACAACGTAATTAATAACCAGATTATAAACCATTCATAAACCCTTTATATGGGTAGCCCTATTGTAAAGTGGTACTGTCATTGATTTAAGTATTAGTTTTGATTTGATTAATCTTGTGAAATTAATCTTAATGTCACTCTGGTAATAAAATAAAGCCTTTTTTAATATAAATACCAAATGAACTGATCACTTTAATTGCTATTACTGTAGGGGATGGGCGGTCATTTCTAAAAGATATAAAAATTGACACTTATGTTTTCTCATTCATTTTATATTTGTCGGAATAACGCAAGTTGCTTCAGTCAAACAGTGCTTTTTGCTTTTCATTTCAACTAAAATGCAGGGTTGCTAACTTTGAGATTTTCAATTCGGTTCAAGTCTGCACACATGTATTTACATATATGTAATAGTTTTATTACCTTGTAAATAGTGTGTAGGGTTTGCAAAGTACCCCAACGGTTTTGATGTAGCTAATTTTAAGTTCATAATATAATAATAATAATATAATATACACATACATTGCCCGGCCAAAAAAAATCACCATTTGAATTTATATCAGCAAATAGTTAAGAGCCAATGACTGTATCATTATTACAGCTCAGCAGCGTTATACAGCAATAAAGTAAAGTCAACTGAGTACCTGAATCTTCTGAATGGCCAGGTTACACCTCCGTCCATCATCAATGGATTTTTTTCTTCCCTGTTGGCATGGGAATACTCCAGGACAAGAATGCCAAGATTCATTGGGTTCGAATTGTCAAAGAGTGGTTCAGGGAGCATGAGGAATCATTTTCATGCATGACTTGGTCACCACAAAATTGTGACCTTAACCTCATTGAAGGTCTCTGGGATGTGATGAAGGAGGCTTTATGGAGGTTCAACTCACTTGTCAATATTGGATCTTGGTGAGAAAGTAATGCATTTTCTGGATGAAAATACAGGATGAGATGTTGCATAAGCTTGTGGAAACAATGCCATGACAAATGTGTGCCATAATCAAAGCTAAAGGCGGTCCAACAAAAAATTCAAATGGCGACTTTATTTTTTGGCCGGGCAGTGTATATTTGCCATAAGATTTACTTGAGCATGAGAGTCTGAAAGCGTTAGTGTCATGCCAGATGTGTGAGAGCTGGCAAACCTGAAGAAGAACATTTTAAAATTCGCATTTATATAAAAAATAACATTACTTTATACAATTGTTAACAAGCAGAAACTTTGAACATGAAATCACCAGTAAACTACGTCTATTTTTTCAACGTTTTATAAAATGCATACGTTTGAAAACACTTCAGCTCTACGATTTCAGGGCAGAGCAGCCACTCTGTTAGGGTCATTACGGCTTTTTGGTTAAGAATGTTAGATTTCGCTGCTGTTATTAACACCGATGGCACATTAGCACAACAGAGGGCTGCATACGTTGCCGTACGTCTTGCTTGGAGGTTAAAGAAGGTAGACATTCATTGGCACGGGGACCGGCAGTTCTTGTGTTTTAGGGGTCCAAGCAGCATCAGCTGCAAGATCGCAGTTTTTCTTTTAATTGGAATTTTAATTTTTAAAAATAATTTTTACTTAATTTAAGTCGAAGCTTTTGTGATAACTGTCTTTTTTAATTCCTTTTATTTAATCTTGGCTGATGGAACCTGGAACAGCACAGTCTGATTATTGGCTTAGATTTATGTAAGGAGGATGTTTCCAAATTGTTCCATCACCTGTCTACAACGATAAAACAAAAGTGTTGCAGTCCTGGTTCAGCTGGTAAACTTTTTTCTGTCTTGTCTGCTCCATGTTTCAGGCTGAGATGTTGCCAAATCTGTTAACCCCTTTTGTTCACAAGCAGTTTTTCTCTGGGAGTAGTTTTTGATGCTATTTGTTTGCCTTTCACTCAGACATGCCCATCTTTGGCCAGTGTCCTGCACAAGATGACTTCTACTTGGTGATGTGCAGCCACTGCAGTCAGGTGGTGAAGCCTCAGGCCTTTCAGGCGCATTACGGTAAGTGCAGTGAGACCTTCATTACTCTCTGTACTGATTCTCTGACTTTGATATGGCTGTGAAGCTGAAGCTTCTCAGAAAGAAGGTGAACTGGCTTAACAGTCTAATCCACTGTTAGATCAGGATTATTTGGGGAAGGACCTTTACTTTGTAGTATTCATTAACATCATGGGAAGTAAATGGTTACAACAGTCAAAGCAGGGGTGCTAAGACAACTCTGTCTTCTTGAAAGGTCAATGTTTTTGATTTTGAGAATGATTTTATGTGGAGCTGTTAAAAAGAGAGTACCTGGCTTTATTGGCATGTAAAAGATGTGAAAGCACAAGTAGTAAATAATGTAGCAATTGTATTACTTATGAGGATTTGCCCCAAGAATATATGAAATTGGTGATATGTTGTCTTTACTAATGGAACAGGAAACAAGGGTGATACTTTCTTTTGTTTGTAAAACTAAAACCAATATAATGCATTTATAGACGCTCCTCTACTTACAAACTTTCAACTTATGAACTTTGAGACTTACGAACGAAGAGGACTCTAAGTCCAAATTGTGTTCATTGGGCTCCCATTTCCTGTCCGCAGCATAATTTTTTTTTTCTGTGCTCCAATTCCGCCTAGTATTCTGGCCACTACTCCCGCCGCGCAGCAGCGTAGCGTGCGTACTCCCAGCATCCTAGTTCTTTGTACTTGCGTATACCCTTAAAATGATGTTGAATACTGACTTGAGAACATTTCAAGTTACGAAACGGCCATTCGGAACGTAACCCGTTCGTAAGTAGAGGAGCGTCTGTATTTTGCTTTTATCTTGCTTTGTTGTTAGTGGGTCTTCTCATTGTGGTTTGCTGGTATTGGCTGATACTCGTTAAAAACTATGACATTGGCATGAATCCAGTACGTCATTCTTGACCCTTATTGCCGACAAATATTTATACAGTCGAACCCACTTATCTCATCCTCGGTTAACTCGCCAACCCTATTAAGTCGACGTTTTTGAAGTGGAACCGCCAAATTCCCTCTTTGTCTTAGCATTTTCTCATCGGTTATGTCGATTCTTTTATGTCGCCGAACCCTAATATCTCGAGCACAAAAGAGGGCCAAAATCGCCACTTAACATCGGTTATCTCGATCCCCGTGACGATTCGTCGGCTTTTAAAAATGTATCACAAGTGCTAAACAGCGAGTATTCAAATCGCATTCGCATGGTAATTTGCTGAACAACGCAGCGGTGAAACGCGATCCAGGTAAAACTGTTTTAGACAGCATAAATAATATTGAAGCATTTGTTTTCAAGCAGACTGTTAAAGGCAAAAGCAACAAAGCATTTTAGACTTTGTAAAGAAACCATAATAACCGCTAGGGTGCATCAAACCCCCCAAGTGAAAAATATTTTCATGGCTATATAAAAAAAATGTTCTATCTGTACTAAAAACACACTGTGCAAAATAATTTGAAATTTGGATAAGTTCTACCGGGTCCACAACAGCCATGAAATTCTGAAATAACAGCAATAATTCATACTTTGGAATAGTTATACTGCAAGCATTAATGATTTCATGTTTTAGTATTTAAAGTGGTTAATAGTGGATATCGATGGCACCGGGGAAAAACCGCGTATCCAACAATTTTGTCAATTGTACAGGGGAACGTTTTTTCTAAATGGTGGAAGTAAAACGTGACCTAGATTTGAGAGCCCTTGTGAACATACTGAAAATACTGGTGCTAAAATCTGAGCCTCGTCCATGTTCACAAGCTACTCACTTCCAAATCACAGCACAGACTGATGTCCCTTACGCGAAAATTGCATGATATGAAATGGATGTGGTTTTGTTTAGTTGCTTTAGTTTCGTTCCCGCCCATTTTTCACTTACGCGGATTGCGCCATACTATAGTGCACTTACGCGGTTTTTCCCAGGTGCCATCGATATATCAGTCTTCTTGATGTTCACTATCAGTTCTTAAGATAGACATACTATTATACTTGCCAAGAAGTATATTGCTATTATATTGCTGCTGGAAGTATTGCTCTGTAACAGTAGGCCTATGCCCTATACACCTGTACCAACTATATCAGACATCAGACATGTATCACAATAATTTAATAATTTAATTTGTGCATTTAAAATATATTTGTGAACTTCTGAAGTACCTTCGTTTTTCTTGCGTTTATCATTATTTTTCATATTTTCAATCTAGATGTGGACCCGGTAGATGTTAATCAAAATTAACGAAATTTTGCCCAAATTATTTTTTCATCCGGTAGAACATATTTATTATACAGCCAAAAACATTTTGAAAATCAATGGGGATTTGATGCACCCTAATAACCGCGTGTATGATACTTTTCAGAGCTGTGTCAGAGCGAAATGACTCGTGAATTTAATTTTGACACTGGTTAGCTTTTTGTAAAAACGAACTACAGTACACCCCGCAGGTTTTTTGTGATTTTGTGAGCGATCTTTGTGTTTGCAATGTTGGAGAATGTAATTAAAGGTTTGTATCGAGAAACGACGGTGGTTTTTTATTGTATACAGGTAAATCTCTGCTGTTAGTTGGTGTACATATGCCTTTTGTTAGCCAACATGTATGTACATATTTATAGCATGCCGATCGCGGCAACGCCAAAAACACCAAAAACCCGTGCATGTACATTCTCAGTTACTAACGCACATAAATAAATTTCAAGCACATGTCAATATATTGCTGCCATATTGGTTTTCGGTTATCTCGATCATCGGTTATCTCGATGCTTTTTGGCAACCCCCTAGGCCGGCGACATAACCAGGTTCGACTGTACTTCAGTCAATATTCCAAGTTGGCAGTACCAGACTTAAAGACATAACTACAAAAATAATGGAGATGATTGCATTGGACAATCAGGCATTTTCCATAATAGAGGACCAGTGATTTTGTTGGCTCATTCACCAGAAGAGGTCTCAAAGTACCAGCAAGATTTGGCCCATAATATTGTTTTATATGACCCGTGACATGGCCCTCAGAATGATCTCTGTGGAAAAAGCTATCTACAAAAACCCTTTCACATTTGCGAAGGTTAGGGGTGGATGGTCCCCACAAATGTCAAAATTAGCAAATAATACTTGCCCCACCTGACGTCAACCCATAACAGTCCGCTAGCCTGAACAATACCATAAAAAGTCTATTTACCAATTTGTAAACAAACATTATTTTACTGTACACTTTGTATGTCAGATTAGCCATTTCCTATGAATAAATTTTTATATAATGTACAAACCATCTAAAGTATGCCCTCATATGTGTAAAGTTACTACTGTGCGCACTGGGGTCTCTACATTTCGGACTTAGTAAAAATGCTAAATTAATGCCACAGTAAAAATTAAGTGACTGCGTAAACTTGAGATTCCATGGTCACAAAAACTGTTAATGGGAGAGAGGCTGATTTCTGAGACAAAGCTGTGCAGTGTACCCAAGCCTTTTCAATATTAAAGATATAGTATGTACTTACATTGTAAGTACAGTGTATACAGTGTATTACTAATAGGTATATACAGTCAAGCACGGAATTATTCATACCCCTGCCAATTTTGACTTAAAGTTACTTTTATTCAACCAGCAAGTTTCTTCTTGATTGGAAATGACACAGGCATCTCCCAGAAGATAAGACGATGTACAAGAGACATCATTGTGGTAAAAAATATTTCTCAGCTTTTATTTACATTTTTTGAACAAAAAGTGGCATGTCAAAATTATTCATACCCTTCTCGATAATCAATAGAGAAGCCTTTATTGGCCATTACAGCAATGAAATGCTTCCTATAATTGCCGACCAGATTTTTGCATGTCTCCACTGGTGTTTTTGCCCATTCATCTTTAGCGATGAGCTCCAGCTCTTTCAGGTTGGAGGGTCTCCTTGCCATCACCCTGATCTTTAGCTCCCTCCACAGATTCTCAATGGGATTCAAGTCAGGACTCTGGCTGAGCCACTGCAAAACGTTAATGTTTTTGTCCCCTAACCATTTCTTCACAACTTTTGCTGTATGTTTTGGGTCGTTGTCATGCTGAAATGTCCAGTGGTGCCCAAAGCCAAGTTTCTCTGCAGACTGCCTAATGTTGTTGTTGAGAATCTTGATGTATTGCTCTTTTTTCATGGTGCCATTTACTGCGAATAGGTTCCCTGGTCCATTGGCTGAAAAACACCCCCAAAGCATTAGGTTCCCCCCACCATGTTTGACAGTGGGGATGGTGTTCTTAAGGCTTCTCCTTTTTTACGCTAAATGAAGTATACATCATTGTGGCCAAACAATTCAATTTTTGTTTCATCTGACCATAACACAGAAGACCAGAAGTCGTCTTCTTTGTCCAGATGAGCATTTGCAAAGGCCAAGCGGGCTTTTGTGTGCCTTATCTGGAGACGTGGCGTCCTCCTTGGTCTGCGTCCGTGGAACCCAGCATTGTGCAGTGTCCGTTGGACGGTGTGCCTTGAGACGTTGCCACCAGCAGAGCCCAGATTCACCAGGATGGCCTTGGTGGTGATCCTTGGATTCTTTTTCACCTCTTACTATCCTCCTGACCAACACAGGTGTCACTTTTGGCTTCCAACCACGTCCTCTGAGATTTTCCACAGTGCGAAACGTCTTGTATTTTTTAATAATACTTTGCACTGTAGCCACTGGAACTTAAAAAACATTTAGATGTGGCCTTATCGCCCTTTCCTGACTTGTGAGCAGCCGCAATGCACATCCACAGGTCCTCAGAGAGCTCCTTTGTCTCAGCCATGACTGTCCACAAACCAACTGCAGAGAGCTGCTGTTTTTCACCTGTTGAGTTGATTAAAACAGCTGTTCCCAATGAATCAGGGAAATTAGGATGCTTTAGAACAGCTTGCATTATTTGGAATGGTATAGAACTTTGGATTTTCCCATAGACTGTGACAGTTTGCAAAAAGTATGAATAATTTTGGACATGCCACTGCCTGTGTCATTTTCAATCAAGAAGAAACTTGCTGGTTGAATAAAAGTAACTAAGTCAAAATTTGCCAAGGGGTATGAATAATTCCGGGCTTGACTGTACTATATGGTTATATGTGATCCAACTCATTTTCAATATTGTCTTTGGCATCTGCATGATCTCCAAGTTTCTGTGATTTTTTTCGCTCCAGAAATTTAAGCTTCAAAAATAATCCTGTTTAATCGTCCATGGTCAACTTATGAGTAACCAAAGCCACGAATGTGAAGGGGTTACTGTAATGTCATTCCTGCAAGCCCACAACCTCTCTCCTCCCCCCTGTCTGGGCAAGTTTCACTGCCCGCACAACTGGCCCAAAGGTCAGCCAGTTATTGGTATCAGTCATATTAGGTCAGAACATGCAGTGCATCGCAGCTTTATGCATATGGGGCTGCATATCCAGAGACTGGTCAGAGTGCCTGGTCTACTTTTCAGTTTTCTGTTCCATCAGGCGGATGGCTGAGTATGTGTGCGTCCCACCTATGGGTGCAAGGCAGGGAATAACCCAGGATGGGACGCCAACCCATCACAGGGCACTCACACACCATTCACCCACACATGCACACCTATGGGCAATTTGGTAACTCCAGTTAACCTCAGCATGTTTCTGGACTGTGAGGGGGAGGGGGGCATGACAACACAGGGAGAACATGCAAACTCCGCACACAGGACCATGGCGGAGACTCGAACCCTGGTCCCAGAGGTATGAGGCAACCGTGCTAACCAACGCACCATCATGTTGGCCCACTTCCAAATTCCCTAAATCTCAATCCAGTCGAGCATCTGTGGGATGTGCTGAACAAACAAGTCTGAACTGTGCAGGCCCCATCTCGCAACGTACAGAGCTTAAAAGATCTGCTGCTAATGTCTTGGTACCAGATACCACAGGGCACCATCAGAGGTGTTGTGGAGTCGGAGCTGATTTGGTGGCACAAAGGGGGACCTACACAATATTAGGCAGGAGGTTTTAATGTTATGGCTGATCGGTGTCTGTCTCTTTAAGCTTTTTCGAAGAGAAAAGGAGCTCTGTCATCAGTCTTATTTCATGTTCAGCTTCTCTTGTGGTTATAAGATTTCTTTAGTGTATTGTTTTGTATGAATCTGTGTTATTTTAAGAGTATGAGTTTCCTCTGTTAGAGAAACTGATATCAATCAGTAAAGAGTATTGAGCTAAAAGTGTCGGTGTCTGGGGGGGGGGCGTGATATGGCCAAATCACAATCCATGTTATAGATCACGTTTTTTTTTTTTTTGAGATGCATCAATATGATATTCATTTGTACAATCAATTGCACGACAGTTCTTTCCCATTTTAGATGTGTGTTTTGTGGGATTCAAGCTGAACACTAAGGTTGCCAACAGTCTTGTTGCCACTCAGTGGGTGTGAGCGTAGCGACTTCTGCCTGCTGTGATGTAATGCGCATACCCTTTGCGGTACAAGGTGCATAAGAACATCGTATAAGAGGGTGACGATCTGGAAGCATTTTACGCTTTTAACAACTAATAGCACAGTGATTTGCCATCTTTGTTAAAGCAAAGTTTTTAGAGGTGGAAGCAGGGTTTACCGGAAAATCCCACTGAACAAAGTGCACTGTATTGTGCAAGACTACGCGAGTAATATGAAGAAAGCAATGGATGATTTGGGAGTCATTTTGCACAGATTGTGATGCATGAGGGGCTGCTATTGTAACGAAGTGTAAGTGACACTGTTGCCAGTGGGAGAAACATCGTGGGGCATTTTAAGCATTCGCCACTGGCGTATCCTCCCTTGGAAGATATTCAGATTGAACCACAAACGCCTCATAAACGCTTAAAACAAGATGTACAAATGAGGGAACAGGGCATTATGTATGTTACCAGTAGCCTATATCTCCTAATATCTAAAGTATAAATATTTATAATATATACATTTATTATATTAAAATAAAGAGCTCTTGTATCAGAATCTATATCGGTATGGGCAGATATGTGACGGATTCAGATCGGAACTGGAAAAATTGTGAATTGGTCCATCCCTATTTTTTTGTATACGTCTGCTTTGGAATAAGTTCAACTTTTTAGCTTGGTATACAACCTTTGTTTGGAATATGACTCACGTGCTAGGACTTGTATGGGTCAAAATGAGTCACGACACCACGCGCTGCCCTTGTTTACCTCTCGAGACAAAGCCAGGACTGCCCACCAGCTTCACCACCATGCTTTTGTATTTACGTATTTTAGTATTAAGCAGTGTTTTTAAATTATTTTAAAGAACCCCATCAATGTATAATATGCCAATAAGAGTAGATTTTTTTTTCCATGGGAACGGATTAATCATTTTCCCTCTATTTCATATGCGAAAAAATTGTTTGGTATACGTCCTGTTTGGTATAAGTCCAAGGATCTGGAACGGATTAATAATGGTATCGAGGTACCTCTGTATGTATTTTTTTTATTTACAAGCCAGCCAAATTGGAATGTGTGTAGTAATGTTCACCACTTAACCAGAAATTCCGTACTGAAACATTGCTTGTACCATTATTGTAATAAACTCAATTTATTAAGTTATGTGAAATACTGTACATATAAAAGAAACTGACTCCTTATAACAGAAATGCTTTTAAAAACTATACTGAAGTTTGAAGTACAAATGAACATTTGAACTTTGGTTTATAACATACACTTTAGAACAGATACAAACAAGTAATAGATGAATGAATTTCGTTGTGTTGCCCTTGAGATTGCAGCTAGAAACATCAGCACCTTTAGTATAAATTCTGAGGTCAGTTGGGGTAATGACCTATTTATGTATTTCAGTGCATCCTCTGGGAAATGAACTCTCTCTTTCCAGCCAGATGAGATTTTGAATATATCTGGTTATGCAACAGGCCTTATCTCATAGATCTCAATGAAACTACATTTTTTAAAAATAAAACTCAACAAGGTTCTCTGATGATTTTTAAAATTCTTAAAAAAAAATTCTGCCTACATTTGGACCATATGTGATCAGAGAAGATCTGTCCATGTCCGCCTTGCAGTATTTAGGGAAAACCGTTTTGTGGGGTTTCTTGTCTCTCTTGTGGCTTGTTGGCCATCATAGATGGGTATGAAGAACAGCCTCAGTGTACTGTTGGTAGTATTTGGGGCTGTAATGGAACACACATTCATCATGTGCCATTCGGTTACATCATTTTGGGTTCGGAAGACACAATGAAATGGATACATTTGACACAAGTGGAACATAAATGCTAATTCTGGCTGTGAGTTGGTTATGGCTAATGGCATAAATAAATTACACCACGGAAGAGAAAATGTCCCCACAAGGTAAAAAGTTCCAATCTGGTCCCCACAATGTAATAATTCCAAAACAGAAGGTTGTGTATTAATGTAATGTCTGTTCCCTGATTCACTATTTATTGGTTGCCCCTCAGGTGATAAGGCATGGGTGCTGTTTGTTTTTCACTGTCTTACGGCCTTTTTTTTCTCCATTTTCATTTTTAAATTCGGTTTCAGAAAAGTAGGGTTTGTATGTTTAGGTTGATTGCAGTGTCTGGCTGAGTGGGATAGTGCTGGTGTTTAGAAAGTCGATGGTTCACACTTACTAATATTCCTTGGCTAAAAATGAAGAACAACTTTTCAGCAGAGCTGCACAATGTGTGATGTTAATATGGACAATGCAGGTTATGCATGTACTGTGGTAGTCGGCTGGTTTGAGACCATCAAAAAGCTGCATTAAAACATTTTACTCTATCATAGGAAACAAAAAAAATTGACTATTGTTCCTTTTCTAGTGTTTCTTAATAAATTAGTTTGTTTACCGCTGCTGTTTTCGTGTGTTAGGGAAGCATAATCATTCTTGTTCTTTTGCTGGACTCATTCATAGACAGTGTGAAGAGTTTGTGAGAAATCTAGCTAAATTAGTGAGCAGAAGATCTGCTCATAAGACATTTGTCTTCCACTGTATGGATACATTTTGGATTCCATAGAGACGATATTCAGCAGAAGCCAGTCATTTTTTGGCACTGCTTTGTGTCTGTTGGCACAATTCCTGGCTGCACCTCTAACTTATTTGACAAACCTTGTTGGTATATAAGTTACATGGCTATTGGTTATTTAGGGTAAATTTTCAGCTCCTTTGTTTTATAGATTTTGCAGTATTTATCACAAAAATGTGAAATATAATGTGCATTTTTTCCAATGTTTTGCAGTAGGAGTGCAAATCATTGACCTAAGGTGGTTCGATTACAATTGATGAGGAAATGGTTTGATGCACCAGAAACCATTCACTTCTATAATGATTCGGTTTAATTAACACATTATTCAATTTATATTGATGATCTAAATTCAAACTATTTTTTTCCATCACAAATATATCATAAATATTACCACAGCAACTTAAGTACACGATTAATGGAATACTGACAAAGAATCTTACAACATAAATTTTTATTTTAGATATTAAAGGGGCAGTTCACTCCAAAACTGAAAAAAATGTTTGAGGGGCTATCTATCCATCTAGGTTGTTCTGCTGTTGTTTCTGTTGAATATAATAGGAGTGAAAGGTATTCTTTCTGTGGTGATTAAAGCGGTCAAAATACAATTGAAAAATGTCTCTTTCCAGAAATCATGACCAAGTTACTCAAGGTAATCCACAGACTTTGTAGTGAGCAGTTAAATGTAGGAACTATTTTCTTCTACCGAACTCCACGCATCATTTCTATCGCTACAAAGAAGATATGAGCACAAGCACCCTGCCGATATCGTCTGTGGATTATGATTTATGGTAAGCCACATTGCTACTGAATTTCAGATGTATGTTTTTGGCGCTAGTGTTTTTATATATTTTTTTGTGGAAAATAACAGATTGATCTGTGGGCCAAATTTCAGTCCGTTCTAAACATGTGGGGGGCTTGTACTTTAGGACCTCATTTTATTTTAGTAGTTGTGGCTTTAGCTCTGGTGCTGCTAACTTTGTATACTAGTAAAGTTGTGACCGAGATTGACACATCGGAATAATGACAATATCTTTATTTTGACAAATATTGATATATTGTAAGCTGTATTCAAGTGTTACTTAAAGTGATTTTTGCACTAATGTTGGTCTGCTAGATCTGCTGCTGCTTTATCTGGGTGTCATTAAAATCAGATTCCAGCTGCACAAGTTTTCTCCAGTGTTTGATCAAGACTGACACATTGGACCAATTGTCAATATCTTGATTAACAAATATCAGCCCTACTTCTAAGCGTTTTCCCCTGTCAGGGAGGTCCATTCCTCACCATAAATGTTTAAAGAGACCATATCTGGGCTTTATTAGATGGTTTTCTGCCAATGCCAATAAATTTTCAGAATTTAACGACTGACTGATCCATCTCGCTCTGCTTTGTTTGAAAGAAAAAATGGTTCTACTCAGCTGTTGAACAGCTTCCTCGCTTTGGTTTGTTCCCCGTGTCAGGAGCTTAAGTTGCATCTAATGGGTTTGGTATTTAAGTCAGCTATGAATGTTTCCATTTTTTCCTGATCCCACACACATGCTAAGTGTAAGACATTGATTTCTGTAACCTGTAGTGTTCCACCGGGGCGAGTGGGGAAGCGAGAGAGAGAGGGAAAAATTTGCAAGCTGGTTTCTCTATGAGAAAATTGTAAATTTGCATGTAATTTCATGCCTGGAATCAAATCCTTAGAAATATGTTGCAGGTTTGTCTTTTGCAGTGCAGCCACAGGGTTAGAAAAATGGCCTTGGATTTTAAAGCCAAATGGAGGAATTCATTTGGAGGAATTTTTTCACTCAAATGGTCAAATTTGTTAATCTGAAGGTTGTTCCAATACATAATGTATAGCTTCCCTTTTAAATTCTTTCACAAATGTGGTTTATAGTTTATTTTAGGGTAAATGCTGTTTTAATTTATTACATGTAATTTACATGTATAGAGCAGTACAATTGCCATCTTGTAGTAAAATGATGGGTATTGTTTTATAAGGTATGAGCACACCGATGATGGGAAACAGTTGGAAATGTATGTGGTGCAGGAAATGCCGGGAATTCTGTAGGCTAGTTCATACACCAGTTAGCCACATACACCAGTTAGCCACTATGCACAGACTTCTGCATGGTACATTTTGGGGCAGACTGTCATGGTTGGCACATGTGTACAGGATTGATGTTACACTCGACTGGCGGTCTATCAGTTCCTTACACACGATCAGTTGAAACGTACCAGTGCACAAAAAGTCCGCTTGGCAAGAAGTCTGCGTGGACACTCCTGATGAAGAAATTTACGTCATGTGTAACAGCATATAGACAAGTGGCAGAAACTGGAGATAAATTAGTCTGAAGTTTTTGTTTAAGGGCAAAGTAATTGTTTTATTATTTGAAAGCACTTGGACAGTTAGTTCTCTTTTGGTGTCGCATTTGATATGGTTTCCTGTGGGCATGAAGGAAATACGATTATGGTCGCGATCATGAATATCATCTTGAGGTTAAATTACTCTTAATGATGTTGTTCATTTGCACCTAGTTTCAGGGGGGCAGCTTGTGTGAGAGGATTGGCCGTATCATCTTGCTCTGTCTCTCATGTCTTTGTGTTTCCGTTTTAGATTATATAACATCCAGGGGTGCTGCTAGATCCAATTTAGAGTCACGTACCTGTAGCAGGGTACAATCATAGGAAAAAACCTTAATGAAGATGGACATATGCAAAGATGGTGTGAAGAGTGAACAGTTAGGGTTCCCTATATTTTATTTTCATTTATTTAAGAAATTTTGCACAATAAATTCCCTAAAATCTGTTTTTCATTGTTGTAGTTCATGGCAGAGTAACTTTAATAGGGGTAATGGGGCCTGAAAAACATGCACATAAAAATAGATAAATTTGTGTTAAGCAGGTTGTTTACCATATACATAATCTGGCAAGCAAAGAGGCTGGGCTGTACCCCTTTAATTGTGTTTCGGATCATCAGTACAGGTGGTTCACCACAGCGATTGCTTCCGGACATGAGCAGAGGGCGCCGGGAAGCTTCCGCATCCATTGAGGAGATATCAGAATGAAATTCTCCATTTGCATTACTGCAGCGCTGCAGCTGTGTGGACGCCACGGCAGGGCTGACGTCTTCGGGGTTCGGAGGTTCATTCGTGACCTCGGGTTTGTGACAGAACATTGGCCCTGTTTACCAGGATTACCCATCATCCCCAAAATTAGCGCTAGGTGATGTGAATAAACAAACGGCTTATCGTCAAATTTTAAAGAAAATGAGAAACTTTGATAAACTATGCATAAAGAAGAGTGTTTGATAGCACACATCGTATTACAGAAAGGAATGCAATTCCAACCAATCATAGTTGTCTTTTAAGAACAAACTTATTCCCAACAAACATACGGCAAGGTTGATTGAGTCAGCGAAGCACGCCACATGCTACAGTTCTGGTAATATATTATGGAAGAGACAAGCACTCCCTCAAAGGAAACTTCCTTGTGGCTATTGAGCTGTCGACCAACAACTTTTTTTTAAAAAAGGAGATGTTATGGGTAAATAAGTTAAATAGACAGTTGTTTGGCGGTACTTTGGATATTTAAAGTCCAACTTGCAACAGACTGGTGTGGTATAATGCACATTCTGCCAAAACTAAACTGGAAATTCTGTGAACTTATTTCACCACTTGAGGCTTTGCCGTTCAATAGAACACAGAATGCAAGCGCTTACAGTCAGACACCAGCAGTTACGGTTCCCGCTTTCAATCTGATGACACATCTCATCCTGTATTGCTTTAAAATGTGACAGCATTTTGTTCTTTAGTATGGGATGGATGGCAACCGGGGGTCAGCATTGTGGCGAATTCTGACACATTGTAATCAAAATAAAATTTTTCAACAGACATGATATTTAAAAATGTAGCCTTCGTTTTTTTTGCTTGTTTTTTAAGTCACTTGCCAGATAAGTCTTTCTAGGGACACAGCTGTCAATGTACGGACAGTTTGACGATTACTGGTGGCACCTGTGCCTGAAATATCAAGTCCGTCCCCTAAAACGAGGACCGTTACAGTCAGAGAGAGACAACAGACCCAGCAACAAACCGCACCGTCAGCGTTTTCTGATGTTATGACATGTTTCTGTATGATTTATTCACAAAATTGGATTTTTGTCCATGCAATTTGTCCTAATTTTTTTATGTTCTGAATCTGTTTAAGGGCAATTATAGGGGAATTTGGTCAAAAATGGAGCCTTGAAATAAAAAATAATGATAATCATCACAATGATATTAATATTGACAGGTATGAAAAATGCCACAATAAAACATTTTGCCGTATCGTCAAGCCCTACCTGGAATGCATCGCCACTAATTCCTGTGACTGTTGGGTAGCTGAAGCCTTCAGCCCTGCCTGGCCCGGGGTTTGAGGCGGAGGGCTTGATAGGCCTTTAACTCCCTGTCAATGAGCAGCCGAGCCGATATCTCTCTGCGGGGATCTGGTTTGGTGGCGTGCAGTTCAGCAGGTAAAGGCCCCTGTCACTGGCTGAGTGATGTCACTGCTTTTATCACCCGGCCGCCCCAGGGACCGTCTGACCCTGCCCTCTCACTTGAAGAAAAGTGTCTGCTAAATTAATAACATTTAAAAAATGCTAAATAAATGTTATGTAAGAGGAGATGTTTGCGGAGTATCGTCTTGGGTAACTCCTGAAGGAGCTGTATTGTGATGCAGTTATTCCCAGCAGCAGTTTTGCTAAATGCGTCAGGATTTTCATCGGATTGATTCTGCACAGTGCAGTTCCTGCGGCTATGAGATGCGCGCTCTGAGCAGAGCGCTGCCGGTTCGCAGCGCATGAAGAGTGTTACCTGTTAGCAGGCTGCTCTCTTACAGGCCTGGTGAACACTTCGCTCCCCAGGCGTGTTCAGCCACAAGCTGCATTTTTGCTGGAGGGGTTTATTTCACTTTAAGGAAATTGTGGGCTAGTTCGCAGCTAGTAATGCAGCAGATGAGAACGAGAGAGAATACGAGTGCATTAATGGTCATGTGTAACAAGGTAGGCTGATGTAAATGCAAAGATGCCATTAGCTTGGTGTAGTACCTCTGCTGATGTCTCTGCTTTGCTGCCCCCCCCCCCACCTTATGTGTTCAGTGCTGACTGTGAGCAGACACACACGCACCTACCAATGTATTTCCAGTTTTTGGTCTTAAATGCTACCTGGTTACTATTGACTTGATCAGCTTTTCGTTAAACAATGATTCCTAAAAAGTATAGATTGCATGAAGGTTGGTATAAAGATGTTCTCTCTAGAAAATGTTTTTAAGGGAGCAATACTAATGAAATGCTGATATCCTTCTGAATGAATGAATGAATCTTTGTCATCATACAAAATACAATGAAATTGGATGCAGTCCCTTTAGTATGTAGTATGTTTCTTGTATGTAGCTTACCACAGCATTTGCTCAGTGCTTGTAAAATGACTTCCTGAAAAGACTCCAGAGGAATTGTACTGTAGTGCCCTCTACTGCTGCTTTGGAGAATTACACAAGGTTCACATTTCACTAACTCGGTTCTTTTACTCAGTTAAGGCTTCTATCGGAATTGATCCACATTTTAGGCCATTTGTGTCATATTCAAAGTAATTTTGCTAAGGTACAGAGTCAGTACGGTAAGACCTCGGACATTCGCAAGATTACGTTCCAGAACCCGTTGCAAATGAGGAGGATTCGCGGATGTTTGATAGTCACTAAAAATGGTTTTTCTAGGTTATACCCTAAATATGCTCCCAAAACACTTAAATTTAATTTAAAAGTTAACTTAATACATTACCTTTAAAAACCAACCCTTTCAGTGTTTATAGCAAATGCGTCTCGAGAGGGAAATCCGGGATGCATTTGCTATGTATGTAAACATTAGCACCTTTCAAGAAATGCATAATTTTTGTGCGTTGAATTTACGTTAATGTGTACTTACTATTACAAAATAGTATATTAACTATTTTCTAATATTTATGTAACCATTAGCATTCCTGTCACGTATTGCCGGGGCACGGACCGGGGAAGCCGGGACAGGACTCAAGGAATTGGGGAACACGGGGTTTAATCAAAAGGTAAAGACAAGCAGGACAACGGAACAGGCAGCAAACTCAAAATGACGTTAAATGACCGGACTTGGGAAACATACTTAAATGCAGACTTAAATACACAGGACTAATGACAGCAACTAGAAACAGCGCTGATCACACGGGGATTCCACACGAGGTAGATGAGGAGGCGTGGCACACGGGAGGATCAGACGAGCAGGTCATGACCGTTCCAAAGGGAATAAACTTTGCGAATGGGATTCGTATCTTGTAAAGGTACAGTACAGTATGTACATAAAAAGGAACGCAGATGTGCAAAAAAATCGCGGATGCAAATAAGTTCGGTTCCAATGAAATTTTTGCGGATCTGTGAGTTCGCAAATCACGAAGCGCAAATGCACGAGGGCTCACTGTACTCTTGCTTTGATCAGACCTGCACTCTTGCTGCATGCAAATTGTCTTTACACGCTATTGAAGATTTATATCTTAGAGGTTTATATTTAGGCATTTAGAGCTTAAATGAAGACAGCAATGCTAATCTAGTGTCACCAAGAGGTCTGCATGCTCGTAATCCTCTTGCAGCCTCTTCCCTGAGCTTAATAGGACTGAGTAGGGTATTACTAGATCCTGGTGAGGACCATGACACACACGCCGCTCGTCTTCCTGTGATCTGTGTATGAAGAAGGCTAATAAAACTGAAAATCATCCAGCACTTGTGTCTTTAAGTATCATATATTATTATGGCTCCTTTTACCATTTGCTCTCTGAATTAGTTTGAACTTGTACTGTAGTATAATCAGTCACAACATAGATGCCCCCCCCCCTCCCCAAGACCTGCTGTATCTCCCTGCTGATGCCGGGTAATAATAAGGCCACCACAGCCTGTGCCTGTTACATGTGTGCAGCAATAAAGGCTGCCAACCCCCCGCCCAGAACGGGAGTCGTCCATTTGCATGAACAGGCACTGGTACGGCCCTGTTAGGTGGAGGGTGACTCCTCCCACAGACTTCCTCTGAGAGCACGTTGGCGCCTGCGCGGTCTCCACGCCACCAGCAGAGGGTGCCAGCGGGGCGTGACGCCAAGGCTTTCTGGAGGTGTGTGGACAGGAAGCAAACGAGTGTGGGCTTCATCTGTGGGACGGAGGATGCCATCTTGTACTAAAGACTGGGTGACCGTTTGAGGGCCGGTATAGCGGGCAGCCAGTCCGCGCGCTACTCCCTATTCCTGAGCAAGGGCCCAGCCCCCCCCCCCCCCATACTGGCCGCATGCCCAGATCTGCATGGAGTGGGAGGCAGGTGTGGGGAGTTGCCCGGCAGGACCGGTCCGGTGGGGAGAGGAGCAGGGTGGGACGGCCCCATGGCATTACCTGCTCGTCTCGCAGTATCTCGTGGTGGCACTCGCACCACGGCAGGTTCCGAGCGAGCTATCAGCTCCACACCGCTAAGCCCGACACCCGCAGCCCTGCCTCTGCATTACGCCGGGGTGCCGCTGGGCCGTTTCTCTGCGTCTTGTTTGAGGACCCGTACTGACGTCCATCACTCTGTTCTGCTGCTTCAGCCCTGGCTTGTTTGTGTGCATCGGTGGGATCACATCACACTCTCGTCTCCCAGTTTGCGTACTGAAATCTGACGACTGGTATTACTGCGTTTATTGTTTAGCAGTGGTGGAATAATTTCTTCTAATAATTGCAAAACTACAGTTTTACTCGTAATATGTGAAAGTGTGACCATCTGAAATGTGAATCTGCATGCGGCTGATGCACAGCACCCGAGTGTCTGCAGCTCCCCCTGCTGGATGTATTGTTTTATTCTGCGGGTTGTAACGCTATGCTTTATTTAGCTGCCAGAATGCAGTCGCTGTGGGCTTGTACTCCGCTAGAGCGACTCGTAGGGGTTTGTTACAGGTGAAATGGCTGCTCTTTCCCTCCGCACGCTTTTCTTGCCATTCGTCCTGTAGCTTTCATGGACTTCAGAGCTTGCGACTCAAAGCTCTTGTTTGCTAGATGGCAACCTGCGGAGATCTCCAGGCTGGGCAGCTGAAGGATTTCCTGAAGATCCGGACGCTTATTTTAGAAGCTGAGCATTAACTAAATGGATGCGGAGATGCCTGCTTATCTCTGTGGAGACCATTACTGTGATTATGAATATTCATTAGACTTAGTAGAGAACTTCAGCTAAACCCACTTGCATAGTTTTATATAATAAAATATTTTTTATGTGATGTGCTAGCAACATATTGTATAATTCACTTTTGTATTTGTAATTGTGTAGAGTCTCTGTTGCATCGTCTCATGCTACATCAGGAATATACTGCAAAATTAAGCTACCAGTGTCACAGGCTTATACAATATGGCCACCTTCTGTATTAATGTTTTGTTCTCTCGTTATTTTTGTGGCAGTGTGTCAGAATAAACAATGAGATCAGCCAGGGCAGCATGACAGTGTGGTTCTGTTGGCTACAGCCTTACAGCTCTGCTGCTTTGTCATAGTTTTTGTTCCTGCATCAGTTAAATTCTGTTGCTTTTCGTTATCGGAATGGAAGCCCCAGCATCAGCCTGTGGCCCTTACTCCCGCGTTCCAGGCACTGCCTTCCCTGGGTTCCTATGGAATTGTGGGTAAATTGGCTTATGGCGTCACACATGACCTTTGACCTGCCCATCCCCCCCTCCCCCACAGAGCGAAGGCACAGCTCCTCCAGCAAGCCCCCATCCTCCTCCATATCCACCTCCACGTTCCCCCTCTCCACTCTGCTGACCAGCTTCAAGGCCGGGGGGACCGGGGGTATAGGGGGGGCCGGGCGTACCCCCAACAGTAATGGCTCCTCCTCCAACTCCAAAATCCCCAAACTGGCCAAAGAGAAGTTTGCACATGGCATCCACAACAGCAGGCCCATGCTGTCTCACAAGGTGCTTCCTGATAAAACGTAAGTGCTCAGTGCTGGACTTTGACCAGTGGGTTTTGGGTTCAAATCACCCGAGGTCATTGCTGTGCTCAATGGCGTATGGCTTAAGAACTGTCGGGTGTTGAAGATACTGGGCAGGGACCTCCACTGCATGTGAGCAAAAACTGCGTTTATATGTTTTCATCACACTGCATGATGACAGTGACTTTATCTCGGCATTAGAATCTGCGAAATGCAGAGAGAGTTTGTGCAAAGCCAGCGTTTTAGTTTGGTAGGATTTTCAAAGGTGGATGGATTTCTGTTCAGTGCGTCCTCCCTGTTCCTCTGCAGAATAAGCCCCGGCGTGAAAGTGGACACGGCACCGGTGAAGGTGCTAGACACACCTCCCAAGCTGATCCACGCTTCCCCATCCTCTACCACTGTGAGCTCCAAGCCCAGCCTTACCTCCATACCAAAGGCCGCCCTGCTGGCCCCAGGGCCCATTCCCAATGGCAAAGTGCTCCTGTCATCACTGGACAAGAAGCAGGAGAACAGCACCAGCTATAAGAGGCAGAAAAGGATATCTGGTCAGTACTGAAACTGTTTGTTCCTCCACTGAAATCACAGTATGAGTAACAAATCAGGAACAACAACTAAGCTACCAACGAGCTGTGATTTGGGCTGCACCTGATAGCTGTTTTTGTAAGCTGGCAATTAGTCGATTAATGGACTAATTTGATGAATAATCCCCAAAAAAATTTGCGCTATTATAAAACTAAACACTAAACATTGTATTGTATAATAAAGTATAGTAAGGTTTACAAACTAAAAACTGTTTCAAATACATCAAATGAGGAATAAAGGGCTGATAGTAAAAGCAGGACAATTTTAATGAAAGTAATGCAGTTCAAGCAACACTGGATTCTCAATTTGCCAACAGTACAAACAGTCTGATAAGGTCTCAGGTTCAAGTAAAAATACTGTTACATAAACTCAAATATTTGCAGTATGGAGCAAAATTGGGCATCATCAGAATATGGTATACAGCGTTATTTTTGTTTGGCGAATGAACTGTTCCTTTTGAAAATACCATGTGGCAAGGTAAGTGACAAGCGTGATAGTTAATGTGTTACAAACAGGGATTGATGTTGCAATTACACAAGTACACATTAGCAGTATAAAGGGTTAAATTCACAGGTAATTTCTTGTCTTATCAGAACAAATGCATTCTTCCATAGTTTTTATTAAGAAAAACTTTCTTGTCATAACAGTGCAAATGCACATAAACTGTCCTGCCATGACATTGAGGGGTCAGCCGCCCAAGCCACACTGGATTGGTTTCGCAACGAGAACCGTCATGAGTCAAAGTTCACTTAAATGAACTCTGAGTGGAAACACCACTGTGCAGTTGGAATCTGATTTTGATAACACGCCGATGCGATTTAGCAGTCCAACATTAGTGCAGAATTCAGTTTAAATAACAGTTGAATACAATATATTAGTGCCAGCTAATATTTGCTAAAAATCAAGTTATTGGCATTATTATAGTGTCTGTCTTGGTCATTATTGTCAGCCAATATTGAAACTTTATATTTAGAGATAACAGCACCAGAGGTAAAGACATGTGTAGTCAAATAATGGAGGTAATTATATTTGCCATTTTCTATAGCAGAGGATGAGGGATTTCGTCAATTCATTCAGCACTTCTATGAGGTCTCAAAGTACTGACCAGCGACATCTCTGTAGTGCATTATTGAATCAGAACCACAGAGCAATCTTTTGTTTTTCACAGACTAAAAAAGGCAATGTAACGTTATTCCGCTAATCTCACCAAGCAAGCTCACCAAGTTTCACCACTGGCAAATGTTATCGGTGTGGGAAATCAGATAAAAATATGATGATTATCAGTATTATTCGGTGCTGCCGCTGCCTTTTTGCCCTTCGACTCACTAGTAGCTGGTCGGGGGCCTTGGACTTTCCCCCAAGCAGCCCACTGCGGCAGGGCAGCACCCTGAATGGGGTACCAGTCCATCCCAGCACACACGCACTGTGAGCGATTTCGAGGTCCGGGTGGCCTAATTCCACGTCAGATTCCCTGGAGGAAGCCGATGCAGATCAGAGAACACGTGCTCCTCAAATGACTTATTTCTCCTACCCTCCTCCAACAGAACGAGAGTTTAACGCGGATTTTCACTGTGGCGTTCTGGACCTGGTGACGCGGAAGCCATGCACGAGATCTCTGACATGCAAGGTGGGAGTCGAATCAGAGCCCCTGTCGGGCACGGTGATGGGTTAGTGTGACGTAACGGCTGGCCGCCAAGCTATAACTGGCCCGTGTGTCCCACAGACACATTCCTTAAGCCAGCGGAGGGCCGTTCAGGGCCGCAGGAAGCGCTTCGACACCCTGCTGGCGGAGCACAAGAGCAAGGCCAGGGAGAAGGAGACGCAGCGAACATCGGAGCATCCCCAGCAACCACCCCTTCTCAGGGACCCCCACCCCTCCCCGTCACGCGTCGTACATGACCTTCACCAGGGGGCGCCAGGCAATGGCACCTCCGAGGCCAAGCCCTCGCTCCCCAGCAAACCCAGACCTCACAATCAGAGTCTTCCAAGGTAGGTGTCCGGAAGCTTCCGTGTTCTGTTCGCCTTAGGCACCTCAGAAACCGTGGGCGACAAAGTTGGATTGGGCTCCCAACAGGATTTTGTGTTTTACGGAGGTGCAAAGCAGCACGAGATTGGACATGAGAATCGTCTTTTTTTTTCCTTCTTTCTAACCTTTTTGAAGGCTGCACTCCTCCTCGCACCCCTGTGGGAATGCCCAGGGAGAGCCCGGCCTGCTTCAGGACTCACTGCATCCCTCCACCGTGCCCCCCGATGGACCGCCCCGCCTCTCCAGCGATGAAGGCGAGAACGAGGAGAAGGAGGATGGCACAGACAAGCTGGACTGCCACTACTCAAGCCATCACCCCCGGCCGGCAGCTGTGAGTGTGCCATGCCCGGGTCAATTCTATCAGCTTCGCAAGTTGGCATGGAAACGATGGGTGGCGCCCGGCCGCTTTTCTCGTAAGGGGGGGGGGGGGCTCTCTCATGCCCTAACACTGAACGTCTTTGGCTGTTCCTACAATAGAGAAAGCCCATAAATGAAAGCCAGTGCCGTTAAGAATGGATGGTTGTGGGGTGCGTTTAGTTGGGTCTTTCATCATTTGTCATTCCCGCCTCTGCACAGTTCTGCACGTTTGGGAGCCACCAGCTAGGAAGGAGCTGCTTCTGGTTCAACCGGCGCTTGGACAGAGTCCGCTGTGCCCTCAGCGCTATGGTGGATCGACACATCAACACACACCTGTGGAAGTAAGCTAGTGTTTGGTGTCTTGCTCTCCCCCCCCCCCCCCCCCCATCTACCCCTGTGTCTGGCTGGCTTGCTCTCTCTCTCTCTCTCTCTTTCTCTCTCTCTCTCTCTCTCTTTCTCTCTCCTTGCATCTGACAGGACCCCCGCCCCTACTTTATATTTTGGGCTGAAATGAGCATATTTTGGACAAAGAGAGTTTTCATGGATCTGAGTTTGACTGAGTGTTCATTAGTACCCTGAGACAGACTTGGGGGTCTGAACTTCATTGCTCAAACGAAATTCAAATTTAAAATTTTTTTAAATAAGCGACGGCAAAATTCTATATTCGAATTTTTGAAGATTTATTTGGGCTACTATTAATCAATTAACACACATTCCCTCATTTTTGTTTAGTGACAAGAACAATGTGACAATACAGAAACTCCCAAAAACCTGAAAGGTGTAGTATAGCAGTCTGGCCACTCGGAAAATTTTATCACCAAAATTTGAGAATAATGGAATGTTGTTGCTATTGGAAATCCACCAAAATATTCTATATAATGTCTGGACAGAATGAAATATTAGAGGCTGCCCAAGCCTAGTCACACACAGACTAAACTGGAGCCAGTTTGATTGATGTCGATATGATGATGTTTAGCTTTTAAGCTGCAGACGCCGAAGAGACCACAGCATAATCCCCCATTTGCCGATTTATAGGTGTGTGCCTGTGGATTATATCTATATATCTATCTATCTATCTATCTCGCCTGGTTCTTCCCTGTTTCTCATTAATGAAGGGCTTCTTCCTTGCTTTATTGGACTTCAGTCCTGCTTCTAGGAGTCTGATACAAACTGTCCTAGCAGTGCACCTCACACCTGCACTTAATGTTTCCCATTCCTTTTGAAGGTCACTTGATGTCATCCTCGGATTCATGTGAAACTGTCAGATAAGTTGACGGTCATCTCTAGCATTAGAATGTCGCTTCCGCCGTTTACACAGGCTGGTTTCTGGTCGTTCCCTGTGTCTCCTGCTTCACCTTATTTTTGTGTCCTGCTGTCTTAGAAATTTTGAATTTTTCAAAACCATGATTAAACCAAGACTTAAAAATGCAGATTGGTTTAAAAATAGAGTGGTCTCTTAATTTTTTTTTCCTTGGCTGTATTTCATTCACAAAAGCCTATCTTAGCTGTGTATCAGTCATTTGTTTTAATTGCATGCCACAAAAAGCTGTCTCTTTGTTGCTGCTGCTGACATTTCTGTCCTGTGGGTAGCTAAATACATAAAAATGTGTTGTTACATGCTAGCATTATTATGGATGGGCTGATCCGCATTTTTTCAGTTCCAATCTGATTCCGATGCACAACTGCCGATACTGAAGTCTGATACAGGAGCTTTTTTATTGTAATATTTTAATTAATAAATAAATATATTATATTAATACTTTATACGTCATTAATATTTTTAAGCCAGTAAATACGGATGAAAAAATGTATGCCAAAATTTTTTTTTTAATTTTAACTGGCTACTGGTAACATATATAATGCCCTGTTCCCTCATTTGTACATTTTGTTTTAAGCCTTTATGAGGTATTTGTAGTTCAATCTGAATATCTTCCAAGCTACGATACACAAGTGGCGAATGCTTAAAATGTCCCACGATGTTTCTCCCACGGGCAACAGCATCTGTTGCTCTTCGTTGCGACAGCAGCCCCTCATGGATCACATACTGTAGCGAGTGCGCAGTTAGCGACTCCCAAACCATCCATTACACACGGCGTCTCGCACAATCGTGTGCGCTCTCTTAAGTGTGATTTTCCACTAAACGCTACTCCCACCTCTCAAACCATATTGTTTTTTCAAAGATTGCAAAACCTGTGCTATTAGTTGATGTTAAAAGCATAGAATATTTCCAGGTGGTCACCCTCTTATCTGATGTTCTTACGCTCCCCCTACTGCGAAGGGTACGCGCATGACGACATATCAGGCGGAAGTCACTGCACTTACGCCCACTGAGTGGAAGCAAAACAGAGTGGCAGCGTTAGCATTCAGCTTGGATGCCTACAAAAAACACAATGAGAAAGCGCTGTCGTAACATCGATCGTACAAATAGAAATAGATTTAACATGAAACAGGAGCTTTTTTAGAGACTGCCAGAAACGGAATAAGTAAGTATCATACGTGGATCGGTCACATATGGCCAATACCCGATACATCCAATAGGCCTGGATCAGCACGGATACCGATCTGAATATCGGATCGCTGCATCTCTGTTATATATTATTACCTTCTCATCATTATCCTCACACAATGGGCTTAGGTTGCTGTGCAATGATGTGCTAGGTGTTTAGTATAGATTTATAATTAATATTGGAATTTCTTCGAATGAAAGCAGTTTATTATTCCTACCCTGTGATATTTGGAGTTCAGCACAACGAAGGGGCTGCCTTCGCAAAAGCTTGTAAATCGTTGTATTAAAACATTTTTTGCAGCGTTTAAGAAACCCTTTGGTGCTTCATTACGCCCGTGATGTTTCCTAGGAAAATCCCGCCGGCCCCGGAGGCGCTCTGCTCCCCGCTGCCTCACAGGACCAGCACAAGCTCACAGCCGGCGCCCCCCTGCAGCGGCAGTGCGACCAGCTTCCCCTGCAGCGCCTCTCTCACCTCCTCCCCGGTGCTCGTCCCGCCGCCGTACGCGCAGTCCTTGGACAGCAAGGCGGTGCTGTCCTACGGGACGACGCTGAACGCCCGTGTGTCTCCGGGCGGCGGCATGGAGCCCCCCGCCTACGGCGCGCCCGTCCGCCAGGTGTCCCTGTGGCCGCAGGTGCCTTTAGGCCATTCGGCCGTGCCCTCGTCCAGCAGGTCCCCTAAGTCTAAACCCAGCAGCAAGCAGTTTAAGTCTCGGGACTCCTCTGGCACTGTGCTGACCTCCGCTGGCGTCGGCTCCGGGAAGAAGAGGAAGAGCAGCTCCCCTCTGCCCGCCCATCCGATTTCCTCGCTGCAGTCTTCCTCCTCATCCTCCTCATCTTCCTCTGGTACCTTCAAGAAGAACTGTGCCACGACGCCTGGCACGCAGCACCACTCGCCGACGCCACCCTCTGCTACCCACATTACGGGCCACAGCAGTGCCCCCGCAGGCAGGACCAACTCTGTGAGTGTGAAACACGAGCAGCCGAGCCGGGGCCCCCCGTTGGGGAGCCCGGCCGAGTCCATCAAGCGCATGAGCGTGGTGATGAACAGCAGCGACTCCACGCTGTCTCTGGGGCCATTCGTGCACCAGACAGTCACTGAGCACACGGGCAATTCGCACGCCGGCTCCGCGCACGGCTCCTTGGAGCACCGGCTGGAAGGAAAAAGGCGCAAGATGCCCCTAGGCTCGGCCGGCATGGACGGAGGGAGCAGGGCGCTCGGAGGGGGGGCTCCCGGCTCGGGCAGGTCCATCAAGCTGCCCAAGGCGCCTACCATCAACAACATCCACGGCAAACATGGCCGCCCCATCTCTGGATTGCAAGGGCTTCCCAACAACTCCTTCATACAACAGGTGACTTCGCCCAGCTGACAACCTTCCCCTGATTTTATACGGTTTCACCGGTGTGCGTCGCCAGTCTGAGTGCTGCGGAATGAATAGGGGTGCATTTGGCAGAAGCGGAGATGAAACATGGGTTAGTGTTAGTGCCGGAGCAGTGCTGCATGTCCGTGATGGTGCTTTTAGGAGCTGGATCTGTGAGAGGATTCTCGCGCATGTAGAGTCACAGGTACTTAAGTGGGAAGATAAACAAAGGAGATGCAGGCGGATGGGAGCCTGTTGGCCCTTGAGGTAAGCTGGTAAAGCACGATGCTAATCGGCGCTCGCTTTTCACCTCACGCAGCCAAAGGCGCGTCCCTGATGACGGCTGTGCGGCCCCCTGCCATGCTGAGCGCCGGGGCTGAACGCTGGCTTGCCCTCGTCACCGTGACACTCTCCGCTGGATGAGGCCTTTCTGCCATCGACTGTTCCCGCGATCCTCAGGGGTGGAGATCCGACCGGAGCGTCGACGGCGCCCAGCGAGAGTCGCCCGATGAAAAGCCATGTCCGCGAAGGAAACTCACGTCGCCGGGCGACCGGGCCAGGGTCTCGCCGGTGATGTGGACGGGGCTCGGCCACTCTTCCCTGGAGGGGGCCACGTGCCCTGTGACCGTGCACTGAAGATGTGAGGTACGGGGCTAGGCCACTTTGGGCCTCGTAGGTGCAGAGTCGTCAGAGCACCACCTAGTGGTGGGACTGGTAAGGTTCTGCCAAACCACTGGAATATTAAGAGACAGGCATAGACGACCTGAAACAAGCCTCTGGGGGAACAGGACGGTCGGGGTAGAAAACTATCAGGAGTTACCGCCATTTCACACATTTATCATTTACATTTTTTTCCCCGTTTTTATTTTGCGTGACATTGACAGTTACTACAGGTCCTGAAGTACCCTAGTGGTTTAGGCGAGATGGAGGAGTGGGGAGTGCAGGATGGAGGCCTGAGGAAGGGCCTGAGTGTGGGGCTGGTCCAGCTGGGAGCTGGGGGGGGACTCGACCGTGCCAGCGGTGTGGATGCAGGCTTCACACAGGGCCCCAGCGACCATCTATGTTCTGATTCAGCTTCAGCTAAAGGGGTCAGATTGGGCCATCATGTTTCTCTTCATTCTAGAGAAGACCTGTGTGTGTGTGTGTGTGTGTGTGTCTGTGTCAGTGTGTGTGTGTGAGAGAAACTCCAAACCAAACTGCTGAATTGGGAATTTAACAACCTCTGTTTTCAGTGTTACTGTACTACCTGGGTTCACCCTAAAATCAGCACCATTGTCAGACAAAATGCCAGCACACTGAACTGTTGGCATAAACATGATGATGGCATGATTTTCTGCACAGGTTATGCAATTTTGTTTCTCTGCCTGCTCGCCAAAATTGGAGCACATTATGTAGAGGAAGTAGTTCTAGTAAAGCATAAACATTTACTGTCAGATAATAATCTTTAAGATGGTCCTGATCCTACTCCCAAATACTGAGCCCATCTTAACTGCACAACAGTTAGAATGTTAAATGTACAGATACAGAATGTCACAGCAATTCATTTCACTCTCAGCATATAAATTAAATGTTTACCTGTGATTTAAATGATGATTCTTACAGAATCCCCCTGCTGGGGTTTTAAGTTGAACCTGCACATGCTTGGGGAGAGGACGCTTGAGCTGGACTTGGATGTGACGCAGATTCCTATGTTGATATCCTCCCCATACCACTGTAATGACCCTCTGAAGCATTTTGGCAGCCATCTGAATGTGGCCACAGAGCTGCCGGCCGTGGCTGTTTAACTCCTGTAGATTTCTATACCATATTGATGTCAATCAACAAGCGTAGCTGTAAGTCAGTCCATTTTTATTCTGCTTCGGGGTTTTTCTTGTATGTATTATACAGATAATGAAATTCCAGAATATGTATTTTGTTAAAAAAAAAACTAAATTGTACATATTTAAATATGTATTTTTGCACAAGAATTTTTTCCTATCCATTTTGGTACAATTGAAATTCAATATGTATTTAGTCGAGATTACTCTTTTGTTTTAAAGTGGTTCACTGCCAAGCCAATAATGCAATATGCCTATAACACACACATAACATCTCTTAGAAGCATGGTCAGTCCCTTGGAAGGTAAAGTGCTGTCACTGGATCCCTGTTTGTGGCGTCTGAACACATTTCTGTTCTCCCGAGGGCCCTCTGATTGCATTGTTTATTCAAAGATGTTTATTTTACAGCTGAATTTGACAGATTAATGAAATTCTGCTGCTAAGCTCCAAGCTGGTTTCAGAATCAGGTCTCCAGTGCTGGTGAGTTTTTAAGGGCTTTTGGACTGTGGCTAATGTTTAGTTCACAAGAGCACCTGTTTCCCATTGTCCTATGTGGCCTGTTGGAATTTCATGCACCTCAGCACAAAGATCCGCAGGGTGCACTTAATATATTCAATAATTTACTTTTTAAAAATGCATTGGAACTGAAGCTAAATTGGACAGAGGAATTAGCTAGTAGTCTCTGGTTACCTGTTTGCTGCTGTCCCTAACACAGTACCTACCCCACATGCTTCCTTTCAATTGGTTTTTATTCTATCCAGTGTCTTTCAGATTGAATATCTTGTAATAAAAAAAGTTGTTACCATAACACAATTTGATTCATTTGTATAGTACAATTTAGTATTCCACGTAATTAGCTTTATCAGTCATTTAATCATTGTTAATTATTCTGAAGCTGTTAATATGAATAATTAATTCTAATTAGGTTATAATATATTGCACTATATTCAGGGCAATAAAAACTAATTTGTGCATCTTTTTATTGATAAGGACCCTTTACATGAAGTCCAGAAATGTCAAAATTGATTCATGTGACAGGGGTAATAAAAACCAGCACATGCTGGGAGTTATCCCAGTGTCAGTAGGATAATTCAGAGCCAGTCCAGCTTTGCCAGCCTCTGTTCTCATATGTGTCGCATGAGAGTTTGACTTGAGTGGTTCATTCAACAAAAAAAATCTCACTAGAAGCTGTGGTGGCCTTCAGAATGTCGACTGGTTTACGAGCGAGGTTCTGAAATCGCGCTTGTGTGGGTCTCCAGTCTGGGTAGGCGCTTAAGCACCAGGCGAATCATGCTAACTAATCCAATGTAATCCTCTGTGCCAGGAATATCGGTGATTAACCAGTTCAAACTGGACCTGGACTGAGGACGGCCACCTTAAATTGTGACCCTATGCAGAGAGCAGTGGTGACAGCTCCGGCAGCACTATACCTCAGAGTTTAGGAGTAGGACAAGGACTAAAATAGGAAAGGAGGGGGCATTTCAACACACAAGTGCAGCTTTTTGCATCATGGTTGCCAAACATTTCATTTGAAGCACTGCTCTTACTTTTAGTATCTTTTGCAGCTCTTAGAAAAAAGTGCCTGAAATACTTACACTATGACTGTTTCCCATAGCTGTCGTTCATTTTGTTATGACTTGAAGGTTAGAACTTGCCTTTTCCTACCCCCATCTGTCTTTGGCTCCCAGTTGTGGTAACATTTTGGCAAGTGCCATAGTTTTTTGGGGGAGGCTAATGAAATAAATGGTGGGGGAGGAGTTTGCCACCTTTTGTTAATCTGTTTAGACTGCTGTTAATTATAATGCAGAGTTCTATCTAAATGATAAAAATCTGTTGTTAAAACCGGAATATGACCTGTGGTCTGGAATGTGAGTGAGCAAGAAAGGCGCCCCCTCCCCAATTTATGTCTGGCAAACCTACTTATGCTCCATGTTTTTATACTCGAACAATAGATGTATTTGATTTGGCACTACAGAACTGTAATGTGAATCAAAAACTGAGAGAAGCTTCTTTTTGGGAATCCTTATAAATGCAAACTCCACTGTACAAGTGTGTATAGTTGATTTTTGGACAAGTAATCACATGCATCTGATCAGCTGGACTTTGTGTTGGCTGCTATATTCGACAAATGTAGTTGAATAGATTTAAATATTTAAAGATTGTATAGCCTGTTTTGTAACAGTTTTCTGTAAATAAAAATAATTTATACTGTTATTTATACGTTAAAATTGGCTAACCTCTTTCTTCAATACTCGTCAGTACTTTTTTTGGGCTGGAAGGATGCAGTATGTAACTTGATAACCTTGCAGTGATTTTTACCAGGCATTACCACAAACAAAGGGCACTTCTCTTAAATGTATAGTACTAATCTGAGCCACTGTCTTTGCTGACAGGAATGAACAATATGATGTTGGTAAATCAACGATTCTACCTCACAGGGGTAGCGCATGGGGGCTGGCTGCTGAATAATGTGATATACAGTCATATGTGTGTCCTGATTCACCCTAGAGAATTCCTGTCATTAGACAAGCTGTTGTAATTGCTCCTCAGCCATATGCGTAACATGTCCAGATTTATTTTTACAAGACAGAGTAAAAGCAGAAATTGCTTCAAAATGAGGCATCCATTACTTGGAAGTGGCAGAACCACCCTCATCACATCAGTACTAAACTTCAGTCTAGGTTTTCATATGTCCATTATAGTAAAGAATGTGCCTTTGAAAAAAGTAATATTCGTCAAAAGCAACCATTCCTGTTTGTGGAAAAAATGTATTATATACATAAAGTTTAAGCCCCCACCCCCACCAAAGGCAGCCAGTCCTGGACGCGAGGTCTGCACTGCCCCTGAACCCGAGGAGCAGAAGTCATATTAGGTTACATGTTGATGACTCTGGAGAGCTTCTGGACTCTGTTCAGCAGCAGATCTCCTTTCTTTATGGTTTCCTGGTACTGCCAGTTCTTACTGTCAGGCCTAAAAAAAAACAAAGTTACTAAATTAGCCTTTGAAAACCAACACATACTGCTGGAAAAGAGCCAGTCAATGGATATTTTTTGTCATTGTGAGAATACACTGCACCTGTTTGTCTCAACGATCTCATTGACTTTATCAATTTTGCAGTGGAGTCGACCGGCTGCAATAAATCGTGAGAGTTCC
Source organism: Paramormyrops kingsleyae (assembly GCF_048594095.1). Classification (NCBI taxonomy): domain Eukaryota; kingdom Metazoa; phylum Chordata; class Actinopteri; order Osteoglossiformes; family Mormyridae; genus Paramormyrops; species Paramormyrops kingsleyae. The sequence continues at coordinate 22,773,814 of NC_132802.1, read as the reverse complement.
CTAAAAAAAAAAAGTGGATTGTTTAGGTACTAGTCACTACAAAAAGTCAAGACAGAAAAGGTTTAGGATATAGTTTGTGCTACACATGTATGATCCAGCAAAGCCTGGAGATGCATTCAGTACTATTCCTTATGAACAATCCAATAGCATGAGCAGGAACTTACTGGTCAATAAACTCCGGGCCAACGCCAAAGGCTTCGGCCATGTAGCCCAGTGTCAGGGAGCGGTAGGACTCCAGCAGCTGACTGTAGGCCAGGATCCGCATCTCACGCACGTAGAAGCGGTAATGAGGGGCAAAGAGCCAGTTTTTCTTCATCTCCTGCTCCACTGCAGCTGCATAAGCCAAGACACTGCTCATAACACCTGGAGTTCACTGGGTCAGGCAGCCATTTTATGCTTTAAGAGTCTGACATGTTGAACTAATGCAAAGAAAATGCTGTTTACTCACCCAGGGATTGAAAGAACACTGAATACCTGCACTCGTACAGAGAGAACAGATACTGACGTACACAGGGAAGACTGTGTAGCACCTCCAAAATCTCTGCACCCTTTATTACCTGCAATTTAAACATAAGAGGGCCGGTAGTTAGACTTGACCTCTGTCCCTAAGCCAGCAAAGGACCTCCATGAGCCCCAGTTGCAGCTAGATACGCCCACATACCTTCTCCCGAAGGTCCGGTCTCTTCAGCGCTATCATGCTGACGTACACAGTGAATGTGACAAAAGTTTTGTAGTCCATCAGCTCGTAGGAGGTGAACGTGGACACGGTGTCCAGAAAGAGCTCTGCAGCCTCCTTGAAGTCCCTGATGGCCAGACAGTAGAGTCCCTGGTACACTTTCAAACGATTCCTCCTGTCCCAGTCACCGCCTTCCTCTATTAAACTACGGGGAGGGAAACGTTAAGCAATGGTTTAAGGTAAACATTTTACTGCACATGTACAGATGTGTATATATAGACATCAAATTCTCCTTACCTTTTTGCTTTTTCAGTATTCGTTATTATGAGATCGCTGTCCATGTAAAACAGCCCAATTCTCAGCAAGTAAAAAACAATATCTAATCTATGTCCCAGAGCAACAGTCTTGTCATAAGTCTTCCTGAATGCTGTCAGTGCTCCTTCCTATATAAAGATAAAAAAACAAATTTGATAAGGATTTTCACTTCTAAAACAAGTAATGTCTAACGCAAAGGTGGGCAATCTCATCCACAAAGGGCCAGTGTGTATGCAGGTTTTTGGGATAACCTTTAGGTCAGCTGTTCAAACCCAGGTAAGGACTTATTAGCTAATCAGTCCTCTAATTAGTAATCTAATTGGGGAGTTGCAGCAAAAACTGGCCTAATATGAAATGTTATGCTGATGGATAACCACGTGAAGTAGCTGCCATTAGTACCCACCTTGTCACCAATGCGAATGAGGTACTCTGCTTTTTCCATCATTGCGTCGCGGATTTCACTTTCGCCGAGGTTCTTCTCAGCATCCTCCAGAACATCATCCAGGCGCTTCTGCACCTCCTCATTCTCCTTCTTCATTTTGGTCAACAGGTCGGTGTCCACCTGCCACTTCAGCTCTTTGCAGATAACTTCGTAGTAAGGTGCCATGTCTAGAGTAAACGTACGCAGGCAGGTAAACAGGAAGGACGATGACTAACAGGGGAGCTTGATAACTTTTACACAATTTATGCAAGTGCATCAGATGTATCTGCCCCATTGCTACTTGCAGGCAGAGAGTCCCTAGCAAAGCCGAAACACAATCACACCAGCACAAGCATCCCAAGTAGCAAGTTACAGAACCAGCCCACAGTACTTTGGTTCCATGTTAAGTCAAACATTTTCGCTACTAGTAAGTTTCATAAAGTAGCTTTTCGGCAGGCCGAGGTTTTGTGAACATTCAGAGGCAATTTACTCTGACCTAAAATGACGCTGCAAATCTCTGAGGCAGGAAAAAGTGTTAGCGATCTGTTCCCCCAGCCCCCAAATAAAATGGAACTTCATGCTTCTGTACTTACTGTTATGTTTAATCGCCTCCATAAGCTCCGTTTTAATTTCCACATCTTGCTTGTTTTCTTCAATCGTAAGCAAGAACTTGAGCTGGGCGATTCGCAGATCGGGGTTTTTAGGCAAGCCCTCTTCCTCCAGATTTTCTAACGGCATTTTAGAAAACCTTGTTAATCGCTGCTATGAACAGACACGACAAATTATATCTACGAAGACCACTTCTACATGCAAAATATGACAAAGGAGAAAAAAACGAAATGCCTTATTTCATATAACTCAGCAGCATTATCTCCTCTTTTGATTACACCGGAAGTGAGTATCTTCTTCCTCCTGCTTTTTTTATCATAAGGAGAAATATAGATCGAAATGCATGGTGCTGCCCCCTGGTGTCCGGCTCCCGACAGCGCCTTATCCGGTGAGACGAGACGAGACTTCGTTACTGCATTTACTTTATTGATCCAGAGGAAAATTTAGGCAGCCAGTACCTTACATATATAAAAGGCCACAATGCAAAAGAATAATTGGAAGAAGAATAAAGAATACGATTGACAAAAGTGGTAACGGTACCAATAATTAAAGATGATAATAGTGAATGATACTTTGGTAAAGCTTTATTTGACGAGGCTCAAATAGCATATGCTACTACTTATGTATTAGTTAACCACAAATTAAGTCTTAGTTACATACTGATCTTATGTTAATTCATCATTAATGAATCATGATGCTTATTTCATCCCAACGATATCACTATATGTTACTATACGTGTTCATTTTGTAAACCCTTGTGAAATACTGAAGGAACCACTGAAGGAATAACTAACGAATAACCCGTGAAATAATGTCATGTTTGTTCATCATTAATGAATCATGATACAGCTTTTATACAAGTAGCGATATTTGTTCATGATTTCTTCACGATTTATACTTCAGTAGTAAATGAGTTATTACTAAGTATTTGTGCCTTGTAAAGTGCTACCAATACATTGTTACTTATGCTGCATACATCTATCGCATTAAAACCACTGACTGTTTTAGTGAACAACATTGATTATTTTGTTACAATGGTACCTGTCAAGGGTGCCATTATATATTAGGCAAATGCACAGTCAGTTCTTGAAGTTGATGCTCTGGGCAATGTTCTGCTGGGAGACCTTGGGTCCTGGCATTCATGTGGATGTTACCTTCACTCAAACCACCTACCTCAGGGGTGGGGAATCTTATCCGCAAAGGGCCGGTGTGTATGCAGGTTTTTGCTGCAACTCCCTAATTAGGTCACTAATTAGAGGATTGATTGGCTGAAGAGTCCTCACACCTGGGTTTGAACAGCTGACCTAAAGGTTATCCCAAAAACCCGCATACACACCGGCCCTTTGCAGATAAGATTGCCCACCCCTGACCTACCTAAACATTGTTGCAGACTATATACAACCCTTTATGGCAACAGTTTTCCCAGTTGCAGTGGCCTCTTTCAGGAGGATAATATTCCCAGCCACACTGCCAAAAATGTTCAAGAATAGTTCAAGCTGTTGACTCCAAATTCCCCAAATGTCAATCCAATTAATCATCTGTGGGACGTGTTGGACAAACTAGTCTGATCAATAGAGGCCCCAACTCTCTACTTACACGACTTAAAGGATCTGCTGCTGATGTCTTGGTGCCAGATACCACAGGACACCTTCAGAGGTCTTGTGGAGTCCATGCCTCGATGGGTCAGAGCTGTTTTGACAGCATGAGGGAGACTTGCACAATATAAGGTAGGTTGTTTTAATGTTATGGCTGACTGGTGTAGAGTTAGTTTGTATACACACTGACTACTTTGAGGCTAATGCTTTTCTCATGGGCAGACATCTGATTTATATACTTACAGCATCTTACTAATCTATTCCTTTCAACCCCAAACTCCAGGCCAATCCATAAACCTGGCCAGAGTTGGATGGATGGATGGATGAACAGACAAATAAAGATGAAAATTCCATTCACATTGATGCAGAATATTAACTATCTTCATATACTACTGTGACATACCATAAAGATCTGAAGCATTTACCGCTGTTTACCTTGGGGGACGGTGTGATGCTCAGTGGCTCAGGCCTCTCTGCCTGTCATCAGGTTGCCGGTCCATATCCTGTGTTCGGCAGAATTGATACATCTCTACTGGGCCCTTGAATCAGGACCTTAACCCCCCCCCCCCCCAAATGCTCAAGGGATGCCAGATCCTGTACTCAAACTCCAAGCTTCACTATCAACTGTGTATTTCTGCATGTCATAAAGGGGTGCAAGAAGGAATATGGGAAAACTAAGGAACTCTAATCTATCTGTACTCACACTTGTGAAAAATGGCAGTTAAAGCATCATGATTTCATTCATTCATCCACTTTTCCATGAGAAAGCAAAAGAAAAGCCAACGGCACTGAGCAAGCTTTAAAATGCTAGATCGCTATCACACATTGTAGGGTACATTGCGCTAACACGCCCACAAGACTTCTCAATATAGCACTGCTCTGTTCAGCTGAATGTTGAAAACGACATCATCCAGGAGTTTGGTGGCCTTGAGCAGAATTATATATACAATTGTGATCTAGTTACAGTAAAATTTCACACAATCGATTTAAGATTAATGTGTGTCTGTATGTGTGTTGATTTGTCATATTGTCAGATGTTGTCCAACAGGTATATGTAGGTAACTGGTTGAAAATGTGAATGCAGTTTATACTGGAATAGCAATTTTTTTTTGTCATGCTAATATCAGTTAAATAAGCATAATATAGTTTAGTATCCCAGATAGTTTAGTATTGCAACCTAATGTAGTTTAGTGTCCCAAATAGGTACTGAGACTGAAAGGACTTTTTGTTTATATACATAGGAGTGCAGTGAAAAGGAAAAAAAAGTGCACAAGCACACGTATCTTTAACTGAAACACCAGTTAGCAGTAATATATTAATCATTTATCAAACCACTTTCAGTGAAAAACCGCTTTAATTTTACAGTGCAAGCAACCACAGGGTGGCGTTTAAATGTTGCATGCAAATACATTTATGAAGCTGGTGCTTTGTACTGGAAGAAGAGCCAGCCCCCCTCAAAAAGGCAGCTTGCCTAGATAAAAACAGGTCAAACGATAAAAAGTCACTTTATTTATACAGTGTAAGGAAAAGCAGTAAAGATGCCCCAATGTTCTTGGTTGATCATTTGGATACAGACAGTGTTAGCAATTTATGACCATGGGGGAAGTCAGGGAGAGAATGGGGGTTCTGGTCGGCACCACTAGGGTGATAAGGAAGATAACTAAATTACAATGATCATAAAAGTCTCCACCCTGTCCTGCCCCATCCCTGCCCCAGGCTCCTCACAGGCCAGGGGGGTCACTCTTCATATGTAAATTCACTCACAACACCTACACACAGCACCTTGGCGGGGAGGGTCTTTTGGGGTATAAAGGGGGGTGAAGAACTGCCCTTAATTTGTATTAATTTGTTCAATAAACCACCATTTTGCTGAAACTGCGGAGACTCTGCAAGTGGATTCCTTACAACAGTGTCTCCTTAGGTTACGATGGATTGTTCTCAAACTGTCCTTATCTTCTGCAGTTTGAACATGACGCTTGCATATCATAACATATGCCATTATGAATAAGAACAAAAGCAACCAGGTGCCATTAAGCACTAACAGAGATGTGGAATATGGTCGTATAAGTACTTCCATATTTTTGTATTTGCAATGCAACAGACACAACTTGAAACAGACTAGCATATTAGCTAGGTAGCTAGTGTAGCTATGCTTAAGGCAGATGGTTAATGTGGCATAACTTATATACATAATGAGGCTTGGTTGCTAGCTGACTGGCTGTTTGACGTCATATGACACAATCACATTTTGTGCCTACTGTCATTGATGAACAAAGTTATACTAGCACACATCAGCTTGCTGAGTATCTTACCTTCAACATGCTACATTGTGATTGTGATTGGCGGCAACACAGTCACTGGCCTGAATGGGCCAGCGACTGGCTAATCAACTTGCCCAACATACTTTTTTACTGGCCCTGGGCTGTTAGGCCATCGCTTACGTTGAAACCTGGACGATAGAGCAGGGGTGGCCAATCTTACCCGCAAAGGGCTGGTGTGTATGCAGGTTTTTGGGATAACCTGTAGGTCAGCTGTTCAAACCCGGGTGTGAGGACTCCTCAGCCGATCAGTCCCCTAATTAGTAATCTAATTAGGGAGTTGCACTGAAAGCCTGCATACCCAATGGCACTTTCTGGATAAGATTGGCCACCCCCTCAGTAGAGCAATGAAGAATATCACGCACCAAGGGATGACGGAGAAATGAAAATCAAACTTTTCATAAATTTTTATGACACAAGATGCTGCGACAACGTGATGGATTTCGTGTTACAGCCTGTACTCACTTGGTAGCCGGTTTGAAAGTCATGAAGCATCTGAAAGGATGTTCAAAACGCTTGATTGTCACATTGTTCATGTAAACTTCAGATAGTTCCAGGAAGTGTTTGGCAGGCAATTTGGATGCATTAAATACGAAAACAGAACAGCAATTTTTGGTAATTAACATTGATTTATATATATAAATGATATATTAAAAATCGATTAAATTAAATATGTATATATAATATATAATATGTATTTAATTGTATAACACATCAACATGAAATATAATTCATAATATACACATAATATGGGGTTACCTTGACATATTTTTGACTTACCTTGGTTAAAGAGTGTGTTGCTGCTGCTATTGCTTTGAACTCTTCTTCTAACTGAGGACAAAAATAATCTTAATGGCTTAAATGCTAATAAACTGGGAAACATGTCACGCCGTTTGTCTGCACCCTTTCCTCCACGATGATCTTGCATATAGTCTCCACCATGGTTTGCTGTACTGTTAGGGGGATGCTCCAGTTACTCAGAGTGCAAATGAATGGTTACCCCAGTGACACAGAGAGGAGGAAAGAGTGGCTCAAGTCACCATAACTAAAAATTCCAACAAAAAAAAATTCAAACACTCCATTTACACTTTTTCACAAAGAGCACACCACTCGGAAGCTTAATGTTTGGTTTATTGAAAATAAAGGACAAAAAAATGCTTGCAAACCCCAGCATGCAGGGTGAGAGCTGGAACACTGGATGGAATCCCCTCCCACACCGCCGTGTGTCCTCCAGTGTGATTTGCTGCCTTTTCCCCTTCGTGGCCGTGTGCCTGTCGGTGCCCAGCAGCAGGCCTGGGAGGACCAGGGTGATGGTGGACCCCGTGTCCTCCAGGGATCGGCAGGACGTCCTGTCCTTCAGGCAGCCGACATACAGGGCCACAGGCCTCAATCGCTCAGCTGGCCCATTCTGGCTGCAGCTGCAGGGGCTGGAAAAGAAGGCCAGTTTTACTGCTTCTTTAAACAGCAGTGCTTTTCACCTTGCTAACAAAGCCGGATAAGGGTTTTCTAATGAAGAATCAGCATTTTAACATCATGTAGTAGGATTAGCTCATACGATGTGCCGCTGGTACACAGGAGTGATGGTTGCTGAAATCTGACCTTTGTATACCTATATAGATTTTCACTAAAATCAGTTATGTGCAGCATCACCAATGTCCTGATTACATTTTTGATACAAAGTCATTTTACTTTGACTGAAACAGAAAGCAAGGATATTTCTTGGTCATTCCAAACTTTTGAACAGTAGCGTGTGCCTGCCCAGGTCCTGTGCGTGTGCGTGTACAAGCATTAACCAAAATTAACCATTATCAGCACTGAACAGAAGATATTAGCTTAATGTTTCGCCTTTTAATAATTGATATTCACTTTACATATTCTGGATATTGTCTGGTGTTAATATGCACAAAATATCTCATAATTAAATAAGGCATTGAAGTATACTTTTTAGCTTTAAATAGGTAGTACTTATTTAAATTTTTCAGTGGGTTGTGTGTTTTCATGTGCCAACTTGATTCTGAAACTATAATTAGACATGGCTTAGAAATCGAAAGTGAAACTTTTTTTGATTCTTCCTCCTCTTTCAGTACGTGGCAGGCAGGAAAGGAACAATAAACGCTGGAGACGTCGGTGCAGCTTCCAGCATTACGGTTTTGGTATAAAAATGGTATGAATGATTTCGAGATAACTCTCCAATGTACTACAATATGAGCTCGATATAGTGTGTATTTCTGTCTTTCCTACGATGTCATCATTATTGCATGCCTGAATTTAGGACTAGTTCTAAATGAAAACAACCGTAATTTTTAGTTTTGCTTTCTCAGTTGTTTCTTAATAATATGCACGAAACGTGCGTTTTTTCGGGCATCTTTTTTTGGCAATCCGCTGCATGCAACGATTATAAAACGCGTTTTCTTCTTAATTGTACTTTGCCTTTCTGCTCCGAAAAATAATTAAATCACATGGTTTAACCTACTGGAATCGAACACAGGTATTTTTTTCCGATATAATGCGGTTCAAGCCAATTAACCGAACACTCAGTGCGCGCAACACTATGTCCGGCTCTCTTCTTTGTGCATAATTTATTAATATAATAATAATAATACTATATACATATATATAAAAATATATGAAAATATATATATAAATATATATTTATATATATATATATATATATATATATATATATATATATATATATATATATATATATATATATAAAACCATGTGTGCGAGTCTCATTTGAATTATTGGCTTCCATGTCTGTGCCACGATCTTTGTAAACTGTAATAAGTCAGTAAAGTCTAATTTTTCCTAATTAAATGAGACATGCTCATTGCAGTGTGTGTTTGTGCTTATGTATGTATTACATTGTGGGGACTAATATTAAATGTCTGCACGAGGTGATACAAACCTGTTTTTTGATGTTGCGTGAACCATTTTTTTTTTGCTCACCATGAGGAAATTCCAATTACTTGAAAATCTATCACTGCAATCAAAAAACTAAAAATGCCAAATGTTTTTGTTTGGTTACTTATGGTTAAGGTTAGGGTTGGGTAGGGGTTAAGGCTGTTATTGTTGAAATTTTGCCATTAGAAATGAATAGACGGTCCCCACAAAGATATGAGCACGCGTGTGTTTATTTTACTTTAATTTATTTTGCTTTCAGACTACTTTGCAACAAAGACAGGGCGAAGACGAGTCCTGTGGCGGCAGGAAAAAGTCCAAAGAACAAAGAGAGAGTTTTGCTAAACGTGACCACAAGGTGCTTGAGTTACATTTATAACATATGGGCCGTTCTGCATATACGTCACTAAATGCATTTTTACGCATGTGCAGTATGGAAAACTTTGAATTACTTCATTATTAAGAGTATTTTTCTTCATACATATATTTATAGCCTATATATGATTTTCCCTGGGCGTGTCCCACGCGTGTCAATGTTCACAAGTACCGAGTTTTACTACCTGTAGTCCTACTGAAATAATTTTCTTGCTTTTTATTGCAATATTTAATATTAGGGTAAATTAGTGTTAATCAGCTTGCTTAATGCTTTGACATGAACTGACAATGATCTATAAACAAGTAACTATTTCGTTAGGGAGCAAACCAGATGAAAGTTTCACAGGAAACGAAGTGACTGTGGTATATTTAAGGCAGAAAAAAATGTGCTAACTTTTTTTGTGGGCAGCGGGGTGCTATTGTCAGAGAACGCGAGAAATATATTTATAAACATATTTTGTGTACAGAACTGTGCTAGTCTTGGATAGTCAAAGAAAATGTTTGAAGCTGTTTTTCAGCGTAGTTAGTGTATATTTGGTCAGGAAAAAAAACAATTTCATATTAGAATGTATGTAAATGAACAGTAACACAACAAAAAATAAAGTAGAATTTCTTCTCTTCTGTTACTGATTATCTTGTTGGATTGTTTCAGTTCCCAAACCTCTCCCCTGGGCCACCCCAGTCGTTCCATGTATTCATTAAATTTCACCAAATAGTGAAGAATAGCCAGTTGTCTAGGACCCCTAATTATTTGAGTTGTGGAGGAAGTGAAATTATCATCCTTTTTCTTGATAGAGAGGCCTCCCGAGTATTGTTTTGCCCCTGAAAGGTAGAGGCAGCTCTGTCTGTGTAGTATAGAGAATTAGTTGTGATGTTAAAAATAAAAAAAAAACTAAAAATTGTTTTTATGTAATTTTCAATCATGTAGAAAGATAAGACGCCTTTCAGAAAAAATGAAAATGGCTTTCATGCAGCTCCATTTAGACCAAGATATGGCGGAAGATTTTTCAGATCACGGTAAGTATACCAGAACTTGTGTACTACCAAAATAATATTCTGAGAGCGGTCACTCTGGTAAACAGTGTGTTTTTCCTTTTTCAGGTTCATGAAGGATGAACCATATTTCTGGAGACCCGGGTTCAGCTTTCGGTACCAGAGGTATCATCCTATGGCAGGTGTGAGGACTTATCACCGGCCTTTCAAAGGATCTGCAGGCTTCCACTCGTTTACCTCCCAGTCTGCTCGTGTGAATAATAGTGGGATGGACTGTAAAGGAATGTCAAAGGACCAGAAAAGTAAGTCTCCTATTAAGAAGCGGCCATCCATATATCTTGCAGTCTAAAACTGTCATTTAATTTCGTGAACTCTCATTAGGATTTAAGAGATGGCAGTCTTTGCTAATGACGAGTAGGTTTGTTGTTGTAAAAATGCCATATTTCCTGAAATGGTTGCCAGGGCCTTTATTTACCTAAGCCACAGAAGTAACAGGCCTTTATTTCAGGCAGGCTAGAGTTAGAGGCAGGCCTTTATTTAACCAAAGCTGCAAAAGTAACAGGACTTTGTTTGAGGCAGGCCTGAATTAGAGGCAGGCCTTTACTTACCTAACCTGCAGAAATAACAGGTCTTTGTTTGAGGCAGGTCTGAATTAGAGGCAGGCCTTTACTTACCTAAGCTGCAGAAGTAACAGGTCTTTGTTTGAGGCAGGCTTGCATTAGCTTTTGCTTGAGGCAGGCTTGTATTAGAGGCAGGCCTTCATTTTTATTTCCCTCTGTTACTGCAGTTCTCTGTTAATACAAATACAAAGTGTCAGTTTGAATCCTATTAAACAAACTGAGTATATTTACTTGTAAATATTCTCTTAAACTTTATAATGGTCGATTACAGTAGTGCAAGGACATCAAAAATTTAAGAGCTGGCTAAGGGTATAAATAATTGTTTCCTAAAAGTATATTCTTAAAAGTCAGCTTTCCATAAGCGTCATGGAAATCATACATACGATCAGTTTAACTTGTGTGAAATATGACCAGACATGTACTGGAGTTTACTGTAAATACGCCAAGGTGTCATAACACAAAGCACAAAACATTTAATGAGTTTCTACAAATATTAACATTAATATATATTTCTTTTTTACAGCACAGTCAAATATCTAATAATTATCAGATCTAGCTGCAAGCAAAGTCTGAACTGAAAAACTACTGTATTACCTAAGTATGGTAGATGTATATTTCTATCTGAACTCTAGATGTCGCTTTTTTCTATTTTTCTCCAAAATGTTCACGTGACCCACTTTAGGTATGTTTTATTCATGTTGTTTCTTTATAAATCCTAAAATCTTCTAGTATGAATATGCATATGAATGTTTCTCGTCTATTTCATTCGTACGGAGCCTTTATAAATGAGCCCCCAAGAGTTTATCCACCCTTATCTTTGCATTTTTTGTCCCCGGCCTGTATGTGGGATCCAGCCATTTTTTGTTCCTTTTGACCACACCCCCAACAATCATCTGAGACCCAGCTTTTAGCTGAATTCCAGTTGCTATTTAAAGAAATGTGGTACTACTACTACTACTACTACTAATAATAATAATAATAACAACAACAACAACAACAACGATGATGATGACGAGGATAATAATAATAATCTTCACACTGCTTTTGCTGATGAGGCTCTTCCTGAGGTCACAGTAATAGCCCACCTATCAAACATCTCTCCAAGAGAAGACTGTATCTTTCAGGATAAGGCCTAGCAAAGCCTTTTGGATATATAATCCCTTCCATCTTTTCTCTGCCTCAGCCAGGGCCTCTGACCATTAGGACGTACTCTGAATAGCTTAAATGGAACTCAACCAGGTGGTATTCTTCTGAGATGCCCCAATCATTTCAGCTAGCTGCTCTTGAGTCGAAGTAGCAGCATAACTGTTTAGAAGTCCCTCTACATCTCAAAACTAACTTATCCTGTCACTGTCTGGCAGGCCTATAGAAAAACCACATGTCAGCCTCTTATTATCAGAACCTTGTCTTTCTGGTAATTATCCACCACAGGTGAGGAAAGAGATATAGATGCAAATCGGGGGCTACTAAGCGCGTGCAGACTGTGTTTGCATCTTCCCATGAACCCTCATGCTTGTGGGAAAGGAGAACAGTTAGGGCATTTTTCATGGCCAGGCTGGTATTTGCATTGCTGGGCCATAGGCCACCCTACCAGTCAATACTGTTTACTGTTCCACCACCTATACAGCTGATTGTATCCTCGTTGATTGCCTGGCTTGGCTGTATAGGCATTAGACTCAATCAAAAACATGGACTGGCTGTGAGTGGGATTCGGGGGGGGGGGGGGCTGTGACCCACTGATCAGAACAAACAAAGAATGAAACTCCATGCTATTAAACACCATATTCTTTTGATTATTTCTGTCCTTTCCTTTTCTCCAGTTTTCTGAGATAAGATTTGTAGCTGGGAAGCTACTTTCTTTTAACTGCGCCGTGCAGTTTAATGTGGGCAGTGATCACATGACATGTGCCTTTGACTCAGAGAATGGACGCATAAAAAACTATTTTAACGGTTTGAAGGGGGAGAGCAAATATAATGTTTAACTTTTGATGTCTCCATTAGTACTTTGCTCTAATAGAGTGGGTTCATCAGGTGGGACTAAGACTTTAAAATGGCAATGTTTTTTTTTCTGATTATGGTATTTTCTTGTGCAATGGAGCTGTAAAGTCCCTGAGGAGGACTCTGAACAGGTTGCTGTATGTGCCTGTGGGAGATTAAATGGTGACTCACGGGTCTTGCGTAAACGCCAGCTGATGGTATGACTGCACAAGTAAGGAATACAATTCTATGCTCTGAGGCAAATTCTCTTAATTGTCCTCAATGGATTTGTCCAGGTTATGTAATGTTGAAAATTTACTTAGATGGCATGAGCCATTTGGTTTCTGTTGCAGTGGCAAAAGCCACAACAACTGCGTGCAGCACAAAATCGACCACATGTGAAAATGAATATATCATGGTCAATGTACCAAATGAGACGCTTGACCTTTCCCTATGTGTGTCATTGTTTCCAAGATTCTCTTCAGTCGTCCACGAGTTCAACACCAGCAAAAGGAAAGGAGCATCTCTCCTTCACAGTACAATCCAAGCAGGTCTCTCAGGTATGAGTGTTGTTCAAAGCTCACTGCAGTTTGCTCACAAGCTGACAAAGGTGCCATCACTGTAACTTTGGTGGCTGCATTTGCATTTAATTTTAACTTCCAGTTAGCATCCAAGCGATATGGTCTTGAAATTATTCTCATTTGTTTGATAAAAAGAACAGAAAAATGTTAGCTAGCACTGGCTTATGCAGCCTAGGACAGTGTGGGTGTTTGGCTATGAAATAAAGACAGATAGCATGTTTATGAAGATATAGTGTTTGAGAAAATTAAAAGGAGTATAGTTACAACCTTATGAATTGATATGTCTACAATTTTTCATTTGTAGCTGAATATTGGATTGATTATCTCTCCATTCATCCATCCATAGATCCAGCCATAACCATTTATGCAGTGCAAGGCGGCAGTTAGCCTGAGACCTGTCCCAGAAAGGGCAGGGACCATGGCACTTCGATTTATGCTTCTATTATTCCCTTTTAGAACTATAAGGGTCTATTACATGCATTTTAAATCTGCCATTTAGCTATATTGATTACTCCTGGCTAAGCACTACGTAACAAAATGATTAAAGAGCTCCTGTTTAATAACGGCTTGCATGATCATCAGATCTTGGTCTCTCTCCCTGAGCGTTTCTCATGTCCAGTTTTACTGCCTGACTCAGGACTCACAAGAGCAGAACATCCCGGGATCTGTTAGGAGGGCAGCCATGCGGAGTCGGGCCATCCAGCAGAAGAGGCATGAGATTGAAGAGGTGGGTGTCTGCACCAGCACTGCCAACAGAGCTCTATACAGGAGAACACGTGGACGGCCAGTGTGCAAAGCCTGCTCACAATGGCTGCTACACACTTTATATATTAGTGGTTTTACAGGACACAGGGCTGCAACACTGGTGGCTGAAGCTCATAAGAACCTGTCCTATTTTCAGCAATTTAACATTCTCTCTCTTAAACTCCATTGTGATGAACAGGTCTACAAGCAGGACTGTGACACATTCGGGCTTGTAGTGAAGATGCTGATCGCCAAAGATCCATCTCTTGAGCACCCTATTCAGGCATCGTTGCGGGAGAATCTGCAGGAGATCGGCCTGCGGTGTGCGACAGCCATGCAGCAGTTTATTCACGAGTACGACTTGGTGCATCCATGACCCTTGATCTCATACAAACAGTTAGACTTTATCTCATTGGCTAATGGGTCTGTTTTTGTCTGTCTGGGTGCCTGTCACTGCTGTCAGTAATAAAGCTTAGACCTAAATTGTATTCATCCGTTAAATCTCCCACAAAAAACAGCCCAGATGAAACAATGTTTCTTTTTTATATATATATTTAAACAGGAATGCAATTCTTCTTGCCACCTGATTATAAATAAAAGTGTATTCAACCTTGTGTTGACATTTAGATCTATTTGGTTCATTCTGAGTTTGCATTTTGTTGTCATGGATACCTGAAGATTATGCAATCCTTCACAATGTACATGTAAGAGCAGACATGTGATGGATCTTTCAAAGATCATTGGCTGATTTTCCCTTTTCTGCACTATCCCTCTCAGCAATGGAGATAGTCGTGTCGTGTTTGTGTATTTACACGCAAGACCCATTTTTGGATTGAAAAAAACACAACAAACACTGCCTAAGCGAGATTTTAATGTTGTACCCCAAGACTATAATATAAAGATTGACACAATAAATGAATGTATCCAGTATTTTAATGTACATGCTAACGAAGATACATCTCCCATTGACACCTTTATGTCCCATGGAATACCAAACTTCATTTCCCATGTCTTAAGGTTAATGTTCACCTGCAGGCTTTAGTGTTTCTTTTCAAACCAGATTAGAGAGTTTAGTGTTTAGTGTACCTTGAACATGCAATCTCAAAGCTAGGAATATCATATTTCTCCAGTCACATGGGCTTCTTAGGTTGGACTTCAAAAGAATACTTAGAAATCATATGCACACATAAAGTTCCTTCACAAAGGGACTTTTTGTGTAAGATTTAATTTAAAAGGGCCATACCATAAAATTCTGTATCTCCCAGCTTCCTCACTAAGCTTTCTCAAGACGATAAGCCATTCATGAAGTATTAACATGTCTTACCCAGAAATTGCCTCAGATTAGATAGCATGTCAAGCACAAGACCAGAAAAGTGACCCAAATATGACTCATCTGGATATCTTCCAGGTTGGATGATCTGTAGAAAACTGGATGCAACTAGACAGATGTCTTTTTGCTGCAGGCAGCCTGGAAAAGGGTCTGCTTGTACCTCAGACTCGTCAAAATAAGCATCATTCATATTTTTTTCGGTAAAATGGGTGATCAGAATAATAGCAAAGGAAAAGATTATTTACCTACCAACATTTCATTGAAAACATATTCCTTTAGTATTGTATGGGGTATTTGTTACATGTTATGTAAAGGACATAAACGGCTGGGGCAACTGAATTTCCTGTACTGTTACAGTATTTTTAACCGTCTCTCCATGTTTGAATAGGCACTCCTGTGTACTCTCTGATATGTGCATATCCATATAGAAACAATTTTGTTTCACTTTTCAGGGGTTGTTGTGCAAATCTTAACCTGGTAAATGGGGAGGAATGTATTTTTATGACACTCCTAAAGAATTTTCTATCAATGTCAAAATGCTATCTGGTCCTTTTTAAATTATACTCTTCATGTCAACTATCAATAGAAAGTTTAAAAATTGTTATGGTTACTGGGTGGGTCTCTGTTCAACAAAAAAACGCCCATGAGAAGTATGTATTACGCGATAGTTGTTTTTCTCTGTGTGGATGGATCTCTCTTAAATCTGTCCTTTCAAACTGCTCATTTGGGCATCTCTGACAAAAGAAATGGGAATGTCTGTTCAATACTGGTATTATTAAAGCATCAAATTTTGCCAGGAGGCCTTGTTTCCTGTCTCGGTTC
Organism: Paramormyrops kingsleyae; assembly: GCF_048594095.1. NCBI lineage: Eukaryota > Metazoa > Chordata > Actinopteri > Osteoglossiformes > Mormyridae > Paramormyrops > Paramormyrops kingsleyae. The sequence goes on along the minus strand of NC_132802.1, from coordinate 22,757,534 downwards.
AAATTAAATTTCATGTGGCCTGACATTTTGGAAACACATACCCTGGATTGTGTAAGTCACCTATGTATGTGTAATAGGAGCATAAAAGCATTTTAATGAGAAGTGTAAGAGCATCATGAAAGCCCTCTAATGACACAAAGAAAAACCATAAAATGCCTTTTTATTTTGGTTTATGCTGTACATTCTTCATTCAGCTCCAACAGTGGGTGGTGCTGTAAGGGTGTCCTCGGCGTCCCACGTCTGGCGTGATGCCAGGATGCCAGGGCATCACCCGCCGGCCTTGACAAATAAACCAATAAAAACATGACAAATGGGCTGAGTGGCATCATCGAAAGCAACACACGTTGTGCTTATGCCTTTATTAGAGAAGCAGATGAAGATCCTTTGCCAAAGAGAGCCCATTTTAACTGTCACAATGTGGAACAGACACCTGCCGCAGAAGTAAACAGAATACAGAGGACTTACAGTTACGTACTGCATTTGTTTGAAAGAAACCCGCCTGTGAGTTATATCTCTGTGGCGTTCCTGTTAAGGACACCACGGCTCACAAAGGTTCATTTAAATACTCCTGAATTCCAATACACAACAATATCAACAAATAAAACTGCATGCACACCTATCTCTATTATGTAATACATTAAATTATGTAAATATAAAATATAAAAAATATGGCAGACTTTTTCTATTTACAGTAAGACCCCTTTTAAATTAGCAAATATATATATATGTATATATATATAGTTTATAAAACTCAATGAAACTGTAAAGCCAAAACCAAGACCATTGCATAAGAAGCAGGACTATACTGAACTATACTGTGCCTCGACAATTTGCTTTTGCACACTCTGATAAAACACCAGCGCATACATGACATCAGTGCTATTTTTACACATGGTAGAAGGGAGGACAGAAAATGCTAAGTTGAGCTATTGTTTTTTTTTTTTTTTTTTTTTTTGTCTCCACAGAGGCTGGCGGGCCGCACAGACGAGCTAAATGTAAAAATCTTCCCCAGCACTGTGGCCAGTACACTGGTTCACAGCTGGGCATTGGCCAGAATTTGGTTTGGGGGAACTTCTCAGTGGTCCATCACCAAGATGCTGATCTAGAGCTCTTTCAGGGGACACTCAGGCGCTAATTTAATGATGGTTACATTCTTTCTTTCTTTCTTTTTCTTTCTTTCTTTCTTTCTTTCTTTCTTTCTTTCTTTCTTTCTCTTTCTGTTTTCCCTCACTCCTCTTCTGGTGGTCTGTGCCTCACAGCCGGCAGTTTCATTTTCAGAAGTGTGACAGTCAATGTACGGACCTGACAGAGTTCCTGGTACACATGCGAAAGCCTGTGTGCTGCTAATGGGCATATTACACCGGACATTTGTCACCCACTCATAAACCTCAGGACACGATAGGCATTTACAGGCTGTGGCATCACTTGTCAAAATCAGAGCATAGAGAGTAAGTCAATAGAAACCATCTGAGAAAGACCAAAAGACAGTGCGATGTGAGACGAGGGGGCTGGAGAAGGTTCCGGTATCTTCTCCCGTGCTATGAGATGATGCAGTTTTTAGTCTTGCGGTGTTTGCGGGTATGCAGCTGCCCCCGGCCGCCCAGCCCCGGGGAGCCATACTGGTGGTGCCTAAGCTCCTCCCCAGTCATGTAGCGCAGCCCAACGGCGCGGGGGATGGGCTCGCCCAGGAAGTAGCCCTCATCATCCGACTGTGAGGATGAGGAGCAGGTGGAGCACCACTCCTCCCCATCGCCGTACCCGTCAAAGTGCTGCCCCGGGTACCGCTCTATGGGGTTCTGCAGGTTGAGGTCAGAGGTCGTCCGCGGACACGGCCGGCAGGGTTCCGGTCGATACCAGTTAGCCCCGAAGAGGCCCCTGTTGGGCCTAGCTTGCGGGAAGTGGCCATAGTCGTCGCGCAGATGCTGCGGTGGCAGCGGGCCGTGGGCGGGGGTTTGTCGCTCACTCACCAGGTGTAGGGCATTGTCGGAGCACGAGAGGCGGGAGCGGCGCGTATGGCGGCGGTGTCGACGCCTGGGGGGCGGGGCCTCGGGGGTGCGGGCGCGCCTCCGGCTGCTGGGCGTGCGCTGGGCACTGTAGCCACTGGCGTGGCCATCGTCCCCAAACTGGAAGCTCTGGGGCGATTTGTAATACTGAGGCGGGTACTGCAGCCTGACCGGCAGGGCCACACTGGGGAACGGGTGCACAGACGTCAGACTCTGCAGCGACTCCGAGCTCTGCAACTGCAGCGAGGAGTTCAGCGTGCCCATGTTGCTCTTCTCGGACATGTTCATGCCAGAGTCTTTGCTCAAGTCTGGCATGGAGAACCTGGACAGATGCTCCTGCCTGAACTTGTCACCATCGACCGAAGGACCTGTGCAGTGAGAGTAAAGTTAACTGGCAAACTTGTATAAAACTCAACATGGATGTCACTTATATATATATTCTATGTTACCGCTAAGAGTTGACCTGAATGGGACATTGTTGCTTATCATGCTGTTAAGTAAGCCAAAGGAGTATGATAACTGGAGAAAGACAATTAAGAATAAAAAACAGGAGGATGAATGTAAAGTATACAGTTTTAAATTAGCATTGGTTTCAGAAACATTTCAGAATCCTAACAAATGCAGTATATACCTGTAGCGTTGGATAGCGCTAACGATTCTACTGAGCTCCTTGGCGTTTGTGCTAACGGGGTGAGCTGCTTACTAAAACTGAGGCCACTGATGGGGTTCCTGGTCCTGCCCAGCTGGGGTTCTACGTCCCTGTGGAACCCGTAAAGACCAGCGGGCCTGTTCTCTGAGAACCCGCTGCTGGAGGCCTCGTTGAAGCTCATCTGCGCTTTCAGTTTCGGTGGGAAGAACTCGTCTCGGCTGCGGTGGATCCAGTCCTCGTTGAAGGAGCGTCCCTTTAGGGCGGACATGGGGGGCCTCTTGACGTTGAGCTGGTCTTTCGCCCATGGGTTTGCTTGTTTTCCCAGGGAGGGGTTTCCCGAAGGGTTTGCCTGACTGTGGGCGGAGCTTCCCTGGTTCTGGGCCGGATTAAAGGGCGCCTTCGGATTGCACTGGCCAATGACCTGTAGGGGGCTGGCCGCGAGGTTCTCAGCGGGAGCCTCATGTGTGTTCAGCTCACCCTGGCTTCTCCACACACGCTGGTCGCGAGTCAGCCCAGGTGCCTGGCTGGAGAGATTCAGCAGGTCCATCCTGCGGGTCAGTGGGTCCAGTCCGGCGGAGTAGGGGCGCGATGCGGCCTCCCGCTGCGCCTCCCGCTGAGCCTCCCGCTGCGCCTCCCTCTGGGCTTCGCGCTGGGCCCCCCGCCTCTCTCCGTTCCTGCTCACCTTGGCGCTACGACGGGACTCGCGGGAGCGCGCGCTCTGGAAGGCAGAGTCTGATGAGTCCGAGTCTTCGGGGTCCTGGTCCATGCTGCATGAGCGTGAGCAGAAGATCTGGCCCTGCTTGGGCAGGAAGGGCCGGCCCAGGAGGGACTTCTTGCAGCGGGCGCAGCAGAAGCAGGACTCGGTGGCGTGCCAGTGCTGCCCGTCGTACGTCATCTGGCCCTGGTCAACACCTGCAAAAAAAAGGCGGTGAGATGAAGGAAGTGTGCAAGGAATGCTGGGAAAGGCGGACAGGGACCCAATCGGCACACAAATTGTGCTCAAAATGCTGCCTGAGCGCTAAGAAAAAAATGCCAATCAGCACACTGATTATGCTCCTTTTCTCTGACTCTTTCCTCTAATTTAGTCTAATTCGAGGATGTGAAAAGATCAAGAGGCCGTTACCGATGTGCTCGCCGCAGGCGTCGCAGTACTCGGCGTAGAGCGACTCGAAGCAGGCGCAGCAGTACGGCCTGCCCTCCTTCATGATGTAGCGCTGCCCCCCCAGCATCGTCTCGCACTCGAAGCAGCAGAAGTGCTTCATGTGCCAGTGGCGGCCCTCTGCCTCCGTGCACTCGTCTGCGAAGATGATCTGCGGGGAAAAGGCAGCGCGGCGTCCCTCAGCAGAGAGACGTGACCAGCAGCGAGAGGCTCTGCCTGATTAATGACACAGTGGCCGTCCTGCTTTTAAGGGTGATTTAGGTGGACGGTATAAGGCCTGTTAGCTAAGATATGGAAAGTTAATCAGCTCAGAAAAAATGACAAAAACATTTTGCCATTCCAGTCACAGCTCCCTGCTAAGTTAAGTAAGAATATGTAGGGATACTGGTTTCAAAATGCTTTAAAGTCAAGCAACGGGCAGCACGGATGTGAGATGAATGTAGGCCTAAGGGGACTAACTGAGAGGGAGACGCATGGGGGCAGTGTGTGTGTCTGTCGGTGGGGGGGGGGGGGCGGTCTGCTGACCTCGTCACAGGCTGAGCAGCGGGGCTTGAGCTGCTCGGCATGGTGCCGCCCACAGAAGATCTTCCCGTCCTGGTAGAAGTAGATGAGGTCCACCAGGAGCTCGGAGCACATGCTGCACACGAAGCAGTGGGGGTGCCAGCACATGTTGTGGCCCGCCCTGGACACGAATACGGCGACGTCGCCCCCACTTATCTGTCTGCCGCACTGATGGAGGGATACGGGGAAAGGTGGAAGAGAGGAAGGGATGAGGGGAAGGATTGTGGGAGGGGAAAAGGAAGACAAAGAATGATAGAGGGAAGAATATCAAGACATAAATGAGGAAGGGATATGTGAAAACTATGTGCTTATTTTACTCCTTACTGATTTTACTATATAAACAGAGGTTTTGAAGGACGAACGTCAATAGGGGAATTTAAGACACTTTGAAGGATACAGAATTAATACATTTAGACAAGTGCAAACTGTTGCACTTTTGAAATAAATGAATGGGGTTTATGCACCACTAGTTAAAAGTTTTTGCACACACTGAGAATTTTTACATTTGCATGTTAATTAACATTTACTAAAAATACACTCAATATTCTTTACTAACAAATAAATTTACAGTATGTTCACCATTTGAGTATCTTTATTAGCAAGTAAAATATGTCTCTGATTCATTACAGTAAAATTCAAGGCATTCCTTATACAAGGGACATTAAATACTGATCTGTTTCATGGGATGAAACACTTAACTAGTGCATTTAAAGTTAAAGGACAGCCTAGAATTTGACTCTGCCATCACCACACAACCAGGTAATAGGATGCCATACATGCACTGTTACATACTCTCTCCATGTCATGAAGGAAACTAGTTTTATTCTACTTGAAAACTATTTTCATTTATAGTTTTTACTGAACATTCCAGTGCTTAACAAGAATAAAAAATGTGCAGTTTATGAAATAAATGGTAAAAACCTGTGGTGTGCAAAAAACCTTTGACTGGGAGTGTTAGAAGATGGGCCTGAAGTGATTTGGCTTTCCACTGAAACAGTAATGGTGGGGAGAGACGGTGTCGGGCGTGGAGGAGCCCTGGCGGGTACCTGCTCACACACAGCCCCGGTCACGGTCGCAGGGAGCATCCGCACGCTCCCCCTCCCCAAGTTCTCCCGCTTGCGCTGGTCACTGAACATCTTCAGCTCCCTTTTCTCCTCGCTGTCCAGGGTGTTGCAATACTGGATCTGCGGGGGCCAGCAGAGCGATGCATGGCCATTGGTTCGTGCCCCTGCCATCAGCGGCGATTGGCACCTGAGCGCCAAGTCACTCACCTCACTGTCATGGGACGGGAGCTGGTGTAGGAGCTGTTTGATTCGGTGCTTCTCGCCCGGACTGTTCACATACGGCACCTTGTCCTCGGGAAGTGAACTGTAATACTGGTGAACCTATGGGGGAGCAGGAGCTGGCATTGGCCTGCGGGTGGCGCTTCAGCTTAAGCACAATAACAGCCTGCCAGTCTTCATCAGCATGATGGCCCTGCTGCTGTTATGAAGGCTGTCTCAGTCAGTCACCCAAGACTTGGACCGCTCATCTTCTTCTGTCTTGAGACCGTGTTAGTTTTTAAGGTCAGGGGCTGCAGGACACGCCGATGCTGTGTGGAATCTGAGATTGTATTTAAGACCAATTTAAAGACTATATTTCAAGCAGACCTCACAACACCCAACTCAGGATGACTGACAATCCTTTGACACTTAATTAAATCCAACCCTGGCTAGCAGAAACACTCCCTATTTATTTCCAAACACGACGATTTGGATTCTGGGGATCATTATGCACATTCAGATTTCTGATGAAATTTACATTTTCTCTTGGTAAGCCAAGGTTTCAAGAACTCAAACCTAATAAGGGATATCCAAATGCACAAAAAAAACAAAAAAAAAAAAACCAATGACCTTCATTAAGAACATAATGAAATGTCATTATTTGAGACTGTATTATGCAAGAAGGCCAGGACACCATTTTGTGTTTGCTATATTTTTATATGTGTAAAGCAGACTGGCTGCTAAGCAGCCGGTTCCCTATTGTTTGCACACATATGCCATGTGTGCTACAGAATTCTGCTGGTACATTTGTACCTTATGTTATAGCGGCTGAATATTGCAGAAGGATGCTTACAAAAGATGCCGTTCGAGTACAGTGCCCAACCAAGAGGCACTGAAATCGCCTATCCTGGGGTTTGATAGCTGCACACTGCATCGTCAGCGTAGTCATCACCGAATGACTACCAGAGGGTGTTTCACTTAGAGTCAAACACTCCTAAAAAAATAGGTTCTAGTTTAGCTCTGCACAGTATATCGATAAAGAGCTTCAGAAAGCTCAAGTCAATCATGCAGGAAACGGGCACTGTAAGGATCCAAATGGAGCCAGAAACCCGGCTTCATTTCCATTGCATTAAAATTCACATTTCTAAAACCTATTAGAGAATGCTCATCACAGTCTGCCTTGCGTAATAACATAGGAAACCATAGCACAAAAAAAATGTGATTGGCTAGGCTTCCATTTTGAAAGCAGGCACACTTTTCTACAAATTTCATTGCAATTAAGGAAAAGGCAGGCAGTGGGGGGCACAGTGCTCACTGACTCATAGGTCTTCCGGGCACCTTAGCCGCAGTCGCTGGCATTTTTATTCACTGGAAGTCCTCCGATGCCACGGCAAACATATTCATAAAGCACAGGCGCCAACAATAACGCGATGACAACGACAATAAATAATTTCCATAATTTTAGACTTGCTTCAAAGGCAGCACAAAAGCATGTGTCAGTGGAATGTCTCAGCCTCGCACTGCTATTCACTGCATCTCAGAATGTGGCAGCCGCTGACACGCAGTGCTGCATTTTACGCACTGCCATTGCCTTCACCCAGAAGGATCTTTTTCCTCCAGTTCACCAAAGCCATTTTATGAATTTTGGCAACATATATCTGCCACCGTTTTTGAGACAAACAGCCGTTTCCGCCATTTGGAGTCGCCCACAGCGACCGAGTCACGTCGCTCCGCCAAAAGAGGCGTTTAAATCACATGTTAATGACAACAAGCCTGGTGGCCACATAATATTAATGGTGAACAGAGCCACTTCCCCTGTCCCCCTTAGGAAACCTTATTTCTTCTTGCTGGATTTGTCATAACGGCAGCATGGATGTCATACCCAAGAAACAGCTTCCTAACCTTGCAGAAAACTCACAGCGGCGAATGAAATGCTTTCTAGAAATCGATAACTGGAAGATTTCCGTTTTTATTTCAGCAGATAGGTTTTGTAACAACCGTTAAAATCGAAACATCTGCCGTTTGCCAGTGTCGAATGAATTTTATCAGGCCTTCACTCAAGGTACATGTTTGCTGCTGAAAAGGATCCTCCACAGAATGTTTGTTTCTCGTATATTTGTCTTCTGCAGTTTCATCATACCTCAAAATATTAGGCTTACTAACATTTTATATATTCTTCTATAAATTATGGTATTAATGTGTCAGTTAAAAACTGTTATATTTCAGAATCTAATTTTATCTGCCAAGTTGCCAACTGGCTTTTTTGATAACAAAGTCTGAAGGATTTAAAAATACTTTTATTTATTTCATGTATTAGGATCATGATATTAAATTAATGTATGGACTATATATTTGTAATTTGACTCTATCATTGTCTCAAGGCTGCCTAAAGCTCTACTCAAGCTGTATTCAAGTTTTCTATTAGAAATGTTTAAATCTCTCATGTTATTTATTTTTTTGTTTTTGTCAAGCATGTTCACCCTTGGCCATCATGTTTTTGATATTCTTAAGAACATAAGCACATCTTACACCCTTCAGGGATGATATTCACTATTGAAAACTATATATGATCACATAATGGGTAGCAGGGAGTCAAAATTAATTTCCACTTTAAGACAAACTGGAGACAACAGACAGGAGATTAATTACTAACATGGGTTAATAGAAACATTATAAATACCAAATATATTGCACTCTGGAAAAGTCAACTATTCTGTACATTTCTTCATCCGTGATCTGAAAAGTTCACAAATAATTTCTTTTACCTTATTAAGCATAAATATCCTGCAATTAATTGTATGTTAGAATATTCAATACAGTTTTTATGCCAGTCATGCCATTTTGAAAATATTTATGAAACTGCAAGCCTGAATAAAATAATCTGACCTGTTCCTGTATGTGCATGCCACCCTCAAGCCTGCTTTTAAACTCTAGCTTAACTATTCATCTTTAATATTGTCCACCACACCTAAGCACTGCATATACATTCCTCCCTTAACTGTGCTAGCTGCCAGTCCTCACTGCTGCACTGTACACTGCTAACCCTGGTGAAAGAATGACCGTCTACCTTCAGTCCCCTTATCTGGTCAAGCCGTTTAACTCATTTTCAGCATCAGGGATGGATATTACATGATCAGATAGCTGTCTCCCTTTTTGTGAATTAAAAAATGAATAGAAAGGCAATTAATATTCTTACTCCCTAATATACCATATTTACAACGTTTAAATCTGTAAAATGCATCATAACTTCATTATTTTGTTGCTTGGCAGATTCTTTTATCTGTGAGCTAAATAGTTTATTTTAGGCAGCAGATGTTAACCTGAGTCTTGAACCAGTTACAGTGATTCTGCTGGTTCATAAGCATACTGTATATCGCCTACTTCATAGTAACTTCATATCGCCTTCCTTTCCAGAGTAACCATGTGTTTTACAAATGCGACAGTCAGAAGTTAACTGAAAGCAAATCACATAGTCACCTAATCACAAGTGCCAGTCGCCCATAGTTACCTGGTTAATTGTTGATGATCCTTGCTAGAGTATGCATGCAAAATTATTATAAACCTCGTCAGCAGAAAATGACATAGAGTAGTTAAAATTGCCTCCATTGTCTAATCCAGGTCAGGACCATTCGGTTTGAGAGTCATACTCTGGAAAAATGGGGGGGGGGTGGGGAGTGGTAGGAGGAGATGATAGGAGTAAATACAGGAGTACCTGCTCAAGTTTGAGGCCTGGGGGGGCCCAGACGTAATCCTCCTGGGCACACCCAGAATCGTCATCGGAAGTGGAGTTCCTCTGGAAGTCAAACATTAACTTGTTGACAGTCTTCTCCATCTCCAGGGGCATCACAGGCGCGACATGCCCCTCCCTGGGGCACTTGCAGTGGAGGCAGATCTTTCTGAGATGATGAAAAGCAGAGCTTGAGAATTAGCGAAAAACAGGCACCGCAGCAGGACAGTGAAATAGTAAAAATGCTACATTATTCTTTTATTAAACATTTTACCACAAAGAAACATGGCATGAGTTTGATCAGTAAAGCAAGTTTGAGTCTGCAGGATTAATGTATGGCTAGGATTGATTCAAAGTTCATTTATTTAGAAAAGGATGGGGAAGAAAATTGACTTCAGTATTATCATACTGAGTAGTGGCCTCAGTTAATCAGGTGGAGGTGACCCTGAGATCACTGACTGGAATTTAAGGGATAAAATATGACAGAAGAGAGTGACCTTAGGAGATGGGAGCAGGACAATCCATATCTGTGCTCCTCACGTGTAAACACCTCAGCTCCTGGTGTGGCTACATTTCGTAACGTGAATTTATAGTGAAATTAACCCCTAGATGTGAGTTATGCAGGTATCCACACTCACAGTAAAATACACCATACAAGGCATTTTCTGCACCGTATGATTTACAGATATCCCATGAATATGAGTCAAAAATATGAAAGTACTGAGAAGTATTAATATATATGAACATAATGAAATATGCAAAATTCAGCAAAACATCTATAATTCAACATCATGCTCCTCAGGCAATGCCAAACTATTATGAAAAAACTCAGAATTCCTGATGCTTTTATATTTAAGTATAATGGGATAAGCTTAAAACCTCTCTGTTCATGTAAGACTGCAGGGCTTATTTACAATCCCATGGCAAAAATCACGACAAGATCCTTACTCTTCTAAGAAATGAAAGCAGGAATAAGGGGCAAACGAAGAGCCAGCGAGCTGGGTGGGGAATCGAGCCATAGTTCAATTAAAAGACAAAGTTGCACTGATCATATTTTGAGATGTATATAAACAAATTTATCAAACCCTCACATGTCAACAGCCTTTGTCCTCCATGGAGTCTATATAATTTCAGTTTAGAGTGTGTGAAAAACATTGATTTAGTTTGAACAACTGGGTAAATTAAAAAGGGGCAATATGGGTTACTGGTGGCTTCCATGGATTGGAATGTAATACATTTACATTCCCTTTTTGAGGCAGGAAAGAGATTCCCTCACGCGAGCAAGGGTGTGGAGACTGACTGCAGCGGTCCTGGTTTTCAGGTGAGATGGAAACACAACTATGCACTACAAATTGTCAGTCATTACACAGTATTGCAGATCACCGAGGCAACAGAGAATAAGGTGCAAGCTGAATGCCTCTCTGTCCCCTCTCCTCTTTTCTAGTGGAATGTTCTGTCTTGTCCAGAGCTGCTTAGCACTGGTCTGGACTGTGTAACCTGGGGCTTCATCCAAAAACATAACAGATGTGGAAAGATGTTACAGTGTGACTTTTCTGCATCGCCAGCGAAATTCTGATCCCCTGAAGCTTTTATATTTCATAATTCCTAATAGATTAACGATGTCTTAAAGCGATGCCTCTAAAGCAGATTTCAAATATTCAAACAGCCTGTCTCAATCAGCAGCTGCTAATGGCTGCAGGAAGAGGTCGGGGGGGGGGGGGCGGGGATGGATACTTGCCTTTAGATTCAAATTCTGAAGAATAATCAGGTGGTTATTTGATGCAAATGTAATCGCCATAAATCGTCAGATTTACCGACAAACTTGACACGATCTGATGCCCATTTGAAAACACAGCAACAAAATAGGTTATTCTTTCTTTCAGCAGTAACACTGAAGCAGTAGCTCAGCTCCTCCTGGTTCCTTATAGCTGGGTGACTCGACCCCACTGTGCTAAGCATGGATACATCAAGTCTGGCAGTAAAACTGGTGTCAATTATCGGCAGGCCAATTATAGCGGAAAAAAAAACCCTGCGTGTATTATCAAATGAAGCCAAAGCATCCATTTTCCATTGCTGACTCATAAACCTGGGAATTATCTTTTGCGGTAAGGCAGCAAGGTGGAAAGATGTACTGGAAAGACTATCTGCATATTCTGCTTCTAAAAATGCCAGGGAACAGGCTCCCTTTCTCTGCCTGCGGTCAACAGCTTGAGCCGGTGACAGAGCTGTTTGTGTGAAGCAAGAACGAAAATCCTTTTTTTTTTCTTTCTCATGTCACGCATCCACAGAATTTTACTGGTTCTGTGTGGGTGTGGATGAGAATGTTTATTTTTCTCATCTGAAAATCAACACTGGGAGAGATTTTCATCTGAAGTACTGATGAAGATTTGTTTGGCTAAGAACATCACCAAAGACACTAAGCACCCTGGACAGCATCTGTTTAAGTTCCTCCTATCAGGAAGGTACTTCAGGTCAATTCCCAGACGCACAAATAGATTTAAAAACAGCTTCTTCCCAAAAGCTGCAGCACTACTGAGTTCAAACATCTCACAGTCTGACAGACTGATGTGCTGCTACCACTATTGCGTATATATTTTTTTAAACACAAATTATGCATACTATTTTATACTAACTATATATAACATTCAACACTACTAATTTACTTTTATTCCATATCTGTCTATCGTGCCCTTACTATACTATTTGCTGGTTTTTGGAACCCTGATGTCAGTTATATTTTATATTGCCTGTAAATATTTATTCCTTGGACTTTGTACGTGAACAGTACTGATATTTTATATTCTTACATGTCTGTTTTAATTATTCTTTGCATATATGCCTAAGTTTAAAACACAAATGCACCATTTGTGGTTAATGCAACTGTAATTTTGTTGCGCTTGCACAATGACAGCAAAGATTTTTTCTGAGTTGCCTCTCCGAAATATTCCTTGCAGCAGCAGTTGTAGACTCCTGCTGGCTTTAATAGAGGTGTTTCTGTCTCTATTGCAGGTTTCTTATCTACAAAATGTTGATTACAGTGTGTGAAGAGAGCACTGGCAAACACACTCTCCCTCTTTAGAATACTGCAGAGCATTCCGGAACATTACAGAAGACACTGGAAGGTACCCTTGGATATGCCATGAATAAAATGAGCCAATGCACACACAAACATGGAGAGCTCCTCAGAATCTGCACAGATATTCAAATTCAAAGTAAAAATATCGTGAAGTAAAGCCTTATACTTTCACTCGGATCTTGCGTTTGATTACGAAGCCTTTAAAACAGCCCACTGCTCCGTCTTACAAAATATAGCTTTCTTGGCATCCTTAGCATATGAACTGAAGCTAGATCATAAATATTTATGTTGTTCTGTGTAAGTCTTGTTTAAACCACTTAGAAAGGAATAATATCATACAAACTATTTTAAAGCAGAATAGTTTCAAAGATATACATATGCCCTGTTTCAGATATACTGTATTTACTGTCATACAATGGATTGTACAACATTCTGTGCCTCAAATACTCCAGTATTTCTCGACCAAAATGAATCAGCTGCATTAAGATTTTGTACAGCAAGTTCACTGGAGTAGCTGTGCTATTAGAAAGGGACCATCGGTGACTTATACCAGCAATCTGAAGCTTCCATATCCACTGCAGCTTCCATATCCACATCTGTAAACACTTCCAGGCAAAATGTCCTGGTTGAATTGTCCTTAACAGTAAATGGCTTTGAGCAAAGACATTTCAGAACAAATGAATATGCTATTAATACAAACTAATACAATTTGTCATTAGCAGTAAATAGCTTGCATTTAAGATATTTTTGGACCAAATTAGTATGCTATTAATACAGGCTAATGTTAATAAAACTAATCCAAACCACCAGACTTAAATATGGGTCTTTGCACCTCAAGCTTAGTGTCTTACCTACGGTACATACAGCATTCTACAAAAGTCTTAGGCAGTAAAAGATGTTGTTATTTACAGTATCTGGGTAGTCAGGGTATATTTGCTCAGGAAAAAGGTAATTTGCCCAGGAAAATAAACAGTAGCACAAAAACCAACAAGAATTTCTATTGTTCATCAAAAAAATGACCAATATCTTGTTGGATGGCTAGATGAACACCACTTCAGGTCCCAAACCTCTCCTCAGGGGCACCCCGGCCATACCATGTATTCCTTAAATTTCACCACCAGCTCACTTAATTGATAAAGTTGATGAGTTAAATAACCTGGTGAAGTATCGATTAGCCAAACATGAGTCAAGAAACATATGAATATATTGCATGATTACGACAAATACTGGGATGAGTGACATATAAAATCAGAACTGTTCACCAACAGCTTCCTGAGTTTTATGCTGCCATTTCTGATAAACAATTAGATTTGTTTACAATTAAATTGTATTATTCAAAAGTGCTCTGTACTCTGTCCCACGGACAGTAACAGAGTGACTTTCCAAAGTGCCATATTTTCTGCATAGCTTTGATGTACTGGAATATAGTTGACTATAACCTGTCATCCATGAACCACAGAATTTCTATATGACATCACTGATTTTCCCTGGGATGAAATTACAAACACATATAGAACTGTCCTTCATGTCAAAAACAGACAAAGTGGTTCCGAATGAACTCAGACATTTTGCAAGCCTGGTCGAGCCAAGTTGACATCTTACAGAATCTTACATTTGTCTTAAGACGGGAGAAAGGAAATAGAATAGAATTACAAAAGCCTTAAAAAAAGAAAAAGCTGAAAGGTCAACAATCCCTTTTGTTTCATGTTACCATCTGTTATACCGAGCTTCACAGTCATTAAAAGCTAACTGATTATTGATCCCAAAGGTGATAACAATAGAATATTGACCACTTTTCCATTTAGGTAAGAAAGTCCGGATTATTGAGTGGAGGCTAACCCAGCTCATTTAATCCCTCAGAGTGCTGCTTGGGTTGGAGCTCACTAAAAGAAAAGACCATTGGAAACTATGACTGAAAATCACAAGAGCTTCCTGTTCCACCTGAACTGTTATCTGCTGTCAGAAAAGATTCTGGTTTTGTGGGCTAGTTTGAAGACACCTTTATCATCTGATCTCTACCTGCCAATTGTGTATAAAGATATCAGCAAAACCTTTATCCATGTGCATGTCACAAATAGGAAACAAACCTGGAAGTCCTAACGCAATTCATGTGACAAATTTGAGCTGCTAAAGATTTTGGGCTCCATAAAATTGTTGGGTCCCCTAAATATGTTTCAAATCTTTAGGGCTCCTGTCACTCAGATGCCCTTGGAATTCTCCTAACCCCCGCCCCATTTAAGGCACCCCTGCTCTTTTTTTGAAAAACAACAGTTCACAAAACCACATAAGATATTTTCCCAAAATCTCAAAAAAAAAAAAAGAAAGCCAATATGATCATTATCTTCAATATACTATATCCACAAGTCCCTTCAAACACTTTGCTAAAGTAGCACTGCTGGACATATCAAAAAGTCAACAAAGCCTTCTTGTTCCACCTGGTTTCTTCTAACCTGACCATGCCATTCAGTAACGTTTTTCGAGCTGAACTCTCCATACCTGCCTAAAACCCATAACATGATGGTAGGGGGGTCACCATATTCTCTTCCTCTCAAAGGAGCTAATTATGTGTGGAAGACAGAGAAGTTCTAGAACAGAACACTGTCTGTCTCTCTCCCTGTCCCCCTCTGTCTCTCTCTCCCTCTCACTCTCATTTTTAATATAACTGGTTGTCATGGTGCCCATCAGAGTGAGTATCCACGGTAACCTACTTCACTTCTACCAACCAGAGGGGAGTGATTAAAGTGAGCAAAGTCAACAAGGTGATTGCTGTGGTGGATGAACGAGGTATTCGTCGTTTGTGAATAGTGTGTTTGTTATTCAAGCAGGGAACAAGCGACCATGCCAGAATATGCGTGTCGTAATGTATGTTTGACAACAAAGACGAAAATCATCCAACACAGCCAGAGCCAGGAAGTTATAAACATTTACAATACAGTTTGGTTCTATTTGGTTATATTGTAAAATTTAAGTACCCCCAATTGACACATGTGGTAGATGGTAGACCTTTTAAGGAACGATTTCATATTGTGAATTTTTACATGATAATTAAGATGACACATTATATGACATGAAACAATTTCCCGAATCAGTTATATTTTGAATTACAATTAGAATTATATGATTAGAATTATACCACACATTAGACTACCCAAAAAATTATGCATACAATTCTGAACTATTCAGCATAACCAGTGAGACTCAAAACACAAGCATCATTGCCATGGCGAAAACAACAAGAACAGAAAGAAAATCTGCACGAGGCTCTTCAGCAGTTTAATAATACCAGGGAAAAATAAGTAAAAATGAAAAAAATAAAAGATCTCACAATTCATTCTGAAGGGTCATACTTCTTCTGAAGCAATTATTCATACAAAAACTGTGAGAGGATTAAGGACAATACTGAAGAGGCTTTTTCATAAAATGGTTTAAAAGCAGGTACTCCAGTCAAATTCTATAATCTAACTTTGATCAACTTGTATAGATCTTAGGACTTCTGAAAGACAGGCTTTCTCCTATATTTGACAGGGCTTGGTGAAGTTGTGCCAAGGACATATTCTGGACATGCTACACATGATGTGTACAGTTTATCCGCTATCCACCCCCCCATCCTTCTCTCTTTTGACCTGCTGTAATTATGGCCTGTCTCGTGTAGGTTTCTCATTTTCCAGCTGAACACGTCATCTGAGCTGGCCTGATGCTCAGAAAAAATATCCGTGTCGTTTTTAAACTGTTTCTTTTGGCTTCATTTGCAGTAGATTGTCAATTGGCAAACAAACAGGCAATAAATGAGGGAGCAACAAGCTTTTCAAAACCAAATTCCAACTGACACATTTTAACCTTTAAAAACACAAGATGTCCATTCATTCTGAAAATAAATAAATAAATTAATGGTATTATATAACACCAAGAACAGGCTCTATATTATCTAATCATACTCAACACCGATTTTTGAGACTTTTGGCTGCTAAAGACAAGGTGGCATGTTTACCAATCCGAATGTTTCTGAAGCCATTTTACATTTTATGTTTTACTAATTTGATACAAAACATATAAAAAAATCCAGTCTTACAGTTAAGCTGCCAGCAATTTACACTAAAGGATTACTTTGGGGAAACCGGTTCAATTGAAACAATAAGAAAAATCATAAAAAGTCAATAGCAAGCTAAAATTAGCCATGACTGCTGAGAGTTTCTTCCCCAAAATCATTATTGAATTGGGGTGTGTGTTGTATAGAACTGACTATTATAATCTCATTCTCATTATATTAAAATATACTCAAGAGACCAAGAGCTTTGGTTAGCCTTTTCAATAAACGCATTAAATCTATCTTTTATAATTATAATTATTACTACAACTACAGCATCTTAAATAATATAAATATTAATCTTAAGTAATATAAATATTACTGCTGTAATAACTTTTTACAATGATCACACACAAGCACCATTCTACAGCAATTTTATTGTGTGGTATATATGGAATTTAAAGAGTCCGTCTTAACGGTGATCAAAAATTCAGCACGGTGATTATCTCCTGATGCACAGGCACACAGCAGGTTAATTACCTCGTGCCAACGCAGCAAGTGACGACCCCAGCAGAGTGCAGAAATCGACGCGGCAGCCTTGGGGGAACCTCGTGCAGCACGACTCATGCTGCCTGTTTCGCAGGCACAATAATCGATTCCAGAGCGGCGCCACGAGTAGCAGGCGCAGGCAAGCACGACAATCAGCAGCAAACAGTCACCTCGATCATTTCATGCAAATAAAGACTTCCTGCTATAATAGCATTCTTCAACAACTAAGGAAATACCAAGGATCAGATTTTATATAACTGATAATATTAAGATGCCCAAAAGGCAAATGAAAACCAATAAAGACCTGAGATGCAAGTGCGCATAAACACGTGGCACATATTCCGATTTGCTTTTTTTTACCTTTTCCATTAACACTTGACATAATATCATTCATTTTAATCTGTTGAGAAGATTTGATTCTCTGCTCCTGTATTTTTTATCATTTTAGCTCATTATAAATTGAAAACAGCCCATTATAAATCAAAGAATTCTGCCTTGATAGCTAATGGCACAAGCAGCACTGCCTAGACAATGTGCCACTTGCTGTTATGTATTATCTCAGAAGAGCCCAAGGGGCAGAAGATGAGAAAAGTGGGAACGAACAAAAAAAGAAAGACCACTACAGTACAATTAATAGCGCGCTCATCTTATGCCAGCTCTATATACCTGCTTCATTTTTTTATACCCCAAACAGCCCCAAAGAGGGTAGCACTTCATCCCCCCCCCCTCCCCAAAGGGGGTAACACTACCAAAAAAAGCCACAGCCAACTCCTCCTGACCTACATTTGTTCCCCCCCCACCCCACCTGAAGGAGTTCCTCTTTCTGTCTTCTTTTTCTCTACCACTGGTATCCATGTGTTAATAAAGCACGGTAATCCAACACACATATGCACACACGTCCACATAAATCTTCACACTATTCAAAACTTGCCCCTTCTAATGTATTTTTTATTTTTTTTTTATATTTTCACTATAGGTTCCTCTTTCGATCGCTGGGGGAGTGCATCTAATATCTGGAATAACGCAAGTGCACCTAGACTCGAGAGAGATTTCTGAGGAAGGGGAGAGCTGTAATTAAGTGGTGACAAATTTCTGCCTCCCCTCCTGTGTGTGTGGGATGTCTTGACAGCATAGCACATGGTTTTCAATAGGGAAGGCACATACCAATGGGGAGGGCATATCTATAGAAAGGCATTAACAGGATCCACAGGAGAACATCTGGATTCTGTGATGTCTCTTGGCATACTCAAGGTTGTAAAATTGACACCCTGATCTACAGTGCATGAAAGTGACAGGCTACAGAAACCATTTTCAAAAAATAAAAAAATTAAAAGGCTGTTAGAACAAATTAAAATACCCTCCCCCAGTAAAAACACATACAGTGGAAATTCCTCTCTACCTTTTTTTTTTTTTTACAAAAATTCATCACTCCAAAAGTTCTGTTGATAAAAAACAGTGTTAAAAATGCAGAGCCCGCCTGTTAGAGGGTGGAATCTTTAATCGCTGTTCATCATTATTCACGCCTGTTGAGTCAAAGTGACTCTGTTGCTAAGCTTCTTCATCTGTCGCTCCCACCATCTACTTCACAGGGAGCAGAAGCAAAAGCTCTCATTCATGCAGGCAGTGCATGAAGCCCCTCCATGGCTGAAGGCTCACCCAGCACAACAGCCACGTTCACCCTTCAGTGGTCTTTGGGTCGAAAACTCCTGTTATCCTGGCAAGTGAGGCCAGGAATTCAGGCATAGAATTGGATGAGGGGGATGATGGTCGATTTCCTACTAGATCTTTGGCAGGTTTTAACTGGAATCTATTGCACAGGGATGTATATTTGATTATTCTCTAAGAATTTACTGGATAGCAATCATCATTATTGTTATCCTTCGTTATCATTCCTATGGCTATAAATAACTGAGTGAGGTTAATTCTAAAATGCTGAAATGGCAAGAAATTGAATGTATCCCAGAGGTTTTGGGCTACATGAATCTGACCATCTAGGGCATGATGGCTAAAAATAGCACGATACAGTCTGCTTCCAAAAGCTGGCGGTGCATTTGTTCAGCTGGTTTCTTACTCTGAAGAGCAGATGACAGGGACCAGTCCCCTCGCACCCTTTGGAATTCCCCACCCATTATTTAGCCATTTTATAGCTTAATGTTAAAATTCAACCCTGGCAATCAAGGGTTGCACGTCAAAACCCCTTCAGAAAACATGGGGGCTTTCACTTTTCTCTTAGCGACATGCTAAAAATCGCTCATTCCGTGTAGCGTGTTTGCAGGCTTCCATTTACTCCGCTTCGCTAAGTCCATAATGACTGCAGTGAAAACCTGCCCACCCTTCATTTAAAAGACGCCTTCAGAATGATCTTTTTCAACCAGCTGTCTTAAGATGTGACACCGGTGCAGAGCACTGTGCTGGATATAGGGCAGAATGATAGCCTACCAAAATGTGTCGCTTGTAACTGAATTCTGTATCTGCCCTTGTGTCAGTTACTTAGGTCACCGTCGATCTCTGTGGCCCATCTCAATATTTTTTCTCTTCTAGAAATTGCTACAAGCAAGAGGATACCTGTAACAGGTGTTAAACAGGAGTGGTGCTGCTATGCGGCACTAACAAACAGCTTGGCACCTTCTGAGAGTGGGAAAAAGTGGAATATTGGGGGAGTTTCTCCAAGAGCACTGGTGGTATCAACAACAGCGGGCACACACATGGCACAGCCTTGAATGACATGAAGGGTCAAGAAATGTTGAGTTAATGATAAATTTCCTTTGGGATCAATAAAGTAGCATCCATCCATCCATCCATCCATCCAATCACAAGCACATGGGGGCCCTTGGAATGCACCCAACACAAGCCTCAAAGCAAAGCACAGATGGACAACGCAGTGATAAAAGTTTCAAGGTTGGCATCAAGTCTCACACCAACATCTTCTTAGGGAGTTTCACTTGCACAAGAAAATGCTCTAAGGGCAGAATGAAAAATGACTGGTTCAGAGAGTTAATCAGATTGTAAAGGAGGTGGGTCCAAGCAACTAGAGGAGGTGGGACCAAGACATCTGATAAAATTCTCATGAGTTCTTCTTAGAGTCCATAAGATGGAGTGATGCAGCGGAGGGTGGTCAAACAGTTCTATGATTGAAGGCTAAAAACTAAAGAATAAAAATAGATCTCAATTTGATTTGTGTGCAACAATTTCCTAAATAACGTGATTTGCAGGCAATAAGTCTAACCATATTTATATAAAAGCCTGTAGAATTTCCCCATCTCAATATATGAGCCATCACCAAAATGAGAAAAATATTGTAAAATTTAACCTGGTTTTGCAGTGCCAAAATACAGACCTAGTAGTAATACAAAATATAATAGCAAATTATATACATTCTGAGAAAATTAAGATGTTAATAGGCTGCCAGAAGCACAAGAAGAAATTATTAGCCAAAGCCAAAGAAATTGTTAATGTCAAAACAATACAAAGAATTCAAAATAAGGTGTCATCATACAGTAAATGTCAACATAAAAGTATATATATATATTGTGTTATGGCTTGAAATAGCTTGTGTGTTATGTATTATTCATGAACATACGCAACAAAGGCAGGTGTGCAGATGGACATGACAGCAAGTTTGCTGAGTGCTGGAGGTTATGAGCGGGAGGGACAGCACTCATGTGCCGCCTGCAGTTTCCGGCCGTGGCTTAGCGGGGAGCTTTATTGTCGAAGATCTCCGAACCTATCTCTGCTCTCCAATTAGAAATGTAAAAAAAAAAAAGATGGCCGACGAATTCCAGAGCCCTAACCTGGTTATGGCGAGCAGAATGCTTCCTCGCCGAGCTGCTGCCTAATAAGAATGAATCATGTCCCTGCAGCAGTAGAGAGAAACTGCTGCCGCTGACATTAATTGGCTTAAAAATTCTGGCTGCGCTGCTGGCAGCTGAGCACAGAGAGCAGCGTTCCGTGTGGAATTCTGATCTATTAAACCGGTGACGCTGTGTATTTCTGTAGTCAGCGTGACCCTCGGTGACGTTTTCTTCCTCTCAATAACGAGACCGACAAGCCACACGCCAAATGCGCTTCAGACCCACTGACGAGCCAACAGACCGACTCTTTCCAGAACCCTTGGTACAAATAACTAGGGCTGGGTGTGACAAAATGCTCAAAGGACTTAAAAAAATAAATTATATATATATATATATATATATATATCAGAGAACTTATTCCCTGAGACTCAGTTCAATTACTTTACGATATTGGTTGTGGCAGAGAGGCACACAGGTGACTGATGAGGAAGGAGACGGCATGCCAGCCCAGGGGGGCCTGCTCTTGTTGGGCTTGTCTCTGCTCCTTGGCTTCTTGTACTGCCAGGCGGACACATGTCAGAAAGCCAAGGCCAAACCAAATACATCAGAGTAGCAGTCAGTCTGAATGGGCCAAAACCCCCAGCGTGCCAAGGGGGGGGGCTGTCATCTGTTATGAAGAGGCATTATTCTGCAGGGCAGCTCTGACCGCGGCTCTGCCCTGACAGGCTACTGCAGGTATTTGTATGATGTACATAGTACTGTTAGCATGAAGGCACAGCCCTCACCACCCCACCCCCCCCCCCAAAAAGGCGTGGGATCCAAATCCCGGCCCTGATCTATGGGTGTGTGGGGTCTGTATGCTCTCTCCATTCTGCGTGGGCTTCATCCAGCCACTCTGGTTTCCTGCTGCAGTCAAAAACATGTAAATTGGCTTCTCTAAATAACCCATAGTGTGTGTGTGCTCCATGATCTCGGCCAGGGGCCCCCCACCCTGTGCCCTGAGATCCTAGTCAGGGTGCCCCCCACCCTGAACACCCTGTACCCTGTGATTGCCACAAGGGAGCCCCCCGCCCTGTACCCCGTGATCCCAGTCAGGGTGCCCCCCACCCTGTACCCCGTGATCCCAGTCAGGGTGCCCCCTGCCCTGTACCCGTGATCCTAGCCTGGGTGCCCCCTGCCCTGGACCCCGTGATCCTAGCCTGGGTGCCCCTCCACCCCCGCTTACGATGCCGAGTGCCCGCGATTTGAACCCACTGCCCTCGAATCCTATTTCCATACCTACGATCCCTGCGGAAACTTCATCTCGGTCCCACTGCACATAAAGTGAGACTTAAAAAAAAAAACAAAAAAAAAAACAGCCAGTTCGCGTTATGCAAGCAGTGTGGCATGTGATGTAACACCACTGCTTATCTCAGAGCGCCCCCACCCCCCACCCCCCGCGCATCACAGGCCTCTCTGCCATGTGTCACTGCTGCAGACGTGAGCAGCTATATCACAGCATGAGCATGAAATGCAGAGGATACAAAGAAGGAAGATTTTAACTGCAAATGGGAGTAAAAAAAGAGGCAAACTCAATCCCCGCATTATTCTTTAGAAGGAGGTCCTCTGCCTACATATGTAACTAACAGGCTGTCCACCTGACTGGCCAAATACCTTATTACATGTATAGTTCCAAATATCTCAATTCTGCATTCTGATTGGCTCCTCCGAGACGACCGTCACTGCACCGTTCGGCCAAACTTCATTGCATAGCCAAAGTGGGGCCCGGATGTTACTTCATGCTTGTTCAAGGCGGGTCAGGAGATTCGGGGGGGGCGGCAGGTGCGATGAACTGCAGAGGCAGCTCCGCTTTAATTTTTTTTTCTTTCCCACCCAGACTGAACCAGCAAGGCCTGACTGCGATTAGCTGCAAACTGGCGGATCTCTGCCTGCCATCATCGATTCAGAGAAAAAAAAACACAGAAATAACAACATTTCAAAAAAAGACTTGAAGTCACGCATCAGCTGGCAGGGCCTGGATCTGCCAGGGCTCAGGTGAGACACCTCTGCTGGGACAGAAGGCCTGGATCTGCCAGGGCTCAGGTGAGACACCTCTGCTGGGACAGAAGGCCTGGATCTGCCAGGGCTCAGGTGAGACACCTCTGCTGGGACAGAAGGCCTGGATCTGCCAGGGCTCAGGTGAGACACCTCTGCTGGGACAGAAGGCCTGATCTGCCAGGGCTCAGGTGAGACACCTCTGCTGGGACAGAAGGCCTGATCTGCCAGGGCTCAGGTGAGCCTGATTTGCCAGGGCTCAGGTGAGACACCTTTGCTGGGACAGAAGGCCTGATCTGCCAGGGCTCAGGTGAGACACCTCTGCTGGGACAGAAGGCCTGATCTGCCAGGGCTCAGGTGAGACACCTCTGCTGGGACAGAAGGCCTGGATCTGCTCATTTCATCATTCACTGATTAAAAAATACGGATGTGGCCATAATGGAGTGTATAATAACTGCTTTACATCTAACGAGGGAGGGGGGGATGACAAATTTGCACTTGGTGTGGCGTGATGTACCATGAGAAGCAAAAGAGAAAAGAAATAGGCAGGAGTAACTCTGCATTCCTCGCTTCCCTTTAGCTCATCAGACTGATTTGCATTTTGTGAAATGATTAAAAGAAACTGCAGTCTTTGGTCTGATTCCAAAGACTCTAGAGTCACCAAGATGCCATCAGTGAGAAAGAGTGAGAGAGAGAGAGAGAGCGAGAGAGAGAGAGAGAGAGAGAGAGAGAGCAGGGGGCAGCGATGACTCTCCCTGACAGTTCACAGAGCTGCTCAGACGTTGAATATCAATGTTATATAGTACACTAGAGAGTACAAAAAACAGCAAAGAAAAACCCACAAAACAGTCATTTTTGTTATAACTTTATGACTTATGAAATACTTCAAGGTTAGACATTTGCTTGTCCCTAAGTCTCCAGAAAAATAAAACATGATTACAACAAAGTAAAGGACATAGAAGCATCAAACATTTGCTAACACCTAATCTAACACCATGTCACATTCCCGCTCCACACCTGTCATGCATGAATATTAAGTGGCTGCATCACTGCATCTGAGAGATGCTGCAGGAACCGGAAGGAATGTAATCCTGCGCTTCTGTGCTTCATCCAAGAGACTGGGGCTGCTTCGGGTAAAGGTACGCTATCACCACATCCGCCACCAATGTGTCAGCACACCCATGCCAGGTAGCCATTTTACACCTGAATGCCCATCGCACATCTGTTGTGGTGAGAAAGCAAGAATCTAATTTGCCAGTCTGTCCGGGGGATGATAAAGTACCCGGTTTGAGAGAGCTTGCATGGGAATTATGCCAACGACTAAGGAAAATATCACTCCATTGATACCTGATGGCCAGCAGGGAGCAAAGGATGACCACCACGTCACATGCTTCGGACCCCACAACCTCCTGCGCAGAGAAGAAAGCTAAGCTTTAAGTCAGCAAGCCCGGGTCAACAAGTTTCCATCTTAAGGCTCATTTTAAAGATGAGCAGACTGGAGGTGGCAGTGCAGGTTTTCTTGCCGCCCATTCGCTCTATGGCCCCTCAAGCAGGGCGCTAAACTGAAAGAAGGACCTTCATGCCCACCAGGACACTGCCTGCCCTACACAGGAATTCCAACCATCTCTGCATCTCTGATACCAAAGCAGTGCTGTGATGCTTCGTGGAAAAAAATTTGCACTTGAAAGGATTTGGTTGATAGGCATGAGCCTAACAGCATCCTCAGTGAGTTAACCGGACATTGCGACTTACTGGGCGCTAAGCGTGGGGTAAACGAAAAAGTACCAATAATTATACCTTACGTATCTAATTAAGCACCACTCGGACAGAGGCTGCACACTGTTGATAAAAGAGGAAGCTTGTTATGTTGAAGGGAGGCTGTGAGGTTCTCTTTGGACACATGGCCAGTCAGACAGACTACAGATTATGCAAGTGAATAGTCATGTCACTGTGTGTTATTTTAACAGGATCTGAAGGCCATGGGCAGCATGACAGGATATGACAAAATATCAAACTGCTCTAGCAGGCACTGTCCTTTACTTTCACGTATTAGAGATGATTCAGAAATGCTGTTTGCTTGGTTCCAATTCCCATATAATTCTGCGCAGGGGAGGTTTGAATCCTCCAAATTCGACCCTGGGCACCATCGATGACGACAGCTAGAGAATCTGACAGCAGCTACCTGAGACTCATGGTTTAGGGGGTGGGGGGAGGGGGGGGGCATTAGTGAAACTCGGCAAGACTTAAAATTACAGCACAGTACATAGAGAGTCTCATGGAAGCCTAGATCCCAGTGTGCTGGATAGCAGAGTACTTCCTTCAAGGTCGGCTCTCTCTTCCTTTTTCCTCTGGTGGGCATGTCACACCTCAACTGGACATTCTGCTAGTATCACATGCCCCCTGAACCCATCGCCCGCCAGGCCTATTTTCAGCCTCTGTCCCCGCACTGCCTATCCGGTGTCCGCTTTAAAAACGTCCTCGAGCCTCTCCTCAGTCCCACTCCACCCAGAAACTTACCGGACCTGAGCCTGTACGCACATTACTGTATGTGAGCCCTGTGGCATGTGATGTAACACAGAACTCCCGCCCCTTCTGCCATGTGTCACTGCTGCAGACATGAGAAAACACAGCTATACCACGAGCTCCTTATGAAGATCACACTGGATACAGGACACATTTCATGGATTTTAAATTAGAAAATGAAAAAAAAATAATAATTAGACAAAACTTTGCCTCCCTGCATCAAACCTTATATGGTTCTCCTGCCCAAACAAACACGGCAGAATGAGCATCTCCAGCTGCCTGTCACAGGGGTGTGACTGCCTACTGCCAGACCCCACCCCCTTTTTCTCACTTCCACATCCTCATTCACTCCACCCCCCAGACCTGACTCCGCCCCTTGATGGCCTTGCTGCACTTTGAAGCCCTGGACAGACCCTAAATTTGCCCGCATGGCAGTATGGGCGCAGAGGGATGGCAAATGCCCTGGGGAGCCGGTTAACGAGCCCCGCTGTCCGTCCGTCCATCACCACGGGCTTCTGCTTCCTCCTTACGCCTCCTGGCGCCTCATTTATACCGGGGAGGACAGCAGACATGGAGGGTGCCCATGTCGCACTGTCAAAAGACCACAATGTAGCTCCGGCCCGGAACGAATAGAGCACGGCTGCTCGAGCGGAGAAGAAAGTTCAGGAAACAAAAGAAGGACATGCGCTTCGGTGGGGCTGACGGCTCTGCATCTAGACAGCCGACTCGGATCCCAGCGGCAGAAGCGGCGGGCGCGATTCGAGCTGCCTGTGCCCACCTACCCACTCACATGGCACACGGCCCTGGCACAGAGGCAGGCCGTTCTGGGGACGGCTTTCTCTACCAGAGTGCTGCGCTCCACTACATTCTCCATAGAATTTTTCATGTTTCTTCCCCAGCACACACACACGCGCACACACACACACACACACACGCACACACACACACACACACGCACACACACACATAGCTGAGGCAGGGTTGCAGGCAGACAGGGCTCCTCTGTCATCGCTGCACTCTCACTGTAATTTGGACGCCCCTCCTGACAAACAGACGCACTCACGGAGAAACACGGTGATGTGCGTGATGACAAACACACACACACACACACACGTAAAGTAGTGGGGGCAGAAACACATGCACACCCACAAGCGTGTGTTATGTCACTCTGACAGATACGGACCAAAAAAGATTATTCTATATCACCCACACCAGCACCACCCCCCCACCCCCCCCAAGATCTGCGCTATAACTGTGATGGCTTTGTTACTCTGTGACTCATTCACAGCAGCTTTCATCAGAGGTACGCCAGCGCATTCCAGCGTTAAAGTCGCCCCCCTACCCTACCCCCCCCCCCAGGTCCTGGTAAGGAACCTCTGGCACAAACTAACATGCTGAGCCTCCGGTGCCCAGATGATTCCCAAGACACCCAGTGGATGGTTTGGCGAGATCCAAGTTCAGCCGTGTGCGAGAGTGTGCCACTGGTGTGGCGCGGGGGGGTGTCCCTCCGCCCAGCGGAACACGGCAAACCGAGGTGCAGCCTCCGGCCATGCCGGTGTGTCCCAGGGATATGCGGAGCACTCACCTTTCTCCCCCCTCTGCTCCACAGGACACCGCAGGGCAGCGCTGCGGGGGGGCGGCCGTAGCCCGCGCCGCTGGAGAAGTTCGTCCGCGATGCTTGTTGAATGCAAACGACCCCGGTGGGGAGGGAACGAAGGAAGAGTGAGCACCGCTGAAGCCAGGGGCCCCTTTCCCACGATCGCCGGGGTCCCCCCCCCACCCCGGCTTTGTGGAGGCTCACGGCGTAATGGTGGAAACTCAGGAAGGTGCGCGCTCTGGCTTGGTTGCTGTGCACAGTGCTTAAAGCAGAGGAGCCTGCCACCTCGCTCAAGAGGAGAAGCCACGCCCACCACCCACCCTCCTACCTACTGCAGTCAATCAAAGGCAGCGACTCAGCAGCCGCCGGCCAATCACAGCCATCGGGGGGTGGGGCCTGACTGAATTCACGAGGCTAGGCACAGTGGCTGCATCTCCTCGGCTGTCAGAAGGAGAGGCAGAAGACAGCAAGAGAGAAAACAGTCTCTGGGTTAATGTTTGTGGGTTACTGGATTTTTCTCTGATATATTATGTGGTGAAGGGGCACATCCCATAAATAAGTGATGCTAGCATTCCCAAGGTAACTGACTACAAACCACTAAATTAAATCACCTGAGACACATTATTCCTGTGTTTCCCATTACAGCCTGACAGTGTGCCTTTTTTCCATTTCCTTCACTCTCTCTGGGAAGCAGAGAAAGCTGATACTTTGCCCCCGAGATAAATAGTTTGCTGGTAAATAGCTTTTCTCTCCAGTTGACATACCGCATAGCTTTCCTATGTTGCTTGATCCTGAGCAGAAGTGCTGGATTAAGTTTACCTCTAACCCTAATCAGAATAATGTACCCTTTATCCCTTTGCTGAGATTGCCAGTGATTTAAAAATAGCAGAAATGGCTGCTTAAATGCAGCTCTTTAGTATTAGACTGAAGACTGTTGGCTCTGAAGCCGAGGCTTTTTCTGGACATATGCATGATGCACACAGCAGATAACATGTATGTTCTCTAGCGGCAGGGCCACTAATCAATGCGGCGGCGGACTGTATGAGGCAGTGCATGCGTCACATGCAGAGGATACTGTAAATTGCGTCTGCATGTTCTGCAGCCATTAAAGCAGAGATCAAAGGCAGACTTTCTTCCTCCTGGAGTGCCCAAATCCTGCATATTTCACAGGCTGCTAATTGGTGACGCCTGTATTTATTGAAAATTGGAAATGATTAGGAACAAAAACTGGTTGAAGCCCTTCAGGGACTCCAAGACAGGGTGAGAGAGAGACCCTTCCTTTTTGACCCCCCCCCACAAACACACACACACACACACACACCGTTTCCCGCCTCCAGGCTATTCAACTCGTTTGATCCCACAACAATTTGCAGAGACAATTCCAGATGCACTCGTGTGACATGTTGCATTGCTGTACTCGGTATTCCACAGAATATTCACTACAGAGATATCATGTTCAATTTTCCCTTGAGCAAACACCTCTTGAAAGATTTTAGGAATCACTTAAGCTCAAAATACAGCACCGAATTTGTGTCATACTAAAACATACTTAAAAACAAGACTAAACTCACATTACAAGTAACATTTTTCTGAGATGAAAACACAAACATTTACATGTTCCAGACAAAGACACGTGCATATGCACACTTCAGTGACTGTCTGTCTTTTCACCCCCTACAGGAGATCATTACTGAGGGCCAAGGGGGTTCACCACAGAGGGCGTGGGGAGTGGGACGGTGCTTTGGGGTCAGGTGGGTGGGTAGTCACACCAAGGTGTGAACTGAAGGGTCTCATCAACTGCAGTTAGTATTACCATAAACACTTAACTCTTTTTATTTTTTCATTATTTTTCTGTTTTGCTGCCAGAACATAGCCATTGCTTTACAGTCTAATAGTCAAACAATACAGATCATAATTAATCAGGATGGTTAATTTTCCATCCATCCATGCTCCCTTATTAGGTACAAGGTCATGGAAAGCCTACCCCAGGAAACACTGGGAGAGAGATAGCCAATACGGACAGCCAGTCAGCCATAGTAAGGCAGCGACACACATGCAAACACAATGGGGAATTTAGCGATGCCAAATCACCTCACCATAAGTCTGTGGACTGCGAGAGGAGCCCAGAATCAACCCCTGCGGCATGGAGAGAAGATGCGACACGCATATGCGCAGACAAAGCTGAGTGCAGAATTCGAACCCCCAGAATGAGAGGTGAGGCTATACAGTTCCAGGCAACAGGCTAATGCAAAAATGTATGGCTTGTTTCAGATTCGAAAATAATTAAGAAATACAGAAACAAACAATGAATGCAACAATAAAAATGAAGTAAAACCCTACAAAGAAAATGTGCAATGGCCATAATCTTAAATCAGAATAACAGCCTCAGCCTTAAACAAATCAGAGTAACAGCCCCAGAGTTACACCCATCAGAGTAACAGCCCCAGTGTTACACATATCAGAGTAACAACTCCTCAGAGTAACAGCCCTAATCTTACACAAATCACAGTAACAGCCCCATTCTAGTACAAATCGGAATGGCAGCCCCAGTCTTACTAAAATCAAAGTATCGGCCCCAGTCATACACACATCAGAGTATCAGCCCCAGTGTTCCAGACATCAGAGTAACAGCCCCAGTCTTACACAAACCAGAATAATAGCCTGAATCTTGCTTGTGGAAATTTTCCAAAAATTGTGTGGTTGGCAGACCGAAAAATGATTGGTTCAGAGAGATAACCAATCAGACTATAGAGGAGGTGGATCAAAGCAATTAGTGGAGGCAGGACCAAAACATCTGATTGGTTGGTCCCGCCTCCTCTAGCTGCTTGAACCAACCTCTTCTACAATCTGATTGGTTATCTCTTTGAACCAATCATTTTTCGTTCTGCCCTCAGAACATTTTTGTGTAAGTAAAACCCCCATGAGCCAGAATCTTACATAAATTAGAGAAACAGCCCCAGTCTAGTACACATCAGAGTAAAAGCCTCAATGAGTCACACATCAGAGCAACAGTCCCAGTCTTACCCAAGCCAGAATAATAGCCCGAATGTTACACAAATCAAAGTAACAGCCCCAGTCTAGCACACCCCAGAGTAAAAGCCCCAGTGTTACACACATCAGAGTAACACCCCCAATCTTACACACCAGAATAACAGTCCCAGTCTTACACAAGCCAGAATAACAGCCCAAATCTTACACAAATCAGAGTAACAGCCCCAGTCTAACATATACCAGAGTAAAATCCTTGGTGTTACACACATCAGAGTAACAGCCCCAACCTTACACACCAGAGTAACAGTCTTACATAAGTCAGAGTAGCAACCCCAGTTTAGTACACAACAGAGTAACAGCTCCCAATCATACACAAATCAGAATAACAGCCTGATTTTTGCACATATTAAAGTAACAGTCCCAGTCTTACAATCGCTTTCCCTTGTTCCAATGGAAGAAAAAAAGAGCCTGAAAATTAATAGAAATGGCAGCTTTAGCTGTTCGAGATGTTGCTCTTTTGTGGATGGCTGAGCTTTGCTGAAAATAGGCATTTTGATTTTACTCACACAAAAGAACCCTGAAGATTACAGAGCCCACTGCTTCCTTCCTCCAGGACCTTTTGTTCTTTGTAAATCACCCCCATTTATTACACTTGCAGCCAAAGATAATGTAGATTTCTCATCAGTTTAGTAAAAATATGTTGAGAATGAAAATTTTACCTGTTGCCTCACCTCTTCAAGCAGTGTTTTCTTCCTTGACGAGAGAAGTTTTTGACAAGCAGATAGAGTTCAACGATTCATGTGGGTCAGAAAACATGCCTTACAGTTTCATAATGGATATATCACCAGTTTTACAAACAATACATTATCAATTTAGGAGATGCTTTTATCCATAGCGACAGGCATTTTTTTGAGAAAGCGGGGGTCAGGCAATCTTCGGAGCAGCTGGGGTAAGGAGCCTTGCTGAAGGACCCAACGGCAGTGACATGCCAGTCGTGGAACTGGAACCAAGGATGTTCCAATCATGGGCACATTGTCCAAACCCGCTGAGCCGGACACCGCAGCTCCTGTCTTGTGCCCTGTAGTTCCTGGCATAGCCTCTGCAACTGGGATAGGCAGTAATGGAAGATGGAAGATTCCAGATCAAAAGCAATAATTGTTCACAGTGCAGCTCTGAAACTGGACACCACTGCAAAAGCTCCACTTCCTAACGTTAAGCTGGGGTCCAGATCAAGCGTGAGCTGATCACCTCCTCTTTGACCTGTTTGCAAGCCTCCAGATCAAGAGCTGGCATCCTGTGGAGCTAACATCTGCTTCTTTTCCCAAAAAATAATCAAAAAAAAAAAATCATTCATCTTTTTAATATATTTGGAGAAGCATTTACCAGCCTTTGAACACACAACACTGTAAAAGATTCCCTTCCTTGTTGCTGCTCCCATGCTGAGAGAAACCAGGGCCACAACTGCATGAGTGCTACATCACTGGTTTGCCCCCTAAGGAGTGAAATCTACGGCAGTAGAAACCTCTCAGCTGGTCCTACCAGAACAGGCAAGTTTGACACTGAGGCGCCATCCCTCTCCACAGAATAGTCTGCAAGGGAATCAGGGCCAGAATTCAAGGGGCAATTTTTTTTCCACTGCCATGTGGAAAGTGAGACAAATTGTACTGTGAAAAAACTCAAGTGAAAAGCGGTTATGCTTAATCTTAAAATGACGCGCTCTGCAGATTGCTCATCTGGCTTCTGACCTCTCACATACGCAATAAATGTAGATGGATGAACTCAAAGTTTGTGTGAACTTTACATGGAGCCAAAAACGTGAAGCGTCAGCTTCTTATAAAAACTCCAAACGGAATTTTTTTTTTTATGATCCCAAGCAAATGCACGTGGGAAGCAGCTTCTGATCGTCTCCACATCAACACATCCAAGCCACCGCCAATCAGTCACTCTGTCACCCCTTATTTTCCCCTCTTAATTAATTTAATTTGAATAATCGTCTTATTAGGTTCTGGCTGTGTCTGAAAGATATTGGGTAGGTTCTGCTCCAGCACTGCTTACCTGGGCATTCACTGGAAGCTCAGTCTAGCTGCACTGAAATAGTTGATTCCTTGACAGCATGCATGTCTGCAACATGCTATTTCCCTCACTTGTACATCGCATTCGACAGGCATCTGCTACATAAATAACTGTAAAGGTAAATGCAAAGCTAATGGGATTTAAAATGTCCACTGCATTGGGACCAAACACCAGGAATGTATCACTGCTGGCATTCTCTCATACTACAGCTCTCTGATATTTTGACATTCCTTTCTACCCCGGCTGATGTATGCAAAGCCTGCCTCTTAACAAGCAGCGACCGAGCATTGACCCCCCACCCCCCACCACGTCCAGAGGACACAGCCTTGGCCATCGCTCCGTTCTGTAGCCTAGGACGCCGCTATGGACTCAGGAGATGGATCTTTTCAGCTGCGTGTGAGTCATCCGAGTGCGCAGTCTGTAGCGGGGGTGCAAAACGATACAGTCATCTCGCACATTCGCATCGAGCAGCCATATACCTTACATGGAAATAAGACAGAGCCTCGCCACAAAGCCAGAGGATGCTGATGTGCAGAGCCTCCCTGTGGCCGGATAGCAAGGTCCGTGAGGAAGGGGGGGGGGGGCGTGGCCCAGATGACGGGCGCAAGGAGGGGCTGTTCTGCTCCCGAGCAAATCAGCTGGGGGCTGAGCTTTTGGGCATAAGGGGTCTCGCAGAAAGCGCTCCACTACCCCCTTCATTAGGGTGAAGTAAAGACAAGCTGGGAGATTAGGAGGGGATTTCAGCCGTGTCCACAATGCTGGTTAAGTACAGCCGGGATCAGTCTGGTGTGCCCACCCCCACACACATGTCCGCCCCCTGTCGTTTGGGCCACACAGGGCACATTTTCTGCCAGAAAGGAACAGTGAGAATCACCTTCACAGGTCCCCCCCTGCCCCCCCCCAGAACATTGGACATAGAACTGATACAGCCTTTGACGATCCCGGCACTGACGCAGTGTCACCAAGTCACACAGGGTCCTTCTCTCACAGCCTGAGGCGGTTTTCACCAGATTCGTGTTCTTCACAGTGCGGGGGGTGAGGGGGGGGGTGGGGGGGAGGAGAGAAAATGCTGAGTTCAATACTGTGAATACAGAGATAGCAGAGATTTCTTTAGCTAGGGAAGACTATGCAGAAATGGAAATCAAGGAGACAAAATGGCCCGGAGCAAGAGAAGGCAACGCGAGAACTTTGATGGAGAGCCTTTGAAAAAGGAGGAAACCGCAGCCGCAGCCGCAGTCGCAGCCGCAGTTGCATGTGAGATGTCAGGGGCTGGCTCCTATTCACCAGCCAGGCGGGAGGGAGCCACCAGCGTCCATAACAATGGTGCGGTGCTGCAGAGCTGCGGTGCTGCGGAGCGCTCCAGCGCATCGTGTGAGGCGCCGTGCGTTGGCCGCGAACTGAACCTTTGCGAATTTAAAACAAAGACATCGTCATCTGCCGACTCTTAAGGGCAAAGCGCATGGGGCATGGCTGACACGCTAGCACCTGGAGCTTGCTTCCAGTGTTTCTCAGAACAGAACAACAGCACCCTCCCCCAGCCACGAGACCCACTCGCTGCTTTAGTAAGAAATATGAAATAGTAAGCAAAAAGGGCTTCTCTCTTACCGTGAGAGTGACGGGTGCGCCCCGGCTAAAAGAGAGAGCACAGAGAAAACAGGCATTTCAAAGGGGGGGGGGGGGGGGGTAGGAATTAACACCTGGATGTAATTTCATCTTAAGCCTGTGCAGCTCCCTCGCACAGAATCTTTGGCAAAAGCCCCCCGTAGGGAGATGCGCATAAACA
Organism: Paramormyrops kingsleyae; assembly: GCF_048594095.1. Taxonomy (NCBI): domain Eukaryota; kingdom Metazoa; phylum Chordata; class Actinopteri; order Osteoglossiformes; family Mormyridae; genus Paramormyrops; species Paramormyrops kingsleyae. The sequence continues at coordinate 22,723,732 of NC_132802.1, read as the reverse complement.
CCATCCACGAGGCGTTTTGCAGGCACTGTCCAGAGAATCAGGTTTATCTCACTCTTATGCAATTGGTCCGTTTCCTCAGAATCCCTCCCATAGACACTCCATTTGTTTCCATAGCAACAATTTGAAGGACACACTTCAAGAGAAAAGGGCATCTAAAAATGCAGCAGGTTGCTCCCCCCCTCCTCATTTCCCAACACATTCTTCTGACACAGACGGTCTCAGAAATCAACTGAAATATTTGAGTCTGCAACAAAAACAAGCAACATTTGAAGACATTTTTCTTCCAGATCTGAGGACGAATACCATTACAGTTTAACTGAATCACGGCTCAAACATCAACCATCTGGGTCAATGCTGCATAAATCAGAACACAAACTTCTACAGGAAGTTTCATCGGGGGTGTATCTCATAGACTATGATTTATATGGAAAAGGAACACAACATAGGGAATTAGTTTTACAGTCCATCTGTTGGGCTTCTGAACATCATTTGGAAAATGATGCTGTAAATTTGTAAATCATAGCAGCTGGAAGGCCATAATTCATGGTCATGTTGTAGGGTGGTTTTATAAATGATGTTGACTAAATAAACTGCTAGGAATACACGTACTGGTCTAACTGGATTTTCAAGTGAGCCTATCCACAGTTGGTTTTCTGCGTGAACATTCATCCCAAAAAAGTGAACCAAATTATTCAAAATAGTGAGGGAACAGCCCTTCATTCCTAGGTCCATGTGCTAATCTGACATGGGAAAACGATGGTAAACAAGCACAGCCTACTGCTATGATGGGCTAGGTGTGGCAGTAAGGCGTGGCAGTGATGGGCTAGGTGTGGCAGTAAGGTGTTGCAGTAATGGGTTAGGTGTGGCAGTAAGGTGTTGCAGTGATGGGCTAGGTGTGGCAGTGATGGGCTAGGTGTGGCAGTAAGGTGTTGCAGTGATGGGCTAGGTGTGTCAGTAAGATGTAGCAGTGATGGGCTAGGTGTGGCAGTAACATGTGGCAGTGATGGGCTAGGTGTGGCAGTAAGGCGTGGCAGTGATGGGCTAGGTGTGGCAGTGATGGGCTAGGTGTGGCAGTAAGGCGTGGCAGTGATGGGCTAGGTGTGGCAGTAAGATGTAGCAGTGATGGGCTAGGTGTGGCAGTAAGGCGTAGCAGTGATGGGCTAGGTGTGGCAGTAAGGCGTAGCAGTGATGGGCTAGGTGTGGCAGTAAGGCGTAGCAGTGATGGGCTAGGTGTGGCAGTAAGGCGTAGCAGTGATGGGCTAGGTGTGGCAGGAAGATGTGGCAGTGATGGGCTAGGTGTGGCAGTAAGGCGTAGCAGTGATGGGCTAGGTGTGGCAGTAAGGCGTAGCAGTGATGGGCTAGGTGTGGCAGTAAGATGTAGCAGTGATGGGCGAGGTGTGGCAGGAAGATGTGGCAGTGTGTGCTGTTTTATTTCTGTCATCTGCAGACCTGTCATCTTAATTTTCAAAAGAGAATCTAACAAAATAAATAAGCTTTCATGTTACGGTATTTTCATAATTCCAGGGGGATCTGGCAAATTTTGAGCGGAGGTTCAAACTCGCTATATTACTACCTGGCTACGTGCTTGGTTGGGAACAATACATTTTGGGGTGGCGGAGGGATTCAAACCTATAATTGTACTACATGGCCATGTGGCTGCAAGAACAAACCACAAAAATATGATTAAAAGCCATCCAACTACCTACAGCAGCTACAACAGCCATCCAAAAAAGTCATTTGTAGGCCATACAAGCTTTTTCAAAATAATCTGAAAATTAGAGACCAGTACTTTAAAATCCTTGATAAAATTAATCAGCTGTGCCTCACAATTACAAGGCGAAATGTGTCAATGCATCAGTGCTGTTAAGTATCGTCTGCAGTCGGTCTTTGGTACTCTTGCCGTGAACAGCGAACCTGCCGAGATCCTTTACTGCTTGGCATTTGGTCATATACATATACAGTATATAAGAAAGAAAAGAAAGAAAGAAAGAAAGAAAGAAAGCCAAATGACAAAGGAGGAACTAAAAACTCACAAGTGGGAAGAAAAAAAACCTAAGGTCAAATAGCTGCCCAACCTCCCTCCCCCCAGGCATGCTAACATTATTGAAAAAGAAAGAGTGGGCTTGCTTGCCTTGCATAAAGCAAGGTGTGAGCTGTGATCAAGGTCAAAGCCAAAGTCCTTCAATGAGTCAGTTCTCCATGCTGGCCTGTGTAAGGTGGCAGATTGAAGGCTGCACCCACGATGTTACAGTTCGAAAATTTATGGTGAATTCAACGAGCAGTGGAGGCCGTGTAAGATCACGGAATTCCCAAGACACCATGGAATCTGCTGGCACAACACTAACACCACTGAGCTAAAACCAGGCGTAGATGAGGTATGTCTCCATGCTTGTGCCACCAGGTCTTCATAGAGGTGTTACTCTGTGTTTCTTTGCTTCTCTAGCATTAATTGAACCTTCCAGAGATGGTCACACAATATCTCTATGCTACCAAACAACAAGATCTGGGAAACACTCAAGAATAAGTCCTGAATGACCTTATCATAATGAACTGTAACCTTGTTTATACTACATCTACCATCTTTGACTTCGTTGTTACATTATTTGTTTCTATCTGTATAATGTACGTATGCAAAAGAATGACCCTTTGTGCCTTACATCCATTTTCTATACTTACTTATTCTACGCAGAGGGTTGCAGATGTCTGGAGCCAATCCCAGAAGCTACAGGCACAAAGCAGGGAACAGACCAGGACAGGATGTCGACCCATCACACAGTGCAGTCACACACCATTCACTCACACACCATTGACTCACACACCATTCCCTCACATACCATTCCCTCACACACCATTCCCTCACACACCATTCCCTCACACACCATTCACTCATATACCATTCACTCACACACCATTCCCTCACATACCATTCACTCACACACCATTCCCTCATATACCATTCACTCACACACCATTCCCTCACATACCATTCACTCACACACCATTCCCTCATATACCATTCCCTCACACACCATTCCCTCACATACCATTCCCTCACACACCATTCACTCATATACCATTCACTCACACACCATTCCCTCACATACCATTCACTCACACACCATTCCCTCATATACCATTCACTCACACCATTCCCTCACATACCATTCACTCACACACCATTCCCTCACATACCATTCACTCACACACCATTCCCTCACACACCATTCACTCATATACCATTCACTCACACACCATTCCCTCACATACCATTCACTCAAACACCATTCCCTCATATACCATTCACTCACACACCATTCCCTCACATATCATTCACTCACACACCATTCCCTCACACACCATTCACTCACATACCATTCACTGACACACCATTCCCTCACATACCATTCACTCACACACCATTCCCTCATATACCATTCACTCACACACCATTCCCTCACACACCATTCCCTCACACACCATTCACTCACACACCATTCCCTCACATACCATTCACTCACACACCATTCCCTCACACATCATTCCCTCACATACCATTCACTCACACACCATTCCCTCACATACCATTCACTCACACACCATTCCCTCACATACCATTTCCTCACACACCATTCCCTCACACACCATTCACTCACACACCATTCCCTCATATACCATTCACTCACACACCATTCCCTCACACATCATTCCCTCACACACCATTCACTCACACACCATTCCCTCACACATCATTCCCTCACACACCATTCACTCACATACCATTCACTCACACACCATTCCCTCACATACCATTCACTCACACACCATTCCCTCACATACCATTTCCTCACACACCATTCCCTCACACACCATTCACTCACACACCATTCACTCACACACCATTCCCTCACATACCATTCACTCACACCATTCCCTCACATACCATTCACTCACACACCATTCCCTCACATACCATTTCCTCACACACCATTCCCTCACACACCATTCCCTCACATACCATTCACTCACACACCATTCACTCACACACCATTCCCTCACACACCATTCACTCACACACCATTCACTCACACACCATTCACTCACATACCATTCACTCAGACACCATTCACTCACACACCATTCACTCACACACCATTCCCTCATATACCATTCACTCACACACCATTCACTCACACACCATTCACTCACACACCATTCCCTCATATACCATTCATTCACACACCATTCCCTCATATACCATTCACTCACACACCATTCCCTCACATACCATTCCCTCACACACCATTCACTCACACACCATTCCCTCACATACCATTCACTCACACACCATTCACTCACACACCATTCACTCACACACCATTCCCTCACATACCATCCACTCACACACCATTCCCTCATATACCATTCACTCACACACCATTCCCTCATATACCATTCACTCACACACCATTCCCTCACATACCATTCACTCACACACCATTCCCTCACACACCATTCCCTCACACACCATTCACTCACACACCATTCCCTCACACACCATTCACTCACATACCATTCACTCACACACCATTCCCTCACACACCATTCACTCACACACCATTCACTCACACACCATTCCCTCACACACCATTCACTCACACACCATTCACTCACACACCATTCACTCACACACCATTCCCTCACACACCATTCACTCACATACCATTCACTCACACACCATTCCCTCACACACCATTCACTCACACACCATTCACTCACACACCATTCCCTCACACACCATTCACTCACACACCATTCACTCACACACCATTCCCTCACACACCATTCACTCACATACCATTCACTCACACACCATTCACTCACACACCATTCCCTCACACACCATTTCCTCACACACCATTCCCTCACACATCCATTCCCTCACGATACCATTCACTCACACACCATTCACTCACATACCAATTCACTCACACACCATTCACTCACACACCATGTCCCTCACACACCATTCACTCACACACCATTCACTCACATACCATTCACTCACACACCATTCACTCACACACCATTCACTCACACACCATTCCCTCATATACCAATTCACACACCATTCACTCACACACCATCACTCACATACCATCACTCACACACCATTCACTCACACACCATTCCTCACAACACCATTCACTCACACACCATTCCCTCACACACCATGCACTCACACACCATTCCCTCACACACCATTCACTCACACACCATTCACTCACACACCTTTCCCTCACATACCATTCACTCACACACCATTCCCTCACACACCATTCACTCAAATACCATTCACTCACACACCATTCACTCACACACCATTCACTCACATACCATTCACTCACACACCATTCCCTCACATACCATTCACTCAACACACCATTCCCTCACACACCATTCACTCACACACCATTCACTCACACACCATTCCCTCACACACCATTCCCTCACACACCATTCACTCACACACCATTCACTCACACACCATTCACTCACACACCATTCCCTCACACACCATTCCCTCACAACACATCCCTCACACACCATTCACTCACACACCATTCACTCACACACCATTCCCTCACACACCATTCACTCACATACCATTCACTCACACACCATTCCCTCACACACCATTCACTCACACACCATTCACTCACACACCATTCCCTCACACACCATTCACTCACACACCATTCCCTCACACACCATTCACTCACACACCATTCACTCACACACCATTCCCTCACACACCATTCACTCACACACCATTCACTCACACACCATTCCCTCACACACCATTCACTCACACACCATTCACTCACACACCATTCCCTCACACACCATTCACTCACACACCATTCACTCACACACCATTCCCTCACACACCATTCACTCACATACCATTCACTCACACACCATTCCCTCACACACCATTCACTCACACACCATTCCCTCACATACCATTCACTCACATACCATTCACTCACACACCATTCCCTCACACACCATTCACTCACACACCATTCACTCACACACCATTCACTCACACACCATTCCCTCACACACCATTCACTCACATACCATTCACTCACACACCATTCCCTCACACACCATTCCCTCACACACCATTCACTCACACACCATTCACTCACACACCATTCCCTCACATACCATTCACTCACACACCATTCCCTCACACACCATTCACTCACATACCATTCACTCACACACCATTCCCTCACACACCATTCACTCACACACCATTCACTCACACACCATTCCCTCACACACCATTCCCTCACACACCATTCACTCACACACCATTCCCTCACATACCATTCACTCACATACCATTCACTCACACACCATTCCCTCACACACCATTCACTCACACACCATTCCCTCACACACCATTCACTCACATACCATTCACTCACACACCATTCCCTCACACACCATTCACTCACACACCATTCACTCACACACCATTCACTCACATACCATTCACTCACACACCATTCACTCACACACCATTCACTCACACACCATTCACTCACACACCATTCCCTCACACACCATTCACACCTATGGACAGTTTGGTAACTTGTATTTGGACAGTGAGGGGAAGCCAGACAATCCAGAGGAAACTCCACCACAGGGAGAACATTCAAACTCCACAGCCATGGAACCAGGGCAAAGATTCAAACCCTAGTCCCAGAGGTGAGAGGCAACATACGTTATTCTTGTATTTATGGCAAAATATCTAAGCAATGTGTTTCGAAGTGTATGAAATTACTAATGGACTGCTGGTGTCCAAATAGATGAATAATGCTAAAAAGTTGCTAGATAATCAAGCTGGTTGGAGATCGCTGTTTGTAACCTGGTCCATGAAATAGGTTAAATTACAAGAGTCCCTTTCCAAATGGATATAAAGTTCACCACAGGTTTACCTTCAGTGCAGATCATTAAAAGCAGTACTTATTATTTACCCACAGAGTGGTGACCTAGCGTGCGCCGCTGTGGCACAGGTCGCGCAGGCTAAACCACTACAGCACATTCCGATTTTACACTGTTCCCGGTTTATTGATGACATGCAGTGCGGCAGGCATCACCTCAAGCAAACCAACATAAACACTGCAGAGCAGCAGTGCAACATAAGTCTTTCTCCTCGCAGGCTCCATCAGGCAAGCCTGACACATACTGTTCGATCCCGGGGTCAGGACCGGCAGGTATCACACTGGCATGCTATCATCTCCCATCCATCTAAACCCCAAAATCAGGGTGGCGCTACTGAGGCAGTCAATGTAGGGCAGCCTCACTCAAACCCATGTGTGGTTGTCTTCAGGATATATTAAGAATGCATGTTTTTTGCATTCTAGTTTGGGCTGCAGCTTATGGATGGATGGATGGATGGGTCTCCCTAGATTTATTCAGTGGTATTTTTTAATTCAAAATCTCACAGCATCAGTGTTACCAGAAATACAAGCCATGTATTATGCATAACTGCAAGGCAATCAAACGCATCTTTATATAAGCACGAATACTTTCAGCCAATTTTCACAATTCCGGTATTGGTTTGTTTTTATTTTTGTTTAAACGATTCTTGCCGTAAATGAATTGGTGATTAGCATATCAGTGGGTGGGTCTCATTAATATAAATACAAGCGCGGTGTGGGAGATTGCTGCTCTCACAGACAGTGATGAGTTTATCTACAATTACACCAGGCCACCGGAACAGGTTCCCTGCCATCGAACATGATAGCCCTTCGCAATATCGGCATTTAAACGCGCGTAATTCCAGTCAGGGTTAAGTCCCATATATGATGGGAAGGAGTCTCGTAACCTGAGAACTCTGACGGCACCCAACTAACGAATAATTCGCCTCCCTGTCTGTCTGCACGAGGGCAGGCTGCCATGCTGGCTTCTGTGGTGTGGCACGCACGCTGTCGGATTCGTCATGCCTGGTGACGAGAACGCGCGGCTCGACTGAGTCAAGCTGGGGAGTAGCGGGGCAGGGGCCCGCGGTCTGTGGACCACCCCCTCTAGCTGCCTGAAACAAATGAGCAAGCCCCTTGGGCATCAAGCAGAAAGGGGACAAGACACAGCCTTAGCATCCTGCTAAATTCAAGTGTCGTATCATTGACAAAAAAAATTAAAAATACGAGAGTATACGAGAATAAGAGAGTGACAAAGCGCAGCTGCATCCCACGAGCCCTGACACATCAGCCAGGAGCAGGAGGAGCAGGAAGGAAGTGCTGCAGTGAGATAGTTCCCCTTCACAGACAAAAAAGAGGGAATTGATTGTAAAACCAGAAAACCAAAATGTATTATTTAATAAATAATAAAATAATCTCATAATTTCTCATTTTACGCAGTGGTTTAGCTGTTCCACATATCAGGGGCTCTCCATTCAGATGTGTGTCTAGTATATATAGTTGCAGAGAAATTGATGTGAAAAGCACACCTGTGGCTGCACAAACTGAGCTTAGCCCACAATACGAAGACATCAAACCTTTCAGCATATCAATATGCAGGGCCAAAAACACGTCCAGATGGTTTCATTTTTCGTTTTTAATGACTATGCTACCTTGCTAATAAGGTCCATAAAATCTTAAAAGCCATTAAATACATTGTTCACCACATTCAAACAAAACTTTTCCTCTCTTGCAAAATGGACAGTAAATTGGACCAGCACAGTGGTCTTTGGGTCTTTACAGAATATATTTACAGGAAAATTAATATTTAGAAATAACTTAGGCTACATGAAAACATTAAAATAATGAAAATAATTTTGCTCAGGTATCTCAATATATGATGGAATGCGGAGAGATATAAATCATATTTCACGTAAGTCAAGGTTTAATCTGGGCTTATGTAGGAACAGGCAGCATAAAGCAGCAGGAGCTGAAGCAGCTCATTCTGCGCAACAAGTAACGGCAGTAAGTCCAATCCAGATGGTGACGGTGAGGAACCTGCTTCTGTCGGATCGAGTCTGTCTTTCCTCGGAGTTCCTACAACCCATCTCTATTTTTTTTTTCTGAATATGTCTGCTTTTACTATGCATACGACTGCCATATATCAGTTTTGGCATACCGTCCAGATGATCGCATAATAATAATAATAATAGACATAAAAAATTAAATGGTAATCACAGTTCAATAAAATTACATTAAAAACTAACCACTCGAAACCTTGAAGGTCTCTAGAGATACAGTAGAAGCACGGAAATCCCGCGATCTGCGTCATTTCCCATCGAATCATGTATCTACTTCACGTTTTGAATTGTCCTGATATTTACAAATAACATTACGTCACTAAATTGATTTCACAAAATACATTTCCTAATAATCAGTACTCACATATGTTTTCATTAGTGCACGCTATAGATTTACGCTATAAAATGGAGTCAACAATTAAAAACCAGAAATGATACTAAACGCGATGCAGCTGCAATGGTTTTCTATGCAAGAACAGACATCTATGGCATTCTATGCGTTTGCAAAATGTAAGTCGATCAGCTAAGAAACAGGCAAAATTTCATTTCAAACACGATATATTTTCCCTCCTCTTAGCGCCCCCTGGTGTAAGAGAAATGCACATTCTAACATCGTCAGGGCAAAGCTGCCGAAACCAAGAATGTATCGCTGCAACCGGGAGCCAATTGTCAAGTGGGAGGGGCAATGTCAAGAGGGAGGGACAATATCGAGTAGGAGGGGTTTATCACGAGCAGTAGGAGGAGTTTATGGCTAGGGTTGGGGTTAAGGTATCAGATAACAGGCCCCTCGTTATAAACCCCTCCTACATTACACCTCCTACTCCACATTACCCCTCCTATTGGACATTGCCTCACTCGACATTCACCTCCCAGCTGCAGCGATACGTCTCTCGCTTGGCTACAAGATAAGCACTGATGATGAGTATGGATCAACTAGACAGACACGAAAAGCATGCTTTTGCTTTTATCTTGAGAGATCAGAGGTGTCCCCTCAGTGTAAAAATTCTAGTTATTTATTAATCAGGGTAATTGTTAACCTGGAAACTATGTGAGGACAGAGCAGCAACAACATAGGGGACACCTCATCCAAAAAGAAGTGGACCTAAAAGGGATTTCCAAGACAGATGTACATCTATTAAATGTATAGTGAGTTTGCCCATAGCCATTGTTTGCCACTGTGTTTTTTTAAGTATTACTCCTTCTCTCATGGCATGAAAAAGTAAAAAAATAAGTCTAATAATGGACAGGTTAGTTAAAACTTTCAGCTGAGTTTCTTCATTACAGAAATTCCAAAAGGTTCTACAGGGAGCACCTGTGATACAAGGGTATCAGATCATCTAGTGGTCTAATCCCAGCCTCTGTCAAGTACCTGGGTTTGGAACCTATGGCACCTAAAGAAGGCAAACACTTTGAGGGTTACCTTCCCTAGTACCACTTTGTTTGCTGTGATGTAACATTAGTATTGGTGCCATAGTGTTTATAAGGAGGCACAAAGCTCTGTGCTGTCTTCCTAGTTTAGAAGCGCAAAACACCCTTGCAGAACGAGGCAGACATTCATCTTTATGAATCTATAATATGTGTCCAGACAGTATACTCTTTAATGGTACTGACTGAGAGAGCACATACATCTGTGAGCACATGGTCTTTTGCTTAGGGTAGCGTACAGCGAGATGGAGCAGAGCAAAGCTCTGGCTTGTTCCACCTCAGACAAAGCGATCACAGCATGTGCCTGCCTGCAGGAGCGTGTTCCACATGTGATCCGGTGGCAGTACAGCATCCCAGGAGCATCTTATCAAAGACACCGGTGGGCTCTTATTGACCAGCATGGTCAGGAATCTTGATGCTCCTTCCAATTAGAGTGACAGGAAGGTGTGAGGGGAGTGTGCCTTGCAAGTGTGCACTCTCTGCCCATTTTACTTCCGGAGTGTGCCATGTAAGTGTACACTCTCTGCCCATATTACTTCCGGAGTGTGCATTGCAAGTGTGCACTCTCTGCCCATTTTACTTCTGGAGTTTGCCTTGCAAGTGTACACTCTCTGCCCATTTTACTTCCGGAGTGTGCATTGCAAGTGTGCACTCTCTGCCCATTTTACTTCCGGAGTGTGCATTGCAAGTGTGCACTCTCTGCCCATTTTACTTCCGGAGTGTGCCTTGCAAGTGTGCACTCTCTGCCCATTTTATGTCCGGAGTGTGCCATGCAAGTGTGCACTCTCTGCCCATTTTACTTCCAGAGTGTGCCTTGCAAGTGTGCACTCTCTGCCAATATTACTTCCGGAGTGTGCCTTGCAAGTGTGTACTCTCTGGCCATTTTACTTCCGGAGTGTGCCTTGCAATGTGCACTCTCTCCCCATATCACTCCCTGTCTTTAAAAGCGGTCCCTACGGACAGAGCCGATGACAACCCTGTCCTAGCCTTTTCGTAATTCCAGTTAAAACATTTACTGCATCAAATGCATTACAGCTTAGCAGACAATTTAGCATAAAGTTATACAGTATATACAGTATACAGGGATTCATGAGGTGTACTGGGATTAGAATATGAAGGCATGTATTTACACTAGTATATTTCACATTATATATTACACACAGAACAAACTGTGACCTGAGGGCTGAATGCTCAATCAAGAGAAAAAAAACTTGAAAGCTTGATAAAAAGTTGCTTTCTCATACAAAATCAGAGATTTAAAGGATCCCTTCTGGGCAATGACTGCAGCAATGTTATATGACAGCAATAACTGCATTCCTCATATTGAGGACACCAATTCACTGAGGTGATTAGGCAGCCTTTTCATTAAAAGGTTATTAAAACCACTTGCTTATAGGATGACCAGTGGCAGATTTCAGCGAAACCAGGGGTGAATTTCCCGAAGCCTTCTTAATGCTATGTCGTTTGTACGTGACCTTTTATATTAAAAGATAGAACTTACGAACGACATAGCATTAACATAATTTCTGGCTATGTCTGTGTAAGTTTGTTCTGCTTGTGCCCTTAGCTGTCAAGGGTGAAGAAGAGACAGCAGACCCAGGAATCCGGAACAGAGAAATGACAGAAGCTCACAAGCCACCATTTAAGCCTGTCGTCAGAAGAGCCATCTCCACAAGACCAGCTCCTCATACAACAAACAAATTAAAGCTCAACCAGTTTTTATTGGTAATTATGCCTACAAGCATGCTTAGTCTTAGTCTGCTAGCATTTTCAGCAGAGCTGCCCATCCCTGCTCCCAGAGATCTACCAGCAGAACTTGGGTCCTAATTGAACACACTTGTTACAGATAATAAGGCCCTTCTGTAGCATCTTAGTATTAGAGCCAACTCAGGTTTAACATAGCTGACTGTAATACTGAGATGCTAGAGAAGAGCCTGATTATCTGTATCAGGTGTGTTAAATAAGGGCAGCCTCTAAGCTCGGCTGGGTGGCAGATCTCCTGGAGCAGGGTTGGCATCTCTGCTATAAATGCTAGCAGCCCTGATTTATAGTAATGACAGCAGTTTAAGGGGTGTATGAAATAGTGTTGGAGAGCAAAGCTGTGCACTCATTCCTTCATGTGTTCTTGTTGACGAAGCGCTCGTGATACACTAAGGGCCGTGTGTCCCTCGGGTCAGCCGTGTGTCCCGGGGAGGCCTGGCCATACGTGGCATCTCTGCAGTGCATTAAAGCAGCGATGGGGGCCCGTCTGGTAAACCTTAGCAAGCTGTAGCCCGCTAACAAGGCTACAAATATCAGGGCAAACGGCACGTCGCCCCCAGGGCCGTCAAGCAAGAAAGCTGTTCTGCTCCAGGGGAGCCGTTGTAAGATGGCTGCTCTAAGCACAAACCGCTCTCGCACGTCATCTGCAGCACTCATAGAATGTCACGGACATCCGCAGCACGCATGACTTCATACCTACAGCCTCCTCGCCTGTCGCTTGCATCCGGGTAAGAACCTAAAAGTAGCATCTGGCAACAAGCAAAGAGCAGTGGGGGGCCCCTCTGCCATGCAGATCCTGAAAAGGCATTAGGCTGGGGGCCTCAGGCACAGCAGCAGATCATACTGATGCCAGCTCAGTCACAGAGATGCTCCATGCAGATTGACCTCCTTTTCCAATTCGTTTTACATCTGGTTTATAAGACAGATTTTCCTTGTAAATTATAACTCAATTAGCAGATTGTTCAGTACTGGGAACTAGGGCGCACAATTCATACCTTCAGTAATGGCGAGCAAACTCCATGTATCTCTTCAGTGTTGCTATTACTTGTTAATTACCGCAATTTTACCTCGTCTGTATCAAACGTGTCTCACCACCATGAAAATGTAAATGAGATCCCCCTAATAAGGCTTTATGATCTTCATGGGTCCATAGATTCCTTACATGTAAGCAATTTAAGTCCATGACAGAGCTACTAATGCCTGCGTGGAAGTTAAACAATTATGAATTGTGAGAAGATTTTTTTGATTCTGAGCTGAAGAGGGCGCCGGACTGAACTCACAATTTCCTTTTGCACATAACAGTAGCAAAGAAATAGCAACTGCCTGGCATCACACCACAACTGAAAGACATAGATAAATGCATTCGACTCGTTCTTGGGATTAAGCACATATGTAAAGCAGAGAGAACCACATTATCAGGTCTGTTATTCAGCTAAACATTTTAACAAACGTTTACATGCAATGTGTTCGTCCGCACTGTGCTGCTGGAATTCTTGCCACGGGGAAAGTGAGCAGGTGCCTGCAGGAAACCATGGATGTACATCTGCACATATGCTGCAGGCTTCTTTGGCTGAGAATTTACCTCCGCTCCTAGCTGAGACATCCTAGGGGTACCACCCATGGTAAACCAGAAATTAGGTAATTTCGCAAGAAGTATTGTGAAACAGCCGGCTCACTTTTCTGTCATATTGGGACCAAGGTTATTATCTTTAGCGCAAACTGAAACAGTGACAAAGAAACAAAATTAAAATGAATCTAAAAGCATAACTGATAAAAAAAAAAAACTGATAGAAAAATGAGTGCTTTTTATTTTTTTTACTTCAGTTCTTGAGTCAACCTATGACATCCTTCCTCAAAATAATCAACAGTCAAGGTACTGTAGCCTATGCTAAACATTTCAAATTAACAAAATTACGCATCCCCCCCACTAGATTAAACCGTGTTCCACACAAAGGGATTAGGTTCAACGTGGACATGCAGCAAGCAGGATGCAAATGTGAAAGCAAAATGTGGAACCATTTTGAGTAGGATGCAAGATGTAGTAAGAGCAAATCTGTTGTGGCTGTAAGGAATCGAGTTTGTGGTGCAAAGTTTAAGGGAACGAACCCAAGTAACGTGAAGACATACCTAAGTCACCACCACAAACAGGTTAATAATAAGATAGATGAATTTGGAAAAAAAAAAATATTAAAATAAGACCTAATTAAAAAAAATGTAACTAAAATTACTTTGGTTGGAACACTTTCTGAGGAGGAGGAGAAGCAGAAGATGATGAACGTAACATGGCATCTGCTTCATGGGAGAGGCTATTAGCCTATAGGTTCACTGTATGAGCCTGTACTGGGTAAGATGAAGGTTTACTGGACAGCGCCGGCGACACGGCCTACAAATAGTGGCACAAAGTGTACTGGTGCTTTTCCATCTTCCCGGAGACAATCACTCGATTACAGCATTTCTCAGCTTTCTGTGACCGATATCTTTTGTGTACATCCATGCTGAGCCTGATAAGCATCTACAGGACGGTTTTCAAGCAACTGTCAGTTGATTTAATCAGCTAAAGCAGTTTGCTTAATGAGAGTCTCCGGGAGTTTGGCTTTGCCAGTCAGGCCCGTATTTGTTAATGATATTTGGACAAGGACTTTCACACTCCCAGCAGACGCCTCTACGCAGCCATGCTGGCCGCCCCATGACTTTCTGCAGAGCATCCGTGTAGCTGCACCTGAGCAGTGCTGCAGCTGTTTCGAAGCACAGTGTTGCTATACCTGGGCTTTCAAACAATCTACCTCCAGTGCGGCAGCTGTTTCGAAGCACAGTGTTGCTATACCTGGGCTTTCAAACAATCTACCTCCAGTGCGGCAGCTGTTTCGAAGCACAGTGTTGCTATACCTGGGCTTTCAAACAATCTACCTCCAGTGCTGCAGCTGTTTCGAAGCGCAGTGTTGCTATACCTGGGCTTTCAAACAATCTACCTCCAGTGCTGCAAGCTGTAGATTTATCAGACTAGTTTCTGACTATGTACAGGGTTTAATATTCAGTCCTAGGATGCCTCAACATGCCCTTCTGATGCACTGCGATAATTATCATTGAGCATTGAGCTCATTCCTAACAGCCAGCTCTCTTCATTTATACAACAATCTTCCTAGTCCAGTCAGTTTCTCTGACCACACTGTATTAGTTCTGGTATGAAACACAGTTTATTTATTTCCTATTTTGCCACTTTCATTGACAGGACAACATTTTGTACTATATTAGTGGCTGGAAGGCATAAATGAAATGACATCACTCTATGTTAAATGAATTATTTAGCAATTTTTACATATATTTCAGGAAGCTTTAAGAGAAATTTTACAAAGCTGTATTTTTGTGGACGTCAGTGTAGATGCTTCCCGAATAAATGCAGCAGAAAACCGTGCACCTTACACTAAACCAGTGATTCTCAACCCGTGGGTCGTGACCCAAATTTGGGTCATGGCAAGTTCGGAAAAGGTCGCGAGGCAGAGTTGGAAATGTAAGCATTTTAAAACCAGCAAGCTCCTATGCTGATCCACGATCAGATTTCCCAGCCCAATCCCAGAATTAACCTATATAAATAGGTCTTGGGTCTGCGAATGCTTAGTGCAAAACTAGTGAACACTCAACCAATCTGAGAAGCCAAACCACAGATGCTTAATTTAAAATTTACTGGTACATCCAATCAGATTTGTGCGATATGCATTGATTGCCGTAAATTGCAGAGTGTACTGCGTGTTTGCTTATAGCATTAATTTAAATCTATATCTGATACAGGGTTGCGACTGAGCTGGCATGGTACAATTTGGGTTGCAGTGCAAAAAGGCTGAGAATCACTGCACTAAACATTACCCAAAATGCTGGATCAGAGGTTCCTTCAAGAACTAAGCTTGAATACCTCATGCCTTCAACTCAGTGCTTAAACGGGTTGATGCAAAATATTGACGATAACCCTCTTATCAAATGATCCAGACTGGGAGGGAGAAGGGTGGAGGAGAGAGGGTGAGACAGAACAGAATGATGAAGCCATGCTGACCAAGGTTCCCTAAAGCTTCACCATTACCTGCTTCGGGTAAACATCAAAGCCTCTGTTCTACAGTATGCTGCTGCTCATGTTTTAAATTGGAGATGGCACTGATTAAACCCTAACCCTAACCCTAACCCTAACCCTAACCCTAACCCCAATCTGGCTCAAACACTGAAGGAAACAAATCTATATTACCGCATATTACTGCAATATATTTCCATGTTAAGGTCAACTTCTGTTACCTAGAGTCTCAAATGGTTTTTGTAGCACAGGATAGTGATTTATTTTGAAGAAAAAAAAACATTTTGAATAATATTGTATGTGAATTTCTAATAAATTGTAAAATGTATGTAAACCGTATCTAAGCTGAATAAAAATACTTGTATATTGAATCATTACGTTTAACATGTTTTTTTATAGTATCGTACACCATGTATCTAGATGCATATCATATAATTGAGAGAAACAGACACCGTAATCAGGGTTAAGCAAACCTAAATATATCTGGAGCCCCCAGTAGAAATTACCCTCACAAACAAAAAGTTTCCTGCAATCAAAAAGCATGAGCTCTTATCTGTTACATTATATTAGAGAAATCTCCAAGATTATGAA
The DNA here is from genome assembly GCF_048594095.1 of Paramormyrops kingsleyae. Taxonomy (NCBI): domain Eukaryota; kingdom Metazoa; phylum Chordata; class Actinopteri; order Osteoglossiformes; family Mormyridae; genus Paramormyrops; species Paramormyrops kingsleyae. The sequence goes on along the minus strand of NC_132802.1, from coordinate 22,706,840 downwards.
CTAAGAAGCCAATGTTGCACATATTTTTTCATACTGAGAATACAGTTATTGCTTTGCTGCAACACTGCGGCAAGGCCCCCTAGAGGTACTCTACAAAGGCCCCGAAATGGATTCAATTATTCTATATAACATGTTGAGAGTCTTAGCGACAATTTTATCTAGTCGTATTAAACCAGGAGGTATCTACCAATCTCAGGCAAATGTTAATTAAAAGGCTTTACTTTGACTTACATTCTCATTTTATTTGCTACGGGGTTCCGATATTCATTCATAATTGCTCACTGAAGTGTCTTTTTAAAATACATTTTTTCATCCACGGTACTGGGTGTAGTAAATGTTCAATGTACACTAAATATAAACAGTTAGAGCAGACAAATTAATGTCAAATTAATCAGAGGCATTTCTTTAATATGTATTACATATGAATGGGGAAAAATGCTTATATTCTATAGTATTTTCAATAACATAGCAATTAGAAACCAGTCCTGAGGTCACACACATTGCTGTGTATGCTACTTCAGAAGAGGGAGACATTAATATCACTAAATAGGTTGTTTATTTTCCTGATGATATGGCTGGAAGGGAAAGTACTAAATAATAACATAAACATTATAAAACGTGATTTTGATAACCATGACAAAATTAGGCTTGTCTATTTCTAGCCCTCTATAATTAAAGTAAATAATCAATTATTTTTTGCACATCTACCTTCTACCAAACGTGACTACAAGTGCGGTGAGTCAAAGTTCATTCAGGAGGGATGATTTAGAGCCAGAAAAGCTGGCGGAAGGAGACGGGCAAACAAAGCATCTCCGCAACCAGCAAGAGGAACAGAAACTCCACCAGCCTTGGATACAATCTTAATATAGCTCTGAGACACACACACACACACACACACACACACACACGCAGACACACACACACAGACACACACACACATATATATCAGGAAACAAGAAGCAGATCAGCTCACCATATACTGAATATTTAGACAATAAATATTTTATATCACCCTGAGAGATACAGATGTTGACAGGATAAAAGATGCAGGTCCCACCACTAGGGCATCCAGCTTATTTTCTGGAAAGTTCCACTAAAAGAGACCAGAGACCAGTTTTGCCTATGTTTATTCCTTATTTTGTTTCCATCTAACTGAGCATGTTGTACTACAGGCTTTTAGCACTGTGGTGTCGCACAACTGTTAGGCTAACCAAGCTATTATACAGAAGACACTGCAGACTAATGTGCTAATCCTCTGCTAGACTGAGATGAAATTTAAGTTCTGGAAAACCACAGAAAACTATGCAATCCACACACTGTGGTTACGGGGAAGGTATAATTCATCCACAGGGTAAATGTTCTGTCTGTATACGAGGAAAAACAGTCAGTTATTCAGACTGACACGGTCACCTGCAGTGTTTCCATTAAAATGTACAAGTCAGAGCCATGAAGATGGATGAATGGATGGATGATTAGTTCCCTTTAATGTTACCAATATCAGGACAGTTTTTCCATTTTACGCAGCACCACCACAATGAGTTAAACTATAACAATGCGCATTAATAACAAGGAAACTTTAGAAAGAGACTGATTAAATGAGACGCTGTACCTCCATCTGTGCATCATGAAGCCTGGGCACTGATCTCTGCACATACTGCATGGCTGTCCCCAGAAGATGCTCTTCTGGAGGAACGGAGGGGTACCCTTACTGTCCTTCACGAAAGAGTTTATCAGACACAGTCTTTTCACATAATTATAATTAGTTCATTGGGAGGCAGCATTTTGGAAGTCTCTACTTTTGTGGGCGTCTAACCGAAAATCATAACTTACCAGCCACGCTTCAAACTTACCATAATGCACTCTGATTGCTATTGACGAAATTTAATATAAAGTTTTGCATAACGGGCCAGAAGCCATGGTGTTTATAATACCAAACCCGTCTATAAATAAGGGCACATAAACGTACACCGAAATGTTAAACAAACAGTACATATCAGACTACAATCTCATTACCCTCACTGTTAAACTAACACATTTAATCGTAGGAGATATCCCTGTCGCTGCCTTTTAATTGCATCGGCGGTCCCTGTAGTAAACGTCCCTGCAGCTCCCTGCACTGCACTCTCATCACCCCTTATGAAGCTGCTAAACACCATTTCAAAAATGCAGTGCATAAAGCGACTCACCTGCACGCCGGATCGCGTTTTCCTGGAGGCGCAGGTAAACATGATAAACATGTAACTCGGGGACGCAAAGGGGAGTCCCGCAAAAAGCAAGGCGATATCACCGCTGCAACACCTCCACCCAGACATAGAGCGTGGAGCAGGCCGTTATGATGAAATTCTACACCTGTGGAAATTCAGGCGCTGGGATTGGCTAAAGGGTCTTAAGTTGGCAAAAAATAAAATCATCATAAACATAAATTATTATTATTATGATTATTATTATTATTATTATTATTATTATTATTATTATTATTATTATTATTATTATTACATACACTTGCTGCCTGGAGAAAAGTTCTCCATTTGTTTTTCATTTAGAAAATCACTCGACTGAAATGACTGTTAATTTAAAAAAGCAAATGTCATTTTTGTTCTCCATTTGTTTTTTAAATACAAACTATACATGACTCAAAGGAATAACTGAATTTTTCTTGAAATAACTGACAAGTTTTGGTTTGTTTGTTCGATTACTCAGAAGAAACTGAGATTCTGTAAGAAACCCCCCCCCCCCCCGTCCCCCCGTCCCCCACACCCGACCCCCATCTTCAGGTTGCTTACCCAGTACATTGGGCTCCAGGAGGCCGGCAGGCCCAGCCTGGTCCGTGACAGACAAATGTTTGGCCCGCTTGTGCAAATTTGACCCTCAGAGAAAAATAATTGGGTAAACCTGCAGCATCGAATCACAGCCTATCCCAGGCGACAGAGGGAACAAGACTCCAGACAGGATGATGTAGGAAAGATTAAGCATGACACTTTCTTGTGGTATCCAATGGGTAATTTGGGTTACAGAGACATTCAATTGTGTGACAGTCCCACCGCCACATCATTAAAAGCTCATTTAATATAAACTAAGAGACTGCTGCAGGTGTCTCAGCTATTTTGGCCAGGCAGCAAGGGGCCTGAGTGGGCATGTTTGCTGGGAGTGCTGACACGACACAGCGCATTCAGAAAGCTTTCCATTAACCTTTATTCAACTACAAGAAACAAATTTTTCTGTCACAATTAATCAGGACGACACGCACTATATACTTTACTGCTGTACTTTATTTTGAGTTAATCAGTTGGTTTTGTGTAAGATGTACATTATATAAAAGCACTGCCCTACTGGAAAATCCTCTTCATTTTCCCCACAATATTTCTCCATTAAATTCTCATTAAAATTAAAAAGGAGATTCAACAGACCTGAGAGCAGCTGGTTATTGTATACATTTAAATGTAAATATGAACAAAAAAATCTAAATCTATGCACGTCATTAATGAATTGTTAATTAAATAATTGCTAATCCCCCCTACATCCAAAAAACATCCTAAGGTGAATTGACTGAAGGAGTGCATGCATGAGTGAACAGTGTGTGAGTGTGACCTACGATGGGTTGGTGCCCCATCTCTGGTTGTTCCCGACCTTTTACCCATAGGTTCCAGACCCCCTCCAACCCTGAATAGGATGAACGGTTACAGAAGATGGATGGATGGATGGATGGATGGATGGATCAGAGGGGCAAGACAGATTCACAGGGGCACTTGAATATGTAGAATTGTAGGTGACATCTTGTCAGGGAGCCCAGAATATCTAGGTACACCCTGGACTATTGGCACCTCAGAAAAAAATAAAACATAATGAACAGCAAATGAATTCAGGAGGAACAGCTGCATGCCCCATTCCTTCTGCAGCAGAACTTAATTGGTCTTTACCTTCATACACATTCCATCTCTCGTACGGCGGCTTGTAGAAAACTCGACAGCCTCTATCCAGCTATTATCCGGACGATCACATTGAACATGCTGATATTACGCAAAAAAGGGAAAGGAAAAAAAAAACGACTGTGCTGACATCTTGTGGACCAATTGTGAATGCTATAAGGTTAAGTGAAAAATGAAATTTGAACTGGGGTTCACCCGTCCTTCCGCACATCATCCAACCGAGGTATTATAAGGTTAAAATAGATTCTAAAAATACTGATGGACTAACGGGACGCAGCAGACGTAAGCGGTCATGCATGTACTTCAGGTCACTTAAATATATACTTGAAGAGCGATCTTTTTTTCATAAGGGAATTTTATATTTATAGGCTTCAATACCTTTGCAACTGCATGCGTGTTTGTCATATTTTGCATTACTTTCTTCATTAGCGTATGTCTTGTATTTACTTTAATCCTCTTTCCATATCTGGCGAATCTGTGCTTATTTGGCACCAGTTAACGGGGTCGACGCGTAAACCAGCGCTGCTGGATCACAGGTAAAGAGTGGCGCGGTGGGTAGAATACAGAGAATACAGCAGCAATTAATTAAAAGAATTAGCAATAAATAATAATCTATTTTAGGTATTAGGTATTAGTTACTTTAATGGGGGTAATGGGGCCATGTTTGTGTTAAGCATAATCTGTGTGTGCCCCAGTACAATCTTGTGTCACAGTAATCATGTCACTGTTGGGCTCTTGAGCAACAATCGACGCGTGTTATTTCATTTAGTGTCATTTTTCTTTTTTAAACCTATTTTGACCAGCAGAGGGACCTCATTCCCGTTTTACGTTTTACTTTTATTTTCGTATAACGAACATTCATGACGCAATAGTCTCATGGAGTTTGCCTATTGGTTAATTGCTTTAATATTTGCTGATGTGTAGATATACGCACAGATATATTTCCAATGAGTTATTTTTAAATTGATCATATCTCAGTCTTCGGTAGTTGATCAATCCAGCTCCTATAATGTGTGTCATTTGTAGAGTTTGAAGCTCAGGTTCAGAAAGCACAAACCCAGAGTAAGATTTCATTTCAACCAACCAGTTGAATACTTTGTGGAAGAGACTTTTTATGCTCAACTGGCCTGTTTGAACCGAAATCTTACTCTGGATTAGTGCTTTCTGAACCTGAACTTTCCACCTCTGGTCATTTGTCTTTCTTGTTTGTGAAATGTGTGTCAAGATGCATGACGGCTTGTCTATTTGCAAACCAAATTTACCTCTGTGTACTGATAAAGTAACCTAAACCTGAAACGACCTTAACAATGTATGCCCTGTGGCCCTGGACGTGCACTTGAAAACCATCGTTTAAAAATCCACTAAAACATCACTGAACAAATGATATTTGGTGTCTGTTGGAGCATATTTTCTACTGTGTATACAGAACTCAACCCTGCATCAAATAAATGTTAGCGCGAATGACTGGCTGGGAAGATGCCGGAGACTGTTTTGCTCTTCGTAGAGAAGTAATGTTATCCTTGAGAAAATAATTTTCCGTTCTTTGCTAAAAACATTGCCTTTAAAGGCCTGCACAGATATGACCCCCCCAGCCTTATAACATTTAATTTCCCCTGCTGTGTTATGTAGCCAGTGACAATGAGCCACTTTGCAAATATATGCTTGTCTGTGTTTTAGGGATTTATTTCATAAATATTTAAAACATATTGAGTATTGTATGGCTTTGTACAACAGCTGTTTTTTGTGTGTTTCATGCAGATTTATAATCTGTGACTAATGACTAATCCCGTAGTTGGGCTACAAAGAAGTAGGATACTAGACTCGGTGAAATGCTGAGCATACTTAAGTTAATCAGCAAGTATAAACTTATATTTAATGTGATTTAGATTTATGCTTCTGTACCCTTTATTTGTTTAATCCATTAAAAAATATAACAACTTTCAAGTGCTGTAAAGTGAGATCTCAGATCTGTGTCTTATTTCCACTTCCAAGTTGTGGGTTCTGCTCCTATCTGTGGCATGGTGTGTGATTCCAGATGGACGTGAAATGGTAAGGCTGTGGAGTGACAGTACCTGGGTTTACTGCTGGCTGGGAGTGGCTGTTTAGGGGCATGACTGCCATTCAGCATTTTTGATTAATCGTATTTGTATGGATACTTTTTTGAAACTGAATGCAGTTAAAGGTTAAATTTACCTTAGTTTGTCCAAAGCTTCGGGGGGGGGGGGAAATGAGTCTCCTGGACCAATAACGGAATGCTATCAAAGAGGAAATGCACAGGAAGCCACTGAGCCACTTGGGTCAATATAAGTGCTTTGCACTGTAATAGTTTTTCTTTGCTTATCTTTTATTCATTAGTAAATATGCTTTGTTCACACAAAAAATTACAAAGTAGTTCAGCATAGCAGTGTGAGCTGTTTTAACAGTGTTGACAAAGGAATCTGGCACACAGCTCTTGGTACAGGGTATTTTGGGAAAACAATTGCCCAGTAGATAGTTAACAACTTTAAATAGCAATAGACATTGTTGAGTATACTAAGGTTAACTTAGTGTAGTCGTATTCATAGCAGCTGTGATCTTGGGTTACCAGTCCACTATACTTTTTCACCCTGGTTTTCTGGGGATGATCTGAAAAATGAAGGATATCAGCAAGGAAAGCAAAAAATTTGTAACATAATTGTATCGGTCTGGGTTGGGGCGCCAAAATCTCCAGTGATGCCCCTATTGACAGCCGCTGGGCAAAAGTTTATCAAGGGGGCAAAGGCAGTGGACGCTTTTGGTGAGTTTTATTCTTAATACCTTGCTGACTTCATCAAAGTTACTAAACTATACTGATCTGTGTTTATCATCCTACTTGACACAGCTCATCCCAGGTGAGTTTCTCTGATTGCTCTGCTGGCTTGTCAATCTTAAGTAAGGTCCACAGCCAGGTCCTACTTCCTTTGATGGTGTCTGTCCAATTAGAAGATGGAACGCCTCGTTTTGAGGAAAGCTGGGATTTGAAAAGATGCTTTATTGTCATTGTACAAGTACAATGAGATTTTGTAACTTGTAACATATATTAACACTACCTCCTGATACCCCTGAACTTCAGATTGAGGGGTCAGAAATGCTTATTTATGTATTCTTATATAAATTTTGTATAGGACATTCTTCATACATGACCTGAAAGCTAACAACACTTCAAACGCAACATCCTCACACTGGTTTGTCTTTGTCGGGGTTGTGCAGGTGCTGTTGCAGCGTCCTGGACAGACTTGCGCGGATGGCTTTACTGTTTCACTAAGCCATGCTAGATCTCTGCTCTGGCAGTTAACATGTTCTTTCTGATCCTGACTGGCTGAGGTGGAATATCCTCACCATTAATCACACAAATCTGAGGATGTTTCCAAGCTGCAACTTTCTGAACCTCGCTCTAACCAATCTCCTCATGGTCTTGTCACATTATATTTATTTAGTGGGCGGTGGACGTTTTTTGAGAAAGCGAGGGTCAGCTAGTCCCGGGAGCTACTGGAATTAACGAGCTTTTTGCGCATACATCAAGGAACAGCTATTCTGGTGCTTGTTTAACGTTGCACATTTATCTTATAAAGCAATTCGTTCTTAAAACACAACATGTCTCTGTATCAGCTATTAATACAAGATTATCCAGCCACAAGAGTCACAGGGGGCCCTGGAGCCTCTACCAGCCAGCACGGGTCACAAGGCGGGGGACACACCCTGGATGGGATGCTGGTTCATCACAGACCACATTCACTTTTGACAATTTAGAGATTCCAGTTAACCGAACTGCTATTGATTGCAGGAGCAAACAAGTACCTTCATGTACATAATAATAATAAATTATAATAATAATAATAATGTCATTTTTTATCATTATTCGTATTCTTCTTATTATTTTTATTAATAATAACAATAATAGTATTCACATAATTTATTATTATTATTATTATTATTATTTATTGTTATTAATAAAAATAATAAATAAATGTGTTTAGTTTAGCAAGGTGGGAAGGTCATTCTGTGTTGATTTAGAACGCGTGGCCTGGAAGAGGTGAGAGATGAGTTTTGGTGATGAAGCTCTCTTCATGTACAAAGAAAGGCATGCATGACGCATGTACAACAAAGAGGAACAGCCTTTCGGCAAGCACAAAACACATCACGGTGCTCTTCATCTGGCCCTCACTGCAAACAGCCAGATGGACACACTGATTCAGATATTTCAAAGAGGAAGCAGTGAATTAAATAAAATGAAAAGGCCATGAGGGTTTCAGTCATAGCCCCGAATGCAAAGGAAAATAAACACATGGACATGAACTCAAGGCAATTATCCATCAGAGATCCAAGTATTCATTATGAACGGATGTGCAAATAATACACACTCACAGCACAAATGGTACTTCTAAGAGAAAGATAACATTATCTGCTTGTTATTTTATATAATCACAATATTGATGCACCCCATCTGCTGCTACATTGTGTAGAACACATATTAGGAGAATTTTTAAAATAAAAATAATAGTTTGACAGTAAATATAAATAAATTAACAAACAAACAAACACATCAGTAAACACAAAGTCATTTATTGTGGCAAATACATGCTGTGTAATTATATGCTAGCCTGGAAATGCAACAGAAATACTGTACCAAGCTGTTGTATAACAAATTAACGGTTAAATGTCTCTGTATGTATAAGCACTTGTTGTTGTTTGTTACCAGTGTGCATAAAATGTATATATGACTGCTTTATACAATTATAACCAACCATGCATGTAATATAGCCAAATGATCAATTATTTACAAAATATTTTGCATTCATTTTACACTCCTTGTAACCCTTTATGTCCGTTTAATGCAATGATTTTTTTAAATAATTAATTTTGTTGGTCATTCAAAATTTATAAAAGTAGATTTCCTAATCATTTTGAGTAATGGGTCTATTTCACATGTGTGTAATGCTATGACGCATGAATGTGGCTTGCCTATGTAAAAAAACACATTAATATACATACTCCTCTGCTGGTACCTGATAGCATGCAGCCCATGATATAGACAGAGCTCTTGACATACTTATATGTGGTTAAACATACTGGGAAATTGTACTTGGTAGTTATATTGCTTAACGCACATGGACAGCAGGAGCGTTTATGATATTTATGAAAAGAGGGTCTGATTTCAATGAAAATAAATGAGAACGTGCTTTTTAAGCTAATTGGTGCACATTTATTTATTTATTTATGGGGGGGGGGTTGTTAATGCCCCCATATTAGAGCCTTAGTGACATCCTTAATAGGTGTCTGCTCTGCTGGATGATAAAGTTAAAATAATTACGTAAAAAGCAGTAGTGGGGGCAGTAAATCTGCCCTTCGTTTTATATACAATGACACCTAGTAGCGTCTATATCAAATATTTATTTTGTTTCTATTAGTTCAAGGCCTTTTCAACCAGGAGTACAGGAGCCTGCGGAGATCTCAGCTTTACATGTTGTGAAAAATACCCACCCCAGTCCTGTCATTAGTTTGTCATGTGATCAAACATTAGTTCTGTTCATACCAATTTTGTGCCTTGTTGACTGTTTCTGTGCACTAATAATGATAAATGACATCCTAATGCGCATTGCTTTTTCACTTTTCCATCTTGGTTTGGGTGAATAAATGCAAGCAGAACGAACATTTAAAACACACCTTTGCCATATATTTTAGCCACAGTGGGGACCTTGTTAAAAGGCACAGCTCATCCCAGGGGATGATTCCAGGGGTGGACATCAGTCAGAGTCAGTCAGAGGTGGAAGAGATTCACTGTGGGCCCAATGCATCAATATCTTTCACGCACACTCTGGTGTACCTTTATAACTCAGCCATAATGACCTTTGTGGTAGTCATAGCAACACTCATATGGTCAGAACTGTTACAGAATACAGATGCTCAGTCATCCGCTGCTGTCCTCTAGAAAAACAATCCAGAGTGAAACAGTCTTCTGTCGACTCTAAGCCCCGATCGAGGAGATAAAATGACTGATAACATAAAGCATGTCCCAGTGTTAGTAATTCTGATTTTACCCTTCTACGCTACAGACTTTCATTAATACATCCATTCATCAAAAGGTTGTATATGTTGTATATATAATGATGTATGAAAAAAATATTCCTTTGCAAAATTTTCACTGCCTTCAGCAATGATTAATTATTCTCTTGGTTCATTACGATACTCCTTTTTTAGAATTCTCCTTTCATGCAAGTGAGCCGGCTACCAAATGCTGTAGTCATCTTGGTTTTCATAACATATCTGACCTAACACTATGGAATTCATTTGTCTGTTTCCATGACAACTACCCATGAAGGTAAGTTAGCCTAATTAACCTATTGCTGTTATGAGACTATAATTACAATGGATGATTTTATTTGCATTTTTGCAAACAATGGTTAATGCCACACTGTCACTGTTGAAAATATGCACAATAATCTGAACACATTAATCATTAAATTCCCACGTGAAGGAAGCACATAGAATTTAGTGTCAGTAAAGTGAGGACGAGGTCCCGTTTTGCAGATAAGATTTTGATAAATGTAGAATATTGTTTCAGCATGAAAGGAAAGTAATGAGTTTATACAAAATTTCTGTGTTCTGATTGAACATGTCCTTCAGCTTTTCCATTACAACGGGACTGTTACGGCTGTGTGCTGTGGTGAGATTTCAGTTTGAAAGCCTGGTGGGGGGGTGGGGGGGGCACAGGGCGGGGTGAGGTTAGGGATCGGATGGTCCTTATCAACAATTCCGTCCACTTCAGTTCTCTCGACCTCAAATCCTATGTGGGAGAGCTGATTAAAAGATTGGGTGAGGAAGCATTAATATGTCTCATGTTTTTCTTCCTTCCGTCTTTATTCAACATCAGTTGGGGGAAAATATTCCTGTATTTCCTAATTAAATTCTTCTTATTCAAGAGTGGAAATTCTTAATTAGTAATATATTTACATTGTTACAGTATGCATTCTAAACCAAACACAGACTGTAAGGCTGGGGACTCGCCAATGTCCGACCCTGGCACTCAGCACTGGGGCTCCACAGGGCTGCCCGACCCTGGCACTCAGCACTGGGGCTCCACCGGGCTGCCCGACCCTGGCACTCAGCACTGGGGCTCCACCGGGCTGCCCGACCCTGGCACTCAGCACTGGGGCTCCACAGGGCTGCCCGAACCTGGCACTCAGCACTGGGGCTCCACAGGGCTGCCCGACCCTGGCACTCAGCACTGGGGCTCCACAGGGCTGCCCGACCCTGGCACTCAGCACTGGGGCTCCACAGGGCTGCCCGACCCTGGCACTCAGCACTGGGGCTCCACAGGGCTGCCCGACCCTGGCACTCAGCACTGGGGCTCCACAGGGCTGCCCGACCCTGGCACTCAGCACTGGGGCTCCACAGGGCTGCCTGACCCTGGCACTCAGCACTGGGGCTCCACAGGGCTGCCCGACCCTGGCACTCAGCATTGGGCTCCACAGGGCTGCCCGACCCCAGGGCTGCGCGCTGAGCCCTCGTCTTTATTCCCTATATACCCAGGATTGGGTACCAACACACAGGACAAATAAAATCATCAAGTTTGCTAATGACACCACTGTGGTAGGAATGATATACTGTACAATGGTGAGGAGTCTGTCTACAGGGATGAGGTCAGCAAACTGTCAGAATGGTGCTGCATCAACAACATCAACACGTCCAAAACAAAGGAGCTGATTATCAGCTTGAGGAAGGAGGAAGAGGAACCTGCTTCTCTATGGAGACAGTGCCCTGCTTTAAATTCCACAGCACATACATCTTCCAGGACCTCACGTCGTCTCTCAACACAACCTCTCTGGTGAAGAAGGCACAGCAGGCTTCTACCTCTTAAGGATACTGAGGAAGGCTAACCTGTCCAGGCAGGTGCCGGTGTCCAGCTATCGCTGCTCTGTGGAAAGCAAACTCGCCTGTGGCATCCTGCTATGGCATGCTAGCTGCTCTGTAGCTGACAAGAAGAAGCTCTTGGGAGTCAGCAAATCAGCACAAAAAATTACCAACACCCAGCTACCTTCACTAGAGGACGTATACAGAATCCGATGTCTTTGACAGGCCACGAAAATCATCAGGGACCCATCTCACCCAGGCCCCCACCTCTGCACTCTGCTGCCCTCCGGAAGGAGTTACAGATACATTAAGACGTGCACTTCCAGGCTACTGAAAAGCTTCTACCTGAACACTATCAAAGAACTGAACTCAGTTAAATAACTGTTCATTGCATCAAAGTGTTAAGTGCCCCCCAGTCTCACACCCATCACTGTCACCCAGGGCATCAATGAGATATAAGTACAATATCCTGGGGCAATTATTGTAAATGGAATTTGTTCAACATTATTTATATACTCAAACTCCCACTTTGTATATATGTATGCACACAGAAATACTCAAATTTTTTTGGCCCATATTGCTCATAATTTTACTTTGTATGTGTGTGTAGCTTAATATGCAGAGCTATGCTAATGTAGTGTGGAATCTGTTTCAGGGGACACAATTTCATTGTACATTCGTGCAATGACAATAAAAGGCATTCTGTTCTATTCTATTCTAAATACAATATTCACAGTTCAAACCATTCTACATACTGTATGTCCGAGCAGTCTTATACCCAAGGAATAAACAATTATAGTACTGATCAGTAAATGTTTGAATTGTTCAGCATATTCATCGTTGAATCATATTAATCATTAAGATTCCTGATAGTTTACACAGAATGACACAAGACCAATGACATTAATGAAATTCACCCATTTATAAAGGGTTTGATGAAAGAAAAGGCAAAAGATAATGATGGGGAAAAAAATCCAGTCCATGTTTTACTGTTAATTTTCCACTTGAATCAAGTGGATTTGGACAGTTCCACATGCGATGCTCTTAGGTATTTTTATGTGACGATTTTGTGCTGAATAGTTTATAGAATATGTTATGCGGTCAGAAACATGGTGTCCATGGAAACAGAAATATATAATTTCCAATTTCTGAGTGCTACTTTTGGATTGAAAATGAGGCACTTGGCTGAGAGGTTGTTTGCTGCTATGTACTATCTATATACTATCTACGGACTATGTAGTGTTGCCACTGCAACAAGCCATGAGAATCACTGCTTATATTAAAACAATGGCACAAATATATATGTTTTTGAAACATACAACATAGGTGTGGAGATGTGGAGTTCATGAGAATAAAACATCCCCCCCAAGAGGCAGAAAAAGGAGTCCACACAGCTTAGCTAGCTATTGCTTTAGCAAGTCAATGAAGCAGCAGTTTTGAAGCGCTCCACAAACTGATTCCCATTTTTTTTTTCTATTTTATGTCTTATAAGGACCCACAAAAAACATGGTACTCACCAAAATTACAGCCTGATTTTTCTATCTTAGCTGACTCATTGATTTCCCCTTTATAGCTGGACTTTATATCTTCCCCCAAAATATCACTGGGTCATACTCTGTGAAAGTAAGTTACACATTTTCAGTACTGATGCACAGTGTATATATACAACAAAGAAAACACGACTCCTTTTAATCAATTCGTTCAGGAGACTGTTATTTACTGTGACACAGGCTTGAATTTGTATGGAAAACTTTATTTAATAATAAAAATAGCATTCACAGACTTTTCGATAGCTACATATATATCGTGATCCATCTCGGGGAAAGAAGCTTTACTCAGGTAAATCCACATCTACTAGTACTCAGACTAACGTTATGTATAACCCCATGGGTCAAGTAAAGCTATGAACAATGTGGTATTTATATATGCATAGTGTTTTTATATCAAAAAGATTGGCCCATATACATGTAGTGTTTTTTATATGAACACAGAAATAGCATTAAGTCTGGAGCACACGCTGCAAGAAGTAATTTTTAAGAACACAGACTGCATACAAGTGCTTTATAATACAAAGGCAGGCTATAATCAGGAGAAATGTTCCAACCAGCAAACAGTATGCGATCGATTATTACAGTTCATTTTAAAACGTCTTTATAAACCTGATTCAGAGTACATTAGCATATTTCCCATGAATCACCTGTTCCATTTCAGAAATAGAAACGCGTATCACATTCCTCAAGGATGAGGTTTTTCAATAATTATCTATTATACAAGAAAAAAAAGGCAACATTTTCTTCTTCAACTGGCTTGATACGTAGCTCTGTACAGGTGACGATTGGTCGCTGAACTGTTACAGTAGCATGGCGACAACAGTGATAAAACATTTTTTTTTCTTTTGTGAAACAATCGACATACAGTACATATACAACACACTGTACAACAGCATTCGTACTTCAGCAGTCTGACAGTAACTGAGAGAATGGCTCAGCTTGGCAGGTTGGAACTCAAGACCTCTGTCCCATTGGCCACCGAAGCAGACCTTCACTACACTTTACAGACCTAGTAGTCTTGTAAGCAGTACTGTATGTGGGTCTCCGAACATGGAAACCACAAAAAGTTGTGCCCAAAGGTGTCTGTCTGGAATAGTTGCAGTGGACTGTTTTTGTTCTTCTATATTCTAAACACACACACAAAAATATGTGGTTTGGCTATTGACTCCGTCAGCCGCCTCTTCACTGCCATGATGTAATACAGGATGTGGATTTCCTGATCATTTACTTCTTAACTATTTATCCTAATGACGTAACCAAAAACAGACACTATTGGTTAGAAACTCATACTGAGCTCAACAAGGCCTATGGGCCAAGTGGACAAAAAGGATTCATCAGCAGGCATCTTTGTGGAAGCAGGCAAGTCCCCTCCATCCTTAACGATGCCTCCTCACCTCACTCATGAGTGAAAATAATACGGGTTCCAAAGAACAACAATGCCTGTATCCACCACAATCCCAAGTACCAATCAAATTTCCCTTTTGTTTTGTCACAGAGAAGTGGTTTGGCAAGGCCACAATACCTTTCACGCAAAAAAAAAAAAGCATCAGCAGACCAATTTAGCAGATCACAATAGTCTTTGTTCATTTGATTGCATTTCTGCCCTCAACACTGGAATTGGCAAATTCTCTGCCTTTTTAATTACATAAATATATATATGCTTAATGTTTGAAAGAAGAAATTAAATATATTATTTTGCAAGCAATTATCATTCCTTGACACAATTATCATAGTTTTATTATTTTTCTTCCTCATTTCTTCTTTTTCTTATAGTCTAAATATTTATATATTGTAAATGTTTAAAAAAAAAACACATTTTGGTGAAATGGTGGCACCGAAGGAAAAAAACGGCATTAAAACCTTAAGACATGTAAAGCATAATAAAAGCACCAGTTTCAAGAGGCCATTAGGTGCATCTATAAACTGCCAGGGACAGAATATTACAAAAACAGTTTGCTTGATTTTTTTTTTCCTTAAATAAAACCACAAATTATGGTACTGTTAGGCACGTAATAATATTTTTGTTATGGAGTATTCTGGAAAACATATTAAAATATGCAATTTTTTTTAATTAACAAACTAAAGATTGTACTTTTGCCATTCACATCTGCTGGAAACAAAAAAAGGGGTTGATCAATAATTTAACACCTTCCAGAGTCCTGGCTTCATATTGTTGACAGGACTGAGCCTTGCATTGAATATAATTTGAGGGTTATCTGATCAGGTATCTGAAGCTATCTGATCAGATGCTAAGGTCCTTGTGGCTCTCTTTGTATGGCCTCCTCTTGGGCACTGGCAGCTGTTTGCAGCTCTGGCCCGATTCTGTCCTCAGGGTGTTGTAGTATTCCTTGAGCCGGGGTGTGGCCACTTCCTCACTGCTGTAGCTGGTACTCAGCCCCGGGTTCTGCAGCAGGTTCTCCGCTACATGGTGTCTCTTGGGCGACCGTTCCCTCACAGATTTTTCATCCCTGTCCCTCCCTTTGGGTAACCAGTCCCTCAGTGCATTGCTGTTATTTTTGAAGGCCCTGTCGGTGGCTCTGCCCCTTGGAATCGGCAGCCTCGTCCCTCCAAGACCATCGAGGCCATCGTCTTGGGTGGCTGGTTGACCGTCTTCTTGGAAGAAGCGCTGGTTGACAGGAGGGTCCTTGAGTGGATTCTCGTCGCCGAAGCCCCCATCCCAGTAGGCCCTCTCCCTGTGTGCTTTCTCAGTTCTCCTGTCCATGGACTTGGCCCTGCGGCGGCTGGGCGAAGACTCCCGCCCCCGGCTTGGCGATCGGTCCAAGGAACCCCTGCGGCCCCCCCTCTCTCGCCTTCCATTCAGGGTGCCGCTGCGGTGAGAGTCGGAGTCCCACTCCGTCTCTGCTGCCAACTTCTTCTTCCCAGACCTCTCATCATTCCTCAGCGTCCGGAAAAACTTGGAGATGCCGTTCTCCTCCGACTTGCGAACGTGCTGCTGCTGAGTCTTCCTGCTGTCGGGTGAGCCGTGTCCGGAGTTGGGTGGACTGCCATTGTTTCCATGGTTGTTCACGGTGTGGTGATGGTGGCTGGCTTGCAGGCGGCGGTCCCTCCACTCTGCCCCAGCCCTCCTCCTCATCCGCCCTTCCTCATTCGGTGATGATTTGTGAAGATCTGGTGGATAGCTGGACTCCGATGATGCGTGTAATCGGCGATTTGGTGGAAAGGTTTTCACTTCCGAAATATTTTGTGTACTGGTGGCGGGAGTGTTCCTGTCATTGCTGCCGTCTGTAAGATACACGAGGAAAACAAATGAGCGGAATAATAGCAAGCTGACTTGACATTAACTGCAGAACCTAATGCAAAGCTAATTAGGACGGCTTCTTCCAGAGCTTGTAGACACTGTATTTTTCATAGATTTCAAATGCAATTTTCTGGCTTAAACGGCAGTGTTTATGAGTTATGAGCATTAAAAAGGGACTGTAGTACAGGAAAAGAAAAAAGCTTACTGTATAAAAAAATACAGTGGTACCTCGGTTCTCGAACTCACTCGAATTTCTTGAAAGTCAAACAAACCAGTTTGACCTAGAACTCGATCTGAATATCAGAAGTCGAACCGTGAACGCTGACCTAATATATATTGTACGCGCCAGGAAATGCATCATACTACAATGCAATTCTTACTTGAATGCCTTCACAGACTGGACAATTAACCAAATAAAGCAGCGCGACATTACAGTAACTAACAATAAATAAACCACTGACTTACGTGTACTATTAGAGCATTTATGTCATTTATTTAAACTTTATTTTACCAGGTAAATTAACTGAAAACCAGTTCTCACTGCTTTACATGATATTCAGAAGAAATAGCAGATTACGCAACGGAACTGCCTGCGATACAAACGTCATGTTGGGATAAGATCTTTATCATTTTGGAAGCCATTAAGAAAAAAATGCTCTTCTTGTTTTATCCTGTTCATTTTGTGTTTACATGCTAAAAAAAAAAAAAAAAAAAAAAAAAACATATTTAGGTGTAATTTTGGGGGGCCGGGAACCAATTAATTAGTTTTCCATTATTTCTTATAGGAAAAATTCGATCAGAACTCGAACTTTTTAGGATTCGATCCGGAGTCCGGAATGAATTAAGTTCGAGAGCCGAGGTACCACTGTACTTTGAATGGCAACCTTAAGCAGGAGAGATCTGACTTAATAACTTGCAGCATTCTGGTGATCACAAATCCACACAGTTCATGCCATAGATGTTACATTCTGCACCATCATGCACATGTGAGCCTTAAGACAGTAGTTCAGTAGAATAAAAATCATTTTTTCACATTAGCAATCAAAACCAAGTTTCAAACCTATGACCACAACCAACAAAAATTTACGAATGCAATCTTTAAACCAAGAAAGGGACGTGATATGATCCACAAACAACTACTCATGCAAACATTTAGCAAAGAACTTCATTTTGATGCCGTGCTTCGAATGCGGCATTTGCATGGCATTTGACGGCAGATTTTCTGAGACAGCGGAAATCAATGCATGCTATGTGCAGTCATCACATCAGGAAGATTTGTTATGCTGACTCTTGTCCGAATTAAGCAGATCGTGCTGAGCAGTCCTACAAAGTTCATTAAAAAAAACAAAACAAAACAAAACAAAAAAACACATAAGCAAGAAATGAGGATGGAGGATTTTTATAGACGCCTCACTAGTGCAGAATAAATGAAAAAGTCATTGAACTTTTTATATAGCTGCTGGCCGCCTTCCTGTGCTTGCTGCTCACGCCCGAACTGATCTGGGGTTGCTGCATTAATAAGCACATGGCTATTCAGTAGTACCAGGTCAATGTAGCATTGGGGCTTGATGGCACAATAGGCAGACTATAAGCTGGGCAAGAATTAATACAGAGCTAAGGAAACACTAGTCTCACAGAAAATACAGCAAATCCATACCTTTTAAGGCTATAAGAGGAAAAGAGAAACGTATATAAAGCCAATACAGCTTTCACATTTTTTTCAGACGACGTACATTCCCAGAGATCAAATGAGCGGATTGACGGCGTAACTGCAAATACATGACAACTGCAGCTAATGCAAACGGAGGTGAAGGTCATTCTGGGTAAATGAAATCGAAAGCACATGGAGCACAATGCTGGTGAGTCAAACCACACTGCGGGGTTACGGGCGGCCAGGGGAGGGGCGGGTGATAGACTTTCGTCTACAAACCGTGGTTTGATTTTGGCCCGTTAGGAAGAGAGAGGGCTCAGTTCCCTTGTCATCTCTCAAACATGCAGCGAGATGAGGAGGCATCATCGCTGGAGAGAGGTGCAGGAGCCCCGTGAAAAAAAGGGATGGAGGAGGAAGATGGAGAAAAGAAAACATAAAGTCAAAAAGAGAAGAAGGTTTAGATACTCAACATAGAAAAGAGAATGAAGAATTATCCGTCAGGCTTCTTTTTGAGGCATTTTTTCAATGAACAGCAAGAAAAAAACACAACATCTTCTTTTGAGTTGCATCATAAACCTAAGCAGTAAAGATAAAGAGAAGAAGAAAGAGAGGGAAAGAGAACGAGAAAAAGCCCCCCCCCCACCCCCCACCAACAATCTCCCAAAGAGAAAACACAACTACTCATCACGTGACAAAAGGACGACTGCTATCTGTACGTGGACATTTATAAATGTATTCATAATACTCCATAAAATGGATATACTGCTGTTTTGTGGTTGAAAAACAAAAGATCAATAGATCAAAATATTTATTTGAATTTTTTAGATAATACATTATTAATAAATAAATAAGAAGTCTGCCTATCCATCATCTAACCAGTTATCCTGGTCAGGGTCTTGGAATCTGTCACAGGTAGTATAGAGCACCAGGTAGTCAACATCACACACAGTCATATGCTATGGGAAATTTAGACACCATTAACTACATGCCTTTGGACTGTGAGAGGAAACCTGATTAATCAGAGGAATCCTACACACAAAGCGGAGGTGGGATGTGAAGCATATATATTATATGTATAGTTTTTTATGTTTTATATTTAGTCAAATGACGTCAAATGACTGGTTGGGTTCCGCCTACAATTTCATACAAAGTGAAAGTTCCAGGACACTGACAATGGGTCCTAAGGATGCCTCAGTAATGGGGGGGGGATTCTAGAGCTTGTTTCGCCCTTTTCCCCAGATTACCTTGCTTTTTCATCAGCAAGCATGTCCTCCTAAACATTTTTTTCAAAAGCATATCACAACGGTAAGAGATATCCAGAGGCATTTGATCATTTAGATGTTGAAAAATACCTAAGTAATACCTAAGTGAGTAATTAACAAGAACCAGAGTCCCACTTGGCAGCTGAATTCGGCAAACCTGCCTGGCACCATGGCATGAGAGGGTTTGGGGCATGGTAAATTGACCCACCGTATTCAGGCACGGAGCCGTCCCCTCTTTTGAGGACCAGGCGGGCCCGGCGGCCCCCGTTTTTGATGAGCTCGATGGCACGTGCGTGCTTCATATTTTTCGTGCTCTCCCCATTTATCTCCAGGATCTCGTCACCAACCTGCAAACACAGACCGGGGGCCAAGGGACATACCCCATGCATGTTAATCAGTACAACCAGAAAGCCTATTGACTGGTATGTTTTTGCTTAGAGGATGCTATGCTGAAGACTGCTCTCCTTTTAGGGTCACGCACCCTCATCTTGCCATTGCGGACAGCGGCGCCATCTTCAGCCAGCCTCAGGACATACAGCTCCATGTTATACTCGCGGCCTCCACGCAGGCTGAAGCCGAAACCCTTGCTGTCTCGTTCAAGGTCAACGGAGTAGAATTCCGCTTCCTGAGAAACAAAATCATTAACAGAGAATAAACATACAATTACTATTACATCACAATAGAAAAACATGTACAAGTCAAAGGAAATCAAACACTTCCTGTGGACTGAAGAGGGCAATGTTGTTTCACAGTAAATCACTCTACATTTAGAATAACTGACTGGGCTATTATTCACAGAGACAAATGATTAAATGTATCTCTGACTACAATTTGCGAATTTGTCCTAGAGGGCTAAAAAGGAGGAAGACTGAACTTCGGGTTATGAAGAACATGCAAAACCTTTCGCAGAACTTTTCAGAAGTTGTGGCCTTTAGTTTCTCCATGTAGCAGATAGTCCAAAGAAAAAGCTTTGCTTAATTACTGCTTACTGTCGAGGTTTAAAGGCTATCCACTTTTAATGATTAAAAGTTTGGCATGTGATAAGATGAACGGATGCTAGAGATCCTTGCCTGGGGGGGTGGGGCTTGCGTTGGAGCTGGAGGTGGTGGGACCTGTGGCGGTCCTTTTGTACTACTCCTGAAAAAACATAAATGAAAGAATAGCCTAGTTTACCCAGTGATCTACCTCAATATGATGCTTTTAGGTGGTTAGCTAACGAGAGCTTTAGAAACTAATGCACAGGTGAGCGATCGTCCTTCCAGGCATGAGAACATGAGCCACATACACCTGTAACCTAGATGACCCAAGTTTTATCTTTTCTGCACATGACAGTACAGCACGTGCTACGTGGCTCCTGGGAGTGGGTGGTCTGTTACATTCGACCTTCAGTTAAGGGCAAATAAAAAAAAAAGCATCTTAAATAAGGTTCTCACATATACAAAAACATTCAGGTGCATGCTAAAAATAATCAGCTATTTTTATGAATTTTATTCTACAAAGCATTAAGGCATCTGAGAACATGGTAATTAACAATGCTACACTTTTCTATCCATGTCTCATAGCCCGAACTGTGGTGACACAAGTGGTAAATTAAATGTTCATAAGTAAGTGTTTATATTTTTAGACGGTATTTAAAAATGCACGTAATAAATATTTCCTGGCTATATAAATACCCTACAGCCAATTCACATCACTTCATTCTCTTGGAGGTGGAGGTGTACTGCAGGATGATGGACCTCTAACCACATTGTTAGCGTAGGGTCGAGAGAACGGACACATCTTTGGGAATGACGCTCCGAATGACTCACCGAGGCTCCGAGGCAGACTGCTGCTGCTGAGGTGTGTGTGTGGTGGTGATGGTTGCGATCTTCTCAGCATTGGTCAGAAGGGATGCATTGGAGGACTCTGTCAAAAGAAAGGTGAGGTAGGCGTGAGAGAATGAAACCCCTTGTGGTGACCATCCCTGTACCCTCAGTGCACCTATTACCCTTCATGCTCCCTCATCTTTCCAGCCAAGAACGTTCCGCTCCCCAAAACACGCTCCAAAGACTCACACGAATCTGCTCTGGCCACCTACGCGCTATCGCCACCTACTCAAATCTCCTTCCTACTCACTAGCCCCTGTAAGTATTTACCTGCCCTCTTCTATTCAAATCAAATTTCCTTGGATGTGTGCTTGCTTAGTTTTGACCACAAACACCTACATGTGACTTTCTGAAGATACAGAGAACCACAACCTTCAAAGATCAGCAAGTGTGAATTCCTATCAGCTTGTTATTTGCTGCTCTGTAAAAGTCCTCTTATTGAACATCATCGATGTGGAGAAATGGGAAAACAGAAAATTGCGAACGTTCATATTTGACCTGTGTGAATCATCGTTCGAATTAAAATGCAATTCTCAGCTGGAGTGTTTTCACTTGATGTGTAATTTGTGCTTCACTACAAGCCTAAGCAAAGCAGGAAGATCAGAGACCCTGATCCTGACAGCAGAAGGTTGGTTCCTCCGGCTGACTCATTCCTCCTCTTTCTGTGACACTATGACAGGTCCTTGCTGTTGTGTGTGAAGTTGCTCGGCATTCTGGGAACAAAGCTAGGGCAATTTGAACAAAACAGGCCGAACGAAAGCAGACTCATATCATATGGATCAATGCTTCCAAAACAAAAAAGGCAGAGAGACCTCACCATGAAATTTTTACCATAAACTGTCACGGTTTATTTAGCAGCCAGTTTCTAATGCATGCCGCTGTCAGTCCAAAAACGCTTATCTCTCTTGTAATTAGGCAGCATTTGTGAACCTCTCCTAAGGGCACCTCAGAGCAGAGCTGAAGACTTTGAACCAGGGAACACAACAGGAACAGTAATGATCAAGAGCTTCTTTATCACAGCTGGTGACTGGCCTTTGCGTCTCACAAACTGCATCATTATTTCTGAATACAAAACAATGTGTGCAGGGTAACTCACACAGACAACACACATTCTGTATGAATGTACATCCTGGTATAAATATCACCTAACCCCTGCCTTAGGCTTTAAGGGGCAGTAACACCTGACACTAAAATTATGAAGGAGCCGTGGACAGGTAAAACACGGGGATGATGTGGGATTCTAGCAGAGCAGATTCTCTACTTCTGCTCTGATCCTAGCTTCTGTCTACAAAGTAAGGCATCAGCATCTTACAGGAGACACATCCATAGCCAGACTCAGTCATTCCAACAAAGCTTCTGCAACAAATTACAGTAACACTTTATTTAAGGCTATGATTTCAGTCATTTATAAACACATTCATAATGCATTATAATGCTTTCATAAAGTGTTATAAACATTGTTATAAATATTTATAAAAAGGCGCAACACATTATAGCCATGTTTATTATGCATTATGAATGCTTTATGAAGCTCTCATCTATAACGCACTATAGATACCTTTATAATCCAGTACAAAGCATCCTTAATGCTTATAACGACCATTATAATGCATTATAAAGGTATGTGTAGTGCACTGTAGAAGAGAGATTCATAGAGCATTCATAAAGCAATGCATTATAGGAATGCATTATAATGTGTTATGAATGTGTTTATAAATTCCTAGAAACAAGGCCTTAAGTAAAGAGTTACCCAAATTACACACACCACACAAAAACGACACAAAGCGCTACAAAAAAAGAGGAAAGAGGTGGAGCCCAGAGGAAGGGCGGTTGGCCTCACCATCCCCAGGAATTATCCGCAGAGCGACAGTGTTTCCAGCCTCTTTGATCAGGTTGACAATGTCCGAGTGGGACTTGTTGGTGATGGAGCAGCCATTAACGGCCAGGATGCGGTCGCCCACCTTAAGCTTCCCGCAGCGGTCCGCCGGGCTGCCCTCGATGATGCGACCTATTTTGTGGGGCATCGCCACGCACGCATTGGCAACTGGCACACCAGTGTTCGTGTGTGTGTGCGTGATTGATTTTATACCATTTTTCCCCAAGAGTTGGGGTGAAAGGAGGACAAAAAGAAGAAGGCAGAAGCAAAGGGAGAAAATGCGGATTAATTTCCCGAGCCACCAAGCTGAAAGACCTGCCAGTGTTATAAACAGAATCATTGTGGAACAGAATAACAGTAGGGAGCGTTACATAAATCAATAAAGACAGGAAGACAACTGTCCTTGGCTGTCACTACACATTAGGCTAGGGTGCCACAGATTAAATCACCTATAATCATGGAATTCCACTCCAAACATTCAAATTCTGAACCAAATTCTCTGCTCCCATTACAAAGCTAGATGCTCAGAAATCACTTTCCAATCTCCTGTCTCCAAACTGACAGTATTTTCAAACATTTTGTTCTGGTGAGGTTCTAGGCTTCGGAACTGAAACAGAACATCGCCTCTAGAGTGAGGCCTGCAGCACAGCTGCTCGAGTTCCACAAGTCATCCATATTTATGAAATACCTGCAGTCAGGCCCTTGCCATGTCAACACGATTGAGAAACACACACAGTGGAGTTCTGGTTTGTCCTCTGTCCCCATCACTCTATTCATATACAGCAACGACCTTTAGTATTGAATAGCAATGTCACAGCATTGCTGGCAATCGGGGTGAATATATCTGTCCTTAACTGGTCAAAGAAAACAGATTTACCCCAGTTTGCCCAGTGCCACCCTACTGGGGATGAGCAACCTAAAAGTCCATGTTCTTTACACATTACTGCCTCATCAATTCTTTTTCCAAATTCTGGATAAGCCTAAATTCCAGCTATGTAACAGGGCAGCAGAGGTGAGAGGAAACTAGACTTGGGCAGTATGTAACTTTTCAAACAGTCATACTGTCCAGACATTATCCCGAGGTATCCTGTATTTTGATGGTATTTATAAAAGCAATACCATTGTGATATTTTGATATCTTGGTCATAAAATTGGCCTTCAGGGAGGGTAATCCCCACACCTACATTCACCCACACCAACATACCCTAATTACTGTAGTATACTGTATTACCCTAATAATGCCCAAGCCTAAAGGAAAGAATAAGGAAAGCGGAAATGAACTCAAGAGAATGAGAACACAGGTGAAAGCAGACCAGCAAAGAGGAAGGATGACGTGCATCTGCACTAAGATCTCAGAGAACACATCAATCACTATCATCTTACACTATTTACACTACACAATAGTAACTATTCTTACATAAATATAATAGCATTTTTAAATTGTTTCCTGCGATTAACACTCCTCTGAGGCTACTCGTGCATCCTCTATTAAAACAGCATCTCAGATCACACTGAAACCTTTTCATACATCTGTTTTTCACGGTTTTGCAACCTGACTACACGAGTCCTTCACGATAGCTGTCTGTTTATTCTCTGTAAGGGGGTGTAAGGTGTAAATGCCTCATGTTCTGCACACAGTACACAATACACTATATAGTCACCCCTTCACATTCACGAAGGTTAGGGGAGGAAGATCTCCATGAGTGTGAAAATTTGCGAATGATGTCAATATTAAAGATACAGTATGTACTTAAACTAACAAATATTAAATAACACGACTATTTATATATTATATGAATTTATGTGATCCAAATCATTTTCAGTATTGCAAAAATACTTTTGGCTTATGACATCTGTGAGTTTCTGCCATCTTTCGGCAAGCCCCAAGAATACTCCTGGCGTGATTATTCACGGCAACTTGCAAATACGCAAAGCTGCGAATATGAAATTCGTAAATCTGGAGGGGCGATAGGACAGATGGAATCAGGTGAGGATCCTACCAAAGGTGGCCCCCGCGTCGGGCCGTGACACCGAGGACACGATGACGAAGCCGAAGCCCTCGTTCTCGCCGCGCCGGATCTCCACGTCGTAGGGCTGTACGGCGGCGGGCACCACGGCGCTGCCTCCGCCCCCCCCGCCCCCCCCGCCGCTGCCGATGCCGCTGGTGCTGCCGCTGCCCGAGCTGACGGTGTTCAGGGAGTTCTGGCTGCCCTGTGACGTGCGCTTATCCTCCGTCAGCGAGGGCGCCTGCGTGCTGCTGTGATGGGAGGAGGCTGGTGATGGGGGCACGTCAGCTTCGCCTTTCGCCACTGCGGGGTGGGGGGGGGGGCATGGTCAAGCAGAGGAGCCCCTATTAACTGGAAGCCTGGCTTATTTAAGTCACACACATTGCTGACGCAGGTATATAATTAAGCACACCGTCCACAATCTCCCACAGGAAAGATTAGCAGCACAATGGGTGATTGTGCAGGAGAGGTTAGTGACTTTCCACTTGTCACCAACACAGGACTCCTTCAGTTTGCCCCTTTTCTACCCGCTGGAGCTGCGATGGCAATTCAAGCCATTGTGAGGGTCAGATTGGGAAATGGGAGCCACACAATCTCTCAGAAAGGGACCTGAATGGTGGCAAATCCCACCAGCAATGTTCCAACATCTAACAAAAAGCCTTCCTTAAAAAGCCAAGTCCAGGGGTGAATCTCAATCTGCGTGCTAGACTGTACTTGTGTTCTCATGTACCATGTTTTACATCATCTTCCATTGCCGAAGACCAGTTCCAATACTCAAGAACAGAAGTACAGAGGATGGTGAAAATCCCCGGAAGTCATTCTTGCCCCGCCCCAAATGTAAAGGATACATTGGTTGCATCCGAGGGCAATCCCATGATTCATTGTGCCGCAAGTTAGCAAGAACGGTCTAGCCAAGACCACAAGTACAATCCTCACGTTCCTGGTATTGAGAGTCGCCCCATTATAGCAACAATGGGTTGATCACCTTCATATTAATACCCTTGGTTTCAGAATGAGATGTTTGACGGTATAGTGTAGATGCGACAGGGCACCTTGGGGACCAGCCGCCCATTCCTGAGACCAGTCACAACCACAAGGCCGCAGGGTGACCTCACCTCCGTATCCAATCTTGCGCCTGACAGTCAGGTTGACGTGGCCCTGCTTGGCCGCCTGCTGCATCAGCTGCACCACCAACTGGTGGGACTTGCCCACCACGGCCGTGCCGTCCACACAGATCAGCTCGTCACCCGATCGCAGCCGGCCGTCCTCGTCTGCAGCCCCATACTTCACGATGTGGCCGATGTATATCTGATATCAGCACAAGAGCGGTAACACTGAGCTCAACTGAAAACGGCAAACTAAAACCAGAACTGTCGTTAAGAGGGATTATGTGATGCAAGGAGTAATTAGAAAATTTAAAATTAGAAATGGAAACAGAAGAATATAAAGACTAAGATGAGACCTGGGGGTGAACTGAATAGCTTCCAAGCGTCTTACATTAATGTGGAATACGGTTTTGTCACGCATTAATGCAAATGGCTGTATAAATGATCTCTATGTCTACAACGATATGGACAAGTTAATATTTCATCAGCCATTTACATGGGAAAAAAATGTAGGCTGAGACAGAAAGGCTTTTCTCACCGGTTCCCCGGGTTCATTGCCTCCCAGAATCCGGAACCCGAATCCCGTATCCTTCCGCCACAGGAAAATATCCTGTTCCTGGAAATCGGGCACTGAAAGATTTAAAGCACAAACCGCATCATGTCCAATGTCCAGCAAAAGATTTCTGATTAAGTAATGTCCCCTGTGGCGAAATTACAAAACGGTGTACTTAAAAAAAAAAAAAAAAAAGCTCAGTATTCTATTCAAACACTTCAAAAGATCTGGACATGTTCAAGGGCACGGGCAGACTTTGCTGACGTTTACTCTAAAAGGGACTGGTTTAAGAATTAAAGAATGGTGGTCTTTAACAGACTTCAACTGAGAATCCTACTGGGAATGTGTGTAAAGAATCGAAGGCGAGCGTCTAAAAGCAAACCCCACAAGCTACTCAAGGAAGCTTCCAGCAAAACTCACACAGCCAGACTCACCCAAAAAAGAGCCGCAGCCTAAGGCACTAACAGCAGACAGTGAATTCTGAAGACTTATGCAATATATTTCAGTTCTTAGTGGTGTTTGTCATAAACGATAACCCTTGAGTAATATATTAATTAAAAATTCAAAATACTAAAAATGCAAACGTAAATGTATCATTTTCTAAGTTTTTGTGAGGCACTGTTTTAAGTCTTAATGTGTATGTCTGCTTTTCTGACGGTCAGAAAAGGGAGGGATATTTATAGGGTTTTGAAGTAATAATCCTCAAGGCACCTCTTGTCCTATTACCCATACTCCTCTGCTGTCGTGCTAATACCAACGCTAAAGCTGACATGCTAACAGGCCCCTTCGCTCTGCCCATTTCTTTCTCTAATTCTTTCCTGCTCCTCCCCAACATTCTGGCTACATTTCCCTCTCACCCTCTCCTCAAAGAACAAGATGGAGAAGCAGGCAGCGATGGGGGGAGCTAGGAGAGTGGGCGTACGTGAAGCAGTGATGAAAGGATTAAGAAACAGGGAAAGCGGAAGAGAACGCAAGTTGGTGCTGAGCTCCCCAGGTGTCTGGCACAGAGAACATCACGCGGAACGTGCTTGTTTATCACTGAGCTGCCATTTTTCTCTAAGTGTACTTTTTCCAGCCTTAATACACCCAAAAAAAGTCAGTTTTGTTTTTATTACATTTAAAGGGCTCTTTTCAGCAGACCGAAGCCTAGAAATAATGCAGTCTTTCTAGTACACCTACATTTTCCTATGTAGCTTCCAAAATCCCACCTGCATGATAACAGTGCCGCCCAACAGAATCCACCATTTTAAATATTACAGTTCATATTTTGACCACATTTGAGTGGATTTGTTATATTGTGCATTTAGATGAATAATCTACAACGGCCCATAGTGTGTGATTGCGAGTGCATGTGTGTGCCCCGCAGTGCACTGCTATTGCAGTGGAAGGCGCCCACTGCCTCATGCCCTGTTTCCTGGGACAAGCACCAGGACCAAGTGGCTGCAGAAGATGGATGGATGGAATTATTTGTAAATTTACATTATTATTATTATTATTATTACTACTATTATCTCCTTTCCAGTGTCGGGTCCAAGTCCATCCTTCCATCACCACTTCTGGACTGCAGGACTTCCAGATTGAGTGTCAGACTATTAGCCCACTATCGATCTGTGTGTGCGCATCAAGGCCCGCTAAGTCGAGCGCTGATGGCCCCGATAGCTGCTCTCTGGGCAGCCCATACCGCTCAGTGGGACAGGGCTAGACATAAGGATTTAGGAGGGCACAGCCACTTTGGCCTTGGCTATTCATATTTTTTCTAGGGCACAAGGCCATTAAGCCTGGGCACAAGGCCAAAATCTGGAGTAAATTAGCTAGTGTGCAGTGGTATTGTTTTTTTGTGAAGTCATTGACAAATTAAAAATTTTAATTTGAAAAAATGTTTTTTTCATTTACTTAAATTTCATAGGACACCTCGGGCCTTGTGGAGGAATTTTATTTCCATAAAGGATGCATTTTTTTATTTTCAAAAAAGCAGAAACTTTCCAAAAAGGCATTGGGCCAATACTGAGTCACTAATTACCAATTACTGTAATTACCAAGTTTAGACAACCTACGCAATACGACCTTCGATTTGAGACAGAATATATACAGTATATATATTTATAGATGTATATATAGCTTTATTTCAAAAAACAAAATCCAACAATAAAGGAGCCGTCAATATTTTTGTATTTGTTTGCTCAGAACACCCGTATTCTTTTAGTGTACATGACAATTGACTTGACGTTCGTTTTTTGCACACTGCACGCTACCAGTCCTATATCCTCCCAGCAGAGCTTGGTACTTCTCTGAGTCAAATCTGCTCTGCCTCGGCAAATGTTTTTTTACAACACCATCTGACACTTACCTGAACGAAGTAGATAATTTGCAATATTTTGCGGCAGTAGCCGCGAGTTCAGCTTGCTTTCTTTTACGTTCTCGATCTTTGCGAGGCATGGTGACAGCATAAGCAGCAGACGACAACTACACGATGATTACCGAAAAGGACACCTATCTGTTATTCGGAAACCGTAGGATGGCTTTTCCAATCAAAAACGTAACCCCCGATGATGCACCATTGTCATTGCTGTGGCTCCATAGTAGGCTGGACGATACATACCGTACCAGCCAATCATGCGACGAACACATGATCGTATTAGTCCAGAATTCATTGCGGTTCATTCAGTAGTAGGGAATTACGAGATGTGCGGGTCGACCTCGTTTCTCGTATCGAAGGTTGGGTTCGGGTTCAGTACAGATGCATCGATTATTGACGAGGTAAAGTGGACCGTGTCGTGCGCAAGTCTTTTGTGTAATGAACGTTACTTTCGGTAAAAAGGGCGCATACGGCCAGACAAACATTAAAGGCAGGCCAATCTTGGCCGTAAGGTACTTCAATTTTGAGGAGGCGTGCGGCCAATTTTGAAAGGCACGACGGCCATTGGCCGCGGTGCCGCGGCTTATGTCTAGCCCTGGTGGGAGGAAGAGACGGCTTGGCAGCCAGTCTGGCCAAGCCAATGGAGCGTACCATTTCCCCTGCAATGGACAAAATGGCTACTACAGTGGAGATGAGCGTAGCTAATGGCTCTGTCCCGTCGCCAGCCCTATTTCCATCCTGCCGTCCCCACGGCCCCTCCCGCTAACCAAACGATCGTCACTGTGCATCCCAGCACTTCAGCTACCCGGCCTCATCCATCCCCGCACTGGCCGTATCCGCACAAACAACAGCCGGCTCCTTAGGGGGTTGTTGCGGCAAGAAATACCGATCATCTTACACTAGCTTTAAACGACCCAGCATGCTCAGACCAAGGTTTCATATTTTAATGGCGGCAGACCTACATTTCTACCGAAATGTAATTATCTTCCACTGTGGCTCTGTGCCACTAACTGGGGGTAACCAAGGAAAAACACTCTGATTCTGGGGTCGACATAGCTAACAGAATCCACCCCATTAACACACTTCAGGGCTTGGTAGGGGGAAAAGATTCCCATCTGCGCAAGGACTATAGAAACACTGCCTTTCAACTGGTCAAGACTTCAATTTCATTATTGTTTCTTTCTTAAATACATCAGACACAATAGCAAATTCCACCCCTCTCTCCTCCAAGTCTTCACCCCAGACTCAGTGAAGGCTCCCTTCACTATCACTGGCAGTTCTGCTTCCTCCTTCTCTTTGCTCCATGTATCTTTCATGGTACAGCTAGTGGAGACCGTCTTCGCCCTCAGGCATGAATAATAGAAGCGTGGTTGTGAACGTGAACTAGCAGGAAGAATTATGAAAGCACACCTGAATCCTGCCACCCCATCCGGCCCTTGATGGCTGTCTGACAGAGGATGTCATGAGTAATCTTTCCCCAAACCTCAAAAAACACAAACTTCAAAATATCACTTATTTGTTCCCAACAACTAAGTGTGTTCAGCGTGGAACAGGAGGAGAAGGCCACTTGTTTCCCCAAACTGCAATCGCAAAGCACAACGCCTTGGTGCCTTCGGACTTGTAAAGAAACCTCATTTTGTAATTTGATCCAAATCATCCTCTTTAGCTGCCCAAATAAATGTATTTTTTTGATGAGACTTGGGCAACCCTCTCGCAAAGCAATGTTTTCCTCGCTGACACTGGCCGTCTTTATGTCGGAAATAGGAGCTGTTGATTTATAGCTGGAAGAGCCTGAAAACTCCTCAGCCAATTTTGGTTCAGCAATTAAAAATGCACGGCAGGCTGCCAGCAAACCCACCCCCCCCCCACCCGCCGAGGCTTTTCCGCCCAGACTGTGCACACTGCGCTGCCTGGCGTGGGTCGCCATGTACGTGAAGAGGTGCGTACTCACGCCTGCTTTCATACATGCTCCTGGACTGTGCCCAGATCTTGAAGGGGTCCGGTTTCTTCTGGACAGTGGTGTCTCCGGGGTCCTGTGGGGGCAGTCCTGGCAGCGGCTGGGTGGGGGGTGGAGGGAGGGGCGGAGGGCCGGCGGCAGGTGCGGTGGCTCCGGCGGGAGCGGCCTCGCTCGGCACGGCAGCGGGGCGTCCAGGGGAATCGGTGTGGGCGCTGCGATTGCTGCATACGCTGTGCTGGGAGCTGCCCTGGCTGTCCTTCCTCTCCAGTCGCTGCTGCATGGCCAGATAAAGGAGAAGACGAGAGGGAGCGGGGGAGGAAAAGCATGAGTGTGGAAGGAGGGGGTTAACATCAAGGAAAGAGAGAAAAAAGAAGGAGCAACAGCAACAGTGGGAGTGTGAAAAGGGAGAAGAAACCACACAAGGTCATCGCTGCAAACGCTGCTTTTGTTTGTGCCGCCTGCTCCCTTCAGAAGTGTGCGCAGCTACAGCTCACTTCAAACCAGCGGGCCAATCAAAGTCAGCCGTGACACGGGGAATCAGCCGAAAGGGGCCTTTGTCCGAGTGCATCTACGTCTGTGCAGCGGCGTTTTCTGTTATTAACCTTCCTGGCAGAAAGCGAATTGAGTCCTAGTACAAAAGACCAAGAGCGTTTGACTAAAAGTGACATATCTGCTTCTTAATGGTGCACGGAGAGCTCAGCTTTGTAAAGCTGAATGTGTTTATGAAAGAAGGTTTAAAATTCGTATTTTCCTCAATATACTGTGGCAAATGTGTATGAAAAGCATCAAATATGCTTCACATATAAGAAAATAAAATTCATTAAAATTCATTATTCTATTGGATAGAAACACATCTGGATATTCATTCTGCAGACATTTTTGAGTCGTTGTCAGACTGCATCACCGACCTCTACCTTTAAAGTAACACTAAAGCCCATACACCACAGAAACTTGGCACAATCAAGGGGAAACGGGTGGCTTTTAAAAACACTTGCATATACCTTCATAAGAACAAACACTTGAAAAAAGTATTAAAATAACATTCACCAACTGCATACAAGAACACATTGTGCACATACTAAGAATACTTTACCTGAGGTGAAATTACTACCAGCCACTGACAAAGACATAGATCCAAAGTGACATCCCTGTGACAGCGAAACATGACTGTCCCCAGCAGGGACCGACTGGAGATGACAGGGTCACTGTGCCTTGGTGTCCCTCCCCTCCCTTCATCACCTGACGGCTCAGAAAATGATAAGAAGCTGGCTCATCCTTAGCTCCCTCTATGCTCTCCTCTGCATCAAGGGGAAGATGTGAGCCCAGGACCCACCTGAAGTCCTGACGTCACAGATCGGTACTCCTAGGCACCTCAAGCGTGCGGGAGAGTGATGCTCCTGTTTCAGTCTTGACTAAAATCATATAACATCTGACAGAAACACGCTCCTAAAGTGCTTCAACTGAGGGACGTCTACAGGGTCCCGATGATGAACAGCCCCCCCCCCCCAGCCCTCACACTCTCTGACCGGCCCGCAGTTCTTCGAGCATGCAACAGGACCCATCTCTATGGCTTTCTGCTACTTCTACAAACTGATCTCCAATAAATCTAGACACAGTCTACAAGGACAGAAGAACGGACCCCGATCAAGAAGGAACATGGAGACTCACCAGCTTTGGGCTCCTCTTCACAGGCACGGCTCCTGTAAAGCACCATCAAAGAGAGAGTCAGTCACCGGTGTGGGAGACCAGCTTCCCCATATCAGCACGACGGCCAGGAGACGGCGGCTGGGAGCGCGGGGCCTGGCTGGCGCCGGGATTGGGGGGGGGGGGGGGAGCGGGATTGTGATGCTGGGAAGGCAGTAGGGTGGGGTTACAAGGGGATCTATCAGCATCAGGAAGCCCCGGCGGGCCGACCCACCTCACCCCCCACCCCCAGCAGCGAAGGCAGGCAATGTGTGAGATCAGAAATCTAAGCTATTACCCATAGAGAACGAGTCCAGCAGGCGAAACATCACGTTAACAGCAACAGTCAGCTCTCCCCGCACTGAAACCATCTTCTAAACAGTGGAGCCCCCAGCAGCTCGCCGGTGAAGGCTGTGTGCATTCAGAGACAGCTCGCCCCCTCTCTCTTCCCCCTCCCTCCGTCTCTCTCCTTCCATCTCTCTCTCTCTCTCTCTCTCTCTCTCTCTCACACACACACTCACTCACTCACGCTCCATTCCCCTCCCTTCACAGTGGGTAGTTAGCACCATTCCCCTCCCCCACAACTCCCACACAAATATAGACAGTTATACACACACACAGGTTTGTAATTATATCTTTGTGGGGACACTCCATTCATTTCTATGTGGAAAACTCTAATCCCAACATGACGACCTTAAGCCCTGTACCCAGCCCTGACCTTAACCATAAGTAACCAAATAAAATACAAGACTTCTGGCATTTTTAGTTTTTTGATTGCAGTCACAGATGTTTTATAAAATTGAGTTTCCCCTTGTACATAACAAACAGGAAGTCCCCACAGCATCAAAGTAACAGGTTTTTATCACATTGTGGGGGACGTTCTGCTCTCTTCTTGCTCTCTTTCATATGTGTGTGTGTGTGTGTGTGTGTGTGTGTATATATATATATATATACACTATATAAGTAGATACATTGTTACAGAGATGTCCAACATCAGCAGAACACAGAAAAATATTCCGATTGCTGGTGAGCTCACAAGAAGGGGGGGGGGGGGTGTGTGTCACACTGGTGTCAAACTCTTACATTTACTTCCACAAAGAAACTTCCACAAAAAATATGCAAGCACATACATCTCCGTCTCCATGTAGACGACAGACAAATCAGCAGGACAGCTTACAGTCTTTGCTGATCTTTAAAGTGATTACCGCGCCGCCGAGACTGCCTCACCATAATTTAGCGATCTGTGATTCCTTGCCGTAACTGTCCTGAATGAACAATGAGAAAATAAACACAGCAAACCGCTCGATACTTTATGCCGTTGCGGTAGCCAGCCTAATGGCTCCAAACGTAGCCCCACTGAACCCTGCCATCCACCCCAGCTCTGTCACGAGATGTTCAGCTAAAAAACCATAAGTTATGGGTCTGCTGTAAATCAGCTCAAGCACTGTGGTCTGCCAGTCTCAGACGTTATGATGTGCTAAAAATTTCCTGCAATTGCACAACCCCCTCCCAGCCTACATGATTTATAATTGATTTAGGTTCTTACTAATGAGGACAGAGCTGAATTTCTCTTTTTTCCATGCTAGGTTATTTTTAATTGCTAAAAATAACTGAGATGCATGTGCAGCAGATCTTTTTTTATTTTATGATTTTTTACAAAATGTTATGTCATTTATTGGTCAACTATGCTGATTGGAATAATATTCATGCATCGATTGATATGATACTGACACCATCTCCTTATGAAATGACCTGGTCATATGTAGGTCCTGCTGTATGCTTCACTTACTCTTGAATTTCAGACACGCCATCCAGCAGGGGAGCTGGACACCGGATCGCGCTGACGATTCGCCATAATTAAAGCGCCACTATAACAATACGCCGCTTCCCATTTCAAATGGAGCGTGAACAGAATAGCACGTCCCTCCTCAGTCCTGCCCTTTTATGCACTCATCCTAACATATAGCAGGTTTCTGTACGTCCTGTGGATGAAATGCTCTATAAATAATAACGGCAGCCCCTGCTCAATAATCCAAGACGGAGCAATGCAGCCACTTGGTATTACCTCAGCTGAATGCCCGCGAATGCCAGCTAGAGGGATTAAAAACCGAAACCCCAAAATGTACGGTTAATTAACCGTGAACGCCAACACTGTCTCTTCCCCTGAAAGCCGGTGTGATTTAAACAGAGAGGGGATATATGCGAGAGGAGCGGCAGCGGAGACGGCTTTTGTCTTACACGGCCGCCTCCATTTCACTCCCACGGCGACTGAAGATTAGCCGCGAGCCTGTTGCCTCGGCGAGGCGCTTCCCGAGCTCGCCGGAATCGTGTCACGCCCAGCAGCCTTTAATCAGGAGCTTTTAGTGGCCCGATTATCATGTACGGCGGGGGGTTGGCCCTCTGTCACCGTCAGCCTCGAAAGAGCCGCTCCCAACCGGCCGCGCCATCTGTCACAGGGACACAGTGAGCGGACAGCCGCTCTCTTCTGATCAGCTTGTGATCCGACCAGCATCAGCATGTCATTTGTACACACGTACAACTTGTACACATGCCAATAGTGCCATCCACTCTGGACTTCAAGAAAGAGAAATTTCACAGGGATATCATTATGTTCTATCTATTTGTAATTTCGTACTTATTCTTGATTAATTCTTATGGGGCAAACTGGCTGGATATTTCAGATTTAGGTAACAAGGAGTGAGATATGGGACAGCCCTGATCACTTCCCCTCGGGACAGCCACAGTGTGATGCAACATTGTGCAAGCGTCCATCTCGATAGGAAGCAGCTGGAACACAACGCAGACCTTGTGCTAGACAGCCCAGGGCTCAGCACACGGCTGTCACTCAGCTCTGGGCACAGCAGGCAGACGTGCAGCGTGCAGGACAGGGCGCTGGGGTGGAAGTAGAGAGCAGGAAATCTCATCGCAGGCCTTCAGAGGGGTGGAGGTCGGTAGAACACACGCACCCCCCACTAATGTAGCCGTCCACGGATGCATAACACACTCCCAGATTCCCCCATTGCTTTTAAAACTTGGTGGCTGTCGAAAATGTTATAATAAAATAAATAATAATAATAATAATAAAACTGATTCAGAACCCTAGTACACTGTTGATAGAGTACAGTACACTGCAGCCTTCACGTTAGTGGGAAGTACTGACTGAAATCTATTAGTACTCTTTTTTTTCCTGTGAGACTAAATACCAAACAAAAATTCCTTTCCCCTAAATGTAATAAATATGTTTATCAGTCATGCCCTACAATGCCATGAATCTTTCTCTGGATACTGTTTTGATACAGTTAATTTTTAATTGGACAGTAGCTATTTGCAAATGAACCATAAGCTCAGTAACAGGATTTATGATGTTTCAGAAACTGGACATGTGACCAGTAAATTTCTATTTTGCTGGAGGGGCTCTTAAGTTGTACCTTTGAGCCAAGTGCTTAAATTGATTTGCTGCAGCAGATCTATCCAGCTCTGGAAACAGATGAAGAGTAAATCTGTGTGTCTGGATATATGTTTTGCCAAAAACACAGGAAGTATTAAATAAACATTTTCATGCCACTAATCTTTTTACAATTTTTGATGATTGTATAACTTTGCAAATGGTGTCTAAAGTTGCAAAGCCAAAAAAATGCTTTTATTACTTTTTTTATCATCAGTAACAATTCCCACTAAAATTAGAACAGACAAATAAAATGACTGATTATATCTAAAATTTTAGTTTCCTTTAATTCTTAATTCTACCATTATGTCTTTCGGTCTAATGCTTACTTGAATATTCTGATGCCTTGCCTGCACATTTTTTTTGTTGACCTTTGAGTTTCTCCTGGACGCATAATACAGGGCTCTCCAACTGGCCCAAATCAGCCATCATCGATCGACGAAGAGTGGAGACAGGACACATGGCACTGATTGCCCTCTGACCTTTCGCTTTACGCACGCTCAGTTTTTTCACGAGGCGAAGACGGCTGCTGTTGTGCTGATGTCGCTGTGGAAAACCGCCCAGCGGGACATGTGCCTTCTGCTAATGAACCGCTAATAATCTGCATGATTGGTCAACATACCCATTATAACAAAGCGCAGCTGTGAAGGGACCTTTTTCAACGTGGGCAGCTGTCTGCCATCAACTAAACTCTCCAGGAGTTCTCAACGGTATAACAGATGTTGGCAATAAGGAGGGGATCGAGAAAGCTACTGCTCACTGTGCAAAATAAAACACAATAACACGTTTAAAAGACCAGTGTCAGCCTGACATGCAGGAAACTCAAAAAAAATGTCCACATTCTCTGCAGCACCTCCATTATGGACACAAAAGCAGTTCTACCAAGCAATGTGGCCAGTGGGTGAATTTATAACAAATTCTAATAATTGTGATCAATCATAATTTCATGACTATTAAGATTACAGCATATTCTACAGAGTATTCATAATGTTCCAGAGGCTAATGGCAGCAGTAATACAATTCAAACACTTGCAATATACCTGCTATTCAGGAGCAAATCTCTGCTCCACCACTACAGATATAACCTGTGACTAAATGACACATATGTAATATTACTCATTTTTTAAACCCAAACTTTAATTCAACACCAACGTGGGAAGCAGTGCAAGTAAAACAGTTAAACTGTGCATGCTTACAGCATTTGTCCTAAAGCATTGTGACTCAGAATCTCCTTTTTCTGCTAAATGGCACTTCTTGGATTCAAATGTCAAAAAATTGCCCACTGCGTCAGTTACCCACTCAACAATATCGCAAAGACACAAGCAGAGGACGCTGGTACAGATGAAGTCATGCTCCAAGCACACCCCCACAAACTCATGACAAGGAGGAAAAAATAAGGGCCAGCAGACAGAACAAGAAGTGTGTACAAACCAGGCAATATGGCAGCCATCATCTGCCACAGCTCACTCGTAAACTCATCCGTGTCCAGCTTTCTGCACCAGCCGGTCTTCCTTAGTCATTTGTTCATTCAGTTCTCGTTCTCACTTGTTTACTCTGTACCAGCGTGATAACTACACTGCCTCGCCGTCTCCCCTTCATCTATGCCCATTCACTTGATCCACCTACCATCCAGAGGAACAGAAAGTATGGGACCAAAAGTAATAGATACTTACTAAATGGATAGGATTGGCTCAGCCAAGCCGTTCTAAATGCTAATTATGAGGTGGGATAATCTTGAGAACGTTCAAACCCTCATCACATATTAATTCTACCAGCCCAGTACATACCTCTCTGCACCAGCATGGTGACCTCACTTCCTCTGGGACACTTGCTCAGCAGGTCCACCACTTGGTTGTGAGTCATGCTCTGGACATTCCTCTTGTTCACTTCCACCAAAATGTCCCCCTCCTTCAGGCCCCGGCAGCGGGGGTAGTCGACGATCTGCTTGACCCTCTGGCCGCCCCCAGATGGGCTGTCGGCAATGGTGAAGCCGAAGCCCTTGTCGCCCTTCTCCATGTGCACGGTGATGAGTTCGGGCTGCGTGGCGATGGAGGAGGCGAGCGTCACCACGTCATTGGGGTAGGGGGAGGAGCCGTCAGAGGCCACCTCCGCTGATGGGCTATAAGGCCGGTGCTCCTTTGCTCCACCTACGCTGTTGGCAGCTTGTCCACCGTGGTTAGATGGTGGGTCGTAGCTCTCCTGCCCATTGACAATGATGGGCTCTTTGTCCAGGATCGCCACAGAGGTGACCAGGCTGGTGTTGGGGTCATCGGGGTCGAAGGGCAAAGGGTAGCCGCGGCACAATTCAAGGTCCACCATGGAGCTGATGGGAATGGACTGGAAGATCTTCACCACTTGGGCATGCGTGTACCCCAAGACGCAGGTGTCATTCACGCTCACAATCACATCCCCTGCAAGAAAGCAGAGGATGGCTTTTATGAGGTAAAGGAGAAGCTCCGTGACACCAGACAGCTAATAATTAAACAAAAATCTGCCTGTGTTTCCTTATTGCCATAGAAACTGTTGGAACCCACCTGTCTCCATCTTCCCATCCAGAGCTGCTGGGCCATCCAGAACCAGACTCTTAATCTGCAGGAACTCATCGGGCTCGTCTCCCCCGACCACGGTGAACCCAAATCCCCGGCGACTCTTCTTCAGTTTGGTGTGAATAAATGTCCCTTTAAGCTCAGAAGGGTTCCGGGTGAAGAACGGCTTTCCTCCTGGAATGGGTCACAAAAGCATAACTGTTTATGATACCAGGAATAAGCCTAACCTCAATGAATTAACATCACTGAAGGAAAACATTTTTGTTAATACAGCTGTTAGGTCAAGTTAAACATTAGTTGATATTGAAAGCGCGTAAAAGACTAACGGCATTAGTCACCCAATTAGCATTCACAAAGATCAAAAATTCAAATAAGATCCAAATACTCCCTATAGTGCTAAATCTGGGGTAAACAGACAAGATCTTTCTGAATATGGAAAGGAAGGCGGGAGGTATTCATTTCTGTCACTTGGGGTAAAAGACTCTAAGAACAAAAGCATTTCCAAAAATAAGCAGCAAGAAAGCTGAACCTATGCACTAAAGTCACGACTTGCGAAGGTCAGGCAGAGGGCACGCTGTCACTCTCTCACCACACAAGAATGACAAGATAAAGCATCACAGAGGATTTGCTTTAAAACAATGTATTACTCTGTCTTACTATCTTCCTAAGTGGTTGCATGCCATGGCTTGCCCATTTTCTTGTCTAATTCTGATATTGTGCAACTGACAGGATATTTCTACCTGTACCCATTAAGAGAGTATTAACCAGGAACTGAATCTGTCAGTCATGCTGGTTCTCAGAATCACTCTTGCACAGATAATGCAGAAACACACTATGTTTCTCTGATTGGACTCAAACAGCACTTTGAGTTATGACTGCATGAGAGAAGCAGGTCATCAAATATAAAGGGCATCATAACGCCCATGTAAGCCAGAGAGGGTACATTTTGCACAAGGGTTGATTTTTAAATCATCATAAAGATGATTTAATGCTGTGCTATCAAACTGTACAGCAGAGGCTGAACATAATAAGCGAACGCCATAAGTGCTTTTCTGTTCCTAAACTAGGACACATAACTAAGGCTCTTCAGGTTAACTGCCTTGTTCAAGAACATGACAGAAGGTATGTTTTATGCAGGCTGCCCCGGCATTGTTTTGGTCCTTCAGTCACCACATGCATTCAACCCAGCCAAACACATGCTTATGCAATACTAGGTGTGTGATTTTCCCTGCTTTGTGGTATAGAGAATATGTTTAGAACATATTCTCTATCTCTGACATAGCTACTAGTAAATCCAGCAGTACAATACACTACCAGTCACAGTAAATCAGTCTTTATGAAAGTTTAATGACAGAATAAAATGTGTACTGAAGATGGAGGATCAGCTGATACTTAAGTGAGACCTTCTAAAGCTCCGCCCCCACTGCATTTTCCTCGACTCCTATTGGCCACCTGTTCTTACACTGTGCTTTCTGGTCCTGTGCCACAGTGGCATTCACCAAGAAAACCACTCACGTTTGGGCCCCTGCGGGAGTGGCACTGCAGGGCCAGTCTGAGGGTCCCGATACGTCTCCAGGTGGTTGTTGGCATAGCTGGCAAGGGGTACCCCAGCTGCTGAGTGCTCCTCCATCCATTCTGAAGAGGGAAGAGAAATATTTCCTTGTGCGTCTGATGCCAGAAAACACACACACACACACAGACGTTTGTAATTATATCTTTGTGGGGACTCTCCATTCATTCCTATGGGGAAAACTCTAATCCCAACATAACGACCTTAACCCCTACTCCACATAAGTAATCAAACAAAATATAAGACTTTTGGCTTTTTTTTGATTTTGATTGCATTCACAGATCTTTCTGGGGACCTGGAAAATGGTCCCCAAAATGTCAGAATAGCAGGTTTTATTACATTGTGGGGGACATTTGGTCTCCACAATGTAATATAAACCACACACACACACACACACACACACACACACAAGCATATGAACATATGTGGACAAACACTACCATAGATACTATTGCTGAGCCCATACAGAAACCGTATAGTCACGCGGAAGGCACGCACAAAATTATTCTGCTCACAAAATCAAGTGGCACATGGCTGATTAATGCGCACGTAAGCAATGACTGCAAATTAGGAAGCTCCAGCCTTTAGGTCCCACTGCCCCAGCCATAATTTGGCTTTAACTGTTCAAATTAGTTAGCTGGCTGAACATTCAAAGAGTCGCTGTATCTACAGCCGTATGGCATAGTTTAAAAAAAAAATGGTGTGATGAAACACTTCTGCTCAACTTCTACACTGACGCAGACATTACACTTACAAATACTGGCAATGCAAAGCTTGTAAAAGCCACTGAAAGAAAAAGAAATCTTTAATGAGGGTTCATCCAAAGATTACGTAACAACAATTGGCAGGACAATCAAACACAAGGGAAAAGAGAGAAGTGATGAAGGCCTGACTAGGAAGGAGCGGTGAAGACGGCGCTCACCTTCCGCAGACTGCTGCTGCTGGAGCTGCTTCTGTCGCTTGGCCTCCGCGACAGGATTCTCATACTGCGTCTTCCTATTAATGTGGCTAAGAGGTGAGAGGATTCCATTGGAAACTCCATAAAACACCATTTATGTCACTTCCACATAAGACAATCAAGACAGAGCGATAATGTTTTGATCCCCCACGTTTGTAACTGCTGACACTTTGATTGCAGTTATTATATCTACAGTACGTCAAATATGCATTTTATCATTGCTTTAAGGGCCGGTCTTAAAAGTCCGCCGAGAATTCAGTGACGAGTGGAAAGTAACGAGCTCCCTTCTTCAGGAATCGTGTGTGCATGTT
The DNA here is from genome assembly GCF_048594095.1 of Paramormyrops kingsleyae. Lineage (NCBI taxonomy): Eukaryota > Metazoa > Chordata > Actinopteri > Osteoglossiformes > Mormyridae > Paramormyrops > Paramormyrops kingsleyae. The sequence goes on along the minus strand of NC_132802.1, from coordinate 22,665,091 downwards.
GCATTGTCCTCCCAGTACAGTTGCGGTAGTGTCATTTAAAAACATTTTAAGAAAAAGAGGGCTTTTCTTAGATCCCTGTTTGTGCTTGGCTTCACTGGATTGCAGTGTTTAGTAATATGCCCATCACCATGTCTCACATCTGCAGAGGCCCCTTACATGCACTCTGAATGTCAAACTGCTCCGATTGCTTTCTCTGTAAATACTGCCCTAAATATTTTAGTGTTTACCCAACCCACATTTAACCATCTGATGATGTATTTTCAGGCATCCTACTGCTCATCTCTTAAAACTAAAAAATAGCTACAATTACAAAACAGCATTGGTAGGAATTTAAAAAACTAATAATGGCAGAAGATCTGTATTTTGTTTGGGTACTTAAGGTTATGGTTAGGGCTGGGTAGGGCTTAAGGTTGTTATAGATGGGGTTAGGGTTTTTCCCATAGAAATGAATGGATGGTCCCCACAAAGATATGAATGTGTGTGTGTGTTTCCATGCCCACCCAGGCTGTACCCCAAGCTGGTGCTCTGTGCAGCCTGGGAAAGGCTACGCCCCCCCTCCCCCCAGGAACCCGACCAGATTCTGTGGTTAGAAGTTAAGTGAAGAAAAGTGAAGGTGTCATGTATTCTTACAATAACTTGAGAAGAAGTTGGCAGCAAAGTACACCTTCAACAATGAAAAACGTTAATTGTCTGTCCTGTCAATATGGCATCAAAAATAAATTATGGATAGCCTTCAAAAGTAAAAAAAAACAAAAAAAAAAAAACAAACAAACTTACTCCACATAGTACACTCCAACCAAACAAACTTACTCCACATAGTACACTCCAACCAAACAAACTTACTCCACATAGTACACTCCAACCAAACAAACTTACTCCACATAGTACACTCCAACCAAACAAACTTACTCCACATAGTATACTCCATAAACCGGATCATCAATTTTCTCCCATCCAGCAGGAAGTTCTAGAAAAAAGAAGAAAATACCACATTATTACTGCTCCAGTCCAGCAGTATAATATACTGCAAATAAACCTACAGCATAAGCACACTGTAGTAGCACAAAGTACATTAAAAAAAATTGACAATTATGAATTTCCAAAGCTGCAATAATTTCAAAATTTCAGTTAACCATCAACCATGGGGTGTATTACATGTGAATGTTCTTTTGTATTTCCATAATTATTGGCACTAAACTTTATTAAACACCAATTCAGCTTTAGTGATAACTCATATACGAATATCAAAGAATTTTTTATTTCATTAAAAAAACATTTCTTACGAGGGAGTATTTCAGTGAGCAATGCACAAGAATTCATGTATTATACTATATCAGAAACAATTAGTGTAGTCAGTTTGTACCTCAAATAAAAATCACTATTATACGTTTTGGGTTAAAGGAGAGTGTTATGAGGGTCTGTAAAACAGGGGGCTAATCTATGTGTCTAAAATGGAGAAAGAGGTGAACAGACTTCCTGCAAGGACACTGGAAGAGAGCTTTGAGAAAATGGCAGCTGCTTCATTATGACAACTCATTGTCTATGGTGGGCTTGCACTGTAAACAATGATGCAGTGCTTTATCATTGCTGTCTTATCTTGTGTCACAGCTGGCATAAGCTCTTTACATCTCTCTCTGTCATTAACATTTCCCACAGCCGATACGCAATTCACCTGAAGTCATCCTTAAAATGCGTCCCTGAGGATTAACCCTCTACTGCACAGTGCTGACATGAGGAAAACAGAAAAAGTTTGGAGTTTGGAGGTCATAATTATTATTTTTTATTAGTAATTATATTTAAACAATATCAGAGAGCCTCCAGCTTGTACAAAACAGGATGGATCATTTTTTTATACTACAAATAAAAATCTGTGCAGTAGAGACTTAAAAAACACATCAAAACACTCACCACCCCCACAGAGTGTCTGCAATGGGTCCAATTTCACAATCAATACTGTTTGGCTGCTCTTGTTTAATCTGTCTGAGGGACGCGTGGCCATATGACCGGACGCTTACGGCTGACAGGACGTCTGGGAATCCAGTGAATGTTGGATCTTCTCTACTGCAACACGAACCAGTCTATGTACCAGCTCCATGTATGAGTCATTAAAAAAAAATCACCCAGACTTGACCACACTAATCTCCCATGTGCCCTCATAAAAATGCCATTCCTTTATAAATATGTTACTTAATTATTTATACATTTAATAAACGTTAAAGTGCAAAAAACCATCCAAAAACGATGGCCTCAGATTAATAATACATGCCCCAATATGGGAGATTGAGACTAAGAACCCATTTCTAAAAGAGTAAGAAACAACGATAAAAGCATCAAAGAGAAATTTGGGACCACCCACTGTCACACAGCCAGTGAAATGTCAATAGGAGAAAATCACGGTTTTCAAAAAAGGCTATTAAGAGGCACTCCCTTATAAAGAGGGGAAGAAGACCCTACCCAACTCATTATCCGGCTCTTCAGTGTGTACCCCTTCTTCTCCAAGGAGGCGGTTGCAGGTGTGTGCGGTGGACGAGCAGAAAGGAAATAGGGAGATACAGAATTAAGTGAAAAAACTGAGAGAGGCCTTGCTGGGTTACATTTTGATTTTATCAAATGCAGTTGGAGGCTAATAAAGGACTGGTCACTGATTAGGGATCAACACCCAAAGAAATCATCTGACAGACAACAGGAGTGCCTAATGGAGATATTTCATCCAAGAGGGGGCAAATTTCAAAATACATGGATTTTATGTGGTTCAAATATACAGATTTTGCATAGATGCTGCCGTTTTAAAAATAGATATTATTAGTAAACAAGGTTCTTACAAGGTTCTTCCGTGTGGAATAAATTTGTGTGTAGGAACTTGTATTTCAGCCAGAGAATGCAATCACTCTTATAGGGTTTTTAGTCAAACAAACTCAAAAATATGACTGTCAAAGCTCAATTGTACCATCTGTGGGTTACAGGAGTGTACTGCATCGGCCTGCAAACGTGTCCAAGCACTGCCAAATAGTGACACATCAAAACGAAAAGCACAGCATGCCCTACCGTCATCTTCACATTCTTCCAGCGGCTTCTGGAGCTTGTCCACGCACCTGGGGTCGATCCAGGATGTCGTCTTTGTGTTATGGCTGCAAAGATAACAGAGGCATATGTGACCAATTCTTTGGGGTATGTGACAATTTCCTGAGTCACACAAGCAAGAGCATGTATGAGGTGCAGCTCGTGGAAGTCACACCTGGAGATAGCTGTATCACCTGGGTACCTCCTATTATTTATTGTGCAGCTTGCGCTACTTTTGGTTTTGTATTTTGCCCATTTATGCAGCTCTCAGAGGAATAGCTGAGATGAGAATTACAGAGCAATCAGATGCGCTGCTCGAGAAGACAAAAACAAGAAGTCCTCTGGAGATTTTAACAGAATATGTCTCAGTACTATATCTTCTGATATCTGTTACCAGCAGCTGCAACATACGTTGCCATGGCAGAGTCACCCTATGGCACAGTCACCCTGTGGGAGAGTCACCCTGTGGCAGAGACAATGTATGGCAGAGTCACCCTGTGGGAGAGTCCCCCTATGGCAGAGACACTGTATGGCAGAGTCACCCTGCAGGAGAGTCCCCCTATGGCAGCGTCACTGTATGGCAGAGTCACCCTGCAGGAGAGTCCCCCTATGGCAGCGTCACCCTGCAGGAGAGTCCCCCTATGGCAGAGTCACCCTGCGGGAGAGTCCCCCTATGGCAGAGACACTGTATGGCAGAGTCACCCTGCGGGAGAGTCCCCCTATGGCAGAGTCACTGTATGGCAGAGTCACCCTGCGGGAGAGTCCCCCTATGGCAGCGTCACCCTGCAGGAGAGTCCCCCTATGGCAGAGACACTCTATGGCAGAGTCCCCCTATGGCAGAGTCACCCTGTGGGAGAGTCCCCCTATGGCAGAGACACTGTATGGCAGAGTCACCCTGCAGGAGAGTCCCCCTATGGCAGCGTCACCCTGCAGGAGAGTCCCTCTATGGCAGAGACACTCTATGGCAGAGTCCCCCTATGGCAGAGTCACCCTGTGGGAGAGTCCCCCTATGGCAGAGACACTGTATGGCAGAGTCACCCTGCAGGAGAGTCCCCCTATGGCAGCGTCACCCTGCAGGAGAGTCCCCCTATGGCAGAGACACTGTATGGCAGAGTCACCCTGCAGGAGAGTCCCCCTATGGCAGAGTCACCCTGCAGGAGAGTCCCCCTATGGCAGAGACACTGTATGGCAGAGTCACCCTGCGGGAGAGTCCCCCTATGGCAGAGTCCCCCTATGGCAGAGTCACCCTGCAGGAGAGTCCCCCTATGGCAGAGACACTGTATGGCAGAGTCACCCTGCGGGAGAGTCCCCCTATGGCAGAGTCCCCCTATGGCAGAGTCACCCTGCAGGAGAGTCCCCCTATGGCAATGCGGATGACCAACTGTCTGAATAGACCAGAGTACATTCACAGAACATTCGTTATTTTGCTGTACAACATGCTGTGCAGTACCCAGTACTATTTATTTCTGAACCATTACTACGGATTTCCGTGCAATACTTTTGCTGACATACTTGCACTGTTATGTTAATTATAATTTTTTTTTGTTACCATCTATTAATGTCAAAGTGTCTTTTTCACCGTCTAAATGTGTGTGTTGTGCTACTGCATTTTCCTTTGGGTCAACAAAGTATCCATGTATGCATGCATCCATTCATCCACAGGTCTTTCATTGAACACTGTCTGGCTTCATAATCTTTGCCAGTCTCTGGTTTGACAGTAAGACTCACTCTCTGTACCTACATCTGGCATACAGTATTTTGAGTACAGAATATTCAGCATTTTTGGTCCATTCTCAGACGAATTACAAGGCAATCTCTCTGTCATCTTTCTAGCCTTTCCGAGAATGAACCGACAGGCTATTGGAAGAAAAGCTGACATCAAAAGATTTTCAAGGAATTCATTTAAAATTTTCATGTTTTACAGTTTTGTAAATATTATACTGTACAATATGTTATAATTATTGTATCAAGCGAAATAATCTGTAATCTCCTGGGCACTGGTTTTAGCAAAATGCCCCATCTTTGAGTAGATACTATGTGTATCAGCAGTGTCCCCCATACTCTTAACTTCCATTCATGTTTTCCAGTATTCTTTCAACCGAAGTATGAAATTTATTGGGTTTTTATCCGGAAACAGCCAATTAACAACCACCATATGTACACTTCAGTATATGTATATATGTAGTCGACACATAGTACTTTAATGTGAGGACAGTGTATACACTATAAAGCAGACCTCTCTATGCCACGTGCCTGTGATGGACCGTCACCCTGTCCAGGGTGTCCCCTGCCATGTGCTGAGATGGACCGTCACCCTGTCCAGGGTGTCCCCTGCCATGTGCTGTGATGGACCGTCACCCTGTCCAGGGTGTCCCCTGCCATGTGCTGAGATGGACCGTCACCCTGTCCAGGGTGTCCCCTGCCATGTGCTGTGATGGACCGTCACCCTGTCCAGGGTGTCCCCTGCCATGTGCTGAGATGGACCGTCACCCTGTCCAGGGTGTCCCCTGCCACGTGCTGTGATGGACCGTCACCCTGTCCAGGGTGTCCCCTGCCACGTGCTGAGATGGACCGTCACCCTGTCCAGGGTGTCCCCTGCCACGTGCTGAGATGGACCGTCACCCTGTCCAGGGTGTCCCCTGCCACGTGCCTGTGATGGACCGTCACCCTGTCCAGGGTGTCCCCTGCCACGTGCTGAGATGGACCGTCACCCTGTCCAGGGTGTCCCCTGCCATGTGCCTGTGATGGACCGTCACCCTGTCCAGGGTGTCCCCTGCCACGTGCTGAGATGGACCGTCACCCTGTCCAGGGTGTCCCCTGCCACGTGCTGTGATGGACCGTCACCCTGTCCAGGGTGTCCCCTGCCACGTGCTGAGATGGACCGTCACCCTGTCCAGGGTGTCCCCTGCCACGTGCTGAGATGGACCGTCACCCTGTCCAGGGTGTCCCCTGCCACGTGCTGAGATGGACCGTCACCCTGTCCAGGGTGTCCCCTGCCACGTGCCTGTGATGGACCGTCACCCTGTCCAGGGTGTCCCCTGCCACGTGCCTGTGATGGACCGTCACCCTGTCCAGGGTGTCCCCTGCCACGTGCTGAGATGGACCGTCACCCTGTCCAGGGTGTCCCCTGCCATGTGCTGAGATGGACCGTCACCCTGTCCAGGGTGTCCCCTGCCATGTGCTGAGATGGACCGTCACCCTGTCCAGGGTGTCCCCTGCCATGTGCTGTGATGGACCGTCACCCTGTCCAGGGTGTCCCCTGCCATGTGCTGAGATGGACCGTCACCCTGTCCAGGGTGTCCCCTGCCATGTGCTGTGATGGACCGTCACCCTGTCCAGGGTGTCCCCTGCCATGTGCTGAGATGGACCGTCACCCTGTCCAGGGTGTCCCCTGCCACGTGCTGAGATGGACCGTCACCCTGTCCAGGGTGTCCCCTGCCACGTGCTGAGATGGACCGTCACCCTGTCCAGGGTGTCCCCTGCCATGTGCCTGTGATGGACCGTCACCCTGTCCAGGGTGTCCCCTGCCATGTGCTGAGATGGACCGTCACCCTGTCCAGGGTGTCCCCTGCCATGTGCTGAGATGGACCGTCACCCTGTCCAGGGTGTCCCCTGCCATGTGCTGAGATGGACCGTCACCCTGTCCAGGGTGTCCCCTGCCATGTGCTGTGATGGACCGTCACCCTGTCCAGGGTGTCCCCTGCCATGTGCTGTGATGGACCGTCACCCTGTCCAGGGTGTCCCCTGCCACGTGCCTGTGATGGACCGTCACCCTGTCCAGGGTGTCCCCTGCCATGTGCCTAATGCTGCCTGTAAGAGGCTCTAGGCTCCATGCAACCACATTTTGGATAAATGGTGGATGGATAGTATTGTGTATAAGGTAATGAGAAGACAGCACATACTCTATGAAGTAGACTTCTCCATTCTCTGTATAGGCCATCTCCCAGTTTTCAGGCAGAGGACCAAGGAGGTCCTCTTCGGGAGGCTGGAGGTTTGCGTGTGTCTGCTGGGAGCTGTCCGTGGTTGACACCAAGGCGTTGCTGAGGCTGTAGGAGGGAACCTTCTCTTGTGAGGGCTGCGGTCTTAGTGTTGACCGCTCGTCCAGTTCAGTGGAGTCTACTAGGAAGAATGCAGGAGAAGTTCAGGTAATTGAAAGACATGACAAAGCTGAGAATTGCTTCAGTGGCAGATCGCAAAACATTGTGAAATTCAAAATCACTGTTAACCAGTAAACCTAAATACATTTATCTCAGCGGTGTCCATTTGAAGTTCACTGAATTGCACTGTACTTTCCTCTGCATGCTTAACTAGACAGTTGGAAAGCATCCGTTTATTAATATCAGAATTGCCCTGTATGATAAAATCTGCAGTGGAAAATCCAAAGAAACTCCCTTTAACAGTCATTTTACCTAATGAACTGCACCAAATTTTGTATTTTTCTTTACGTTTTCTAACATAAATCAACCATGTCTTTTTATTACTTAGCATGCTATGCATCTTGCAGATTGATGGATATCTTCACAGAAAACAAAAAATATGCAGGAATAAATAAATTTAAAAAAACACCCAAACTGCATTGCTTACAATTAAGAGGTATATTTTTTGCATTTATGAAAATATAACTTGCATGAATCCAAGTATTATGCTTACAAGTCTTGTGCAATGTTTCAGAATTCCCTAAGAGAATACAATAGAAGCTACACTGTAACTGTCACGTTGCTGGTTCTTGGCATGAGCTGTTTGCTGCAGAGATCCAGCAGTGTGGGATAAAATATCTGGAGATCAGTTTTGTGACCCAAGTTCTCTGCTGGCAGAAGTTGTAAATTCTGTCTTCATGTACGTTAGTTTGCTAATAGGTAAAGGAACGATACATACAGGCAAACTAGTAACACTGAATGTCCCTGGTGTGGATGATCACATGCACCCGAGTGAGTGTGCAATATAATGCATAATGTGCCTCATGCCCAGTACCCTCCCAGACACCCAGTGGTCCAAAATTTACAATAGAGCACATCCTCCTATTAAACATATAACTAATTATGGCTCAACTATATATAACATACTTCTAAACTATTAGAAAAAAAAATTTATCCTACACCACCAAAAAAACATTCTTTATAAAAAAATCTTTAACCATTTAAAAAAATCCTTTTTCATAAGTATGAATGAATTTCAACTGCGAGATAATTTCTTAGAAAATTATACAAAACAAATGCACATCACCATTCCCAAATCATAATAAAAATGAAGAGAACAATGAACAAGCGGCACAGACGGCGCGTTCACATACCCCATCTCACAGGCAGATGGCGCTGTCATTTGGACCCAGAAAGCAAAAGGCACATCAGCACAAAGGCATGATGTAACCGCCAGACACACAGTACCCACAGTGCAGGACCAGCTGCTTTTACCTGTAAAGCTACTGTTCATTTCAGGAAGCTCGTCTTCATTCTCCTGCTCTGTAGCCACTATTTGAACATTTTGCATGTCATTGTAGGACTCTGTGCGCTTAGGGGTGCACTGCTGCGAGCCGTCTTGCAAAGCATCACTGGTAATCACTGTCCCACGGAGGGGTTGGCTTGGCGGCTTGGGTGTTCCATAATAGTTGCCTAGGCAACAAGGGGACATTAGCATGTTTGAAAAACACAGAAGTGGGAAAGAGGATCATTTCATAATAAGCCCTGAAATTTCACTCAGAAAAGTGAAAGGATTTGAAAATCTTGTATGCACTAATGATGGATGTTTGCAGTTATTATAACTTAAACATGTCTCTGCTTAAAATGCTGTCATGGTCTGTGACATGCGGGAAAAACAACACAGAAATCCATTGTTACAGA